>NC_091683.1:11917954-12557272 GCF_030179915.1 Drosophila takahashii
TAATGGAGGGAAAAAAAGTTATAGAGAATTGGATACATTCTTTAATTATATATTTTATTTCGAACTTAGTCTTTCATATATACTTTATATATAAAAATATCCCATTGCACATTTTACGCCACTTTATTCTCAGGAAAATATCTTTATGCCATTATGGCATTTTTAGCTTTGGAGAACCATTCTTCATATTTCAAGGCATCTGATTTCGTATAATTCCGATACACTCAACCCTATATGTGGCACTCCCTTTCATCGCCCCCACTTATTCCGCTGCATATTGCTCGAATCATCGGATCCCTCGGCACAACGCGACGTAACCTAACCCAACCCAATAACCCGAGAGATTTGTCACTTCAGAAACTACAAAATACAAAATACAAAATACATCCGACAAACAACAGCGAAAAACATACTTCAATAAATTTGTCGGTTTTCGGGTTTTCTTTCATTTTGATGGGGAGTCTTTTTCTTTGGGTCTTTGTAGGGGTCGCCGAGGCTTAAAATTCAAGACGGGCAGTCACCGAATGCGCATAATTTGATGGGATTTGGTTAAGTCATATATTTTCTGGGAGGAGGGGGAGGTAGAGGTGTTGTTTTGGTGGGCGTGGCATATCAAGGTGTCGCCATGACGCGCGTGTCCAAAAAAGCCGCGGAGATTTTTTGTCCGAATGAAGTCATGCCCAAAAAACTGGTAGGAAATTCAGGGCCCTCAAGGGTTTTCGCCTCTATTTTGTTCTTTTTTTTAGGCTGTTAATCATTTGTTTTTTTTTTTGTTTTTGGTTATAGATATCGGATCCCATTAGCTGACATCCGCGGATGTTTCAATTTGCACAAAGCCAAATACAAATCCAAATCTAAATCCATAATGGGAGGCAGGCACGCGTTTCCGTTGCGGGTCAAGAACATAATGTGTCCATTAAATCGCAGAACAAGACGCCAGAAATAAACCAAAGTGGGGATCTGGCCAAGTTGATGACGCCTTCGATGGCGCCGCCAAGAAGTGCGGAAACTTCAAAAAAAAAAGCAAGCGTAAAAACGCAAATTAGGAAGGCCGAAATGTTAAACACTCTAGAAAGTCACTCTTTTATAGCAAAACCGTTAGAGAACTCTAGATAAAACACTCGGTTGGTCATTAAAAAACTCATAAAGTCGTGTCTTAGTACTTCACAGGCCATCATAATTACTTTGGTAGGGATATCTAATTTAATAAAGTTTCCATGGCAATATTAAAATGTATTCGGTACACAGAAAAAGGTATAATATTATAAATAATATCACAAAATTTATTTGGCCTTTAATTACCATTTGAATGGTATTTAAGCTCATAATTGAAAAACTATGTTGAAGTACAATGAAATTCTCTCGAATTAGAATAATAACACTATGCAGCATCAAAAATTAACCTCGATGAATGCTATATTTTTGGATTCGTTACGAATTCCCAAGTAAAATTGCGTTTTCAAAGAGTTCCCCGACGCAAGGATTCTTAGCAAAAGGACCTCAAAGTTCGAAAAATGCTAAAATTGACCAACTTTGCGGAGCTCTCAGAGGCAAATGGATGCATGGCTGGGTTCGAAGTTAAAGTTTTTTAAAGGATACACCCTTTATCTTTCAAACCCCATACATAAAATAATTTTAGGATTTTTTTAAGGCAGAAATAAATTCCAAAAAACATAGTCAAAAAACTGAAAAACATACAGCTGCGGTCAAAATAGTAGCAGTGTTGCCGCCTTGTGTTTTTAAAAGTTTGATGTTATAATTTTTTCTTATCCAATTAGTCTAATAGTAAAATTATAATCAATACAATATTACCAGGAAAAGATCAATTACAACAACAAACTTTTAAATACACAGGGCGGCAACACTACTACCATTTTGACCGCTGCTGTATACTTTTATGTTTTTTGACTATGTTTTCTAGAATTTGTTTTTGCCTTAAAAAAAATCTTAAAAATTTTTTTAGTATGGGGTTTAAAAGATAAAGGGTGTATCTTTTAAAAAACTTTAACATCGATTCAAACAATGCATCCATTTGCCTCTGAGAGCTCCGCAAAGTTGGCCAATTTCAGCATTTTTCGAACTTTGAGGTCCTTTTGCTAAGAATCCTTGCGTCGGGGAACTTTTTGGAAAACGCAGTTTAACTTGGGAATTCGTAACGAATCCAAAAATATAGCATCCATCGAGGTAAATTTAAAAAGCACTAAAAATGCTGCACAGTGTAATTGTTATTACTCAAACTAGCTTACATACTTATTGTTTCATTCATACAAATACTTAAATTAAGCTGAAATTAAAATGGGGTAAGGCCCAAAAAAGCACTCTGGGAAAATGAGCAAACCGCGCATTTGGTCGGGCCAACCTCGTTCCAAATTCGATTGGGTCATCGCTCACGGCTCGTTAATTTGGCCAACCGAATGGGAAAATTGATACAGGAAATGCAGCCCCGATGGGCCTAGTGCTAACTGATAACTCTGCCCAAAATTCGTGCGTTGTCCGCAGCTGTGCGGCTCTGATTAATTGTGGGTCAACACAGATGCAGATGTTTGCTCGCATATTCACATATATATCACATATCTCGCTGATCTACATATGGTTCCGAATGGTATGTGTGTGACCACTGGAGCGATAAATTGCCGCGGTAGCCCGCTTAACCGCCTACCCAGATACTCAGCTACCCATCGAACCAAACCACCAACCCACCATCGATACATTCGCCCATCTGCACAGGGAAAGAAGTTTAACTAAGCTGCAAAGTTAAGAAAATAAATTGGCGCCCAACGTGGGGCATCATTTTATGGCGCCATTTTTTTTAGTTCGGAAATGGTCTCTATTTTTCTCAGTTTATTGACAAATCTCTAATTTAATTTTTAACACCAATTAAAGTTAATTTATTGAGATATTTTTTCTCAGTGCAATTGTGGGATCCATAGCCCCTTTAACCATCAACGTAACCCAAGTAGCACAAATTGGCCCGCGGCTTTGCAGCTTATCGCGTTTTGTATTTGGATTTTCTCGTTGTTATTGTTGCTGTTGTTGTTGGGAAAGCAGCCCAGCGGTTTCATTTCCATTTCCCCCGACTCGCGAGCCATTTCCATTATGAGAATTGATGGCAAGGTCAAGCGTTTGGATCAGCGTTCGAAAATTTGTCTCTGGCAAATGCGCATGCGCAGCTCCAGGCTTGACTATAACTTTACAGTTATAACTCCCTAGCTTCTACTAAAGCCATTTATTGCGCTTTCTTTGCTTATGTATTTAACAAATTAAATAAATTAAACTAGTTCTAAAGCACTATTAAATTTGGGCAAAAAAATAATATATTTTTTAAGGAAATTTTTCAACTATCATAAAATTTGTTTTAATGTAGTTTGACTGTACTTCTTCGCCTCCCTCTTTTTGACTTTTTTCTTGCTCCGCTCATAAATTGTTGGTAAACAAATTGTTGTTGCTGCAGGCCTAGCAAAGATCAAGAGTTTTGGAAAAAGGGGGGAAAAATAGAGAGTAGGGGAAGCTTGATTAATTCGATAAACCGTACGATAAATATCGCTTGCCGGTTAATGGAAGCAATCCAATTAATTTCTAACTGTTTGCGATATGGACCTTAAACAGTGAATACGGAAGACAAGAGATTAGAGTGTGCTTCTCTTAATCGAAGTCAATTAATCGATCACAACCTGTTGCTAATAATCATCTAAAGAGGAATTTTGGTAGATAGTTTTTGTTTTTTTTAGCTACGTTTTTTGTAAGCTTTTTTGTTAGCCCTAAAATTTTGTATTTAAAAAACTCCAACTTAAGTTTTTTTTTGAGGATTTCTTGGGATATGGAAACACAAGTCGAGTATCCGTCAGTATGTAGGTACATTTGTTCGGTCCTATATCTCGCTTTATACGGGTCTTGTGCGGCACATTTATGGGAACTGACATGGCGACAATAAAAATGTTAACACGCCTATGTCCCAAAAGAGAGTGATGGGCAGGGGGGCATGGAGATACAGCGGGGGATGGCCATATTTAAACATAATTTCGTTTTTTATTATCCTTTCATGACAAAGACGAAGCCGCACCATAAACAAATACACGCATACATATATATAACCATATTTCCAGAAGAATCTGAAGAAGAAGCGAAGAAGGCTTGGAGACAATGACGTTTAATAGCGGTCGCTAAGTGGAAGGCAACTGAAGAAGGACTTCTTCAGATAGAAAAACTGGTAAGATGTGATGATTAAGTTGATATTTCTAAAAAAAAAACTGTATAAAACTTCTAAATGTTTTAAAGGATGCGAGAAACTAAAATGATTGACAGCTTTTTAATTACAAAACCAATATCGGTCTACGTGAAAGAGTTCTAAAACTGCAAAGAGCAAAAATATTTGACCAAGAATTTCCATTTTTAGAAATTTTCAAAATTATTATAAATAACCAAAACTGGCTTTATTTATTTATATAATGAAAAAGGAGTTTCAAAATATTTTTTTAGTGCTCGAAAAGGAGGAGGCAAAGGAGTAGAGAACGAGAGTGAGAAAACGAAGAACAAGGAGCAGGGGAAAGGTGAGCGATGGCCGGTGAAGAGGGAAATGCCGGCATAGGTAAACAAAACAATTCGCTGGCAGGTAAATTACAAACAGCAACAGATGAAGAGGAAGACAAGCCGTAAGACACTGAACAAAAACGAGAATAGTTTGGGTTTTCAGTGTATAAAAAGGAATGTAAGCAATTATAGCTAAAATTGTAAAATTACATCAATAGTTTCTATATTATAAAGTATAAAGTTCAATAAATAAAAAATCTACAATTTATTTTTTTCTGTGTATTTAGATGAGCAGCAGACAGGAGGATTGGAGTCTCTCTCATAATTTAGTGTTGTTTTTGTCTGGCTTTGGATTCGGATTTGAAAGAATCGTGCGAGAGAGAGAAAGAGAGAGGGGGAGAGAGGGACTGACGTGTGGGGCCACACACGGCGAAAAGTGTCAGGTGGGAAAGGGACGGGGAGAGGCGTGCCCCAAGAAAGAGAGCGAACGATTATGAGAAGGTTCAGGATTTCCCAATTTCGGGTCATAATTTGACATAATTTTGGTTGCCACTCATTTGAGTACAGTGGGACCTGGCCAAGACAAACATATTGAAGCAAGCAAAAGTCTTAAGTCATAAAAACAACATATGCATAAATAATAATAGTTTACCTAAAATATGTTTAAATTTTTATAACAATATTTTAAAAAAATTTAACAGATTTGTTTTAATAAAAAAACAATTTTTTAAATGAATACCTATTCTACTTTTATTTTAGTTATACATTTACAAAAATATTTTAATTTATGTTGAGGTTTTAAGGTCAAACATCAAACATATAGCCAGTGATCACTGTAATAGATTTGTTGCACTAAACATTCGATTACTTGGTATTACCAAATATGTGATAAGATATGGGAAATAAAGCTTGATCGATGACATCGCCGTGTTATCACTGTACTGTAATGGCCTACAAACAAAAAAAAGGGGTGTTCTCCATTCGTTCGCTGTAATGCGGGCTGTAAGTCGTATAAATTTTAATTATGTCGCCATAAACTAAAATGAAAACGACACACCCCGCCACCTCCCCCCACCCACAAACAAAAAAAAAAACAGCAAGAAAAACAATTCTGCGTGCGTTGCGTTTAATGTTTTTATTTTCTTGTTTTTCGCTGTCTTTGTCAGTTTTTTTTCGCTGGCCGTAGTTAAATTTATTTTATTTTTTTTGGTGCTTTGCTTTTTGGTGGTGTGCGCATAAAATTTGCATAAATTACACGCGTCGACACTGACAAGTAAATTCACTTTGAAGGCAGACAACCCCCTTTGAGCCCCTTCAACCCCCTGTAACCCCCTCTAACCCCCTTCTGCCGCCGCCACTGTTATTGCTTTATTTTTGTCACATTCAGCAGCAGTTAGTCGAGTGCTGTTTTAGGCCATTATGTTAATGAGTTTTAATTGAAGAGTCCGCAATATGAGCATATTATTTATGGCTGGTTTTTAATTTTTTTTCTTCCTTCTCCACTGACAAAATTTCCATTTAATTTCGGCCTCATGTGGGCGCCTGCAGGGGGTGGCAGTTGGGTTAGCAAGACTTTTATGTGATCAGCAACATGTTGTCTGGGTTTTAAATTTCCATATTAAATGGTGAATAAGTTGTGTTGACTCTTGGTCGCATTAATTTAAATGCATTATGTGGGTGGAAATCACAATTAATTTTCTGCCCTTGACTCTGGCAATTGTAAGGGATTCGTTTTTATTCCACCAAAGGGACCAACTTTCCCATGGGGATCTGCGCTTATGTGCCTAGAAATCTCTAGTTTATAGCTCAGGGTCAGGAAATACAAGAATTATATTATCAAGAAGCTTACAAGGTTTTTCAATATTAAATTAAAACGAACATTTTAAATTTATAAAATTATTTGAAGGAAATTATAAACTTTTTGCGTAGAGAAGAAATGATTTCATTGTTCATTATCATTATCATTTTCTATGAATGGCTGAAGCTTTATTGATGTTGTCACTGTTCAAATTTTCAATGAGTCAATGGCCTGCTGATGTCCAAATAAAATACCAATGAATAAGGCCATAAAAAATTATCTAATATTTTTTGCCATTTTATTTGACATTAAAGAAATATATATGAACTCATCTGAACAGAAACTCAAATGTAATTACTGAAAGTAGTTGACGAATGCCCTTCGCAATTTGCTAAAAACACTGAGGCCGCCGGCCGAATTCCTTTCCTTTGCCGGCGGAGGTTGGGCAGATGGGTCGTCCTCCAGGCGACCCAAGTGCCAGCGGATCTGCAGGTTGCCGACCACCAGACGCTTGGCCATCAGGATGCCATGCTGCAGGTGCTCCGACGATGCGAATAGCAGCTCCAAGCCCCCTTTCCTTTTGCGATACGCTGACATCGAGCAGAAACGCGAGAAAATGGCTAGCAAGTGGTCCTCCGAGCCGGATGGAAAGTCGTGCAGGCTCAGCCACTCGTTGCTTCTCAGATCCTCCGAGGAGTCCCTCATCCTGGCCTGCTCCACATCCTCTTCCGGTCCCTCGCCGCCCTCACTTCCGCTTCCGCTCTGAGAACTCTCCTCCGACATTTTGTTATTGTTTCTGCCGAGAATGTGAGAATTTTGTGGCTGATTGACTTTTCCACGCCGGCTAAGTTATTTTCCCAAATTTATGTCATCTATTCAAAGGCTATTTGTGTAATTAAATAAACAAATTTCAATTTAAAATCCCATGAAAATAACACGCGGCTGATAAATGGAAATTAAATTCCAAAGTAAACAATTCAATTTCGCAATCATTTCTTCGCTTATACAACGATTTATAAATATTTTTTTTTACGAAAAGATTTTAAATATATTTGTATGTTTTCTGGATATATTTGTAGGATAACCGAGTGTTTATCAGCGTTTATTTTGATTTCTCTTATCGGAAGTGCCAAAAGAAACCCAAAACGATATCGAAATAAGCGGAAGAGAGAGAGAGAGAGAGGGAAGATAATAAGAGTGAGAAAGGTAAAGTTCCCTGAGAGTTGGCAGCTGTTCAAACACAGAACTCAACCTCGAACAAATAAGAAACACTGGTAGATATGTTATTTAGATATTTCTCTCGATAATCGAGCAAAACACCAAAATTACCTCATTTTTTAAATCTACCTTATGATGAATGATAAGATATATTAATCGAAAAGGCTTTTGCATTTAAGAGATAACTAAAAACTTAAAACCACATGATATTATTTTATGGTACTGGACCATCGAAAATGGAGTAGGGCTAGGGCAACATCTGTGGAATAGACACTGTAAATAGCATCCCAGATACTTCCTGCTCTCCCCTTTTTTTTTTGGGCTGTAAGTGGGTCAAACATTTGGGGGCCATACGGCACTAGCTTTTCCCATTTTTATTTCCCGATAGCCACTATCAGTGGGTGAAAGGCAAACAAATAATTCCATTGGATTTGGAGTAATCATAATTGTTATGTCCATCGCGATTGAACTCTAATCCGCATCGCCTCATTTTATGGATGGAATGCTCAAGTGTACTTATTACTAGGCCTTCGGAGCTGTTTATTTTTGAGGGCCCTTCGTTTATTGTTGCTGCGATCATTGGAAATTCATTGCATCCGGAGGAGGCAATCAATTTTGAATTCGATTTGGTTTTGGTTTGCAGTTGTTTCACAAAAGCCTCCGATGTAGCCGATCTTCAAAACTTGCCCTCCATTTGGAAAACTAACAAACAAGAGGATTTGATTCAGTAATTGTAGAGGGTTTCGTAAAATTATCAAATTAAATTTGTTGTAAATATTATAAATAATTATTACAATACGATAATAAATATTTACGAATTAAAGTTTTAATTATATTTACTATATAAAATATAAAAAATCAAACCTATTTTATTCAACAGAAAACTGTCATTCATGGCCTTATCTCAACTTGGAGAATTTTTATTCAGAACTTAGGCTATAAAATATGTAAGTGTGGGCTTAGCGATAAGCTTTGAATCTAGAATCAAAGCGTATTCTTACAAATTCGCCAGCTTTGGAAATCAATGGAAATTCCGACAGCCCCCCTACTTCCTTTCAACCAGCCATAAACATTTGCAAGTTCATTAGGTCCGCTGACTTTTATGGGTGACTGTGATCGCCTGGCTTATCCGAGATTCGCCCACACGGATATTGAAATGCTGGAATACTCGAAAAAACAGGCATTCTGATATTCAAATATCGCCGTTAGTTTAGCACGCCCTATGCCCAGAAACCTGTCATCTCCCTTGCTCCTATGGCAGCCCCTATTCCTCCCTCTCCCTCTCGCTCTTCCGCATTGTCACGTTTTGCTATATATTTCTGTTGACTCTGCGAATTGGGGGCATTAGGAACTTCAGCGGATCACAGGGAACAGCTATAGCTCAGCAGAGAAAAAAATTAGTGTTATTTGAGTTCTACATTCGAATTGAAGAAATTTCACATTAAAAAGACAAAAAGAGACTGATTTTGAAATTTGGAATCCTAACTTTAGGAACTATTTATTAAACTATATAAATAAAACATAATAAAATTGTTCAATGCTTAAGGGATTTTTAATAAATGATCTCTAGAGAAAAAAAAATATAAAACATATTTTTCAATGGACCTTAAACATTTTGGTATTAATCCAATAATATTTAGAATTCTTTTAAAGTAAATAAATATTTTCTGTTCGTGTTTCGGTCGTGGAATCTGATCTCTTTGCATGCTCAATTAACTTGGCGAATTCTTGAGCCGCCGAACTTCCAGCGAATTTGAGTGCTTTTTCTTTTGCCTTAGCACGGTGGTGCTGAATGACTTGGTGGTGCACTGTGGAGTATGAGGTATGCAGTGGGTGCCTGGCAAATTTATCGCTCTGCCAGAGCTGTCAGCCTGATGAGCGTCGACATGGCAGGCGAAAAACAACAACAGCAACAGTGGAACCGCCCCCCCTCGAACCATCGGTACAGTAAAACCACTCAAACGCAACTACAACAGCAATCCTGTCCAAGCGAATGCTCGTTAAATGTGCTCAAATTTGAATTTCAAATGCGTTTGGCTGTTGCTGCCGTTGTTAACATTTTGCAGAAGCTAGACAGTGAGAAAAAATTAAGTGGGAAGTAAAAAAAATTTTTTTTTTACAAAAAGTATTTAAAAAAAATGTATTATCGGTTTCAAGATATTGGAACTTATTGGAACTCCGAAAATATTAATTATTGGTTGTAATAAAATCTGGTTTAATACCTAATCGACTTTTTTCCTGTGCACTTGCGAATGATGTTGCTGCTGCAGTTGCGATTTCTGTTGCAACTGCAATTTCTGTTGCACTTGGATTCGCAGTAGTTGCTGTTGTGTGGCAGCCTGCCCCATCTGCCAGTTGTCAGCGGAAGTGTTGATGAATTTATTTGTCAAAATCGCATTAAGCGGCTGACTTAATGAAACCACCACCGCCGTTGCCATTACCTTGCCACCGAAAATGAAAATGAAAACCACCCGCACTCCTCAACTAAATAAATCTATACGAATATCTTTAAATGTCCCTGTCAGTATTTCTTCCATTGTGCGTGTTTGTGTGGTGCTGATTGACATTTAAATGCAAACTGTCAGTGGGGTCCGGTATTTTTGGTTCGCTTTTTGTATTCAATGCATTGTTATTGAACTCACAATGAGATACCTCGGCGGTCTTGTGCCTTAATTAATCACAGCTGCAGCTAATGGGTTAAGCACGGTACATACCTGAAAGAAAGGGGAAAAGCGTAAAATTAATATTTGAAAATAAATAGCATTGGCTAGCAAAATGCAAATCCTAACCCCTTTTCTTGTTTTTTTGTTTTTGCTGCCTAATTTAAATTCAAATTTAAATTGTTTGCCGTCGCTTTCTTATTGACAACGACAAGCTGCAGCAGCCAACGAAAGAAAAATGAAGTGGTGATCGTTTGGCTTTATTAAAGCTATATTTAAAAAAATGTTGTTTACCAAAATGTTTTAGCAAATAAAAAACTGTGTTATTGAAAATAGTTAAATAAAAGTAATTGGTTTAATATTTAGAATAAACAAATCATTTTAAGATCTTCACATATAAGGAAATATTACGATTACCATATGTTTTAAAATTTTAAACAAATGGAGAAATGTATTATTGAGAATAGGTAAATAAAAATAAAAAATACCAATAAAATATTTGAAAAATCTATAATTATAAGAAAATTGTCCCTTTTCCCATACCACAATACATGTTTTCTGTAAAACCCTCATTTATAAGTAATATGGAATGTGGCAATATCTCTAGATAATGCCCCTTGAAGGGCTCGATATTTTGGTCATGGATAAGATAACGCCAGTCGAAGTGCTAGTGGTGAAAAGTGCTAATAAAATATATACAATTGAGGGAGAGGACACCTTTTTGGGGCAACACTGATCGTCGGATGGCCCATCGAAGTTGCATGCCGCAGATGCACGCCCTGCGATTTGCCAGTTTCGGGTTTTTCCAGAATAATGTTGCCAGCTTTGAGCTTTGCACCCACGGTTTTTTCTTTCGCTTTGGGTGCTGCTGCCCACGCAACCGATAAAGGCGAATAAATATTATTTATTTATAGTACACACATTGTGCATATATAGCGTAACGCCCACCAGAAATGGCAACTGTCAATTAGGAGCGGATAAAAACCCTTTAGGGACACGATACGCTGCTCATTAAAGGCGATCTGTGAATTGGTTGCCAGTCCCCGGGGATGATGGCTTATCCATAGATCGCTGACGGCCCTTATTATTCTGTTTAATTGTGCGTTTGAGTAATGACAAAATATTCTTTATATTTCCCCTTCTATTGAGTCACAGTCCCTGGGGAAGAATGCGTACCACGCACTTTGATTTTTCTAACTGTTCAAAGCCATTGTTATTTTTTGGGAAAAGTTCTTATCAGTTTTTCTTGAAGTTTTAGAGAACTATAAAATATATTTATTATTATTTTTAAGGCATGTAAAATATAACAAATTCTTCATGGATTTATCACCAATTTCAGATGTTTGTACCACTATTATAGACCAGGATATCGTAGCGTAGGACCAACCATCGACCCAAGTGCGATTCCTATGGACATGGCATACCTTTCCCCCATTCCCACCACGTAATCTCCTTTGCTCCTTTGGCCAACGGAGTCGTCATGCATTGCCATTTTTGGTATTTTCAGCCAATTAGCGGCGCAAAGGCTTCAAATGTTAAGTAAAAGCGAAACGGGCTAACGAAACGTGGCCAAGCTCCTTGGCCAGCCAACAGCCAACAGCCCATCGCAGCCAACTGGCCGAACAACTTGCATTTTTAATGGTGCTGCCACAGGCGGCGGCAAAGGGGCTCGGAAGGGGTTTGGGAAGGGGGAAGGGGGAAGGGGATATTGGAACTTATTGGAACTCCGAAAATATTAATTATTGGTTGTAATAAAATCTGGTTTAATACCTAATCGACTTTTTTCCTGTGCACTTGCGAATGATGTTGCTGCTGCAGTTGCGATTTCTGTTGCAACTGCAATTTCTGTTGCACTTGGATTCGCAGTAGTTGCTGTTGTGTGGCAGCCTGCCCCATCTGCCAGTTGTCAGCGGAAGTGTTGATGAATTTATTTGTCAAAATCGCATTAAGCGGCTGACTTAATGAAACCACCACCGCCGTTGCCATTACCTTGCCACCGAAAATGAAAATGAAAACCACCCGCACTCCTCAACTAAATAAATCTATACGAATATCTTTAAATGTCCCTGTCAGTATTTCTTCCATTGTGCGTGTTTGTGTGGTGCTGATTGACATTTAAATGCAAACTGTCAGTGGGGTCCGGTATTTTTGGTTCGCTTTTTGTATTCAATGCATTGTTATTGAACTCACAATGAGATACCTCGGCGGTCTTGTGCCTTAATTAATCACAGCTGCAGCTAATGGGTTAAGCACGGTACATACCTGAAAGAAAGGGGAAAAGCGTAAAATTAATATTTGAAAATAAATAGCATTGGCTAGCAAAATGCAAATCCTAACCCCTTTTCTTGTTTTTTTGTTTTTGCTGCCTAATTTAAATTCAAATTTAAATTGTTTGCCGTCGCTTTCTTATTGACAACGACAAGCTGCAGCAGCCAACGAAAGAAAAATGAAGTGGTGATCGTTTGGCTTTATTAAAGCTATATTTAAAAAAATGTTGTTTACCAAAATGTTTTAGCAAATAAAAAACTGTGTTATTGAAAATAGTTAAATAAAAGTAATTGGTTTAATATTTAGAATAAACAAATCATTTTAAGATCTTCACATATAAGGAAATATTACGATTACCATATGTTTTAAAATTTTAAACAAATGGAGAAATGTATTATTGAGAATAGGTAAATAAAAATAAAAAATACCAATAAAATATTTGAAAAATCTATAATTATAAGAAAATTGTCCCTTTTCCCATACCACAATACATGTTTTCTGTAAAACCCTCATTTATAAGTAATATGGAATGTGGCAATATCTCTAGATAATGCCCCTTGAAGGGCTCGATATTTTGGTCATGGATAAGATAACGCCAGTCGAAGTGCTAGTGGTGAAAAGTGCTAATAAAATATATACAATTGAGGGAGAGGACACCTTTTTGGGGCAACACTGATCGTCGGATGGCCCATCGAAGTTGCATGCCGCAGATGCACGCCCTGCGATTTGCCAGTTTCGGGTTTTTCCAGAATAATGTTGCCAGCTTTGAGCTTTGCACCCACGGTTTTTTCTTTCGCTTTGGGTGCTGCTGCCCACGCAACCGATAAAGGCGAATAAATATTATTTATTTATAGTACACACATTGTGCATATATAGCGTAACGCCCACCAGAAATGGCAACTGTCAATTAGGAGCGGATAAAAACCCTTTAGGGACACGATACGCTGCTCATTAAAGGCGATCTGTGAATTGGTTGCCAGTCCCCGGGGATGATGGCTTATCCATAGATCGCTGACGGCCCTTATTATTCTGTTTAATTGTGCGTTTGAGTAATGACAAAATATTCTTTATATTTCCCCTTCTATTGAGTCACAGTCCCTGGGGAAGAATGCGTACCACGCACTTTGATTTTTCTAACTGTTCAAAGCCATTGTTATTTTTTGGGAAAAGTTCTTATCAGTTTTTCTTGAAGTTTTAGAGAACTATAAAATATATTTATTATTATTTTTAAGGCATGTAAAATATAACAAATTCTTCATGGATTTATCACCAATTTCAGATGTTTGTACCACTATTATAGACCAGGATATCGTAGCGTAGGACCAACCATCGACCCAAGTGCGATTCCTATGGACATGGCATACCTTTCCCCCATTCCCACCACGTAATCTCCTTTGCTCCTTTGGCCAACGGAGTCGTCATGCATTGCCATTTTTGGTATTTTCAGCCAATTAGCGGCGCAAAGGCTTCAAATGTTAAGTAAAAGCGAAACGGGCTAACGAAACGTGGCCAAGCTCCTTGGCCAGCCAACAGCCAACAGCCCATCGCAGCCAACTGGCCGAACAACTTGCATTTTTAATGGTGCTGCCACAGGCGGCGGCAAAGGGGCTCGGAAGGGGTTTGGGAAGGGGTAGGGGAAGGGGTTTGGGAAGGGGTTTGGAAGGAGGTTTGGAAGGGGGAGATGCCCAGAAGATGCTTAGCTGAATTTGCTCCTTGGAGATGGTACAAAAGTCGTGACACGATCTTGATTTTATACCAGGTTTTCTAGGGAGTTTTGAATATTCTATTCTATTGATATATTTTTATCATTGAAATTAACTCTATTAACTCTGATCATAATTTATGTGCTTTGATACCAAGTCAAAAGCAAACAATGGGGTAAAATATAGTAAGATAGGGTAAAAATAAAATAATAAGATAAGGTAAAAATAAGTTTTTATTATTAGATATGTCACGGATAAGAGAAAAAGACCTTGGTCACGAGTATAATGTTATATTCCGATGAATGAGCTATTTTTTAGGCCCTTGATGGCGGTGAATCAGCCTCAGAAAATCATTTCCTACTCATTAGTGATATTAGCTTTTCATGAATGGAATGTTCTATTTGCGGATGATGAAATTTGCGGAAAATTACGCACGCACGTGGGTGATTCACATTTGTTGTCCTGATTCCCGTCAAGATAAAGGTAAACATATATAAGCACCCACGATAAGATAGGTAAACTGGAGCAGAGAGCAAATGTGTATATACAAGAAGCTCTGTGCCAGATGAAACATAGTTCTCATTTTTTTAGTAAAGCTTATATCAAAATATTTAGGACTTAAACGGCACATCACGCGACCATCGCTGAGCTCGTTAGCGAAGTCCAATCAAATGAAATTTATGCGGCGGCCTTAGAGATCCTCCATTTCTACTTATATACGGGGATCCCGATCCCTTCGACTCCTGCATCGCCCTCTCTGTCCCACCGCCGATCCAAATAAGGTCACGCCCGTTTGCAGGACTTTTAATGAAGCCTTAAATGTCATTGATGAAATAACTGCGCAAGCGATCGATCCATTGCAATCCGATTCGCAACGATTCGATTCGCAGCGATTCGATTGTCGCCGGCTGCTAATTAAAGTTGTCCATCTAAGGTCCGAAAAAGCCGAAAGACCCGCACCCCTTTTCCGCCCCCCGGGTAATTGGCCAGATTTTCCTTCGGGCGACAGCGAAAGTGATGACAGCTCGGCCTCAGGGGACACGGAGAAAAATAAATTGACATCGAATTTGGATTCAACTTCTTTAGGAAAAAGTAGCTATTTCAAATTATTTTATTTAATTCATAGTTAAAATATCTCCCTTGCTATTCTTATTTTCAAGACTTTTAAAAATATTTTTGCAAGATTAAATTAAATTTTTCTAGGTTAATTTTAATTTTGTATGATATATTCAGAAATGAATTTGAATCTTACAATTAAATGCTGAATTTAATTTAATTTTTTATTTGGTTTTGTTTTTTGTTCCCCTTTTTACATATAGTTATTTATTTTTACCTTTTTTTCCAGTGCACATTTTGCGGGCATAGTTGAAGCTGCATTTTGTGCCTGGGGTTTCGAGTGGCTTTCCATCGATCTTGGGGGTGGCAGTTGAATAGCTCGCAGTTGGCTAATTGGCTCATTGGCCTGTGGCTAATGGATGTTGACGCTTCCGCCTGCGTCACCCCCTCCCCCTCCACCACCCCCTGGATTTTCCCCCTTTCAGATGGATTTTCCCCTCGATTGGACGCAAACAAAAGGAAAATGAAACAGTAGCCTGAAACGATTTTGGTCAGTTGGTCAGTCAGTTGATTTTGGCACAGCTGGCTGAGCAGCAATAATAAAATAAATATATTTAAAAAAAAGGGGGCGTTTAAACTGCAGAACTCTGAATCGAAAACCAGCTCATTTTCGACTTATCACGCCCGCCATCCTAATTGAATTCTTTCCTGTATATTTTTGTATTTGACGACCTTGAATGCGCCTTAAAATTTGTCCATAAATAATGAAAGGAATGCCAGTCGCTTGTTGGAAATATTAAAAAAAAAGGAAAAGAAGTCAAAACTGTGGATACAATGAAGAAGTAGAAGGAGCAAAGCAAAGCAGAAGAAGGTGCAAGGCCCAAAGGCGAGACAAAAATACAAGAATAACCAACGAAACTGAAACTGGAATTGAAAAAAGAGGGGAGATACAGAAAAATGAGGGTCTCGAGAGTGGAACCAACTCATTACAGAGAAAAACATATTTAATATAGTATTTGTTATGTTAACAATACTTCGGGAGATCTTAAATATTACAAGGTTTTATAGGTAACCTTGAAGGTTATTAAACAGCCTAAAAATTAGAACATTTTCTTTAAATTCTATACCCCATTCTCTAAGTCTTTTTCCCTGTGTATGTATCTTGCAGCCAAGAGAGGAAGCAAAGTGTTGGGATTTATCAGCAGGTAAATGGAGCTATAACTCTGGAGCCCCCAGCACCCCGTCTTCAAAAAGATAAGCCTTGATGGACAGGTGAGAGGAGTAAGTTTTAGGGGGTGGGTGAGCCGGGGGGTGGGGGTTGAGGTACCGGGAGCAATAACCACGGAGTGACAAGTCAGCCAGATAAAAACCAAAGCGGATAAAAAGCCGGCCAAACGACAAGAACGATGATATTCCAGTTGGATCGAGAGAAAAAAAAAACGAAGAAAACGAGGTGAGAAAATGGCTTGATGCATTTCCGTTTACAGTCAGTCGGCTCCAAATCGAATATGTATGTCGAATGCTGGGGATACAGATACACATGGTGTTTTTTCAAGGCTAAGCCACTGAAATGCAGCCGAGCGGGCAAAAATCCGTTAGCAAGACACAAAAACAACACTAAAGCCACTGAAAAGAAGAAGCGGTGCTCGGTTTCTATTTGTACTTTCCATTTGTGTGTTGTCAACAAGAAAAAAATCAAGAAAAAACGGCAGCAGCGAGTTTGAGGCATTTTAGTTCAAGTGCAAGCTGTCAAGGCAAACGGTGGAAATCAGGGGCTCCCAGAGGCGTCCGGAGGGGTTTCAAGTGGTCGGCATCCATCCAATAAAGTAAAATGCTTGCGCAAGTCGCTCTGCAGATCGCAAGACAGCCTCAAAAGTGAAAGACAGACGGATGGACATTGAAAATGCCAATGGAAAAGGGGCGATTCAGGGGGCAGGAAGGCCTCAAGTGGCCAAACAAATTGAAATTGCGGCACGCAAAAATATCAACCGAACAAGACCGTCTCTCTCCCTCTCTCTCTTTCCTGTCCTAACTTTAATATCCCCATCTCTTTCTCCCTCCGAACTTTGTACGACTAAGCACTGAAAAATATTAATATAATTAATATTTATAAAGCGGAGATTTAAAAACTGAAAGTTTTATAATAACAATTAATAATATTTTTTTGTGTTTTTTTATTTTATTATGTTTTAAAGCATAGACAAATTAGGCAATTCTCTTTTTTAAATTTAAGATTTTTTATGGAACTTTAAGATTATTGTAATACATTAAAAATGTTTAAAAAAAGAAAATTATAATCTCGTTAAAAAAGTCAATATATTTACATTAAAAATATTTATCTGTGCGATTGCTAAGAATATAAATATATTCCAAAATATAGTAAAAAAATATTACATATTTTCAAGAAACATTATATATCTTTCAGTGTATGCAGAGATGGCCGGCATGCACTTCGTCATCATCAGCATTCATTAGCGTGAGCGGACAGCCCATCGTGATCTGTGATCTGCGATGTGCGATCTGCGATCTGCAGAAACAGCAGCTGTGCCCGCAATTGTGGACAGCCCTTTGCTTTTGGCACTGTATACTGGATACTGGATACTGGGTAATGGGTATACTGGCTACTGGGCCACTGGTCATGAATGTGCCGGCATTCATGACTTGCATCCGCATCGGATCCCATTGAACGGGCCATCTGCAAAGTGTCCCATTCGCTGGACTCTGGATCATTTGCCAGCACTTTGCTAATTTCCTCACTGGAAAAGCGGAGGGAAAAGGGTGATGAAATGGTGACCCCGACTGTGACTGAAACTGTGGCCAAGTGATTAGCGGACTGTGAATTGGAGAAGTTGTGATTGGAAAGCGCGGGGAGATGCAAGTTGGAAAGCTGAGCAATGAGAAATTTAAAAGGGGGGCTTTCAATATAGATATAGGAATGCGGCGAATGTGAGTGGCCTGGGCCAAAGGAAACCATTGATGGGCCAAAAAGTGATTTAAATGGAGCTAGCAAAGGGGAATTCGGGAAATAACAAGTACATGGAATGCTCCATCAATTTCAGGCAGGTGAAAGGAAAATTCTTGAAATATGTGTTAAATTAAAACTTGCTTTTTACAGGAAATGTTTGAAAAAAGCCAGCAATTTCGAAAGGAAAATACTTTTAGAGTAGTTAACAATAAAAAAAAAAACTTCGTTTATAGAAACTTAAAATTAAATAAAAAAAATAATTTAAAGAAAGATAAGTCACAGATCATAAAATCAGAGTAATTAATGATATCATCAGAATTCCTGGTCGGCTGAGATTGTTTATGAAAGTCATATAAAAAACAGGTGAGTAAAATTATACAGAAATCTGCTTAGTCAAAGTAAAGATCATGACAGGAAATTGCACAAAAATATCTAGCAAAATTACTCAGCACCGGAATATACGAAGATGTACGAATATATCCCATAACATATGTATACGCATATATAACCCACAGAAATCCCAGTGATTTAAAGTGCTGGGGGCAATTCGAAGAGGTTTTTCAGGTCCCCAGTTGCCCGACACTTTTAACTTCCCAACTGATCTCCGATCTCCAATCCGCATTCCCTCGAGAGAACCCTGCAGACGGGTTCTCAGTTCTGAGTTCTGTGAGTTCTGGGTTCTGGGATCTGGCTTCTTGGCCCAACACTGGCGAACATGTAAATGCAGTTTTGGCCATCAGCTCTGCTTGCTTTTGCTAAACACACTGACAAACAAAATGGGCAATTCTGAATAATGAAAAAAAAAAATAATAAAAATGTTCTACTTTATATATGTTAAAAAAGACAAGAAAAGAATAAAAGAAAAAAATCAAAATAATAATAATTTCTGCCGCCTTTTAAATCTTTGTAATAAATAGTTTTATTTAAATGTTTTTTATAAACAATATTTACGAAATATGCCTCACTTTTTCAAAACTATAAATTTTGTTATTATAACAATTATAAGATTAATAATTTAATTTTGTTATTATTTTGAAAATTGTATTTTTGGTAAACTTTACTTATTTAAGTCTCTAAAAACATTAAATGGACATTACATTTTAATTAGCAATAAAATCATTTAACAGCTTTATTAATTATTAATTTTTTTTTTTTATTTGCAAATATATTCTTTTATATTTCCTCATTTTTTTGAGTGCACCTGCGAGCCCGTAGTTGTTGTAGTGCCACAACAATGACAAATTCCAGGGCAAGGTGCCACAATTGCTGCGAGTTCCGGGAACTGGATGGGTGGCTGTGGTCCGGAGGCGAGGGGGAAGGCATTTATGCAGATGAGTCGGCTCTGTGATTATCTCGGCTCTTCTGCTGGACCCGCCGGACCAGCCTCGTCCTTCAAACCGATCCGATCAGAGACTTTTAATAAATTGATCACAACAAATTGCTGACAGCTGATTTGCCGCGCCCGTCTGCAAAAGTTGCTGCTGCTGCTGCTGCTGCAGTTGCAGTTGCTGTTGCTCTTTGCAGCAGCAACAAGTTCTCAGCGGAGCAACAGGTGCTGGCTAAATGACAGACAATTGCTTTTAGCCAGGGCCACTTTGGCGAGCGGGTTCACAGCGGTTCAAAAACGACGCCAATTTGATTGGAATTTCTCGTGTGGCTGCCGCAAATTGCTGCCATTGGCTGGGATGCAAATGTCTGTAGGGCTGCGGGCTTAGGGATCTCGATCTCCAGCCCGGGATTTCGCCTGCGGCTTTGGCAATCAACGTCAGCCTCAACGAAGCGTTGAAAATGCCAATGAAACGGAAGCTGCAGCAGCAACATGTTGCAGCAGCCAAAGACAGCTGCTGCAAAATCAAAAGAAAAATACAAAAAAAAAAATACACAAGCGTAGGCAGCTTGCCACAAACAAGTTATGTGCGCCAAATAACAAATAAGTTTTAATAACATTTTGGTCCGCACCACCGGGCGTATGCGTAATGCGAAATATGTTTGCCACGGCAAATGAAAGGGGGAAAAATATTAATTGCTTTTCCCTCCCGTTTTTGTTTTCCTTTTCGATCAGCAGGGTGTCCGAGTGGGTGGTGGCCCGTAATTGGGTCGTGCCAAGTGCCACGCCCACCCGCTGCCAGCGCCTTAATTGCCAAACGAATGAATCAGCCCACGCCCACAAAAAAAAAAAACAAACCGAAAAAGTCGGTAAGAGAAATGGAAAGCTACTGGCTATTTGCAGAGCAACTATTTAAATACATTTTTAGTACAACATAAATACTGTATTTTTAATCAAATTGTAAACTAAAATACATTTTTTATTAGCCTGAAAAATGAAAGGAAAGTCAAAATAGGAACAAAAGTAATTAAAGAATTTTTTAAAATTAACATTTATATTTTGCCCTTATTTTTAAAAATCTGAAAAATCGAATTTAACAATAATTATAATAGGGCTTTAAGTAATAAAGTTTTTTATGTAATTTAAAACCTATTTCAAGCCCATTACAGCCCATAATTAATCCACCTCAAGAACCTAAACCTCAAGAACCTAAACTCTAATAATAATTACAAATAGTTTACGGCACCCAGTTATTTAGATCGCTTTCTCTGCTGGCTGAACATTTCGGCATTAACCGCAACTAAATTGGATCGCTGAATGGCGGACGATGTAGATCATGTTTATGGCCCATTAAAACGAGAAGCGATCGCAAAATTAAAACCGAAACTGGCTTAAAATTGGGAATTCGCCTGGGAACGGCAAACCGAAAAACCAAACAAGATAATGATGCCTAGCAGCTGGCCAAAAGCGGCAAATTGGCGACCATAACTCTTGATGAATTCTTGCCAAACATAAACCCAATTTCCATTAGCGTTTTGTGCGGCGACAATGGGAAATTCGATTGGCTCCCCCAATTAATTGGCCACTTAGAAACGATCTCCTCTGCGTATGTGACATAATTTCCCCATTCGACATTCGGCATGCTCGAGTGCGCTTTTCCAACGTTTCGCATGCGTTTTGATTCGCGCATTCGGAAATTAATTATCTGTGAGATTTTCCATGCGGCGGAAGTGACCAAAAAATCGGGGAAAATGCTATGAAAATCGGAGACTTTCACTGAACAAGAAACGAAAGCAGCACCACTACCCACGCCTGAAGAGCCCGAGAAAAGCCGACGAAATCATAAAACGAAACGTGATTTGCTTTTTAATTACGGGCCCCACAAAAATATATAAAAATTGAAATGAGAGCCGGCGAAGGGGAGAGAAAAAAAGAAGAGAACTTAATGAAAGAGAAACACGCTTTTCCGATAGAATGATTTTCCAGCAAAGGTCAAAAAATCCAACAACGAAAATCAACAAAAAAAACCCAAAGAAGTTGACGATGTCTGGCGTCAACGGTTCGTAAATTTGATGGCTCAAAAAGCTCGTCATGGAAAGTGGATCTTGGCGACTTAATTTGGTTAAATAAAAGAGTTGTGAATTCCATGGGGATAATGAGGGAATTTTTCGAGAAATTGTTAAGAATTTTCATGAGTTTCACGAGAATCCAAGGACAAAAAGTTATGATATCATTAGGATTTTTAGAATATTTATATTTTAATATATTGTAATGGCTTGGTTGTAGTTTCCACTCCATTTAATCCCATAAATCAAGCTAAGAACCAAAGTTTCTCAGGAAATATCAATCAGGGCAATCAATCAGTTGAAAAGTAGGTACAAGAAAAAAAAACAAAGCCAAGAACTTTGCCGGAAAACTGTCAGTTGAACGAACTGTTTGAACGCCTTTGGCTTAATCGCACCTTTTTTCTGGTTTTCCAGTACTCTGGCTTTCTGCCAGTTGACGCCCCCATTCGAAAAACGCCCCCTGGATTTTTTGAAAGGGGGGCTGGGGGGTTAGAAAAACGCCCTCCAAAATAAAGGGAACGAGAACTGAAAACGGAAAACTGAAAACAATAACCTTATCAATTAACCCATGGGGAGTTGAAGACCCACACAGATACGACAGTTTGGTGCCATGACTGCAGCTCCGCCAGATAAACTTACCTGGAAAGCAAATAAGCCGCAGAAAGGCTGGAAACTGAAAACAGAGAGGCAGAGAACAGAAAAGCAGGTCTATGGACTGCAAGTAATACAACTCATAAAGTGCAGCCCGAGCCCAAGTGCATAAAACACGGCGACAACAACGCGGACAACAACGAAACGAGTTGAAGTTAAACTTCTCTTGCGAAGGGGTATCGTCATATTTCAAGATCGTTCTATTTAATATTAAAAACTTCTCTGAACTAAAAATTAATTTAAAAAATAAATTTTGATGGGAATTTGAAAAATATCAATAATTTCGATATTTAATATTCTTTGCATTGAAAATATTGATATTATCGAAACGAAAATATCGAAAATATTGATAATTACATGTTTAATGTATTGCCTGATTTTTCCTAGTTTCAAATAATACTTTTAAATTAAACTATAGACCTTCAACAAAAATTATGGGTTTCATTTTTTCTATAATTGGTCAGAACTAAATATGATATTATTTTAGGTTTAGTGTTTAGTGATAGTAAATAATATATAATATTTATTAAATTTATTTAAATCCATTAATTTTTCTGGTTACATTTATTTCCCAACTGTTATGTGAATAACATAGTCAAAAAATTTAATTCTAATTATGTAGTGCATTTGGGGCCTCGACTTTCCTTCTTTTGGGGCACTGTTGTTGCCTTTCGGTAAAAGTGCCGCACTGCAAGCTTGTCAACATCCATGTGTATCTGTGTGTTCGTTTATTCTTATCAAGAGTTGTGTCGCCATCGCAGTTTTCGATTTTGGCGCCCACACGCAGTCGAAGAAGTTGATGTTGAAGCCGCTGAAGTTGCTTTTGGCTATGGCTTTGCTTTTGAAGTTGAAGCTGAAGCTGAAGCTGAAGCTGAAGCTAAAGCTAAAGCCAAAGTTGTTGCCCCAAGCCAGCGCAAAAGTCTGGGCCCATTATATTGAGTCTGGGTGTTGCGGCTGCGGCTGAATCTGAATCTGAAGCTGCAGCTGGGTTGCACCAACCGAAAAAAAAAAACCGAAACTCAAGTCGATGTGGAACCAAGTCAAAATTCGTCAAGCAAACATGCCACCAAACACCCACGTGCCATAGTTTTCCGCGGGGCGGTGGGCGTGGCAAGTCGATTGGCGGCGGGATTTGCATTTGCAAAAATATGTGAGACATATCTTTGAGAAGTAATATACAAAAACTACCATGCATGGCAAAAACTAAAAAATATTTTAAAATTATTTCAAAAATAATTTAATTTAAATAAAATAAGTGAACCATAATTTTTGCATTCTAATTTTTTAAAATTAGAAAACTGGTTTTGAAAATCTCAGCACCTTGCATTTAACAACATTAGGAGAAATTTCTAAATGAATCAATATTTTGTTTTATTTTTATATTGCCCCTTTTTTCTCTCTCTGTAGGAATAGGGGGCGGAGAAAAAGGGGGAGACAAACAAAGACGTCCCAAAAGTGGGCGACAGCAGGCGTGGCAGCCGTTTGTTGAACTTTCCAGCATAAGAAAAAAAACTGAAGAAAAGCGGGGAAATCTTCAACTGAACAAATCTAATCAATCCTCAGCTCATGTGTGTGTGTTGTTTGTGTGTTTCTGTGTGTGGGTAGCACCTCACCCCGCCCACCGCCCCCTTTTCCAGCTGATGAACTGCCAACATCTGTGGCAGGCAGCCGCAAACTAAGTAAAACAAAATAAATAATCATAATAAATAAACGAGCCACGAAAATCTAGCAGCAGCATGAGAAAAGAACCGGTGAAGAGATGCAGTTCAGGAAAAATGAGGAGGGAAATCCAAGGGATTTTCGAGGGGAGAGAGGGGGGGAGGGGGGCTGGAAAACTTTGAGGCAGTTGCAACCAAATTGCGCGAAGCCAAACGCCTCAAAGTGCCAAGAGAGAACGGCTCGCAATCAAGGCAGGAAAATGCCGAGGCCATAATTTGTGGGACCAAAAAAAAGAAGGAAAGAAGAAAAATACCATCATGCGGAAAAGCCCATGAATAACGAAGGAAAAACGTGAAAAACCAGGGAAATGCCAAGAAATAATTTAGAACTCCGCAATTGATCGATTGAGGTGTCAAAACAAGAAATTAAGGCAGGAAAATGATGGCAAAATGTTTTTAAGCGTTTGATTTGCATTTCAAAAATGTTGTGCCAATAGAAAAGAATTTTGAAATATTTCAGAATATATTTTTATAATACCTATATTTAAAGTACAATTTTCTTGGGATTTTCGACGTAACCCCAGGCCCCATAAACTTCACGTTTTCCACATGATTAAGTTGCACAAGAATTCAAGAAAAATCTCAATTAAACTCCAGCAATGAATGAAGATCATTTAAGCCACAAATGCCAACATCATTGAGCCGCTCAAAACGTTTAAGCTGATCAAATAATGCCAAGGGTGACCCCGTTCGGCGAAAGAAGGTTACCGCTCTCGTGTAGAGTTGCCATAACTCGAACAGAAGTGATCAATTCCATTCGGGCTCTCTTTCTCTTCAGCGATTCCAGATGCAAACTCCCCAAAGGCTCGATACGATCTTCATTTGGTTCACCCCGAATGGCCCAAAATGTTTAACAAACTGCCAGCCAAAATCGTTACAACCAAAAAAGAAAAAAAAAATGGAGAAAAACAAAACCGATCGCCTGGCGATCTCCCAGCACGCAAAGACCCCCCGAAAAAAATACAGCCAAACAGTAAAAAAAAAATAAAGTAAAAACTTAAGCTGGGAGAAAGAAACCAAACGAAAAAAACTCAAATTACCAGCACGGCGTCAATTTTCATTAGAAACAAGCAACACAGCAAGCAACACGATCGCAGATCCGCCAAGAGCAGCGGGAAGAAGAAGCCACTTGGACCGGATTGAGGTGGACGGGAAGGTTAACAGGGGCGGAACACCCGAGGGGGGCTACATGGCGGAGATGGAGAGCGATTCCAACAAAGTTTCAGCTTACTGGCAAGGCACGCAAAAAAAAATGTGCAAAATTGAATATTTAGTAAAAAAAAATTTTTTTTTTTATTTTATTATAAAACATTGTTATTCGGCATATCAAATCACCCAGTAACACGAGCTAGAGAAACATATCAGCAAAATATGGATTTAGATTTAGAAAATAAAAAAACCAAAATTCAGGTCGGTTTTGAACTCGGACCCATGTTAAAGTACCTACTAAAATGCATCAAAATGTTATGTTAATCTTAAGAATGTTAATAACATTCAAAATGGTAGATAACATCTATTGCCAACCCATTTTCTTCAGTGCACCTTGGTGACTTAGGCAGGTACGAGTATTGGCAATGGTTCGATCCATCTGCGGCCTTTGTCTGGCCTGCTTTGCTCTCTCTCCCTTTCCCCCTCCCCGGTAACGAGTTTCATTCGCACAATTCTCAGTTTAGCCCCGGAGCAAACAGAAAACATCGAGGGGATCGGGTATTTTGAGGGGGTAACCACGGTATTTGCTCCATAAATCTCACCCATGTGACTGCGATACCAATGGGTTAATGCCACGGCCGGGGAATCTGCGTGAGATGATCTTGGGATCGGATCTCAGATCCCAGATCTGCGGTTGCCACCTCGTCTGGGTCGAGGTCTAGCTTTCCCATACTCCATTTAACCATGCATATTTTCATTGACAACCCAGTTATCACATTGAACTGATGATCCTGTTTTTCGATCGCAAAATGTAAGATAATATCTCATTTTAAATGGCGAAAATGCAGTAATAGCAATTCAGATTTACTAGCTGTTCAATTTTTATTTGTTCCTTTATCTATTTGTAATTCCGAATTGTAATCTAATATTATCATTATGATCTGTTGTTTTGCCGATGGTAAGATCTTAAATCTTAGATCTCTTCAGTTAGAAGCTCCATGTTTAGGTAATTTCAGCTCACTTAGCTGCTTCCCCCTGTACT
Organism: Drosophila takahashii; assembly: GCF_030179915.1. Classification (NCBI taxonomy): domain Eukaryota; kingdom Metazoa; phylum Arthropoda; class Insecta; order Diptera; family Drosophilidae; genus Drosophila; species Drosophila takahashii. The sequence goes on from NC_091683.1 coordinate 11,944,103, forward strand.
TATGATTATTACCCAGCTTTTGTCGCTCCTTTTTGTCGCCACGGTTCTTCAGATCCTCTGCTGAACCCACTGATCTTTAGCCCATCCTCCGTCATTACGAGATTGCGGTTGCCCAGCCCAGTGGGCAATTTGTCGGAGTTTCGAGCGGTGGCAGAGTGGAAGCGGTTGCCACATTTTCGGGGCTTATTGATTTATCGTTCGCTCAGGGAGACTCGGGGAGACTGCGATTCTTCGGAGATCGCTTCTTCTAGTGGGCCGATTCTTCTCTCCACTTTAAAGGCCCCGGGGGCGTGGGCTCTTTGATTTCTATGCGCAAAATCATCGTGAGGGTTTCTTTTTTCCCCATTTGTTGCCCCAACTTCGTGTTTGATTTTTTTTTCCTGCCTTTAACCCACGCGGCAATGGGTTTGCTGTTTTTTCTTCTTATTTTTCCTTTTGATTTTGATTCGGATTTGGGATTTCGAGTGGGGCTCTCCGCCCCAAATCTTCGCAGCTCTTCGCAGCGCGATTCTTCTGCTGTGCGACTGCCATCCAATTGGCAATAAATCAAGAGCCGCCCACACGCTCTTTTTGCTGCTATTTTTTTTTTGGTTTTTGCTTCACGGAGTCGAGAGGCTGTGGCAACACTTTCGGAGCCTCGGGTCTCATTAGTCGCCGGGCAGAAATTATGTTGCAAGTCTCTCGGCTCTTGCAAATGTATCTCTGAATATCTGAGTATCTGCGCCGCCTTGTATCTCGCCAATCCCAATTCCCAGTTCCCAGATCGGTTTTCCTTTGCGAATCCGTATCTGAATCCGAATCGAACCAGCCTCTTGTTTCCCACACCGAAATGGGCAATTTTTCCTTTTCGTAGATTCCCCTCTATTTTCCTCTATTTTCTATAAATACGCATGCCAACTACTCTGCCCTCAGCTCCCCGGAAAATCAATTGAATTTTCACGCATGTTTATGGCCCGCTCAGTGTTCCATTGAGCAGGCGGCTTTACTGTATACAGTGGGTACCAAGAATAGACAAAGGATTTTAGTTTTTCAGAGACAGTTTTCCCTCAGTTCGGCTCTTTTTTGGGGTTTTTAAAAAAATATTTATAAATGTATGGGAAAAATATACAAAAAATTAATTAAACTAATAATTAATTTCTTTATTTAATAATAAATATATTTGTTCTATTATGCCAGTATTTATAGGACATTTTCACTGTGAACTCGATTAGCTAAAAATGAACAAGTGAACTTTACTCATGGATCTTGGCTGCCAGAAGTCACACCCCCAACCTCCCCCCTCTTTTCACCCTTCTCCCCTGTCAGCCTTAGGAAAATCGGCACTTAATACCCCACGATCACTGTTGGGCCTAGAGTTTCACAGCAGAGGTCATAATATTAAGCCAAAAAAAATGGTAACAAAGAAATATTTTATTTTTTTATTATAGATTTTTTGCTGTAACTTGGACAATAATGGTCCCAAATCAAAAAGGCGCACTGTTTTGAGCAGCTAACAACCTCAAAATTAATATCAGTGCATTTTTCGGCTGATTTAAAAATAATAAATTTTTGACCCAATTTTCACTTTTTTGATAAGGGGTACACACACAATTTTTTCGAAAAATGGCAAAAATTTTAAATTTTTGGGTTTAAATGCAGATCTATTGGAAATTTTGTTACGAGTTCAACGAGGTATGGCATTCCGTATTTGGATCATTATTTAAATTTTTATGACCGAAATACTAATTTTTTTGGGAGGAAAATCAGGATTTTGATTTTTGGTGCCGATTTGAAATTTTTCTTAATCGACTTTTTTGTTTTGTATTTTAATATTTTCCTAGTTTATTTTTGGGACTTTTGAAAAAATAATATTATAATAAAATTATGTTTATGTAAGAAATGCATATTTTAATGACCCCCACTGTGCGTGCCAGTGTTCATATTTATGGCATACTCGTACACACATGTCTGCCAGCTTACATTGCCTTAGCAAGTGTTTTTTGGCCATTTCCTTGTCGGCTGTTAGTTTGGCGCTTTTCGCGTTTTTGGCTTCATTTGTTTACGAGGGGGGAGAAATGGGAAAGGGGAGGTTGGGGAGATGAGGAATGGGCTTTTGGGTTGGGTTCTTGTTATATTATTTTCGGTGTTTTGGTGTTTTGGTGGGCCTGGGCCAACTATTTGGCGGAGATACAGACGCATAGACACACGCACCAGCAGCAGCGAAAAAAAAGCAACAATAATAACCATAAACTGTCGACCAGCCCAGTGGATAGCCCACCCCAGAAAGCACCACCCAACCACCCAAAACCCCCCTTCCCTTTTTCCGACGACTGTTTGGCGTCTGTTGACCTCATTTCGCCGAATAGTTTTTTGAGTTCTTCTTTATTCTTCTCTCTGGGCTTTTCTTCATTTTTTTCTCCTATATTTTGGCGCAAACAAGGAACACATGGTGGCGGCAACTACACGAATAATGCGATGTGGAGGAAAAACCAGCAGAAGATCAGTAAGAGATACTAAATCTACGAGATCCCCGGAATCCCAGAGATTTTCAAGTCGGGAGAAAGAACAACAATTTTATGATATTTTCTATACACAGAAAAAAATGGCAAGAGTGCTCTAATTGGCTTACAAAAATATATTTTATTTAAACAAATAGTAAGATAGAAAATATTAAAAAATAGCTAAAATACTTTTCAACCTACAAAAATATAATAAGATAATAAAATAATATATAAAATATTCCAATAATGCTATGTACAGTAAAATAAATTTCTAAAATTTCCATTTTAAATAAACAAACTAATAAAGTGAAGTTCATGACGAGTTCTCATTGACTGTAGATGTTAATTAGCAAATCAACCTATATAGGAAAATGCGCTTTATGGTCTTGTGAATGCCACAAGTGTAATAAAATCGCCGGCTATAGGGTATACAAAAACAATCGTCTACCTTAATCGGGCGTCCCTGCACCGTATCTCAATTTGTACTATATCATCGAGGGTGATAATTGCGGCACGTATGTAATGGAAACAAAATAAAAAAAATTAAGATGGGCCGGCGATAAGCGAGTGACATTATTTGCATATGTACCTTTTCGTTAACTGCACTCTCATTAATAAAACAAATATGCGACAATCGCGGAATGCAAATAAAGCAGAAAACAAAAGGCGGGCATGAAACGAGTTGCAAATTCAAGGTTTCGCACTGCAGTTATCGGTCAGGAAAATGAAATGAAACGATTATTTGCATCGCCTCGGCCTTCCATTAAATAAAAAAAAGTCCTCCACATCCGGTCAGATAATGCAGCTTCTCGTGTTTCTTCCGATTTCAAGTGCGTCATTAGCAGATGAAATCAATATAATATATAGGTGAAGCTTAAAACTAAAATAACCTGAACATTTAAGCTCGTATAAAATAATTTTCAATTTTAAGGGCTATTTGCTTTTATTATAATTTTGCAAACGTGTATTTTCATTACTAAAAACACGTAGCACTGGCTTCGAAAATCATTCAAATTACTTACTTGTATATAATTGAGTGTATAACTTAACTTAACCCCAACTTTAACCAGGACATTAACCACAGCTTTAACAGAAGTACAAGCACAGTAAAGTAGTGATTCAGGTTTGGGGGCTTATTGAATAGAGCTCGTAGGGATGATAACTATCCTAATGTGCTTATCTACCGACTTTTTGTTTAACCGAAACTTAACCCTGAGTTTAGTGCATATATTTAAGTTTGTCGGTTTATGGCTTAAAAGATATGAGTAGAGTGCGTAGTACACCCTAGCCTAATGTCCCTATCTACTCACCTTCTGCTTAACCAGAACTTTAACCGGAGCAATGGGCTTCTACTTCGGGTTAGTCGGTTTTCATTTGTTGTACGGAGTTCCCATTCCGTCGACCCCACAAAGCGCGTGATCCGCACGTCCAGGAGAGAGACATTCGAGGGGGGGAGGTGCAATGCATGACGAACATGACGTTGGCTTGTCAGCAAATCAAAAGCCCCAATGCACATGGCACATGACCGGCGGCCAAGGGGCCATCGGCCATCCACTTTGGACAACCACGGATCGTGCGAGTGAACGTGTAAATGGATTTTTGATTGCAGTCGGCGGCTTTTGTGCCGCGCTTCATATTTCTTTTCATTTTATATATTTTTTTTTCTTTCAGCATAGCCTTGATCATGGCCTGACAAAATGTGACAAATGCATTCCACCTAATTGGGAATGCAGAACACTGCTCGCCCGAGGAAGAGCTCTATAAAACCGAATGTTTAAAGCCCGGATCGAAAAATGGGGAACTTGTGTGGGAAAGTGTGTCATTGGCTTTCGTGGCAATAAAAACATTTACAGTCGGCGCTGTCTTGTATCAAAATGTATATATTTTTGGCCTAGTTACTCTTTGACATACTTGCTTCTATCTTTGGTTAGACTAGTCGGGGATAATTATCGTTCAACACCAGTATAAATTACAACATTCTCCAGTCCAAAATCGAGCGTTTATGGGGATTACTTCAGGGAGATCCAAGATTAATTGAGATGGGATCGTAGATGATTCCTTTAGAGAGATCCAAGAATATTTGAGATGAGATCACATAACATTCCTTCAGAGAGATCCAAGATCATCTGAGATGGAATCACAGAAGCTTGATATAAGTCTAGACCAGTCTAAAACCGACCATTTATAAGGAGGGGATGGCTTTAGAGATCCAAGATCATCTGAGGTGAGATCATAGAAGATTCCTTTAGGGAGATCCAAGATCATCTGAGATGAGAACACAAAAGATCACAGAAGCTTGAAGGAATGGCCTTAGAGATCCAGGATCACCTGTTGATGAGAACACAGACAGGTTCGATCTTCTAGTAATTATGCCATATAGGCCGGGCCTTGACCGCCTCCTCCTGCTGGGCCTTGCGCCTCCTGGCATCGCCAGTTGTGGTCGCCTCGAAGGCGGCGGTCTCCTTGTGCTCGGTGAGGCTGACATGTCGCTCCAGCTGCTCGTTGCGCCCGTGCAGCAGGTTCTCGGCAATTTGGGCCCGCTTCTCGGCCTGCTGGGCCTGCACGGAGATCTTGCCGTAGGCCACCGGTTCGTGGACCACCTCCAGTTGGTCCACCAGGCTTCCCGTCTCGTAGATCGTCTGCTTGAGTTCCCTCAAAGCGGTGGCCTGCAGGGCGAAGACCTCATCCCTCCGGCCCTGCATTCTCTCGAGGAACTCCTTGCTGAGACCCTGCGAAGACGCCATCAGCTGCTTGCGCCTCGTGATCTGAGACCTCAGCAGGGAGATCAGCGATTGGACCTCCTGGAAGGGCGGCAGCTCGATGGGTATTACCGTGCGGATGGCCCGATAGTTGGGCCTGAAGTTCTTGTCCAGAAAGGTGGAGAAGTAGTTCGAATCATCCTCGGTGGGCTTCTCACCTTCACCCCCATTGGCCTGCTCCTCATCGCGAATGTAGACGGTTTCCTCAGCGAATCTTAGAGCACGCACATTATCCAAAACCTGATTCCACTCCTGGCTAATGGTGGCCAAACAGACGACGCTCGCCAGGGTGCTAACATCGAAGAAGTGCCGCAGCAGCTGGGTGAGACTCGTCTCCCGGCAGGGTGGCCTCTTCCTGGGCTGCCTGCCCTTCAGCACGTCCATCTGGTTGCTGTGCAGCGTCGAGATGCAGCTGCGCAGGGTGTAGACTGTCTTCAGAGCTCCACATGGCCTTCGAGTGTTGGCCGAATGAACGGTTCGGGGGGCTAAGACCTTCACAATCGTTATCTGACCGCATTCGAGGAGCTGCTGATGCCGGATATTATCGTAGACCACCAGATAGATGTTGACCACCAGATGGCTGCCGCCATGGAGGCTCCAAGCATCCCTCTTCTGCAGCGCCGCCTTGACCATCAGCTCGGCCTCCTCGGCACTGCGAATCTCCAGCCGATTGGCGCCCAGGGCGAAGCACCTGCCACGACGATCCTCCCGCAGGGTCAACGATGCCGGCCTGCCCTCCGCCTCGCTGCGATGATTGAACAGATCATAGTAGCTGCTGTCCTGGACGATCAGCAGGCCCAGGAAGCAGGCACGCCGCTTGTGAAGCATCGTTATCTTCACCCCATTTAGCTGCCAGCTGCAAATGCGATTCGGATTCGGATTCGGATTGAGATTGGCGGGCTGGACGTCCTGCATTAGGCGATCCTCCTGGGCGGCCAACTTTTGGGCAGTTCGCGATGGGATGCAGGTGAAACCGGCTCCTAGCTTATCCGCCTGCACGAGATAACGCTCGACGAGATCACAGCCCACGGAACGGAAAATGGAGTCCAGGCAGCGACGTAGTATTCCCCCATCGTTCTTGGTCCCGAGGAGGGAGTAACTCTTGCCACTGGCACTCGCTCCGGTCAAGAGGATCAGCCCACTGCCGCCCATGAAGATCTGCCGGAGCACCGACTCCGATATAACCTTGTAGACCTGAGCCTGTGTGGCGCGCTCGCCGAAGACCCGCCGGAATCGAAATTCTATATCGTGCGAGGGCTGGACTCTCGGTGGTCCGGTACCCACTCCCGGTGCTCCGGTGGCTGCGCCGGGAGCGGAGGGCAGGGCCGATCGGTTGACCAGCACGGTGTTCGGCGGCCTAATCATCATCCAGGGGCGATCACTCTGCTTTACCGGGGGAGGAGCAGCAGGAGCCGCCGCATTCTGGCCAGGATCGCTGTCCTGATGCTCACTGGCCGGGCGAACGCGCAGGTAGATCATCACCGGCTGCTGCTGAATGCGACGCGGATCGAGGGGATCCAGCAGGGTGGGATCTAATTCCTGGCAGCGCCGGCACTCCGAGACATTGCGAATGCCGCGATGGAGGGCATAGGGCGGGGTGGGATTCACGCTCTGCGATCGCCTTTTGCCACCGGACATCTTCTCCTGCGGGCGGGGAGGGCGGATTAGCTTCTGTTTAAGGCACACTGCACATAATTACTCTGACCCACTGACAACTGAGTCGAGGAGTTGACCAGCTCTAAAAGTGTTGCAAATACAAACTGGCTGGGGATTAACTGGGGGAATACCAAAAAGGGGGCCACAATGGTATTAATACACTGCGGGAAAAAAAGGGTAGCCCACTTTTTGGAGTTTTCATTTGGTGTTCAGACGATTTACATTCAAAATTCACCCTTCAAATCAAGATTTTCAAGAGGAAGAACGCGAATTCTTTAGAAAAAGAATGTTGTTTTCACATTTCTACACGGAACTGCCAAACTTAAAAAGGAAATTCCGTTTGAATGCCCTTTAAACAAATAAATAATTAAATGAAAAAGTTCAAAATAAAATTTAAATGAAATAAAAAATCGTAATATCCAACATTTTTTTTCCCAGTGCTTGGACGCATCCAAGTCGCGTCTTGTATTGATTCCAGATTTGTTGTCTGCCCATTTTTATGGCCATTGGCCGTCTGGCTCCGTTTTGTCTACCGAGTTTGGTCTGGCTTTATATATATATATATATAGAGAAAAAGCAGGAGGACAGCCAACATACATTCATATCATACTTAGTTGCCGTTTCTAGGGAGTGCAGACATTTAGGCCCGACCGCTGGCACCTTTAATGAGTCCGCCAGTCTCGCCAAAATCCTATGACAAATGCAAATTTATCGACATCCGCCCGAGTAAAAAAGGGTTAAGTTCGAAAAAAAAGACATAAAACTGGGGGATGGCGAAAATATTGAAAAAGGGCCGGGTTCTCGGAAAAGAAAACAAACATTTCGACTGTTCTCCTCCTTCGACTATCTGTCGCTCGCTATCTGTCCCATAAAAAATTATAAGTACCAGGCAAAAAAAGGCGATAAGCGGACCTACAAATATTTGCGAAAATAAAAGATGTAAAATACACAACCAAAAACTGGAAAATATTTCAAAAACAAACAGGGCAAATCGTCAGTCCAATACCAAAAAAAAGACAAATAAGAGATTTCCCTATCGCTAAATAAACAAATTGGTTAAAAAGTTGATGAGTCTTTCCAAATTCCCCAGAAGACATCGAGACAATTTAAATAATTTCGACAAGTGATTCATGAATGATTCATGACTGGTAAATAATTCAATATTCTCATTGAATACCATTGCATTTTTTTCAAACTTTAATTCTGCACAAATTTCTAAAATATAATATCACAAAATTCCACAGAGATTTCTATATATATTTTGAATATTGCAGTATTTAGCAAATGCATTTAGTTCATGTGATTTATTTCGATTCGTTCCAATCCACTGCGTTTTGGCAGAAAACTATTCAAAGCCTGGCATCATCTCTCGAAATACTCGAATATTCAAACACTTTATGGTAATCCAGCAATAAAAACACGATTCTAAACAAGTTTCGCGCATTAGCAAACATCGAAAGCCGCGGCAACAACAACAACAATTGCAATGCAAATTATAATTTGTTGCTGTCTGTGCTGCTGATTAATAACAATCAATGCCAGTCAATTAAGCTGAAATCGATTTGGCGAAAATAAAAACCTGTTTTCGCACCGAGGAGATTCCCCGCGTGCCGCCAAGAATTTGGTTTTTTTTTGCCTTCGATTTTTACCTAGACAAGTTGCTCGGCGATTCTTCTCTTTACCTGATCTTCATCGTTTTGTTTACCCTAAATATTTCTTTAGAAAAGTTGAGTTTAGGCAACAGGGCATTTTTGGAATACATATTTTAGGAGCGGTAACGGAGTAAAATATCTCCAATTCAAATTTTTTGACTAAAAAATTTAGTTCTATGTAATGTATTAAATGTTATATTATTCCTTTATTCCTAAAAACCATAAATAATGCATCTTTATTTTAAAATATAAAAGTAATAAAGTTATATATTTTTCCATAATTTTGTAATATTTTTTCAACTCAAAAAACATTTTATTTTTAAATAGCTATTGATTATTGCTAACTTTATTGCAAAGCTTTCAGTGAAAATGCCTATAAACAACTTTTAGTTCGTTATTTTCGCTTATCGCTTGAAACTAATTAACTTTCCAGCCGCTTTACCTAATCGAACTTTTGCTAATGATTCTCTTTTTGGAGTTGCGTAACCAGCACGTTTAATTTCCTATATGTAGATCCCATGGATGTCACTTACCAATTTGTTTTGTTGGGCCCATTGACCTCGCCAATTGTGTGGGTGGCCACCGAGTAGCCGAAATTCGAGTGCGGATGGCCATATTTCACGATCGGCAATCGCTGTTCCAGGTTAAAGCCGGCGATACAGATCACAAATTGCAGAAGCAACAAAATCCCCAGCTTTCTTCGCGGGGAGAAAGGTGATAGTGTGGAGCGAAACGGGGACTCTTCCATGATGTGTGTTTTGGTGTTTTTTGTATTTTATATTTTGTAAATATTTTTTAATTTTAAATGCACGTGCACCGGGCACGGCAAAGGGGGTGGTTCTTCAGGCCGTGACCTTTGGCAAACGGCCGAAACAGAAAAAAATAACACTAAATCCGTTGAGTTCTTGGGATCAACAGGTAGTTCGCAGCGTATTTTCCACGCTCTTTTCCGCTCGCCGCTGTTTTTCTTTTTCTTTTACTTTTCGTTTTTCGATTTCCTCTCTTCACACGCACTCACAGCAAAAAAAAAACGGCTATAATAATAAAGTTACTACAATACTATTATACTATTACGTAAACACAATCCACACGCATTTTGATAAGATTCGTGGTTTCCTAATCGAATCCCCGAACACGACAGATACTATTTCGTTTTCGTCTTCGTAGCAAACGAAACGCAAGCGACTCGGGTAAAACTAACAATAACAACGGAGAGGAATTCGAGCCCACTTATATAGACTTGGAAGAAAGCGTAACGCAATAACGCAACGTGAAAACGTAAAGCGTTGCATCAAACATGTTGCTGGAAACATGTTGCTAACAAGAAAAAACGAACATTATTACAAAAAATTAATTTTATTTAATATTTAAATATTTAATAGCCAAATATTTTAAAGTTTAAATATTCGTTATTGGACTTTTTTTTACTTTTATAGCAATAACGTGTTGCGGCGTGTTGCAAGCAGCCATCGAACATGTTGCAAGCGAACCGTGGGAATTGGTAGGAAAGGTTCGATAACGATTACTTTGCTGCGTCTATTCGACTTATTCGATTAATTTAAAAATTCAAGACAATTTACTGGTAATTATGTAAAAAATATATGTGTTTTAGGTGCCCAAGCAAAATGCAAGTCATTGGAATAGGATTGGTTAAGTCTGATATAATTTTTAAGAACCCAATTTTTTCTATGATCCTACATCGTGAGCCCGTTCTACTTACTGTTGTTGCACTGGTTAACGGCAATTTCCTCTTTAAACAAATCGTTAGTTTATAAAAGTAACCAAATCTTATTGTCCGCTATGCTGAAAAATGTGTACAAAATTTATTGTTAATTTTGAAATGCTCTGAAATGCCAAAAAACTAAAACGACAATGATTTATTTATGAACTGAACCAAAAGATACAAAGTGACAGTAAATTTGGAATGTTTTTTCAATAACTACTAGACTTATACATTTTTTAAGGACCACTAGATTTAAATCTAAACCGAATTTTAAAAAAAATTCGTTATTATTTCTTTTTCTGATATATATTGAATGAAAAAACAAATTTAACATTCTGTTTATCAGATATTTATGTGTTTGTTTTTAATTATTTGAATTATGATGGGTGGAAAATTAAATTTTCAAAATGTATCGATATGTAAGTTATACTTGTATACATTTTCTGGCGATATACCTGCGGTCATACTTTAAAAGGCGCGCATGTCCCGATTGAAAAATATAACTATTTATCCCTATTTATCCTGAAAGTTGGGAAAAAAATATATTGGTAGTGCTGCTTGAGAATTAACTGGAAAATATAGTTATGTCAAGTCAGTGACAGGGTGAGAAAATCATATCAACGGTTAATTCGCACGTAGAACTGCGCTTATTGGCCATCGAAGGACTCCCTTGGAAGATAAATATCGATTTTTGGGACGCTCGTAAGGAACCCCTGAGAAAAACCCGAAGAAACTGCAGAAATGGCTTATGTGAGTTTTATAGATTTTTCCCCGTTTTTCTTGGTTGTCCACTAATGGATTACAATGATTTCTGCAGCGCTTGAAGGCCACCAAATGTCCCACGGACGAGCTTTCGCTTACCAATCGGGCGATAGTGAATGTGGGTGATTTTCCGGATGAAGTTAAGTAGGTGGTTCTTAAGGTTATCTCTATATAGACCCTATATATCATCATATATCATCCCAGGTATGCGGACATATCGCCCGCCGCCGGGCAGCACTTCATCTTCGCCTTGGAGAAGACCGTCGAGGTGCCCAGCGGCTATGTGGGCTTCTCCTTGGTCCAGCGCAAGTGGGCCATGGTGTCCATCAACCAGGAGCTGGAGGTGCGTCCCTATCGCTTCGATGCCAGCTCGGATGTCATCACCTGTGTGTCCTTCGAGACGGACTTTCTGCAGAAGAAGACGTCAGTATAGTATATATCTAAGGATTATGTAATATACTAATCAATATATCTATCTCTAGTGTCTCCCAGGAGCCCTATGATTCCGATCAAATGGCCAAGGAGTTCATCATGCAATTCGCTGGCATGGCTTTGACCGTTGGCCAATCCTTAGTTTTCAACTTCAAGGACAAGAAGCTCCTCGGCCTGGCCGTCAAATCCCTGGAGGCCATCGATCCCAAGAGCCTGGGCGAGGGCAAGGAGCCCGCCATGCGGAACGTACGCTTCGGCAGGATCCTCGGCAACACGGTGGTTCAGTTCGAGAAGGCCGAGAACAGCTCCCTGAATCTGCAGGGCAAGAGCAAGGGCAAGGTGGTCCGCCAGTCGATCATCAATCCGGACTGGGACTTTGGCAAGATGGGCATCGGTGGTTTGGACAAGGAGTTCAACTCCATATTCCGGCGGGCCTTCGCCTCCCGTGTCTTTCCGCCTGAGCTCGTCGAGCAGCTGGGCTGCAAGCATGTCAAAGGAATCCTCCTTTATGGACCACCCGGCACGGGCAAGACTTTGATGGCCCGCCAGATTGGCACCATGCTGAATGCCCGCGAACCGAAGATCGTCAACGGGCCGCAGATCCTGGACAAGTATGTCGGCGAGTCGGAGGCCAATGTGCGGCGCCTGTTCGCCGAGGCCGAGGAGGAGGAGAAGCGTCTGGGCCCGAACAGTGGTCTGCATATCATCATCTTCGACGAAATCGATGCCATCTGCAAGCAGCGCGGCTCGGTGGCCGGAAATAGTGGTGTCCACGACACCGTCGTCAATCAGCTGCTGACCAAAATCGATGGCGTCGATCAGCTGAACAATATCCTCGTGATCGGCATGACCAATCGCAGGGACATGATCGATGAGGCGCTGCTGCGACCTGGTCGCCTCGAAGTCCAGATGGAGATCAGCCTGCCGAATGAGCAGGGTCGCGTCCAGATCCTAAATATCCACACGAAGCGAATGCGCGACTTCAACAAGATCAACGACGATGTGGACAACAAGGAGATCGCTGCGCTGACCAAGAACTTCAGCGGCGCCGAGCTGGAGGGTCTGGTGCGTGCCGCCCAGTCGAGCGCCATGAATCGGCTGATCAAGGCCGATGCCAAGGTGACCGTCGATCCGGAGGCCATGGAGAAGCTAAAGGTGAATCGAGATGACTTTATGCACTCGCTGGAGAACGACATTAAGCCGGCCTTTGGCACGGCCCAGGAGATCCTGGATAATATGCTGGCCCGCGGCGTCATCAACTGGGGCACTCCGGTTAGCAATCTGCTCGAGGACGGTATGCTCTATGTGCAGCAGGCCAAGGCGCCGGAATCCAGTGGCCTGGTCTCCGTCCTCGTCGCCGGAGCACCCAACTCCGGCAAGACGGCGCTGGCCGCCCAGCTGGCCAAGATGTCGGACTTCCCGTTCGTGAAGGTCTGCTCGCCCGAGGACATGGTCGGCTACACCGAATCGGCCAAGTGCCTGCACATCCGCAAGATCTTCGACGACGCCTACCGCTCCACCCTCAGCTGCATTGTGGTGGACAATGTGGAGCGTCTGCTCGACTACGGTTCGATTGGGCCGCGCTACTCCAACATGACGCTGCAGGCGCTGCTGGTGCTGCTCAAGAAACAGCCGCCGAAGGGCCGCAAGCTGCTCATCCTCTGCACCTCGAGTAGGAGGTAAGAATTGGTTATAGGGTTTTATTATAGGTATTTCATGGTGTCTCTCTTACAGGGAGGTTCTCGAGGAGATGGAGATGCTGACGGCCTTCACCTCGGTGCTCCACGTGCCCAATCTCTCCCAGCCGGATCACGTTTTGGCCGTGCTCGAGCACACGGACATCTTTAGCAAGGGCGAGATCCAGGCGATTGGCAAGAAGATGGCTGGAAAACGGTAGGCTTTTGAGTTTTTAACGAATTTTGATTATTATAAAAATATAATAATATATTATATCCGTAAGGATGTATTCCTATTCAAACTTAAAAAGATATCACTATATTTATTTAATATATCAATTTTCTCCAAAATTAATAGCTTTCTGAATACATTCTTGGAATATAATATATTCATATATAGCTTATATTTTTATATAGTACACGTCTCCGAATTATTTCCGAATTTAGGTATTTTTTTAAGATTTTTATGTTTATCCTTTCTGGGTGATTCTTTCTACTTCTCGTTTTTATGTCCAGACTTTTATATTAGTTTAGATATTTATATTAATATGTAGGCATTTAACAACCAATATTTTCTATATTTCCCAGCATAATTATTTGTACATTAAACTAAATATTTATATTTTTATATAGTACGCGTCTCCGAATTATTTCCGAATTTGGGTATTTTTTTAAGATTTTTATGTCTATCCTTTCTGGGTGATTTTTTCTACTTCTCGTTTTTATGCCCAGACTTTTATATTAGTTTAGATATTTATATTTTTATAGGTATTTTACAACCAATATTTTCTAAATTTCCCAACTTAATTATTTGTACATTAAACTGGATAAAATATTAACTCATAAATACCCATTCTTCGCCCCATCCAGCGTCTTCATTGGCATCAAGAAGCTCCTGGGGCTAATCGACATGGCACGACAGACGGAGCAGTCGCAGCGGGCCATCAAGTTCCTGTCCAAGATGGAGGAGGAGGGCGGCCTGGACATGGTGGCGCGGCAGTGAGGGATATGAAACTGGATGTGCCCGAATGCAGTCTCAATTATTAGCTTCTAAGTGCATAAAAAAAGAGAGAGAGGGCCGGAGATGACTCCGAATCAGAAGCGTTCCAGAACTCCATGTACACGTATACACCGCAAACTTATACTAGTCAAATATATACAGAAGATATATATATACATACAGATATATGAATATACGATCCAGGCTTCGCGTTGTTTGTTCGGTCCCAAAAGCCCAGTTGAAAGAAAATCCAATCCGCATCCCGGAGGAGTTTCCCATGTTCCCGAGTTCTCGTTCGCCCCCACAGAGCTCAATCAAATCAGACAGATATGTGAGACCCGTGACCTGAAGAGGATGGATAGAGCATGTTAAGCATAATACAGCTAAATGGACAGATACTCAATTACATTTATAGCAAAAGACACGCGTAGCTAAATAACTCGTTAATAGCATGATAATCTTTCTCGTTACCTTTAATTTTAGGATTCGCTTCAGTACATTCTCAGAGCGGCAGAAAACACCAATGTTTGTGAACGTTTTCAACTAATTAATTGAATATTTATTAAATCAAATACTGTTAACCGCCAATGTTATACATATATCTTAAATAAAGATAACGATCTCAAATTCCATCTTAGCCATTGAAGTTTACTTACTTATTTTCCCCATTTTCCCCATCAATTGATTCAGAAAACACCTCATAAATAATTACTCTTGACGATTTCTTCGATTTATTTCGTTTAGAAAAAGCGACACACAATATTACTCTTAATTGTTTCATGGTTTCTGTTCCTTGGACTTATTTGTGCAACAATAAACAAAATATAAATATTTGATTTGGTTTTCCTTTTGCTAAAAACCACTTTTAACTATTTCTCAGCTTATGGAATTATTTTTGTTTTTAGTTTTTTTTTTGCAGTGCGCAACAACAATATTTTATTTAGTTAGAATAATTTAAGTTTTAATGTTTCTTTTTATCAGCTCAAAAGGTTTTTCAAAAACGCTCAATTAGCAGGAGAGGTAAATGGGATGGCGGGGTTCGGAATTTAAAATGGGAGAACCGGAAATAAAACCAAGGAAAAATCAGAGATTAAACGCAGAAAATCTTCTAAAATTTTTAGATTTTTATGTTGCGTTTTCTCTGCGTTTAAAAATAAAAACCCAAAAAAAACTGACAACGGCTTCTCCTTCGCTTAGATTAATAGTTACATTTGCGATTTAATTTTTTAAGTTCAGTTTTTAGTTTCTGTTTCGATTTGTTAACAATTGTTTCATCCAGTTGGAGCCAATCGGTCCATTTCTCGTTGTGCTTATTCTCCTCCTTGTTTCTCTTCTCCTGCTAATTCTTTTGATCCTTGTCTGTTGCTCCTTCTTCCGTTTTTTGAGTTGCTCCTTTACTGTTAGGTAGCGAGTTAGAGAGAGACGGCTATAGACAGCTAAAGGTACACGAGTACGAATACAATTACAGCGGTTTTACAGTTAACGGTTAGCGGTTAAACGGGTATTCCAGAATTTTCCCGATTCACGCCTTCGGGTCCTGCCCAGGACGTAAGTGTGTGTGTGTGTGTGAGCGTGAATGTTTTCGGATTTGGTTTTTTTTTATTAAAATTGTTCACTTTGTTTTGTGTTTTATTTACATATAATAATAGTTTTACTTCATTTCAGACATTTGTTGAACATCGTTATCGTTACACACACGGTGAATACACATGTGCATTTAAATATATATATACTTCATTTGTTTTTTATATATATAAAGGGTTATTATTGTAACAGTTATTAGGTATACATACGTATATAAGATCTCGGCAACATTTAACAACAATTCTCTCTTATTCGTTTTAGTTTCTGTTTCTGTTTTTGTGTGGTTTTCTTTTGTTTTGTTTTGTTTTTGCTCTGCACTCGATTTTCATTTTCTCACATTTATTGCACAATATATATTTAAATATATATAGAATTCTTTAAATAATAGTATGTTGTACTTGAAACTTGCACTAAACTATAAATTGTACAAAAAGATTTCTCAGTTTTTCGCCTTTCCCTCAACTTGTTAGCTGTTAAGTTTTCTCATATCCTCTTATTATATCAACTAAAGCATTCTACATAACACGAAATCCTCTCTCTCGCTCGATCTTCGTTTTTGGGGGCTGGCGGGATAAGTGGGCGTGGTGGTGGTGGGGCTTAAATGTATTTCGGGAACTCTGAGGTTGAACCTTACCTAAAATAAAAACACGCGCTTCTCGCACCTGATCTCCTTTTAACTTTAACTTTATAGTTTACTGATTTACCATTAGGTTAGTGCTTCTATATCCTTTCAACACACATACTTAAATAATATTAATAATAATAATAAGATACATTGAGTTGCGTGTGTTTGTTGGTTTGTGTGCGTTAAAACACCTCTTCTCTCACCTAGAAAAAAAACAAAAAAAAAAGATCCTCCCAAGGAATTCTACAACTAAATTCTCACAATATATTCTACTTATATATTTGCATAAAAAAACACCCCAGTTTCTCTAAGGATTCTTCTTTCTAATTATTATAATTATTTCTTTTTTTGGAGGCACAGCCACCATTTTGAACTTTAGGCCCTGTTCTGCTTCTTTTAGACACTTTCCCCGCTCTATTTTCGATGTTTCTCAGTTTTGGAGGGGATTATAATATTAACGATCGATCGAGAGAGAGATAGATGTGGCTATAGACGATCAATGACAACGACAACAATTGCAAGCGAGCGCCACAACAACAACAGCAACAACAATCAATTCAACTACAACAAATAACTAAATGTGCATTGAGCAGCTTGCGGCCACGCCCTCTCGCCATTCCCGCGTGCCACGCCCACAAATCCTAGCCAGCATCGCCGCCTATTTGGTTTCATCCTGATCCATCGGCTCCTCGGAATCATCGCGGGATAGAGTTCTATAGGAAAATAGATGGAAAATGATATTAATATTTATAAAATAGAAGAAATAAATCCACCAACCTGTGCATGGAAAGGCCGGCCATGGCATTGATCGTCTCGGACTCGTCGTGCTCCACCTTGAGCGTTTCCAGCGCGGACAGACCCACCGTGTGCTCCAGCATCCTGACGCAGGGCCAATGCGTTTGCTAAAAATGAGAATAATAATCAGTTGGTTAAAAAAGGTAATCCCCTACTCTATAATCTATACAAAACCCACCTGAATGGCTATCGTCTTCTGCAGCGTATTGATCGCATTCTGGCAGGGCGGTCGCTCCAGCTCGGCCTGGGCTATCGGAGCGGCCGGATCGCCGAGCAGCGCACGCACGCACTCCTGGGCGGAATCACAGATGGCGGCCAGATCGTAGCCGCCCTCGAGGGCCAGCACCACCTTGCCGTTGGCCAGCTGGAGGAGTTCGCGGGTCATGAAGCCGAAGCACGCGGGCGAGACATGGTAGCCGCCCAGCGGTGCCGGATGACCGGTGGCCGCATCAAAGCCCGAGGAGACCAGCACAATGTCCGGATTGAAGCTCCGCGCGATGGGCATCACAACGGTACGGAATGCAGCGATATACTCGGCGTCGCCCAGCGGCGGATTGAGTGCCCCGGACCATGAGATGTTCACGTTGAAGCCGAGACCGGCACCGGAGCCGCACTGAATTGGATAGAGATCGTTAAGTAAGATGGACAAGATCTTATATACACTGGTCGGCATAATTATTTTGACAGATTTTAAAGTTAAATCTACTCATATTTTGAACTATTAATAGAAACATTTTGGCACCTATAGAAAGAGCACTTCAATTCCGTTTAAATGTTGTTAACCCATTAAAAGTTGGAAACAAGTTAGAAAATTTGACAATTTATTGCGAAGGTCAAATTTTAAACTTTTTTCCTGGGGCTTAAAACAAAAATGTTTTAATGCAAAGGTTTTCCCAAATCAAAATTAATAATAACTGCAAAAAAAAAAATTTCAAAATATTTTTCCTTATATTTTTTAAGATTTTTTGAAAATAGCTAAAAATGACAATTTTAGCCGCTTTTTCCTCCTTTTCATACAAAATTTTACTGAGAAATTTTACCATTCAAAAAATCATAAAAAATACAAGGAAAAATACTTTGAAATTCTGTCAAAATAATTATGCCGACCAGTGTATATCCTATCCTCACCTCTGTGGGTCCGCCTGTGCCGGGAAAGAAGTTACCGTCATCGTGTCGATGTATGGAAAGATATAGAATGTCGGGACTTTGGTAGAATGCTTGCTGTGTGCCATTGCCATGATGCACATCCTGTCAAGGATTACAAGGATTAGTTAAAGAAATATTTAAACTATCTGAAGAGAATCCCTACCCAATCGACGATGAGGATGCGCCGCACCTCGGGCATCCGCTGGCGCAGCAGCTTGGCCGCAATGGCGATCGAGTTGAAGAAACAAAAGCCCATGGCCAGATTGGCCTCGGCATGATGTCCCGGCGGCCGGACGACGGCGAAGCCGTTCCGCAGATCCCCCTTGGCCGTTTTGAGAGCCAAATCGATCACACATCCTGCGGCCATGCGGGCAGCGGTGGCCGTATGGTGTTCATTCCACGTGGTATCCAGATCCACACCCAATCCGCCGCACGAGAGGCGCACAAAGCTCGCCGAGAGTGTGTTTTCCAGCTTGGGCCTGCTCAACTGGCACTGATTGGACCCGAAGAGCATCGCATGCGCCTCCGTGTGCACCGTCTGCAGCTCCTCCTGCGTCGCCTTGCGGGCGCGCAGTCGATCGCAGCGCTTCACCAGATCGGTCTCATTCAGGCGCGCCCAGACGCTCTGCAGCCGACCGCTGTGCTCCGGATGCTGGGCATTGTCGCCGCAAATGCACGAGTGCTTCAGCATCAGCGGATCGTAGGCCAGGCCGGTGGTGACCTTGTGGGGAGGCGAGCCACTAGAAGGAGGCTGATGAAGCTGCTGGTGATTGCGCAACTGGCTGGCATACAGGGTGCTCATCAGCTGGCGGTGCTGGCGATGCGGCAGCGAGAGGTTCACGGGCGGTATATGATCGGCCGACGATGAGGTGGCTATCGGCGCCGGCTGCTGCCCGGTGTCCGGAATCTGGCTGAGACCGTGCGGCCCCAGCGGCACCAGCGGACTGCTGAGCGTTCGCGAAAGCGGTCGCATCAGGCCCTTGGCCAGCTCCTCCTCCTGCTGGAGGAGCAACAGCTGCTCCCGCTGCTGCTGCAGATACTCCTGATCGCGCAACTTGATGCCGCCGCCGGCTATCTTGTTGGCTGCCGTCGTCGCCGCCGCCGCGCTGCTGGACGTGGAGGGCGGGGCACCGCGGTAGGCGGCCGCTGCCACCGCCGCGGCCAAGGCTTCGGGCAGATTCTGCGACGTGCTGGTGGCTATCGTGCTGGTCAGCACCGTCTTCGGCGGCTTCTTCTTGTCGGTGAGGTCCATCACCTCGGCCGCGGAGTCGTCGTCCTCCTCCTTCAGCTGCGCCTCGCGGACCACACCCACACTCACACCCACGCCAGCGGCTGCGGCGGCGGCGGCGGCTGCTCCGCTGCGGGTGAGGACGGTCTGGCGGAGCTTCTGGTTCAGCACCTGGTGCTCGTAGGCCTGCCGCTCCGCCTGGGAAAATATTTAATAATGTTATTTATAAGTAATCCTGGTTGAAAATCAACAAGAAAAGCTTATATACCCTTGCAGAGCATTCCTATTAATTTACAAATCCCAAAAATGTTATATTTCCTATTATTTCTCATTAATTTTCCGATATTTCCTATGGCAGCTATATGATATAGTAGTTCGATTTTAATAAAATTAAAATAAAAATTCGGAAATATTTAATGCAATTAAAAACCAACGAAGCAATTATTTATTTTTTATCATATTCCTATTAATTTTCCCATCCTTTCTATGGGAGCTATATGATATAGTCGTCTAATTTGATACAAAAATGGTATTTCCAAAAGAAGGAGGTTATATGCTAAAATAATTGTTTTCCTATTATATTCCTATTAATTTTTTGATACCTCCTATGGCAGCTATTTGATATAGTCGTCCGATTTTGATAACATTTAATTCGAAATGCATAGTAAGAAAAAAAAACACCCAAGATATAATATTTTAAATTTTTTCCCGATTATTCCTATAGGAGCCATATGATATAGTTGTCCGATCCGGCTCATTCCGACTTATATACTACCAGCAAAAGAAAGAAGACTTTTGGTAAACTTTTACCCCGATAGCTTTAAAACTGAGAGACTAGTTTGCGTTGAAACGGACGGACAAACGGACAGACATACGGACAAACCTCTGCAAGGGCATAACAAAGTTACCACCACTGCCATTCACCTCGCTGTTCTCGTAGTGCGTCTGGACCACATTCAGCTGGGCGGCGCCCGTGAGCATCGGATGGCCCAGGGGCAGGGGAGCCGACTGCGTCCGTCCCAGCGGCCGGTGGCCCTGCTTGTGCAGATGCACCTGCGCCACCTGGGCATCCGTGATGGGCACATTGTGCTGGTGACCATGGCCTCCGTACAGAGCGTGCGGCCCGTGGCCATGGGCCAGACCATGATGATTGCTGTGCCCATGCTGTGCACCATGGCTATTGGTCGGCGGTAGCGATCCGGCGGCTGCGGCTGCTGCTGCCGCCGCTGCTGCCACGGCGGAGATGGCATGGATATTGACGCCCGAACCCATTTGCTGCATGTAGGACGAGGACGAGGGCAGAATGGTGGAGGCGGCATGGGCCTGCGGTGGCGCCACATCGCCCACCAGCGAGGCCTGCGACGAGGAGGTCGAGGTGGCCGACGCACTGCGCACCACCGGCGACGGCTGCTGGGGCGCAATCCCGGTGGCCGGGATCATGGACATCGGTGCCGGCTGACGGCCCACAAAGGCCGCCATGCTCAGCGGATTGTAGTAGCCACCCGGTTGGCCACCGGCGGCGGCCACATGCTGATGCAGTGCGGCGAACATGGCATGGGCCTGAGCCTGGGCCGCCTGAGCAGCCTGGGCGGCCACCTGGGCCTGCGCCTGGGCAGCCACCTGGGCGTGTTGTGAATGCGCCGAGTTGGGTAAATGCGGTCGCCCCAGCGAAATATTCGGCAGCGATGGCGAGCTGAACAGCGGCAAATCGTTGATGCTGCTCCGCTGGCCCGGCTGGTACTGGCTGCCCTCCTCGTTCTCCTCCTGGATGGGCGCACTGGTCGGCGATCCGCGGCTACCGACCACGCCCACCGACAGGGCGGCCGCCGAGGGCGGGGAATTGGGTCCCGAGTCCGGTGTACTGTTGCAGTCTGTGGATTAATGATATATGGAATTATTAGGATTGAACATTATATATTTAATTTGGTAAGTTTAAAAGGCGGCGGTTAACTTGGAGTTAGTTTAACGGGAGCAGTGAAAACAACAGCGATAAACAACAAACAATTAAAACAAGAACAATTAAAATTAAATTTACAAGTCATTATTTTTATAATTTTCTATTTCAATACTTTACTTTTGAGTTTTTGTGTTGGTTTATGATAATTACTTAAAGAAACATTTTTGTTTTAAGTGGTGATATAGTAAAACTTTTATAACTCGCTGATTATTTAAGTCGAATTAGTTTTATTGAAAAGAATTCAAGAGAAATAAGGCGAGCGTTACAATCTTCTTGAAGTTATAGAACTTTAAAAAATTTTAAGATCTAATTTTTATATAATTCTGAAGTTTAGCTATGAAATATATTTTAAATAGATGTACAAAGTATTTATTAAGATTTAAGGCCCTTTTTAATAGCAATATTATCATGATATTCTCCCCCTTTTCTTCGTATATCTCCAGGTTCTGCCAGTGTGACCAGAGTTTTGATGGGACTGGATGATAGATGAGATAGTGGGATACGTACTTGTGAGAACGGAGTTCTTTTGCTGCCTGCGCTGCGCCGCCTGGAGGAGGCGTTCGTGGCGCCGGGCTCCCACCGGTCCACCGATTCGGGCCTTGCGCTCGATGACGCTCTGCTTCAGCCGGATCTTCAGCAGGTTCGGTTCGGATGCTGTTTTGGGAGCGAGCGGTTCACACATGTGTTGGGTTAGTTTGGGTGTTAAGAGCTTCGGGCTTATAAATTACAGGTAAAGGTTTTGCTAAGCTAAGCTTTTAAAACAAACTTGCAGTTAGTAAATAGCCATGCTTCTATTACTTTTCATTTATTATCTAAACCAAGTTGAATATACCACTAACAGATTCAAAATAATCATCTATCTAATATATTTAAATCAGGTTTTTTTAGAAAACGAAAATCCCTAACAAATAGATATTTATTTAAGAAAACTTGTACTTAAGTACCTGAATTTAACATAGAAACTCTTGCCTAAAACTTTCTTATTCAATCTCAATACGGAACCCATTATATCCGGATATTATCCAACGAATATTATCTAAACAACTCATCTGCTGGTAATTTAGTTACGTGCGCCCCTACAAAAAATATTCTCTTATCTGCCAATTTGTGGTTAGACAATAAATCGGAGTTATAGCAGCAGTGTGTCAGGCAGAAAAAAACGGATTTTAATACGGAACTCAGGCAAGAGCTTTGGGTGGGGTTCAAGATAGCAGAAGAATCTCGGTAAGCCCACCTGCTGACACATCGTAATACTCAAGGGCAGGCGGTTGGTTGGTTGGTTGGTTGGTTGGTTATTTCACTCACCTGTCTTCCTCAGCGGAAAATCAGATTCATATTTGAGCAGTGAGGAGGGCGGCTGAGGTATTTTGTACGGATGCGCACTGGTCACGGTTCCAGCTGGGAGGGATTCGCCCGAGGAGCTCTTCACCACGCCGCTGCAAAGGAAATACGACGCAAGGATTATTTATGGTTATCGAAGGTTTCTATTTTCTAGGAATTTGCTTAGTCTTTCTTGTGGAATTTTCCCACTTAAGTTACGATAATTGTAATTGAAGTTATTTCTTAGTAAGGCTTTTTTAACTAAATATCTATTCATATTTTACATTAAATTTAACGGAATTTTCTAGTTAGTTTATTATATAAATAAATTCAAATAGTTCAACTGCTATTCAAGAACATTTGACAAATATTTTTGTTGTATTTCTTTTTTTTAAATATTAAATATAAGATACTATTTACAATATAAGATATAGATAATTTATGGTTGATATGGTTGATATTTTTCAAGCACAACTTATCTATCTTAAATTTTTCAAACATATTTTGATTTACTCCTATTATTTTAAGTTAATTATATATTTAAATTACCGATTCCTGTAGGGCGACGTTGTCGTGCCATTTGACTGCGCCGCCTGCGACTTTCTGCTCATGATGAAGCACTGTCAAAGGAATTGGAATGTGATCAATTGGGGTCCCTTGGGATTTGGACTATCCATCCAATGGTATATCTTACGTTCAGAATCTGTTTGACCTCGGGACTGGCATTGGCGCTACAGGTCTTGTTGAGTTTCATGCCGTCCCTGCCGCGTCCCTGCTGCTGCTGTTGCTGCTGTTGGTGTTGCTGCTGCTGTTGATGTTGCTGTTGCTGCTGCTGATGTTGCTGGTGCTGCTGATGCTGATGTTGCTGCTGCTGCTGCTGGCGATGCTGCTCCTCAGCCACCGCTGCTGCTGCGGCGGCGGCTGTCACCATGCTCTCGGTTCGCAATTCCTGGAAAGCGCCATGTGAATTCACCGCAAACTGAATAATTACAATAAGTTCGAGAGAGAATCGTTTGTTTGTCTGTTGTTTCTTATCGTGATTTGGGGGGGAGTAATAGAAGTTTATGTTAAGTTCGATCCTCATTGCTGTTGCTATTAAATTAATATGTTACTTCCCGGAAATATATATTTCATAAAGAATATTAAAACTTTAAGTGCGCAAAATAGAGATCATCATTTTCTGGAACATTTAAGACCCGTGCGACACGGCTATTTAGAGTGTTAACGATGGCCTTAGTCATCGCACAAGACGCTTCCGACACTTCCGGCACGATAATATAATATATTTCATATGTATAATTTCATTTCATTCCAATTCTCTTTTACTTTGTCGTTTGTTTTTATTTTTCTTTTTCTTTTTTTTTTGCGATTTCTGTCTGTCGCCCCCACACAGCCATAGAAATGCTCGCATCATCATCATCATCATCATTATTATTATTTATAAAGACGGGCGAAAAAAAAAGAAATAAGTAGCAACAGCAACAAAAAGAATAGTTGAACATCAACTGTGCTGCATCGTCTACTCACTTGATACTTGTGCTCCAGTTGGAGTTTATGCTCCAATTCCATTTGCTTCGATTGCTCCTGAAACGTGTGGAAAAGCC
The DNA here is from genome assembly GCF_030179915.1 of Drosophila takahashii. NCBI lineage: Eukaryota > Metazoa > Arthropoda > Insecta > Diptera > Drosophilidae > Drosophila > Drosophila takahashii. Next base: position 11,968,502 of record NC_091683.1, read on the forward strand.
GCTGCTTCTGCAATTCCTGGCTCTTCTTGAGCTGAAAAATAAATAGTAAAATTAATCAGTAAGGTAAGGTATAAGGTAAAATTTACAAAACTCATTTATTTAGAAGGAAACTGTTATTACACTTTATCAACTTGCGCTATCTTTAACACACACACAATCAATCTGAAACCAGAAATGTACACAATTGGGAATCCCAGCTCTATTTTTACCATGATTTTTCACTAGAGTGTATCTTTCTTTGAATTGCCGATTATATGTAGAATTTCGTTGATGGATCTTATTTAAGAATACCAAAATACATAGGTTGTTGGTTTAATATTAAAAAAGTTCTTGATATTTCGTCACTCACTGATCACTTTTTCAGTTTGAAGATAACAAAAGATAGTTTATCGATTGGGAATAAATCAAATTTAGACGATCGACGATAACAACCGTTCGATTTTGTTATGTTTCTCATTTTTTTTTTATTGTCTTTCTGACAAATTAAGCTTTTAAACAAAAAACCATATCGATTTTAACCCAAGATTGCCGATCACCGATAACAAATAAACCGATTATTGTTTTGGTTTTGTCTGATGTCTGATCCAAAAGTTATTTTGGTTTCTCGCCTTCCTGATCTCTAGTGGTCTTCTCGGATGTGTCATAATATTTGCATATTTCCCATGACCTTAGCTTTCCACTCTCTCCCTCGCAATCTCTACATTTTCCTCTCTACCTGCGTGTGTGTGTGTGTGTGTGAGTGTCACCCCCCACGCAGTCAAACATGCAAAAATAAACGGAAAATAAATAAATAAATAAAGCAAATGATGTTTATCTCTGGTTTTTATTTGGTTTGTCTTGTTAAAATGTGGATTTCAGGTGGAAAAAAGGTGTTCTCACTTTTCAGCTTACTTCACTCAATAAATAATCTTTGGTTTCTGCGGCCACTTTTGTTTCTTATTCTTATATTTCTTTGTTTTCTCGGTGTAGTTTTTTGTCTGTTTGCTTTCGATATTTGATTATAAACTTTTGGCCACTTTTTCATAGATTTTTTTTCTTTCGAAAAACAGCGTGTTTGGATTACGTTGAATGATGTTTTGGTTTTTAGTTTTTTTGATGTTTAGTTTTTCCTCTTATTTTTATGTATTTTTTTATTTTGTATTTTGGTGTTTGGCGCGTTCGCTTTGGCCTCCGCATTCGCTGGGAAATGAGGGAGGCGCTTTCATTTCAGTTTCACTCGGCCGACTGGCCCAACTGGCGAAAAAATCAAATATAAACACAAATTTCGAAACTGTTACGATGGGAATGGATGGCAGAGAAAGAGCGCTAGAAGAGCACCAAGCGGAAGAGCGGTGAGCAAGGGAGAAAGGAGAAAGAAGAAAGGAGGAGACAGAGGGCGACAGAGAGAGAAAACTTGGGTAGACAAATGGGCGTTTGGCTTCTTCGATTGAGAACCGTCAACGACATCATTACTCAAACATATCAACAATCGCATCTTACACGGCAAAAAAAAAATAATCTACAATACCAAATACGGATACCAAAAAATTAAATAAAATTGTAATATTTATAAAAAGTTTGAATTTTATAAATATTTTAAGAGTTTTTCTTTGTTTTCAGATTTATTTATTTATAGATTTTATTTGTCATTTAGATGAATTTTGTTTAATATTGATAAGATATTTTTCAATAAAATGGTTAAAATAAATTTAAATAAAGGAAAATTATATAATATGTTTAAATAGTTTTTTTAGTTAGTTAAATTTGGTATTCCGAAATTTTTAAAAATTTTACCATTTAGTAATGGATTGTAGAATTATAAGAACTATTATTTTTTAAGATTTTTTTATGCATATAAATTGTCGGAATTTAAATAGACAAAAATATCAAGATAGAAAAACATGCGATTGACCAAAGGTCAATTTTCACATCAGCTAAAACTAGATTTTCCCTGTAGAGAAGAAGGAGAAGAGCCTTTACCATATGCCACATCGATTCCTAGGAAACTGCAGTCGCCCACCCCCCAAATAGCCCCCACCACCCCCTGCAGCGACGCCCGCTTGCACAACATTCGCCAGTTGCTATGGCCAATGCTATAATTATAAATACCTGCGCTATGTATAATTATAGCGGGGCAAAAGACAACACACAGGCACGCCCATATAAATAGAAACAGTGCGGATCGGAGATCGGAGCGGGTTAAAAATGAAAATCGAAAAATGTAAATGTAAAATAGAATGGAAACAATGAAGTGAAATGGAAGCGGGGAAAATGCAATGTCTACCTCTATGCCCCCTGATTCAATGATCATCCAAGTGCGATGATGACAATGATTTCGGATCGAACGAGGAATTTCCGGAAATGGGATAAAAAATAGATTCATTGGAATCGCTTTAGTAATCGATCGCACAGCTCTATTGATCTATTTTTAGGCTTGTAAAAAGAAGATTGTTTTGTTTTTTAACTAGATAATTATAGTTGCAAATGATGTATAATAAAAAAAAAACACAGCAACAAAGTCATGTTTTATTGTTTAATTCTCAGATTAGGTATAAATTAAAGATACATTTTATGATTCAGAGTTATAGTTATAGAACTAGTTTGCAAAACAAAGCTTTCTAGAAAGTATCTGCATTGTATCTGGGTTCTTATAAATCTTTCTTTCCCATCGCAATCGCAATCCAATTCCAATCCCTATCCTTAGTTTCTCCTTCCCCAAATGCTAAACTATTCTTGCCTAATTTGTGTGCGAAGATCAAAGATCAATGATCATCTTCATTAAGATCTTGTCAACCCTCCCACTCCACCACCCACCTCCCACCACCCACTACACCATCAATTTTTGCTAATTTGCATTTTGCTCGTGCCACCAAAACCGAAAAAAACAAAAAAAAAAAAACGGAAAACGAAAACAGAACACAAAATGCTAACGGAAAATAGACTGAGGAATTCAATAAAACATTTTCACTGATTGGCAATTGTTCGTGTGTGCGTGATCTAACCAGCTAAGTGTGCGTGTGTGAGTGTGTGTGTGTTCTTTTTAAAAATAAAACCAGCAGAGTTTATAAAAGAACAAAAATAAATTCAAAGGAAAAACCGAAAATAACAAAAACGGCAAACGCGTTGATGAAAAACGAAGGCAGTTCAAATGGGATGAAAATGGGCGAATTACACAGAAAATAAAATATTTTGGTTGTATTTTAATTTCAACAATTCATTTTTAAATATTACAAATTTTTTTTTCAATAAATTGAATTATTTTGAAGTATGTTCTATATAATTTACTATATAATTATTTTCATAATCATGTACTTTTCTTTCGGTGTAAGGAGTGAGGCTATAGAAAAGGTGGGCGGTGGGCGGCGGGGTGTGGCAAGCAGAAAAAAACAAAAGACCACGTCGAACATAATGCTGCATATAAAACACTCTTTAACGCTAAATATAAAGATTTCAAACGAAAACAAAACAAAAGAAATGCGACGAGAAAAAAAACACACAAATTACGACAAAAATAAGAAGGCAAACTGCAGCCAAAAATCGAGGCATAAATAAATCCCCAAGACTATAAATTGAATGCAAGCAGTACCAGAAATACGAAGAAGAAGAAGCTGCTGCTGTCCTCAAGGAACAGAGAGAGGGAGGGGGTGGGGGGCGTGGCAGGGGCGGAGGTGCAGAGGGGGTCGAGCAGGTGGGCTGCTGCTGCACATGCACATGCTGGCCATCATGCCCGGCTACAGTGGGCACAAGTCGGTGAGAGACGAAGCAAGTGCCAACGAATTCGGTGCGGTACAGTACGCCCCCGCTAACAGCTACATAAAGATTATTTTTGATATTATCGAAATACTAAAATTTCAGTAAAAATAGGCTGTGATAGATTTCCCAAATAACATAATAAAACAAATTTTTTTTTCAATTTTCCTCTACAATTTAAAACATTTACACTACTCACTCTCATGTCTGATTTACCATTATGACATATTTTTAATTAATACCTATCCTAACTGTAATATATTAATTTAATTTATAATATTATCCTATACTTTTTATTACCACCAACTTATTTCCAATAAATGTATTATACAAAATTTTTTCAATATTTTCAAAACTATTTTAGTCCATTGTAGGCAGTGATATCTGTATATCCTCTGCACTCGCATCTTCGCACCAACATTTCTCGCTCGCTGTGCGGCTCTCGGCTCTCTTGACTCGGTTTCTGTCTATTTTTAGAGGATTTTATTTAAAAAATGCGCAAAAACTCATACATATTTTCGTAGTGAAAACAATAAATATAGAATCATTAAGTTGTACACGCGTTTAAATTTAGACTCCCAACAAGAGGAGCAGCATCGCATCGGCACACACACATACCTACGTATATATACACACACGCAGCCCAAGAGCCAGGCGAATAAAGTATAAATAAAGCGGAAAACGAAAAAGCCCAACAAAAATGAAACAACAACAAGGGAAATGTGAAAAAGCCAGCTGGAGAAACTGGTCAAAATAAATGGTGGATTATGGCCAAAAAAAAGTATCTTATAAGAATCCTTTTTTACTACATTAAATAGGATATGAGATTTTTAGAGATTAAAATTACCCCTATAATTGTTCCTAATTTACTATTATATTTTTCTAGATATTTTTTTTTCACAATATAATGACAAAAGCCCAAAAACCATAGCTCAAATCACACAAAAGTAAATAAATTCGATGACGATTATGGTGACGACATGATTTATATTTAAATTAACTCACACCGAGAGCTGCGACTGCTATTTGAACTTTAAAAAGTAATAAAACTTTGATAAGCATGTCCATGGAGACTCGGGTTTACTAAAGTCTATTTTAAGATTTAGGGTCTAGCATTTGTAATGACTTAATTTATATTTGAAACTCGTTATTATGACGAAACCCGTTTTAAATAACCTTTTAGTTGTCTGATATATCTGATATTATCACGAAAACCTCCCGAAATCAAACGACTATTTCATCACTGAACGTTAAGATCGATTCCTATCGTTAATCGGAAATCGGGGGAAGGGGGTTTTCGGGTTTGGGAACACTCACCTCCATGATCTGCTGATCGATATCCACCGCTGGATGGGGCTTGAAGTCCAATGTCAGAGTGCCCGGCGTTATGTGCAGCAATCGCTCATCGCTTCCGGCTTCTGATGGCAGATCTGCGAATTGACAATGTAAACACACAACTGAGCGAGCGAAATTGAAACGTTTCGGAGAGGGATTGGTGTATATTTTATATTGTACACATATAAATATACATATATGCATGTATACATATATGGGTAGAGACTCTATCTGGATCTGGAGGAGGTGTGACTCGCTCTCCGGACCGATTATGTAGATAAGGCCGCGCTTATCAGACGCTTTTAAAAATAAATCTAAAACGTATTTTGTCGACGCGTTGGACCCTCGATGGTTGGTATGTGTGTTTGTAAGTGTGTGTGGTTACACCGGAAAAACGAAAAATAAATAAATATTTTACTTATATTTCAAAATATGAATTAAATTGTATTTTGTTTCGAAAATACACCTGACTATTTAAGAAAAAAATAATTGAACTCGAAATAAACGGTTTGAGAGCGACTTGTTCTTTTGGATTTTTATCAGTGTATGACTATTTTTAGTAACCTTGTGCAGTACAAGTTAACAGCGATTACAACGATTTCCTCTCGACTTTTGCTTTAGCTTCTTCTTCTTCTTCTTCTTATTTTGTCGCACGTGACGCCCAAGCAACTTTTATTTCTCTCCCTCTCTTTGGCACCGCTCAAATAATTTGATTTGCTGCCAACGAAAAATGGTGAAACAAAAATCGAAAAAATCGGGATAAATCGGTTGGAAAATATTTCATTGATAAACATTGGCTGAGCAGAGAAGAGAAAGAGAGAGCTTTCTTTTCTTTCTTTCACTGGACTAATTGCGCGCCAATAAGAATGTCGAGATGACTAACCAAAAAGTCCAATTAGTAATGATTTCTTCTCCCTCTCTCTCTCTCGCTCTGTCTGCCTCTCTTTTTCTGTCAAGTGCTGATCTAATCAACAAAGTCGAGTTTTTTGGTCTAGAAATTTATTCTAATTGAATATTGGGCTGTTATGTGGCAGTGCTATAAATAGAGCAAAAAAGAGCAAAGCCCAAAAGCAGCAACAAAACAAAAGCACAAACGCATGTGCATAAGCTACAATTAAATTCATATTAATAGAAATTTACTCGTTTTTTGTTATAAAAAAAAACTATGTAAATCCTATTTAGTTTAAATATTTTTTAGATTCTGGATAACTTTTTTTCTACAACTTTTTGTCAAATTTCTACCTATTTTATTGGCAACATCTTGAATAGTACACTTTAATACCCTAACTTTATTTCGATTTTGGAGCTTTCGCTTTGGCACTATTACTTTGACCGCAGCTGTGGGTGGGGGCTGTCTACAAGTGTGTGTGCCGGTGCATACATATCTAACTGAACAGGCCGTGACCTGCTGCGCTGCTTGCCGCTCTGCTTTGCCGTTCTATTTTTAGCCGCATTTATAAATCGTGCATGGCTTTGGGGAGTATATTTAGAAGTGGCAGCACACAGATAGTACAACAACAGACCCAACTGCAGCAACAACAGTGCATATTGCACAAAAGCACAGAAAAAAAACACGATATAAAATACAAAGGAAAGCGTACACACAACGACACCTGCATATACATAAGTACATTTAAGTAGTGTTGTGTAAACTTAAAATGTGAAGACAAAATCCAAATTAAAATTTCATGCAAAATGCAATGGAATATGTAGAGCAAAGGCGAATTTGTAATACCCTTTCATTTACTAAAAATAATTTTTGGTTGAGAAATATACACCTTGTAGGGTTTAAACATGTTTATAAATTTAAAAAGTTATTTTCTGTTCTTTTAATCGTAGGGTATGCCGAAGTCTATAAGCTTATCCAAAAAGATGATAAGGGAAGAAAGAGAGGCACTGCGAGAGTGCAATTACAGGTGCAGTGAGTGGGAGAGCGATATTAAGAGAGAGGGAGAGTGGCTTGCAATCAGCTGTTCTTATTTTTTTTTGGCAATGCTGTTTTAAATAAAAGTAAATGCGTAGCAGGCTCTCTCTTTCGCTCTCCTAACCCACAACTCCACCCACTGGGGCTTTTTCTTCCAACTTCAAGGTCAATTTGTGTGTTGACATAGAAACCAGGCAACCAAATGGCACAACAAAAAAAAAGAAGCACGTGTGTGTGTGTGGTCGCAGAAGAAAAAAAAAACAAAAACAAAAAAAACGGTATACAATTTTATGAGAAGAACGCTGCTGTCATTGAAATTGAAATTGAAATTCAATTGGAAATTGATACGACAACAACAGAGAGTGAGAGCGAGAGAGCAGCTTGATATAGTCCCCCACACCTCCCACACCCCACCTTCCCCACCACTGCTCTATCTCTCTCTCTCGCTCTCTTTTCTTCCTTCCTCAATAAGTTTGTTTTGAGTGATAGCAAGGTTTCCATGTGTAGGTGTGTGTGCATTTGTATGCGTATTGTGTGGGTAAATTTCCAGCGCGCGCATTCTAAAAATAGAAACAACAACAGCTAAACTTTTGGGCCAGGCCAAAAAAAAAAAAACAAAAAAAATGCGAACGTGTTCCTTGTTGTTGGTGCTTTTTTGTTGTTTCGTATTTTTTAAAGTTCTAGGCCATAAAACTCAACCAAAAAAAAAAAAACCCCAAATATAAAAACACCCCGATTTTGCAGGCTTACCTTGACAAACGGAAAACCAACAATAACAATGATAACTAGAGTAGTTATTCGACTTTCATCTATCGGTTATAATGATCGTTAGATTTCTGGCATGATGTTTTACCCAATAAACCCAAGTCGAAATCCCGCTTTTAAAACATTGATGTATTATAGTTTTTAAACCGAAGGTTCTTGGCTTCAAAATTTCAGATAAGATCCATAATAACAATAATAATTTGATATGTTTAAAAACAAATGATTTGATACCAGAGATCCTAACACATTCAAATTATTTGATTTAATTCCGAAAATGACTCATCTAATTTGTGGCAAAATGCAGAACCATACTCTTTGGTGGATAAATGAAATGAATAAATAAACGCAGCGACGACGCCGCTTTCGATATGATTACCCCACGGTGAGGACAGTGGCGTGGCGGGGTTTTCTGGGAGGGGTTCGGGTTCGGGTTCGGGTCCGGGATTCCAAGGGCGATACATAAGCCCTAACGAATTTATATAACAGCTCAAACACACAGAGAAACAGGGCACAAACAGCGAGGCAAGTTTTATTCTTGGAATGCCATTACAATAAATGCTCCACTGGCACTGGAGAAAACAAAATAAGTGGGGTTTTCTTTTTGGCGGGAGGTTAGGGTTTGGATGGGTTCGGGTGGTTCGGGGGATTCGGGGGATACGACCTTCTTGCAGGTGCTGCGTGTTTCACAATAGAACACAAAAACACACAACAAAAGTAACAACAGAAAAAGGAAAAACTTTTCACTTATTGCGTCTTAGACAATCAATTTTGCCCCACATGGGGATGGATGCGATGTGAGTGTGCTTTAAATGCAAAGCTGGGCAATTAATTTCTATATATAAGTATTCCCCAAAATGTTCATTCCCGAAAGAATGCCAACACAATACGGAAATATTTTAATAACACTGTGCAGCATTTTTAGTGCTTTTTAAATTTACCCCGATGGATGCTATATTTTTGGATTCGTTACGAATTCCCAGGATAAACTGCGTTTTCAAAAAAGTTCCCCGACGCAAGGATTCTTAGCAAAAGGACCTCAAAGTTCGAAAAATGCAGAAATTGGCCAACTTTCCGGAGCTCTCAGAGGCAAACGGATTCATGGATTGATTCGATGCTAAAGTTTTTTAAAAGATACCTTCTTTATCTTTCAAACCCCATACTTAGAATATTTTTAGAATTTTTTTTAAGGCAGAAATAGATTTCAGAAAACATAGTCAAAAAACTTAAAAACATACAGCTGCGGTCAAAATAGTAGTAGTGTTGCCGCCCTGTGTTTTTAAAAGTTTGTTGTTGTAATTCATCTTCTTCTGGTGATATTGTATTGATTATAATTGTACTATTAGACTAATTGGATAAGAAAAGTGACAACAAAAAACTTTTAAAAACACATGACGGCAACACTACTACTATTTTGACCGCAGCTGTATACTTTTATGTTTTTTGACTATGTTTTCTAAAACTTGTTTCTCCCTTAATAAAAATCCTATAATTATTCTAAGTATGGGGTTTGAAAGATAAAGAGTGTATCTTTTATAAAACTTTAGCATCTAACCAAACCATGAATCCGTTTGCCTCTGAGAGCTTTGGAAAGTTGGCCAATTTCGGAATTTTTCGAACTTTGAGGTCCTTTTGCTAAGAATCCTTGCGTCGGGGAACTTTTTGGAAAACGCAGTTTAACTTTGGAATTCGTAACAAATCCAAAAATATAGTATCCATCGAGGTAAATTTTTGATGCTGCATAGTGTAATTATTGTAATCAAAGGAAATATAAATAGAAATATCTAAGTAAACTGCGGATATTATAAAGCTCATTATTCAAAATTATCAGTGTAACCTTAAAGTGCTTTTGAAAGGTAATGGGTTTACAGGTCGTTTAGGTTTATGAAAGTTTTTACAGGTAAACTTGGCGAATAGCAAACGTTAACAAGAATTATTTGTTAGCTAACTTTAGACTTAATTATTGATGGTTTTACAGTTTTTATACCCGTTACTCGTAGAGTAAAAGGGTATATTAGATTCGTGCAAAAGTATGTAACAGGTAGAAGGAAGCGTTTCCGACCCTATAAACTATATATATTCTTGATCAGGATCACTAGCCGAGTCGATCTAGCCATGTCCGTCTGTCCGTCTGTCCGTCTGTCCGTCTGTCTGTCTGTATGAACGCTGAGATCTCGGAAACTACAAAAGCTAGAAGGTTGAGATTTTCCACGCATATTCTTGGGCTTCCTACGCAGCGCAAGTTTATTTTAGCCGAGTGCCACGCCCCCTCTAACGCCCACAATCGCCCACTAACGATTTTAAAATGTGTCTGGCGCCCACACCTTTTAAGATTTCCGAGAAGTATAAATGCAATTTTGTCGTGCATATTTATACCTATCGAAATGTAGAAGACATTTTTCAAATCGGACCATTCATTAAAAAGTTATACGCAATCAAAATTTCTATATCTATCTCCCTCGCACTCCCTTTAGCTGAGTTACGATTATTAGTCGGGACACCAACCCGACTAGTGAGTGACGGGTATTAGATAGTCGGGACACGAACCCGACTATAGCGTTCTCCCTTGTTTTTTTAATGACAAAGACCTTGAAACAAGGACACCCTAATTTTGTAATTATCCAGGGGACATATTCAGTTGGAAATAAGTGGATAATGGATAATGCTAATCATCATTGGAGGGGGATTAATTATTTAGTTGGTTATTATCGAACAGAGGGGCAAAACCCATGATTACAAATTCACCACGTTTCTGTTTTTGTTTCCCAACCAACAAGAAGTCCTTGAACGAAGGTAAAAGCTAATTTTAAATCAACCCTTGACATTGCGAAATTTGCATGGCCCACACATATCCAGCCGAATAAGTGGATTATAATAGCTATTATCCAGGGCAGGGCAAAACTTTCTGATTATTAATTCAGCGTTTTTTTTTTTTTTGATTTGAAAATGTAATTTTTCGTGAATTTCTAATGCCCTATCGATGATGGCCATCTGGACTTTCGCTCCAGAATATTCCCAAGCAATTAGACGGAGAGATCCTGGGAAACGGAGGAGCCATTGGAAAATGGTTGTGAGTCCCCGGAATCCCCTGAAATCTCCGGACGCGTCGGTGGATTGCACGTGGCAAACGGAAAACGGAAAACAGAAAAATGGGGAGTGGGAAGTGGGGCGAAATATGGAAAGACGTGGCCCGGGTCTCTGGGTTTCATGGGCTTTACAGGTCTCCGGGTCCGGTCGTCAGTCAACAATCCACACACACACACACACACACTCACACACAATACACATTTACACCATCCATTTGAAAGGCAAGTAAATTTTGTTGCTGTTGCTTTTGTGTCTAAAAATAGACGAAAATCGATAAACGAATGTTTTTCTTTTTGGTTGCAAACAAACAGACGGAGAGCAAAAACGAGAACGAGAATCGGGGAGCGAGAGAGCTGAGCACGAAGCGAAGATTACGGGGCTCCGTCTCCAAAAGCGTCTCCTCCACCACCCATCCTCCCTTCCCATTCCCATTCCCATCCCATCCCACCATCCACTGCCATTTTCTCGCTTTTCTCGCCTTCTCGCCACCCATTTTCCAGCCCATCCACGTGCTTGGCATTGGCAGTGGTTTCGATGGATGGCCAAAAGGAAAAGCGTCCAAGATTAATGGTGTGCAGTTAGCTATTTTTTGGACAAAAAAAACCGAGTTCAAAACCTTAAAAAAAAAACTTTAGTTTACGATTGATTTTTGGGTCTACTATGGGTTTATTATATGTCCATATCTAAGGAACTAAAATCCATAACTTAAAAAAAAAAGTTGTAATTTTTGTTTACCTGCATTTTATTTCATCAATATAAAACATTGAAAAGTTTTTTTTGTAGGTTAAATATAAATAATTAATTTAGCTTTTAGAAAACTAAAATCTTAGATTTTTATCATACTAAACTAAATCTGTAGCTAAGTGAAAGATTATTTGTAGATATAGTTTAACAATAATATTAATATCATTTTTATTAGTAATTACTAAACTGCAATGTGAGAAACCCGACAACACTGGTCAGAACCCAAGACCAACCACCCAAGTATGATTCCCCATCACTATTACCACCCCCTTCCCCGCCCATCCTATATCTATTCCGTTTGCCGCGAAAGAGACGACCCGACCATGGACAATGTTCTTGTTGTTGCTCTCGGCCTGCCCGGGACAAAAAAGTTAGTAGATCCCACTGTACACCATCCCAGCAAGCAACCAACCAACCCACCCCCTTTCAACCCAGCCGAGAGGAGCAACAAACGCACAGTGGTTCAAGCTGTGCAAATATTTAACTGATTTGATTGACAGCTGGCAAAGAAGTTGCTCTGGCGAAACGGAAAGTACGTAGTATTCCTCACCATTTGTATCCACCATCTGTCACACATAAAGTTACGTACAATGGAAATTGCAAGTTGGTTACTTAGGGAATAGTTTTGGCCATTGTTTTCGAACTAAATAGGTCTCTTAAACATTTGCCTACATTCTCGCTGAAAGGCTGAATGGCTTAATTCAATAAAAATAGTTCGGAGAGAACCAATAATGCTTCTTGGAAGGCAAAATGTGCCAAAGTTGATTAAGTTGGCTCTTTATATAACTTAAAGATTTATTTAACATTTATAAGGCATTCAGCAAAGACTTGTTGATATGGTTATTTTTTTTTTCGTACCCATATGGTTAAGTTCTAATCTTGATATTGTATCTTTTTAAATTATCGTAAAACTTATTATATAAACAGTTTTTTGCTCTGAAAGCCCTCAACCCTTTTTTTCTGCCTTATAATTCCCAACCAGTCCCGTTATTCTCTAAATTTTTTAGTGTGACCAGCATCGGTAATGGCTAGCACATTATTCTACCTTATAATTCCCAACCAGTTGGCGCAGAGCTTTTAATCCCGTTACTTGCCAACCTCGGACCAATGTGCATCATCCATTGACAGCGCAGTTCTGGCCCGCTTTTGTGTATGTGCTTATTACAGTTATTTTTGGAAGGCAACACACACTAGCACACCAAACACACACCCACTCAGACTGTGTAAGCTTTTGTTTGAGCATGTATGTGTGAGCGGTCTGTGTACAATGTACATTTTGAGTTATGTATTCCGAATGTTGTTAATGCTATAGCTATATGCAGGTTACATACTATAGCTATATGCCAACAATCGAGGATATAATATAATAACCACCGAATACTGCCCTAAACTAAAACCCAATACAAAATACATATCTATGGGATAGGGGATTTGGATTTAGCAGGGTCCTTCGTTCCCACTTACCGTGTATTGGTATTCTATCGTCGGGACTAGACATTTTGCATATGGAATTGGGGGAGGGCGGAACCTGCAACAAATCAGAAAATCAAATTAAACAATATGCCAAAAAAATTAAGTTAAACATTTTTACAAGGGATTTGCTCTTTTTTAATTGGTTTTGCTTTATTATCTAGGAAACGGATCTATAACCACTGCAATTCAATAATGATTGATTATATTAAACATTTTATTGTCCACAAAATAAACAAAAGGATTTAAAGTACCCTTTAGAAATATTTTCTTCTTTTTAAATAAAAGATTAAATCTATCTGAACTTTACGATTCTGAGTCATTCTGTGAAAAATCTTTACCCATGGGAAATGCCGACACTTCCTCAAGCAAACACAAATAACAGATTTCATATATTTGTGTGCATAATTTTAAATATGAATGATTCCGCCAGACCACAAAACAAAAATTTCATTCAAAATAAGTTCCCAGAAACCGATAAACATGGAAAAATAAAGCGAAAAACAAGTGCCTGATAAGGCAAGAATTTTTGGAAAATTTTTGTTGTCATTTTCGGAACTCCGATAATGATATGCAAAAATAAACTCTTGTTTGTTTCTCTTCTCTTTTTTTTTTTGATTTGTTTACAGTCGAGAGCACTTGATAGGGGAATTTTTACTGATCGGAAATAATTTAAATGTTCGCCACAGGTGCGCCTTTTTGGGGGCGTGGTTGAAATAAAAAAAAACGATAACGAGTTGCCCTATTGACCTTCACAAAACAACACACATACATATGTGACGCACAAAACAATTTCCGTTCACTAATTACACGAGCAAATAGAACATAAACGACCAACAACCAGAAACCCAAATGGAAGAAATTGCATTGTAAATAAATTACGAAAAAACGATTTTATTCATAAAGAATTTAATCAAGGTCACACTGGCCAAAAGTCAAATTTCGTCGGGATTTCCAAATAATAATAATTTATTAATAAAAATGTTAAGTAGTTTTAATTGGCAGAAAACATTAAGTATGATTACTCAAACAAGCAAAAGCAAGGTCACACTGGAAATAAAGTCAAAAAATTCAATCTCGAGGCCACACTGTAGCTTAAAAGGGAATTTTAGTTACGGACAAGAAAATCCTTCCCTTAAACTATGAATCATAACAAATAGAAATACAAAACAATTACTTGTAGGTCTGAGGTTTTCTTGGGCATTTCCCTATTTGAGGCAATGTATGCTATAATGAATGTGTAAAAAACGAAATACTATTATGCGAATACAAATTAAGCTGCTTTACCATGGGCTTTCCATTTTAATTTAATTGAGAAGAAAATGTGAAAACTTTCCTCAGCTTTAATTTTTTGATACAAAATAAACAAATTAATCCGAGGGGCGGAGAGGGTCTAGAAGAGCTCTAAGTTGGCAGCCTCTATTTATCGTAGCGAGTCATATTAATTATAGTCATCAGTGGGTTGCATTGTGAGCTAGAAAATGCGTGTTTTTCACTGGGACGACGGAAGCAAACACAAATTACGTTGTAAAATAGGTTAAAACATAAATAAATAGGGGAAAAAAGTATTGATAAGTAATAAATAACCCAGTAAAATGATTTACGATCCTGGCTTCAGGTGACCAGTTACAGCGCTCTTATAATTCCCAAAAGGTTGCCTTTGCAACTGACCTATTTTCAATTGAATTGACCATGCGTACAGTGGGATAAAAAGCGAGTATTTTAGACATCTAAAAAAAGTAAGGTTTATTAAAATAAAATGGTTTAGAATTTAGTTCTTTAAAGTCTAAGAATCGCTTTTAGAAAACTACTAAATTTATTTGAATTAATTTCTTTTGCCATTTAAATTGAAAGGGTTTAGGAATTCCACTTAATGGGTGACCACTGTAGTTTATTCAATGGATAAAAAGGGGTAGGGTGAGAAGAGAGGGGGGCGAAGAGAGATCCCGCAGAAGAATGAGAAGTTCGGCTCAAAGCGAACAGAACAACAACAACAACAACAAAAGATCCGCAAATTCCATTCTCGTTGCTTTGTTGTTGTTACTGTTTTATTTTTTTCTGGCATCATGTTGATAACCAAGAAAAGAGAAGAAGAAGAGGAGGAGGAGAGCGAGAGAGAAGAGCAGAAGAAGCGAGCACAACATATAAAATAAACCAGTTCAATGCGCTTTGCGGTGGAGCTGGCTTTTATTATTTATTTTTCCTTTTTTTCTGTTTTTTTTTTTTGGGTGGCAGCCACATTTACAGCAACTTTACTAAGTGAACAAAATCAAATCATCAAATGCAGAGAGGGAGAGGGAAGGCAATAAAACGAGAGCGGTAGAGGTGGAGGGGGCGGGGGGAGAGCGAGAGCACTTCATTTAGCACGCACACACTTGTTACATAAATAACGGCGAATCGAGTGAGAAGCAAAAGAGACGAAAAAGAAGTCTGGCTGATCTAATAAGAATATGCTGTGTCTCTATTAAGAATACACGGGGCGAGGGCAAACAAACAAACAAACATAAATACCTCTTCCAAGTGGTGCAAACTGCTTGCTGCTGCTTTTGTTGTAGTTTGTATTGTCGCTTTTCCAACTTGTTCCACAAAATGCGAAAAATGATTAACGAAAATATAAAATAAATATAAATAACGCACGCTCTCTCACTCGGCGCGCGTGTGTGTGTGTGTTTGCTGTATATATATGTATACGTTGAATTCACGACTTTTTTAAGTTAATTTTTGTGTTGTTGCTGCTGCTGCCGTTTTTGTAGACGTATTTTTTGCGCTCTTTTTTCGCCTTTTTGCTTTTCTCTTTCGTTACTTGTTGTTGCTTTTGTTATTTTTGTCACTTCACAAGCAGTTTTCGCAGTTTCTTTTTCTGCTTTTGCCTCTTCTCCTCATCATCGCTCATTCTCTTTTGCTTGTTGATTCGCCCACAATTTGTACGTTTTTTTTCTTTCGTCGTTTCTGCACGCGCACGCACTTTTTGTTGTTGTTGTTTTGATATTTTACAAAAAAATTGAATATTCGCCGTGGAAAAACAGAAAAAAAAACAAGAAAATATTCTTTTCGAATTTTCGGGTTTTTTTTTAGTGGGGGAAAAACGCGCGATCTGCGGTTGGACTGGCTGGAAGCGAAAAATACAAATTTCTATGTTCCGAATCCGAAGCGACGATTATTTGATTATTTTATTAAAATAAAGACAAATATTGGTGTGGCCAGGCGGGAAGTGTGGCCGCAGAAAAACCACGGGAAATCTGGTTTTAGTAGATTTTTGTTTAGTAAATAAATACTAAAAATGATAAACTTTTTATTTAAAATTTTTATTTATAGTCCTACGTTTTAAGCTGTTTTATTTCTTGTTTTCGTTTATTCTGCCATTAACACGTCAGCTGTTATCGGTTGTATAAATTTTTTTCAAAAATACCAACTTTGTGGTCACACTGATAGAGATGGCAAAATATCGATTGGCAACTATCGATTAAGGGAATATTTTAAATTTATATTATTGTGTTAAATTTAACGTTTTAATTAATACATTAATTAATAAAAAGTTGTACCTGCCTGTTATCGATTGTTTCGCACAGTTATCGCTTCGAGTCCATCGCCAGCTTGTTATTGTTTGGTTTTGTTTGCTGCCCCTTTTGTTATGCTGGAAAGGGGGCCAAAAACGCGCAACGTGGAATAGAACCCCTCCCCCCGCCAAAAAGAAGGAAACACCTGTGCTGTCCCCACTTCACTTTCAGTTCTTGCGGGCATCTGTTCGGAGATCTCGATCTGCTGATCTGGCAAATACGACAGCGAATATCCATATAGGAATTCCATCCATGAGCGAGGCCAAGATGAACGGACGCTCCATACGCATCAATCGGCTGCCGGCCACCATAGTGGCCATCCTGCTGACCATTGTCCTGGTCTACTTCCTCAACTTTCACCAGGAGGAGCGGCCGGCCATTTATGGGATGCTGCGCAGCGATCATCCGAATCGTGTGAATCTCCGCAAGATGCTGATTGCCGCAATTCAGGCGGCGCAACGCGGTGGCCTCGAGGTGCTCGACGTGGCCAGGAGTCGCCGGCTGCGGGAGCGCAGCAAAGGGAAGACGGACGAGGGCGTCGATGATCCCTTCACCGATGCCGATGGTCGTTCGCACTGTGTGATGAAGCAGGGCCTTCAGCGCATCTTCCCGCGCGTTCAAATCTTCTCGGAGGAGGACAAGGAGCACTGCAAGCAGGCGCACAGCTATGATCTCGATCCCACGGTGCTGCATGAGACGGCGCAGATCCCAAATGTGGTGGTCAATGCCCAGGATGTGACTGTCTGGGTGGATCCGCTGGATGCCACCAAGGAGTTTACGGGTGAGGCTGCTATTTCGAAGTATATAAGCCACTTATATATGAATTTCCCCCCACAGAGGAGCTCTACGAGTACGTGACCACCATGGTCTGCGTGGCGGTGGCCGGCAGGCCCATCATCGGCGTCATCCACAGCCCGTTCAATGGACAAACGGCCTGGGCCTGGGTGGGCAACTCCATGTCCGAGTACCTGGCCAGCCTGCATCCGGAGCATCCTCCTGACCACCAGTCGCCCGTCATTACGGTATCGCGTTCGCACACCGCAGGGGCCAAGGATTTGGCCCGGGGCATCTTTGGCCAGGATGTCAGCCTGCTGACGGCGGCGGGGGCGGGCTACAAGGTGCTCCAGGTGGTGGCCAACAATGCCACCGCCTATCTGCACACCTCGAAGATCAAGAAGTGGGACATCTGTGCGGGAGATGCCATTCTGCACGCCTTGGGCGGCACAATGACCACGCTGAACGATCAGTTGATTAACTATGGGCCCGAGGAGTCGCCGGTGAATACGGAGGGCCTGCTGGCCACCTTGGAGCGGCACGAGGAGTACATGGACAAGATGGCCAAGTATAAAGAGGCGCACAACGGCAAGCTGGCGTAGTGACTCCTCCTCCTCATCGTCGTTTTAGGCAGCATTCAAAAATAGCTCTAAGTTCTAAAGAAGGAAACCTGTTTTTTCGTAATCTCAATAGCAGTGTGTGCGTGTGTTTTTTTTTGTTTTTTGCATAATTACGTTGGTTGTGGGGTCATGAACCCGGAGATCGCCCAGTTGGCTCAAAAACACAAAGAATAAACCTATTTTAAATTGTAATTTCTAGTTTGTTTCATTGCTATTCATTAATAAGTGATACCAATAGGAATGGTGGATTATTTAATTTAGGTATACCAAAGAAATATCAAAGATATCATACAGAATACAATTTAATTTATTTTTTAACTTAAAATTTATTTTTAAATTTTCAAATAGCTGTGTTTCGCACCACCCTTAGCTAGTACATACTCCACACTTAGCCAGTTACTCAACCATCGATATAAAGACCCGCGCACAACTATCGATAACACTATCCCAGAACAACACTCTCCCATCGCCATTAAAAACCAAGAACCTTTGAAAAGTAGGGTAACACTTTTTGGTACAAAAAAAAAGAAGCGCAGTGTATGTTGTTTATTATGCATTTGTTTAAAAAACAAAATTAATATTAACTGAAAAACTAAATGTGCGCTACGCCCGGCATGTAAGCAAGCGAGCATCGGTTGAAAATGGGCGGCCAAACGAACGAGGGGCGTGCAGATCGCCCCCCTCCCCCAACGCTGCCCCTCCCGCTGTTGTTATTCTTGCTATTATTCCTGACTGCGACGGCAACGGCGACGGCGACTGCGACTGCGACTGCGACCGCGGCAGAGGGGGGTCAGGTGCCGTCGACTGCGGAAGTGGGACAAAGTGCTCAAAATCCGGATGCCACCGCATCCTCATCCTGCCCACGGAAATGCAGCTGCCGCAACATCTCGGAGAACATTCACAGCCTGAAGATTCGCTGCGACGAGCAGCAGATAGCCAACTGGCGGGAACTGCAGTTCGGCGAGGATGTGGTGACCAGCGTGGTCAGCATGTAAGCAGGGATCGTAACAGGGTGTCTCAAGATTCCCAAGATTTAATACATATATCCCCCCATCTTGCAGCAACGCCAGCAAGAACTCCATTGCCCTGATCTCCGCCGAGGACTTTAGGAACTTCACCGAACTCAAGCGACTGGATCTCTCGTTCAACCTGCTCACCGAACTGGACAAGGACACCTTCGGCGACAGCCTGCGCCACCTGGAGAAGCTCAAGCTGGCCGGCAATGCCATCAGCCACATCTACGAGGGCACCTTCGATCGCATGCCCAAGCTCAAGCTGCTGTAAGTTGACTTTGGCTGTGTTTATAGCCTAAAAACTAAGATAATACCCATATATTCTGCATAGAAACAAAGGTTTTTAGGGATTAAATAGATGTGAAGTTCATTATATCCATTTATATTGAGTATTCCTCTGTAAAAGGGTATTTTTTAATGAAATCTTAACTATCAAATTGATTATAAATCCTATGTTTATCGTTCTTGATATATTTTTTAAACATAATAGCTATTTTGTAGGTTTTGGCTTTGTGTTATATAGATATTTTTTAGATTTTAGCTGTGTTTATAGCCTTAAAACTAAGATTATGATGTCTGTACATCATGTAGATATTCAAATACTCATTTATTCTGTATAGAAACAAAGGTTTCTAAAGGATTAAATAGATGTGAAGTTCATTATATTGATCTATATTCAGTATTCCTCCGATTAGGAATATTTTTAATAAAATCTTACGGATCAAATTGATACAAAATCGTATGACTATCATTCTTGATCAATTTTTTATATATAATAGTTATTTTGTAGGTTTTAGCTTTGATTTATATAGTTATTTTGTAGATTTTAGCCTAAAAATTAGGGTAATGATGTTTGATCTCCAAATATACATATATTCTTTATAAGAACAAAGGTTTTTAGGGATAAGATAGATTTTGAATTCATTTTATTGATCTTGATTGAACTTACAAATCTAATAGTACAGCAATCTTATGTTAATCTTTCTTGATATATATTTTTTTAAATGGTTGATGTTATCTTAAATAATAAATATAT
Source organism: Drosophila takahashii (assembly GCF_030179915.1). Classification (NCBI taxonomy): domain Eukaryota; kingdom Metazoa; phylum Arthropoda; class Insecta; order Diptera; family Drosophilidae; genus Drosophila; species Drosophila takahashii. Next base: position 11,988,553 of record NC_091683.1, read on the forward strand.
GATATTAAATAGGTTGATGATATCTTTATAGCTTACATAGCTCAAAAATAACCATATGTTCTCTATAAGAACAAGGGTTTTTATGGATAAGATAGATTTTGAGTTCATTTTATAGTATTTTATAGTATTCCTCTCTAAAAAGGTATATTTATTGAGATCTAATAGAACGGAAATCGTATCTTTATCTTTCTTGATGTATTTTGTTTAATATATAGTTAGTTTTGTAGGTTTTGCCATTTTAAAGTCAAGATGGCTTTCCTTTTTATTTATTTTCAAGGATTTTTAAGGATAATATCGATTTTAAGGCCATAGATTTAAGATCTTACAAAGGCAAATGTAACAACTCTCAACCTCTTTTTCCCAGCGATCTTTCTGGAAATCCCCTGGCCTGCGACTGCGGCCTCATCTGGCTGATTGCCTGGTCAACAAGCCGCGAGGTGCGCCTGCAGCCGCCGCCGAAATGCGAGACGCCGGTGAACTTTCGCGGCCTGCCGCTGAAGAAGCTGCGCGTGGGCAAGGACTTTCACTGCGAGACGCTGCAGCTGCAGCCGCTGCTCGAGCTGATTCCGGGCCAGAACCAAGTGGCCTTCGAGGGCGACGAGCTGCAGCTCAAATGCCACGCACCGCGTGTGGCCATCGGTGTGCCGCGCGAGAGCGAGGATCTGCCGACCAAGGCCTACGTTTTCTGGGGCTGGTCGGAGAAGATACGGGCCAAGAACTCCACCGATGATATCGTCTACCACGATCCCACCAAGATCTTCGGCGACGTTAACCTGGAGACACGCCACTCGACGGACTCGGGCATTCTGCAATCGATCCTCCGCATCGCCAGCTTGACCCAAAATCACACGGGCATGTGGGACTGCACGCTGCGCAGCCAGCAGGCGAATCTCTCGCAGGCCATTGTCCTGCATGTGGTGGCCAAGGGGACGCTGTACTGCGAGGCGAAAGTCATCCACACCAACAAGGGCACCTACCACTGGCCGCGAACGATGCGCGGCGAAACGGTGCTGCAGGATTGCGTCGAGGAGCCCAGCGATGCGTCCCCATCCCGTCGAGCTTCGCACGAGTGCGGTCCCTCGGGCGAGTGGCTAAATTTGGACACGGAGAGCTGTGTTTATGTCAGCGAGACAACGAGGATCCTCGAGCAATTTGCCAAGGTGAATCTCACGCTGACCAAGGGACAGAATGCCCTGGAGATTGCCCGCCGCCTGCATAATTTTACCCAAGCCCAGACGCAGCTGAATCGCATAAGGGATCCCATGGATTTGGAGTACATAGCGCGCACTTTGGTCAAGTACTTGGAGCAGCAGGAGCAGCAGGAGATTAGTCACCTGCTGATGGACATTGTTTCGCAGCTGCTCAACCTGCCGGCTCATCTGTTTCGGGCGGCCCAAATGGAGCAGGGAACGGGACAGCGGTTGCTGCATGTCGTGGAATCCTCGGCCATGCGACTGGCCATCGCCAGCACCCAGGCGGAATCTATAGAATCTATGCCCTGGCGGGGATTGCTTCTCGCTCAGCAGCGCAACCTCTTCGTGGAGTTCTTTAACATCACTCTGGAGGCCTTTGTTAGCCTCTCCTGCGTTTGGTTGGAGCAGAGTCCCCGGGGATTCCAGTGCAACAGCGCCAATGATACGATACCCATGTACGAGCATGGCGACATTGATGCCGCCATCCAGCTGCCCTACAGCGTAATTGGTAATAGCTCGGTGGCGCCGCCAATTCGCAGCCTCCGCCTGATGATCTCGCTGCACAGGAATGGCAAACTGCTGCCCAATCTAAGGGGCACGAACAATGAATCTTTATCCTCCGCCATCATTGGCATACTGGCTTACAAAAGCGAAGGTGAAGCGATTAACTTTCAATCTGCAGACGAGCTGGATCCCGAGGAGGATGTGTATCAGCAGCGGGTGACGGTGATGCTGCGCGCTCATCCGTATCACAATCAGCTGAGTGCCCCTCAGCCCGCCTGGTGGAATGCGGAGGAGCAGCGCTGGGAGACGAGGGTTTGCCAGCAGCACTATCAGCATCGCACGCTCGTCATGTTCAGCTGCAGTCGCACGGGTTACTATGGGCTGCTCCAGAGGAGCCTCTATCTGAATGACTTTCGCAGCGAGGAGTCGGGCAGAAGGTTCCGGCATCCACCGGTGGCCATCTACGCGGGATGCGGCCTGCTCTTCGCCTGCTGCGCCTTCAATGCGGTCACCTTTGCGGTTTTCGGAAGAGCTGTGCGGATCAATCGAGTGCAGCGGCATGCTTTGGTCAACACCTGGCTGGCATTGGGTTTCTTGGCACTGGCTTTCTCGCTGGGCATCTACCAGACCGCCAGCCAGGCGCAGTGCCGCCTGCTGGGCCTGCTGATGCACTACCTCGGCCTGTGCGTGCTGCTCTGGGTGTGCGTTAGCCTGAGCAGCATGTACAAGCGGTTGACCAAGACGACGTCGTCGTCGGGGGGAGGAGCAGCTAACCAGGATGTGGAGCCGGCGAGGGAGCGAAAACCCATACTGGGCATCTACCTGGTGGGCTGGGGCATCGCCCTGCTCATCTGCGGCATCAGCAGTGCCGTCAATCTGGCCGAATATGCCGCCTACGACTTTTGTTTCCTGCACAGCGTGACTACATTGAACGCGCTTCTCGTGCCTTCTGTAATTTTAGTCATATTTTGCGGCATTCTGGCCTTGTGCATCTACTATCAACTCAGTCAGCAGGCGGTGAATGTGCTGCAGCTGCAACAGCATCATCATCATCAGCAGCAGCACAATCGCCAGTATTCGGACAACAACACGCAGGCCACGGAGCACATCGATCTGGATTGGCTGGATGCGAATGGCAGTGCAACGACGACGGCGGCTAGGAAGGAACCAGATCATCTGCAGGAGCAGTACAGCACGCTGAGCAATCCGCTGAGCAGCATAGTCGACGATTTCGAGCGTTCTAACTTGTCCCATTTGCGTGGTCACATTATATTCTTGGTTCTCTATGCCGGCGCCTGGTTATCCGCCGCTGGCTATGTGAATAGCAACCAGGATCTGTATGTTATGAGCTTTGCAGGGTGCTCAGCTTGCCTTGGAATCTTCCTGCTGATCTTCTACAACCTGAGCAGGAATGATGCCAGGATGGCTTGGTCGCAGGGTCGAAATGGAGGCAACAGCAGGCCGGCCAAGATGGTGACCTACAATAATGGCAGTCAGGCGCGGGAGGCTCAGCCGACGGAAATGATGCACGCTGCAGCCGGCACGGCCATGATTAGCAACTCGATAGTGGCCTACAAGGCGAATCCCGGACCGGGCAGCCTGTACGAGGCCAACAACTCGGCGGGATCGCGCTCGAATAGCCAGTGTTCGCGCAGCATGAGGAGTCAGACGCGGAGTCAGACGAGGAGTCAGCAGGAGCAGCTGCTGCAGGCGAACGGTGCGGGTGGGGTGACCATAATAAATAATACTGGACAGGCAGGAGGAGGAGCAGCAGCATCTGCAGGAGGAGCATCTGCAGCAGCAATCCCACCCCACAGCTTGAATGCCCTGCTGCATGGCTCCAGTCACGACCTCATTCCCTCGGCGGAGATCTTCTACAACCCCAATCAAATCAACGTGGCCCGCAAGTTCTTCAAGAAGCAGAAGCGCCTGGCCAAGCGCAACAACTTTGAGCTGCAGCGCCAGACGATGCCGCAGATGCAGCTCCAAATGCAGATGCAAATGCAGATGCAGATGCAGATGCACAGCCAGCACAGCTTGAGCGATGCCAGTTCGGAGCAGCTGTACAGCAGGCATCACAATGCCATGACTTTGCTGGCAGGGGGAAGCAAGATAAACAACACGAATCTGCACTACAAGAATCAGGAGCAAAAGGAGCATGCTTCTAACGGAGATTCCATGCAATTCAAACGCTTTGTCCCGGCCAGTGCTTCTTCCGCTTCGAAGATTATGCAGGCGAATATCTACACCAACATCCCGGAGACTTTGACTCCGCAGCACGAGGTGATCAAACTGAGGGCCACGGGACGCACGAGGACTCCTTCGCTGCTGGATGAGACGCTGCACGAGCAGGATGACGACGAGGAGGAGGAGGAGGAGCAGCCGGAGCAGCTGGAGCAGCAGGCTGAGGCACCCGAGGAGGAGGACGCCAGCTCCCTGGACGAGCATGCTCCTCTGTATGCCAACACCTTGCCAACGCCGCCGGCCAGCGGAATGAGCAGCCTCTTCCGCCAGCGGGGCATCATCAGCAGTTCCACGCCGGTGAAAAAGCAGCCCAGTTTGGAGGCCATGAACAGCCTGGGCCTGCCGGAGGTCAGCCCGGCGCAGCCGCTGCTCCAGAAGCACGAGATCTACGTGTCCAACTCGCTGCAGGTGACCACCAGCAACAGCATTCAGCTGGACGACGACTTTCCCTGTGTCCTGATTCGTTTCAGCCAGCAGCAGCAGTCCAAATCGCTGAATAATATCAGTGAAATGTTGGCGAATTCTTCCGGTTTGGATTCGGATAATCTGGGCCATCAGGAGGAGGCCAATCAGCTGACGGGGATTGACGCCAGCAGCACGCTGGAGGAGCAGCAGTTGCGCCAGGTGCAGTACTCCTGCTCGAGCAGCAATCTCAGCCAGCTGAAGGCGGCGCAACATCATCCGATCGACACGGAGGACGATGGCCGCCTGCTCTCCGGCAGTCCGACGAACGAGAGCGATCTGAACTACCAGAACTCGGAGATCAGCATTCGCAGTCATGGGCTGTACGCTCCCCAGGCGGATAACGATTTGAATTTGACTCTGACCGACGATTTTCGCTGCTATCAGTCCTCGAATGCCAGCGATGCCGATGTGGATGTGCTCAACGAGTTCGACGATGAGTTTGTGGCCGCCACTGGTGGTGAAAGGGTGGTCAGTGGAGATGCAGAGCAGGATGACCACCAGGACACCTCCATCGATGAGCTGTACGAGGCGATCAAGTGCCGCAGTCCGCTGAGAAGCAAACAGGAGGCGGTCGAGCGGTTCGAAAGGGAACGGGAGCGAGAACGCGAGAAGGAGAAGGAAAAGGAGAAGGCCCTGGGCAATTCCCACAACGAAAATCTCAACGAGACGATAGAGGACGACAGCAGCCAGAGCAGCGTGATCTCGTACATCGATCCCAGGGCGGCCAGCTAGCTCCAGCCGATAGTTAGATGTATATAGGATATATATACAAGATACCCGACAACCACTCCCGCCAAAGTATTCCCACTCAATCCTAAGTTCGCCCACTCAACAGCCAGCCCACTGAACTTGTAATTTAGTAACCCTATTTATTACGACTAGTATTACTCCACTAAACTTTCAGTTTGACTTTTAAAACGGAGAAAAACGTTCATCATTTCATCACAAACCAAGTCCCACTCACTCACATTTAATAAGTTTTAAATTCGGATAAAGCAAAATGCATTTAAATGTAGGCTAAGTTTATATTTAGATATAAATAAATGAAATGTTCACTTAAAATAACTGGCGTTTGATCTATAACATGTTGTTTCAAACAATAACTAAAACATTTAGAGGCTTTTTAGATATTAGATTTAAGGTTTCGTCAAGAGATTACAAATGTGGCATTTAAGCTACTTGTAAAGTAGATACAATAATGATATTCATTCAACATTGTCATGGAGTTTGGGTGAGGAATGCCGATTATCATCAGTTTGATTAGCGTTTAAAGGTTTAATCTTAAGTTGTAACAATAACAAGAGATGTGTGTAAACTATAATAAGATAATACGATATTGCTGATGCCCCAAAGATCCGACTCCCTGGGCCCGTTGTGCATGTTTCTCATGGCAATGCTTCTCACTCTGCGGCTCCCGGAGATTCACAGACTCCGGATGGACTTCCAGCGTCGCAGCAGCAAACACGACGAGGTCAGTCCGCTGGAATATTGGCTAAATTCGCTAATGTTTATGTTGCGTGTTGGAATGTCGATTTTCTCTTTTAAAGTCTGTAAAAAAAAGGGGTTAATAGATCAATTAGCAAGGGGCTACGCAAGATGATGACCTTGTAGGCTTCTGGAATCTCCGTCGGCGATCTGTGCACAATCGTTCCGTTGATGTACAGCATATTGGCCGCGCTCTCCTCGGGCAAAGTCAGCTTCTGGTAGGTGAAGCTGCCCACCCGCTCCATCCGCTTCACGATGTCCTGGCAGGTGACGCTGCTGCTGACGGCCAGCACATCCGGTCCCGCCATGGTCACGTAGTACTTCAGCCTCTTGGCACCGTTTACCTGGAAAAGGAATGGGTTTGGTAAATGCTTAATAAATGCATACTAAAAAAAAGATGAGATGGGAACATAGATGGTTATTATAATGGAAAAAATAGTGAGTTTAAATGATTATAATGATATTTTAATGATTATAATAATATTTAAATGATCATAATAATATTTACAAGAGTCCAATAATATTTTTTAAAGATTATAATAATATGTAAATGATTAAAATAATATTTAAATGATTCTAAAATTATTTAAATTACAAGGTTTTAAACAAGAGTTATAGAAAACAGATTCACTAACAGAATAAGATGAAATGGGAAAATAGATTGTTTATTATAATGGAATAGTAGTGAGTTTAAATGATTATAATAATATTTCAATGATTTTACAAATATTTAAATGATCATAATAATATTTGAAAGATTGTAATAATAATTAAATAATCTTAATAATATTTAAAAGATTATAATTATATTTGTTAAATATTAAAATAACATTTAAATGATTCTAAAAATATTTCAATGAATATACAAATATTTAAATGATCATAATAATATTTTTGAAAGATTATAATAATGTTTAAATTACAAGATTTAAAGCAAGAGTTGTAGAAAACCGATTCACATGATAATAATCTTAAAGATAATCTCTAAATACCCGAATCGGCGTCACTGGATACTCGGGAAAGGCCATGGCCACCGCCCTGGCGCCCTCCTCGTTGGTAAAGCCAGAGATTCCAATAAAGAATTCGCGTCCTGAAATGACAATGATCATTAAATTCGGCACATAATAGAATTTATCGATTAAAACCCACCCGTAAAAAGCACATCTCCGCCATCGAGTTGCGCATGCGGATCCTCAATCTCGATGACCGGAATGTCTAGCTCCTTTTTGAGTATAATGGCCATGCTCTCGGCCTCGCGTCGCCGCTTGGCATGCTCCGATCTGCCAATCAGGGCCACTCCATTGCAGATCACCGCGCTGTTCTCCACGAAGACGCCCTCGGGCAGCTGGTCATCCGGCGGCAGTTCGATCACGTCCAGGCCAATGCTCCTCAGGAGGGTGCAGTACTGCTCGTGCTGCTGCTTCGCCAGCTGCACGTCGAACTCCCCGTTCTCCAGCAGGGCATCCGAGATTCTGGGGGGGATTTAAAGCGGTTAACAATGGTTTTATTGTCTGAATGATATATGTACTTAATGCATCCAAGTGTATAGTGTATTATAGAGTCTTTGAAAGGTCGTTGCACCCTAATATATCTAAATAATTGACTTACACCCACCTAATATTAAATCTTCAGATCAGAAAAATATTAGATAATTTTAAAAAATTCAATTTTTTAATAAGAAATCTAAAGAAATTAATTTAAATAAATTAAATACTATGTAGGGTATTTTTTTGATTTATTTTAGAGCACAGAACCCTGTGATTTTTTAAAACTGAGGTCAATATTTTAAGGAAGGGGCTTAATATATCACCAAAAACATTAAAACAAATACTAGATAGTAGATAGTGAATCCCGGATCCAGGTCCCTAGAATCTGGGTGGTTGGGTGGCTGGGAGCTGGAGGTGCGGCCCCACCCACTGGCATGTGTACCCACGAACGATTGGTTGGGTGACCTAATTTCGCGCCACTGGGGCACTCCCTCCTGCGGATCCGCCACCCGCTGAATTCCAGAGGCAGTGCATCCTGGCTATGGGCTCCACTCACCTGGCCACAATCGCATGTGTGTATTTGGGCGACATGGTGGGCGGATTGGCCACTTCCTCGGCGGGATGCAGATGCGGATGCGGATGCGAAGATGCGGATATCAATTGGAGATGGGCCACAGTATGACCGTATGGCGAACGCCAATAAAACTTTTCTCTACCCCTGCTGGTCACTCTGGCAGTCACTGGATATTTCGAAACGATATTTAATATTTATTACCCAAAATATATTTAAGTTAACCTTATAAATAAGCTTAAATTTAGAAATAAATATTTAAAGAATATTTTGATTAACCATATTTTTCCTAAAATAGATTTTTAACAATTTTGTAACTGTTTTTAATTGAATTATTTGTTGTGAAATCTTTAAAACGTGACTCCCAGTCACGACCCTTAAAAGTAGCCCGCTCTAGCGCTATCGATAACCCGCCGATAACTAACGCATACACATCGCCAATTTGGGCATTTTCCTTGCATGCAAATTGCAAAAGTGCGTGCATTTTCCGCATTTTCCCGCGCGCACAACCCTCCGGCAGCCGTGAAATTGATGCCCCCAGTTGCGGACGAGCAGTAGGCATGGACGAGGGTGAGTACATGTGGCCTGGCCAATCCCCGCGAGCGATCCACTGATGGCGGCGTCTCTCTCGTGCAGATTATTCGGCGTCATCTTCGGCCGGCGGTGGCGGCGGCGGTGGAGGCGGTGGAAAGAAGGCCGGCGTGGGCAAGCAGCACAACACGCTGCCCTTCTGGGGCAACGAGACCTCGATGAACCTGAATCCCCTGATCCTGGCCAACATCCAGAGCTCCAGCTACTTCAAAGGTGCGTCTATCGGAGTTAACTTCCCCGGTTTAACCCGCCTTTTTTTTCCGCCGACAGTTCACTTGTTCAAGCTGAAAACCTACCACGAAGTGGTCGACGAGATCTACTACCAGGTGAAGCACATGGAGCCCTGGGAGCGCGGATCCCGCAAGACGTCCGGCCAGACGGGCATGTGCGGCGGAGTGAGTGGTTTATGAAATGTAGCGCTAATCGTTTGGCGATGCCCCCCTGGAATACCGCCCGAATCTGTGTGTACTCATCCCTCGCTCTCTGTCTCTTCCAGGTGCGCGGCGTCGGCGCCGGCGGCATTGTGTCCACGGCCTACTGCCTGCTCTACAAGCTGTACACGCTGCGGCTGACCCGGAAGCAGATCAACGGGCTGCTCAACCACACAGACTCGGCCTACATCCGGGCACTAGGTAGGTGTTGGTAAGTCGCATGAGTTCAGCCGTCACAAATGCCGTCGCTTGCTCCTGCTCCCTCAGCACACCAACTCAATCCGAACCCAAATTAAACCCAACCAAACCACACCAAACATCACCCCAAAAAAAAAGAAAAAAAAAAACCAACCAGGGTGGGTCGATTTGGACAGGCTACTTAATAATAGAAGGCCAGTCGAGAGTGGTGGAACAAGCTCCTTTCATTTCCTAGCATCTCCTTACATCTGCCTGCAAAGGTAAACGTTATTATAGTTGTTAAATAAAAAAACTTATAATTGTGCTGAGTTTTCCCAGGCAATTAATTCATACAGCATGTGTTCAGCAATTTAAATTGTAAATTATTCAATCTTGAATTTCCAATTTTGCCTTCTGATTGTAGGAAGCTTTCGTTTTCCGTAAAAAAATTTTATTTTTTTTATGTTTTAATAAAACATTGCATGTTTTGCCAATAGCAACACAACTAATTTCAAGTAAAAGAAATTGATAACATTTCAATGATTAAAAATCTATTAAAATCAGTAGGAAACAATAGTAATACTCTTTGAGCTTTTAAAAATTCTCCGCCCAACAAATCGAGCCACCCTACCATAAACACACACATCCCCCTTTGGCCAACCACAAGCTGAACTCCCCAAAAACGCTTCTAATCCCAAGTGTATCCTCAATCCTCGCCCCAGGCTTCATGTACTTGCGCTATACGCAACCGCCGAGCGACCTATACGACTGGTATGAGGACTATCTGCAGGACGAGGAGGAGATCGACGTGAAGGCGGGCGGCGGCCAGGTGAGTCAACTGTATGAGCCACCAATCACACGTACCCCACAACCGCCTCGCAGCGAACTCGTCACTAACTGGGCTTCTTTCAGGTCCTAACCATCGGCCAGATGGTCTACCAGTTTATGACCAAGCTGGACTGGTTCTCCACGCTCTTTCCGCGCATCCCCGTGCCGATTCAGAAGCAGATCGAGAAGAAGATCGAGCAGTACTGCAGGGAGCAGGGTCTGACTGTCAACCAGCTGAGCTCGGGCCGATCGGCGGGGGGTCAGGGTGCCGGTGGAGGTGGCACCGGGGCCGCTGGCCAGGATGCCGACTACCAGGAGTACCAGGATGGAGGTGCGGGCATGGATCGTGGAGGAGGTCGTGGCGGTGGACATGCCGCGGCGGCCTCCAATGCCCGGCCAAATGCCTACCCGCCGCCGATGAACTATCGCAACGATCACGACGATCGTGACTACTATGCCGCCGCCTCGGGCTCCTCCTACGCCCGGGGTCGCGGCGGCTACGAGGACTACCCACCGGCACCACTGCCGCCACAGATGCCTTACGGTTCGGGCGGGGAGCGCGAGAGGGAGAGGGATCGGGTGCGGGACAAGGAGAAGGACTACGACCGCCACCGCAGCAAGCACAAGAAGAAGCACAAGCACAGGCAGAGCTCGCGCAGTCGCAGCAGAAGCCGCAGCCGGAGTCGCCACCGCTCCGAGCGCCACGATCGCAAGCGGGACGGAGGTGGCTACGAGCGGAGCAGCAAGAGCCGGCACAACGAACACTATGAAGAGCGGGAGCGACGTCATCGGTGAAGACCGATTCCAACACCCACCAAACGAACCCACTTCTTAAGTTGTTCCACTACTAACTCACTTTGTTTCCGCCATCAAGCTGTACCACCTTTTTACCTTTTTTTTTATTTGTCAATCCCCAACTCTACTCTTTGGAAGCCGCGGTCGACAGTTGCGCTTCTTACTCAGGTTAAACACTCCCCGAATGCCCCCAATTCCCCATAACTAACACTAAAACTAGACACAATCACACTCAGACACAGCAGCAAGGCTATATTTTGTAATTTGTGACTACACTTATGCTGATAAAATAGTTTCCAAGTTGTGTTTATGCAAATAAAGTCAAAAATAATTTGTTTAAAATGGTTCATTTGGTTTATTTAATTAACTTGTTATAGGAGGATTACAAAATATTAATTTTTGTGTATTGTATAATTTTTTGCGAAAAATCTCAAAAAAATAAAATGTCTAGGTTAAAATGCCAATCGATAGGATATTCAATAACGAGATCAGAAAAGTTTGACACTCCATATTTGGATCAATATTTCCATTGTTATGGTCAAAAAAACAATAATTTTTTTGTAAAAACTTAAAGTCTGGGTTTTTGGTAAAAATTTGAATTTTTTCTTTTCGTTTTTTTGCTATAACTTGGCCAAAAATGATCCTACACCAAAAAGACAAACTGTTTTGAACAGATAACAAAATAAGAAATAAATCCATGACACTTTCCGGGTGATCTTGCAAAAATAAAATTTTCGACAATTTTCATTTTTTTTGTAAGGGGGTACATCATGATTTTTTGCGAAAAATTTCAAAAAAATAAAATGTGCAGGTTTAAATGACAATCGATTGGAAATTTAACAACGAGTTCAGAAAGGTATGACAATCCATATTTGGATCAATATTTCCATTGTTATGGTTAAAAAACAGATTTTTTTGGGGAAATTCGGATCTGAGAGGAACAGGGTAGCTCGATTGGCGGGTCTCTTTTCGAGCTTTGGAGCCGAGCGCTGAATTATAATCGCCAGTGCTGCGCACAGATTATCATTGGCAGCTCGGATCGGTCAGGTGCGACAGCTGGGACAGGTGAGGCGGCCAAGCCTCCTGGCCCCGGAGCCGCCGAATGCCGAATGGCGAAAGCCGAAAACCGAATTTCGAATTTCAGTTAGTGTGCAACGCCTGCGCCGAGTTGTCGCCTCTCGTTCGCGTCGAGAACAGAACAGTCGAAAAGCGGCGAATCAAATGTAATTAGCATGTGCCAGCACCATTAGCAGAGCCACTTAAGCCACCAAATCCGAACTACAAGCCACTGCCGGCGGCACACATGCACCAAGATATCATATCAATGTCAGGCCAAAAGCAAAAACAAAAGCAAAGGCAAAGGCAAAAGCAAAAAAGCAAAAACGAAAAGCAAAAGCCAAACCGGAGTGGATGGAGCGAGCAACAGTAAACGGCACACAATTCACGCGTGTGCGAATGCGCGCGTCAAATGGCCCGTTTTGACCATTTTGGGAAAAACGGGCTATTGTGTGTGTGTGTGTGTGCGTGCGTGCCTGTGTGTGCTTGTGTGCCTATGGCCATAAAACATGGATAGCGCCCAAAAGCAAATGTGCAAAGTTTATGGCTGGGCCAGCACCTTTTCTCCGCTCTCTGCTCTCCTCTCTCTTCCCCTCTCTTCGGCTTTTAAGCTCGGCCTAAGACAGAGCTGTCGGGTTATGGGTGGAAAATAGCTGTTTTTAGCGGGAACCCACCCAGATTAAACGTATTTTTAATTGATTAGAATATATTAAACTTGTATTTCATGTTGCATACTTAAAAGGATTTCTATATTTCTAGTGATACATCTTTATGTTTATTAGCCTTTCATAATTATCCTATATGCACCTTATGAAAACTTTTTTTATTTTAATATTTTTATTACTTTCCCTTACTTTAAAAGCTCCTAGAATATTATCAGCTTAAATTTGTTAGTGCTCACAAGCTAATTAAAGGTTTATATCCTAAAGCCTGAGCTTGCACTTTAATTTGTTCATTGACTTTGTGAAATAGTAAATGACACTTGGCGTACGTGTCGTATGAGTAATGTTCAAATACGTTTTAGTTCTAACAAAGGCGATGTTTTTTTTTGCTTTCTATAATTGTATTGCGCAATTATTTAAGATAGTAAGTAAGTTCGATTTTCCATTTTATTGGAATTTTTTTCCTTTGAAAATATATTACTCATACGCAATGTGGCCTTTGTGCACAGGGCGTATGAGTAATTTTGACTTAACTTTTTGAAATGTTAATTAATATGAGTTGCGTTTTCTAGGTATTTCCCACTAAAAATTAAACTAAGTATTATTTTCAATAGTTACGACAGCTTAAAGAGAGATAAGCATAACTATGTTAAGAATGCAGATTAGTGTAGACGTCTATCTGGAAAAAGGCTGACCTGGTAGCTCTGGTCTTTGAGGGGTTTTGAGAGCTTTCCGAGCTTCGGAACCGCGATTTCGGTCAGTGGGGCAACAGAATCGGAATCATCGGGCGTTACGAAGGGGCATTCGGAGAGCAGGCGAGAGTGCGAGAATGCAACTGGTCATTATCCTTCACTATTTTTATGAGCGCTCACCTTTATTTTTTCTTTTTTTTTTGTGCTTACTACTTGCTTCTCTCGTCAAATGAATTGACGTAATTGCCCGAGCGCAAAACTTAGCCGTATATCGATCTCGATCGCAGGTGTGTAAACCTAAAGTGGTTTTGATTTCACAACCGCAGAAGAGCTGGGGGGTGTCTTACTTTAAGCTGTTACCACGTCATTCCGCCGGTGCCTATCAGCGTCAGCAACTAGCGTCCGTGCGTCTTGTCAGTCAACAACAAAAAAAAAACAAAGTATATTTATATGTATATATAAAAAAAAATGTATGAAAACGACTGGGAAACAACAACGCACACAGAGCCAGAACACAAAAAAAAAGCGACAGAAAACGACAGAAAATCACATAAAACAATAAAAAAATTGCATTTTTTAATTGCCCCTTGTTATTTATACCGCCTGCGAGGAATCGACGGGGGTGGGGCTCGGTAAGGAGTTGAGTAATCACCGCGCCCTTGTCTACTTGGTAATCAACCCCCCACACACTCTCTGTCTGAGCTGTTGCGTCTGCGTTGTTCGTCGACTACTGACGTCACAGCCGCTGGCGACTTGGACAAAGTGCGATGCCGCACCGTGGGTCACCCCTCATCATCATTATTATAAACATTATACGGCCATCATATCATCATCATCATCACCATCGCACCGTGGAGTGGGTGGGGATTTCGCAACCAGTGAATCACGTGCTTATCATAGGAGATTCAGGGCCTACAAAATCTCTGTCGATGGGAAATTTGGTTTTATTTTCAAGAAGTGTGATAAAAGTAAATGAAAAACCATTTTAAAGCCCATGGGACTTATACGTACGTATACGTATAGTATTTATTGCAACTCATAACAAATTTTGCAATTTGCCATGGAATTTCTGCAACTACAATCAGTTTTGACGCAGGTCGTTGGTTGCGGTTGAGCTATACGTATGTACTGACATATTTCGAAAGTCATGTACGCAAACGGTTTTACTAAAGTGGTCTGTTCTCGGGTTTATTTTCGAGGAATTTAATCGGCACAGTTATTTATATGTTTTTTTTTAAACAAAAATAATACTTTTCCCGAGAAAACTTTAAGGGAAACGATATAAAATTGTGATTTGCGTCATTAGGTCTGATAACTATAACTATGAAAAACCAGCTGGACACTTATTTATAAACAAAAAAATACTATATATATATGAAGACGATACAGTCCGAGTTACATTTATGTGTTTCTTAAATTCGGTGGAGTAAAAAATTGTTTTTAAAAGATACTTTGCTAAAGGGAAATTCTTTTAATATTTTAGAAAAGTAATAAATCAACAGATGACAATAATCCTTTAGTTAAACTGTTTAGTTAGCTTTTGAAGGCGTACCACAAAAAGCCCTTAAAAGGGGAACTTATTCCAGTTAATTGCGTAGGCGCCATAAAAAATAATTTGTATTTAATTTGTTTTCTGGGAATATTTCACAGTCAGAGTTTTTTTTTAATTTTTTGTTTTTGTTTGTTTTTGATTCAACTGAAATTAACGCAAGAGAGGCGATAAATCACCGTTTCGTCCCATTGTGCGTTAGTGATTGTGCGCTTGTGGTGGTGCTGTTTGTGCTTTTGTTGTTGCATCGGGTCGCATCGCCTGTCAGTCTGTCACTGTGTGTGCTGGTGTGCGTGTGTGCGCCGTGTCCGTGTGCTCTGTGATCTGTGCTTAAATGCAATTTACAATTACGCGCGCCAATTGGAGCAGTTACCGGTGTGTGCGTGTGTACGTGCGGGATCATTGCACATTGCGTCAACGTTTCAAGATCACAATTACAATTACCCAGTAGCACCAACCTCTGAATTACGAGAACAGAGCAGCGAAAAGGCAACCGAAAAAAAGAAGAAAAAATAAAATTATAGAAGAAAACTATCAACAATAATAAGCCCGCCCGCAACAGCTGCTCTCCGCCTCCCTCTCCTCTCCACACCACTCTACTCCTCTGCTCAACAATTCTTCGCTACAATTCTTCGCAAGCCCGCCCCCTCTTGACTCTCCCCCCGCCGCCCCTGTGGAAACGGGGCAGAGCTGCAGAGCCGCAGAAAGCGATTTCAGTTCGGCGACGACAGCGCACAGGTGCCATTCGGAAAGTGCGGACGTAGAATGTTTGCCGGGGATTCCGCAGTCATTTTCACCTTCGATTCTTGGGCGCCAGCGTTATTAGCGAGTTAGTACGGGATCTCGGCCTTATATATCATTCCTTGTTAAACTAACATAACTAGGCTCTAACTTATTCTTGTTTTCTTTCCTCCTATCTCCTTTTTTCAAACACTTCTTCTTATTACTCCCTTTCCTACATGTTCTTTCCTAACCTCACTCTTTGTATTTTATCTCTACCAACTTTATTAACTCGTCGTATACCCTTACCCACATTTTCTTTCCTAACCTCACTCTTTGTAGTTTACTAGTTGTCACTGTTCCCTTTACACTGTTCCTTATATCCTCTTTTCCACCTCCTTCCTTTACCCCTTCCGAAACCCCCTTCCTTTACCCCTTCCCAACCCCTTACCCGCGAATAACCCATCCATCCATGTGAGATGAGTGCGTGCGACGGTTCGGGAACGGTTTCGCGAACGTCTGACGCCCCCGCTTTCCAATTCGATGTCATGCCAAAGATAACGACGCCGCCGTCGACGGTGACGCCTATGCTGGCGTCGGCAGCGCGGGCGAAAACGACGAGAGCGGTTAAAATTGAAAATAAATGGCCGGCGGCAGAGGCAACGGCGTTCAGTTATCAGCGAGCAGCGGAGCAGATTAGAGCTACAGCCAAGGCGACAACACCCACAATAACCACCCGACAGAGAACTGGATTAAACGAGATCTGCGCTGGCAATCATCCATGTGAAGAGCTCTCCAACAAGTTGGCCCTTCGCAAGGCTCAATTGAAGGCGGCCTTTTTTGGCATCAACGCAGTAACGGAGTACAACAGCAGCAGCACTACTTACCGCACCGCTTACCGCAGCAGCACCACCACTTACCCGAAAAGCAAGCCGGTGCAACAGCTGATCCATCACTACCAGGCCATGATTGTCCAGCAGCAGCAGCAGCAGCTGAGCGAGGGGGAGCGGGATCGGGAGCCCAAGGTGCTGGCCTCCAATTCGGACGAGGGCTGCAATGTCACCGGCGGCGGACTGAGTCCCTACAGCAGTGACAACGAGGACAACACACTGTCGCCGCGCCAGCGCAAGCCGAAGGTCACCCGTTGTGCCAGCAGTGACTCGGCTTTGGGTCTCGATGTGGACGATGGCCTGGCCATGGATGTGGGCATGATTCCAGTGCAGCGACGCAACACACTGACCGTCACGGATCTGCCCCTGCGACCGGCCCTCCTGCCCCTGGCCGAGCCCACAGCCCTGCCCGATTCACCGCTTACCTCGCCCACCGGGGGCGCCAATTCGAGTGTTGTGGGCGTGCCCACGAAGGTTCTGCTCGAGGAGCGAGTGGTGGCCGCCCCGGGATCGCGTCGCGAATCCACCCAGAGCTCCTACAGCGAACTGGGCGGCAGTGGACTGCCCCTGGGGGTGCGCTATGTGCGTACACCCTCGGTGGTGGTCAGTGACTACTCGGATGACATAACCGCCTGCGGGATCAGCATGGAGGAGATGGAGTACTTTCGCCTGCAGCGGGCGCGTGTCCAGCGTCGCTGCTCCCTGGAGGCGGGACATGGTCATGGTCATGGACATGGAGGAGGAGGAGGATCGGGAGGAGCGGCGGGAATGGCGCCAGGATGCGCCAAGGACGAAGGCCAGTCGGATGTCAGTGCGGCAAGCAGTTGCAGCAACCTGTACTACTGCGGATCCACCATTTCCGCCCTAGACGGCGGCGAGTGCATCGTCAACGGCATCCGGGTGGCGCTGGCCAGGAAGAGCAGCACCCAGAGCAGCAGCCTCAGCGGCGAGGAGGATGGCGATGATGTGGAAGAGGATGGCGATTTGGAGGATCTAGAGGATCGCGACGAGGAGGAGGAGGATTACGAGCGGGGGGATCACGATCACGATCACGATTGTGAGCGGGAGCGACAGATCAGCGAACTCCTGGCCGCCACGCAGCTTGGCGATCGTCAGCGGGATCGATCCAAGAAGGTAGGCGCCCGCAATGACGTCACAAACCAGGGAAATCTCAAACTAGACTAGTATATATATGAAGGGTGTCCTTCAGCAGAAGCAGCAGCCTAGTAAAATTAATATTAATCTTTTTTTTTTTGTGGCATTTTCGAAGGCATAAAAGAGCAGTGAATGAGGGCAGGTCTGAATGGCAGCGAAAGAGATAAGAAAGTTGGTGCATATACACAGGGAGAAAATCCCACTATGTTGTTTTAGAGCAGTATTATATCTTCTAGTTTATGAACTGCATAATAACTTTACAAGAAACAAGGAAACCAAAAGAAAAAGGAAAAGACTATGATAATAAGACTTATAACAATATATTCATTAAATATAAAACAATTTTGTTTTAATGAACTTGAGATCCTTTAAGAACGGTAATCCCCTTTATCAGCCCCAGCTTTTTCTCACCGTGTATATGCAGGTCTCTTTGCGATTGCGAGTGTGTGCGTTTGCTTAAAAGGCTGTTAATTAATTTGATTTTTATCTTATCACTAAAATGAGGTTCTGTTGCTCGGAGAAGTCTTTTTTGTATTCTCCGCTTTTCGTTTGCAATTATTATTATTATTATTCTGTGGCTGTTTTTTTTTTGTTTTAGTTTTTTTTTTTTTTGTGTTAATGGAATGAGAACGATATGATGGAGCTAAAGTTGAAAAATAAGGGGTGCCTTGATAAAAAAAAAAATACATACATATATCAACCGAAATACGAAAAACCTCGGTTCGGTTCGTTCATTCCTTTTTTTTTATCTAGAACTGGAACAACGACAACAACACAACGGCAGCGACAGCGACGAAAAAAAAACAAAAAACAATAGCTTATCTTAGTTAACTGTATATTGTATTATAGATAAATATTATGTACATATATAAGCCAGCACATATTTACCTTTATATAATGGCATCTTTTTTGTGATTATTTCCTTTTTGTTCTTGTTGTTGTTGTCAACGGACGGCAGAAAGTTTGTAAAGCAAATAAAAGTATTAGAAACCGAATTTTCGGAGTCATGATAACGATAATAAAGCAATCCACCTGGATATGTCGTCGTCTAAATGTACGTATGTCTGTATGTATATGCAAGAGATATGGATATGTGTGTTGTCGGATCTTAAGTGTGTCTGTGTGTATTTGGTTAATAATGTTACGCGCTTATCAAGCGGGTTTATCTCCCTGGCATTTATATAGTATATAGTATATAGCGCCCTCGCCGCCGACGAGCCACAAAAGCAATAATCGGAGGGATCCCAGAAATGGCCCGTTCTTCTTTTTTAACCCACGAGGGTGGAGTGTGCTTAATATACTATGCACATTGTTATATCCGTGATGATCCCATCCGTCGGACTAAGTCAATTGTATAACGTTCTTTTTTTTTGTCACTTTTTTCGGGGGATGATATCGCGATATCGCGCATACGTCACCGTTCCCATTAAGACCTATATGACACACGAGCCCTCGAGTCGGTGGGGATTACTCCATAAGTCACGGGGATTGTGTTAACGACTTATCACTGCTGATAAAAACTCACCGAGATGAAGACATTTCTGCAAGCTTAATTAGTCTATTTCACATTTAATTACGTCGTGTGTGTCAGTCATATAAACCAACTTGAAATTCCATCGAATCTTTAGGATCTTGTATTTATTTTCATCTCATAATACAGATCACTTAATTGTTGACCCAGTTTATACATTTGCATTCGCTTTTTATTCAGCCTCCACTTCTCTGTGAGATAAACTCCAATTTTATTAGCATGTCATTACAAGTTCCATCCGCATTTGAATACGATTCTTATTCAACTTCCGTCTTTGCCTCTATTTGTTAGGGGAATCGCTTAGATGTGCTCGTGAATATGCCCTTGCTAAATTCCGAATATATCTGTAAGTTTCAAAGTACAAAAGTAAATATGAAATTCTCATTAATGTAAGTTATTTTATCCATTCAGTACTTCCTTGTACCGCCCTCAAGATTCATTCATATTTCGAGTCATTATCAGAATTGAATATATATATATCATATATCATGAGCCACATGATGCTGGGCGTCTGTTAGTTTCGCCCGATATCTCCAGTATTTGGATTGGCATTCTTGGGACCCCTTACTTCCTGGTATCCTACTCATCCCACCGCCTGTCACCGCGCCTTATCACAGTTGTCACTATAGTTTCACCCCGAAAAAAGGGGGAGGGGAGAAGCCCCGAGGGAAGATCTTGTTTATATATTCTTCGCATTCCATTTATGGAATGGGATAGGATGGGTTTTTTTCTGTTTTGTTGCTTTCATTGAGATGGGATCTAAAGAACTGAAGGCCCCGAGGCTGTCTTCGCATTGTTTTGTTATTGTGAGCTCTGTGGACACTGCGGCGTGGGCTTCATAGAAAAAATGCCTTTTGCTTACTTAAAGATAAAGCCCCTGTGTGGGTGCCCCAAAGTCACCGACAATATAGCCATTTGGTCCGTTGACGTCGCTGTGACGTCACTGGGGTGCCTTTGTTCACCGCCCCCCTCTGATCTTCACTCCTCTTCTTGCCTCTTCATCCGAGTCATGATCATTAATAATATCAGCTCTGAAGTGCAAAGTCAGCTACAGATTCTCTCTTCATGGCCGTGGGGAATATCTTCTTTATGGACCGCAAAATATTGATACAAATTATACCATAATAAACAGGAAATATGACGCAGATATGGGATATACAAGATGAAAGATGATGCCTTTAGAATTCAAATTAAATCTAAAACATCTTGGATGTACCTGGAAAAATTATATAATGGATATATTTATCATTTTAATTTTTTTTTTAACTATACAAACTCTAATAAATAATATAGATAAAAACCTTTCAACATTTGATGAGCTTATTAATTGTATTCGATAAGAATTCAATTTAAGCATTTCAAGACTATTTAGTTTATATTTAATGCCCATATAAGATAGCGGGAATTGTTAATAAATAATATAAACAATGAAGAACGTGTCAGTTTGAATTTATGGTATTTTCGTTCTCGCTTCAAATCAATTTTATTTAAATTGTGTATATTGCCAGTAGGTGTTCTAAAGGCGAAACTATGAAAATAAAATAGTTTTGGATAGAAAAGTATCAAATTTTATAACTATTTTAGTGAATACGTGTGTTTTTACTTAACTGTTCCGTTTAGAACTGGTTTCTAGCTGTCAGTTAGTATTCCTGTGTAAAATGTAAAATTGTAGGATTTTCGAGAAATCATAAAAACGACTATTCATAGGGTAAACATGGGTTTCAATAGCACCCATTTGAAGTGAAGCGTTGCTGATCATTGACTGACGTCCAACGGCATTTACCATTATGATTGGATCGTGGTGCTATTTTTCTTCCTCTTCTTTTTTTTAATAGCCTTTATGGTCTCGGTGGGTCGTGCACATCCGTCACAGTCCGATCAGCCCGTCCCAGTCGCAGTCGCAGTCCCATTTCCAGACCCATTCCCATATCTAATCAACACATCGGCGACAGCGACGGGTATAAAGTGGTAATCGGGGGGAATTCGTCAGAGAAATTGAAATGGAAATGGGAATGGGAATTATGACGCCCACTAATTGTGTGAGAAATCGATTGAGCGGCGAGATCTCACCCCCTCCCCCCCATTTACATCCCCATCCCCGTTCTCTGTTGTAAGTCCGATCTGGGAGAACTTTTTGGTACAATCCGTTGACCTTCGCTCAAGCGACAACTTCCGTTGACGTCAGCAGCTGTCGCCCATCAGCGATCGCGGCGAAGATCGTCGCAAGTAAATTATATTGCCGCAAACCCCTTCCCCATCACCCACTTTAATTCCTGCCCCAACGCCCCCTTGCCACACAGCCCTTTTCCGCCCCCCGGAAGCTGCAAAGAATTCTCTGTGGAAGTAAAAACTTGGGATACCCTACAAAAATAAAAAATAAACCTATCGATTTTTGCTAAACATTAAACAAATTAGTCATCATTTATAGCTTTGTATATTTTATAATAATTATAATAACCATACAATTTGTGGTTATTGTCGACTATTGAACTTTGAGGAGCTGTTATCTTTAGAAAAATGAGTCATATTTTATAAACCTTATTTATATTATGTAAATTTAAATGTTGCTAAGGTTTTTGGGTGTTGGCTATCGAAATAATCGGCAATAAATGTGGGCTCATTTTTGAGGCATTTTTATTACCCAAAGCTATGCTTTCACATTTTGTTTTCTTTATCACGTAGAATTACGAATAGTAAGAATGAGTAAGAGAATTCTCTTTATATATCTCTTTGAATCTCGATAATTTTATAGTCTGCCTGTCGATTATGCTATGGTTATCATCAAAGAATTTCATAACATATCGACTTTTATCAACTAGAGTGCCGGCTATCGAAATAATCGGTAATTAAAGTCAGCACTGTCGGCACTGATTGATCGATTAATTTGGAAGGGTCCTCAGTCCATGGTAAATAATTAAATTGACACAAATTGAAGAGTTTATCATGTCAAACTTAATAATAAATTGCTATTATCGATAAATTTAATTTTATAAAAGTTCATAGCATTCTCTTAATCAGGGTATCTTGACAAATAGTTTTTAGTGAACTCGAAAAGCTGTTTCGCAGCACATTCCAAGGTCCAGTCCCAATCCCAAATCGGAGACCCTTCGGAGTCGGCTTCGATTCTCGAGTGTGCGCAATTTGCGTCATTTGCTCTTGTTGAAGTTGTTTGTTGGCTTCAATTTTTTGTTTTGTTTTTCAGCTGGTTCTCTGATTCCACGGCTGGTTTTGTTTGTTTCGCGTTTGCAATTTCCACTGAATTGAATCCCAGTCGTCGATCTTGCGAGACCAGCAATTTACACAGGAAGAAGTTCTTTGATAGTTTTTATGATCAACAAGATCACAATAATCTAAGTACCCAATAATTTGATTTTTAAAAGTAGGCAATAAAATATTATACTCGGAAATTCGTTCATGGTATAAAAAGGCATACTTTTGGGCTCTCGAGTTGTTGATTTAAAATCGCTAGAAAAATTTTCTTGGTAGAAAAGAATATTTAAAATATAGATAGTAATATTATAGTCTTAGAATATATTTTCCTCAGTGCAATGCAGCTTGCGTGCCAGCATATTTGTCATTCCTGTAAGTGCAGGCAGTTCCCTGCCCCTTCCTAACCCCTTCTTTTCTCCTTCCTAGCCCCTTCTTTACCCCTTCCTAGCCCCTTTTCGAACTCCTTAAAGGTTATGTTGTTCGGTTGCATGTCCCCAAGCGATGGCACCCGAAACACACGCGCCACCAGCAACATGCAACATGCAACATACGTGTGGGTTGTGGGTTTTGATTTACACTCGACTGCCGGGTTTCCGTTTGCGGCCTAACTTAGTTCTAAAACTGAATTGGCTTGGCAATAACCAGAATTTCCTGGTTTCCCAAGAGGCGTAATCGCCAAAACAAACCAAAAATATTTGCTTTATTCGATTCCAGTTAATTGCAGCTGCAGTAAATTAACGGCGAGCGCAGACTGACACTTGGAAAATAAAATTATACGAAATCAGGTAGAGTTAACAAAACATTTGCCAAGCCAGCTGTAACCGATTTTCTTTCACATCCCATCACCGAAATGAAAACATTGCTTTGTACTCGGAAATTATAAAAATAGGAAAGTTCATAGATTGTTCATACACCCTTTTCGATAAAAGATTACTATATTGAGGGAGAGAAATAAATGAATTCGGCACATGTCTAGATAAAGCATCATAAAGTAGTGCCAAAAATAGATATACCGAACTTTTCCATGGCATTCTGAGTGAATTGACAGGGCAATAAAGAAATTAGCACAGGTCTCATTCCCGAATCTTCTAGTACAGTAGGGCCCCCAAAGACGCGCCCAGAAAAGGCCAACGTGTTCTGGCAATTGCCGATAAGGCGAAACAAGAGCACTTGTGCAGGGCCATAGATATCGCCTTCTAATATTAGATGGCCAAAGTAGAGATAACCGAAGAACAGATAAAGAAATTGGATAGGTCTCTTTGATCAAAGGGAGGGGATGTGGCTTCGATTGTGGCCACACTGGGAGAAACACAGTTGCAGTTGTTTATATTATTTAAAAAAATAGTTTTGTATTTTTATTATTATTATAAATTATCTTTAATAAATCAGTATAATTAACCTAAAGGATTTTATCCCCTAGACTTTTCACATTCTTTGCTGCACTTTTCCCTCCGTGTTTGTGATAATAGAACACTTAATTTCCCAACCAATTTGCGATACCGACCCCTTTGCCATTTGCAAGCCATTCCCAAAGACCCTGGCTCATTCCGTATGTATCTTTGCATCTTTGCGGCTTTTCCACTCCATTCGAAAGACCATATGACAGGCTATGAGTCGCAGCTAGGGATTGGGATTGGAATATAGCCGCCTTCTTATCGGCTCAAGCCATCAGTGCGACTCCATAAAACACTTAGTATGGCCCCGCATTTCGGGGGCGTGGCTGGCAGGGGGCGGGCGTCAAGTGGTCAATTAATAGCACATAAATATTGTGACAGCCGCGCTCGTCATAAAGCCAAGTTCCCCTTATATACTGCATGCGGTTCCCAAAGTTCCATATATGCAAATACCGCAGGGCGGCTTGGAAGATGGAGAGCTACCGATTAGAGACGCCGGCAATTTGCATTATGCTAATCAAATGCCAGCGGCAATTTGCCGCCGCAATTAGTCGCCTTGTCAGAGGATCAGAGGATCGGCGACAAGGAGTCCGAGTTGGGCTTTTCAACCAAAGAGCCCATACACAGCGACAAAAAAAATCAGGTCCCACAATTATTAGCAATCTAAAAAGCAGATAGTTAAGTACAGAATATATTTATGAGTTCTTTCTATATCTCTATTAATTTATTTCTTTTGTAAGATTACCATTAAAAACTTATTTATAAAGGTACTTATATTTGTTGTATGATTATAATAGTTTCAGTTTCTTTGTTTTTTTTTGTAATATTTTTTTCTCTTTATAAATGTTCTATTTTTTTATAATAAATCCTTTTTAATATTTCGAAAGTGGAATTATTTTTGAATACAATTTTTTATCCTAATATTTGTTATGATATGAAAAAATGTCTTAGTTATAATGAGGTTTGTATAGTTCTTTAATTTTTGTTTAGTTCTTTAACGAATATTATTATTTTTTCCCAGTGTGTTTAAGGAATTGTCACCTCTGAATCCTGGGACTTTTGCATGTTTCAATCAGCGTCATTATTCCATCATGTTGTCGCTGTGTCGCCGCCTGATTTATGTGGCGATTAGGTCTTCTGGGTTCCGAGTGGCCAGGATTAAGGATAGTTCTTCAGTTCCTCAGCGTATATATTCCACCCCCTCGAGCCCCTGAAACCCCTCCCCTGGATTCGCCCCACACACACACACACACACGATCGCCGATCACTTCGGCTTTCAACTTCGTTTGCGGCAGCAATCGGTTGTTAGTTGGGGAGCTTTGCTTGTTGCCGCTGTAACGGCGATGCCTCAGTTGCCCGAGTGCCGTTCCAAAGTCAACAAGCGGTCGATCGCCGCTCCGATCCATTCCGTTCCGATACGCCGAGCATATATAGTTATATAGTCTAACCACCGATACGAAACGATACCGCAGAAAACAACAAAAAAGCAGCCAGAGCTCGTGAAAAACAATTTTCGTTCGCCTTTTTTTATTTACTTTGTGTGGCGCTGTTCCGTTTTTTATATTTATTAGTGTTTTTTATTTATTTGTTTGTCGGTTTTTTCCGCGGAGGTGGAGGTGGAGTTGGAATTGGAGGATTCCCAGCCAGCAGTGAGTTTTTTAGAGTGTGCAGCAGGTTTATCCATCTGCCAGATACTAGATACTCGATACTTGAGATATTTTATATATATTTTATAAACTGACCCTAGGGGCCTGACGACCACTGCAGACATGCCAGGCGACTACCATAAACAGCAGTTGCAGTGGCAGTTGCAGTTGCAGTTGCAGTTGCACTTGCCTTATGGACACCATACAGTGAGGCCTGTGAGGCGCCGACAAAGGCATTAATCAGAAGTCGATAAACTTTGACATGCAACGCTGCAAGCGGCAATCGGCCAGCGGCAATCGGCAGCCAAATGAAGCGATCTTCATAAATCAAAGGCGGTTTTATAGATGGTTTATGGGTTGTGGGGATCTCCACTGGCTACCTAGGTTGGCTACTCCTTTGATTTATGGCCACTGCGGCGGACCGCCGCCAACAAGTTAATTGAAAACGAGGCGTGACAGTGAAATTTGCCACCGCACGCCAACGGCGAAACATATACCCACATATGCCATATATATGTAGTGTATATAGTACCAAAGATGTCCCGCCGATCTCAACTGGATCTGGATTGGCCAGTAAATCGATGATCGAGGAGGTTGGGGGACTAGGCACTTTTCCAAATGTGCCACTAAACTGACAGATTTGGCCATAATAAAAAATTTAAAAGCCAAATACAAACCGAGTGTGTGGAGTCTGGAAAATAAGTTGCCAGCTTTAATTTATTGTGACATAACGGTATAATCTGACATAAATTATTGATAAGACGAGCGCCCATAAAAGTACAAGACAGTTGGCTTAAGCAATACAACACACAAAAGCAAAAGCAAATACAACAACAGGCCGGGGAAAGGAGGGGGAGTGGCTGGAAAAGCTGGAAAAACTAAAGCGAAGCCAATAGTTGGTGGGTTGATTGGGAGGGGAAATGGCTATAAGTACAAACGATCCGAACTGAATTTGCTCTATTGAGCACCATTTTTCATAAGTGCTTGAAAATAATCGATATTTTCGATAATTTAACAATATCGATTCGATAATATAGATGTTTTTATTATGGAAATGTAGCAATCTTAATTTTCTACGAAATTTAATAGTAATTATTTTCGCATTTTCTTTTGATTTCATTCAACTAAAATTTTTTTTTTAAATTATTAAATAATTTTGTCCAAATTTATTACCTTTTCTCCACCCTTGTTTGGCATTCCCTTTTTTTTTACTAGGTGTGCTCTATTATTATTTAATAATTATCTTACAAACTATCCTTGAGAAATGCTCGTGAATAGATAAACCAAATATTAATATTTTTCTGTTCACAACTTATTATTTAAATTAAAAACTGAGCAGTGCTAGTGAATAGATAGTTTAAATCAGGTAAAAGTAAGTAAAAAATCTCCATTTAATGTGATTGCTAAAAATGAATATTTAACTGGTAAATGTTGCTACTTCCTACCATTTTTGGGGTCTTCTTTTCTTTTTCCCTGGAGCGATTTTCTTGGAGTGTTCGCCAAATTTATTGGGCCAGATGATCTATCTATCCTATCCGGCCTGGCTATTAAATTGTACTACCCATTTGGGATTTATGGCCAGGGTATAACAACGGCCAAAAAGCAAAAGCAAGGGGCAACAACAAATACCAGAGCCGCTTATAAATCATTTGGCTAACAACAACTGGTCGGGGCTGCAATTGGAGTTGCACTCGGAGTCGAAGTCGGAGTCCAAGTTGCTCCGAGCTCTGCAAAAGTATCTTTTGGATCTATTATTTAACTTTTATGTGCGCATAAATGCGGCGATATGATGCCGATGACGACTTGAAAACTGGCTAAGGAGCCCGAGCCAGTTTAAATCACCACCTACCCCTCCCCCTATTTTTTTTGCTAAACCGACGGGTTTCAATTTTCCGTTTTCAAAGGAGCAAGAAAAAAATCTCGACCGTGTCTGCTGCACTTTCATGTTAATTAACAAGAAACTTTTATCAGCTCTGCGATTAAGCGAATGCCACTTCTAACGCCCCAACCCCAGATCCTATATCATATGGCCCAGGTCCCAGCCCAAGCCCCATACCAACCATCCATTGATCCATTCAGATAAGCCCAGACAGACAACAAATTGTGGTCCATAAATTATTGAATTTCGAATGGCCAAAGAAGCCACGAGGTAGAAGAGATAAGATTGCCTTGGGTGCGGAGATCGGAGTTTGGAGATCGGAGATCGTGTGACGGAATTCAATATTCCATATTGATACTGGTCATGTCAGTCGAGGGAGATTGCGTTGATTAATCTAATTTGCAATATTGATACTGTCGCATGTCGGTTGAAGTAGATTAAGGTGATTCATTTAGATTGGGAAATGGCCAAGCAATCAACTTGATTTCTGCGGAAGTTAAAGTTAATACGAAATAGTTTTAGAGGGGATTTCAAGTGATTAATTTAAGGCTACAATATTTACACAGGGCTTGTCAGCTAAAATAGATGGTAGTCATTAATTTAAAATTGTTTAACCTATAGTGGGTCGTAAAAACGAATGTATGGGCGTCTGTGGATTATTTTTAATGGCTGATCAATTAAAGTAATCTCCGGTGGTCCATAAATCATAGAGTATGTCCAAAAAAGTCACGAAGTGATAAGTGTGCTTCGAGTTCTCTGGGTGGCGGAGTTCAATAATGAAATTTAAAATGTCAAACACAACAGATTAGGGTGATTTATTGAAATATTTCCTTTTTAGGGGAAGAGAAACAAATCTGTAGAAATAATTTTTTAAATATTTAGCTAATAATTAAATGTTTTAATATTATTTTATTTTCTTTTATTTTTCAATCCAATCTAATTTATCTTCCCTTCTCTCCTTTGCAGGTATGTTGTCTCAACTCTCGCTTAGCTAAAAGAGTTTGCCGGATTCTCGATCGAAATAGGAAGTATCCATTAAATAACGCGACGCGAAAGGGCGAAAACAAAAGACTTAGGCAAAGAACTCTTCGCCAACGGAGGTGGACGGCGGAGGACCAGGAGGAGGAGCGGCTGGGGGAGCGGGGGGAGGAGCGGAGGCGGAGGCAGTGGGTGGCAGTGGCAATCGCCTGGCCGAAATGGCCCTGTTCCCCTCCTCTTCGCGGCCGCGGACGCTCATGGAGCAGCTGCTGGCCCGCAAGATTGAGGCGGCCGCCGCCGCGGGCGCAGCTCCCTCGACCGTCTCCGCAACTCCTTCCGCTTCCGGCTCGGCCACGCCCTCACCCACATCCCCCAATCCCCTGCCCCTGCCCCTGCCCCTCCCCCTGACCCTGGGATTGGGCCTGGGCCTGGGCATGGGCGTGGTCAGCCGCCTGCGACGCACCGACTCCTTGGACTCCACCAGCAGCCTGGGCTCGCTGGCCTTCGGCGAGGACGTCTGCCGCTGCGACGACTGCCTGCTGGGCATCGTCGATCTCTACGTGATCAGTGCCGCCGAGGCGGCCAAGAAGAAGGTGAGTCATATGGGGTTTTACTACGAGCTAAGGGATACTTTTCAGTACTTTATAGAAACTAAAACTATAAAGTATAAGCTATTATTTTTGGGATAATTATATTATTTAAAAAACAATTATAGTAAATAATTATAGCCATTTCTATTAGATTTATTAATTTTTTTAAATAAATATTTGAATAAAATAATAAAAATAAAAGGTATTCTGACCAATTCTGACCCATCTGTATAAACCCTAACTTTGTGATCCCCACGATCCCCACTTTTTTAAGCTTTTTAGTTGTCTCCATGAAAAGCTTTACCTGGGGAGGTTGTCTTTGCTATAAAGAAGCTACTTACCTCGTATAGGCTTTCGATCAGAGGTGCCAGAATTTACTGGTTAAAAATTCTCAAATCATATAATTAAGGAAAAAAAGCTAACAATCTTATCCAACCGAAATCCGTAACAAAACCCACCGTTTTCGGTTGGAACTTGACTCCCTTGTGACTCCCTTGACTATGTGAAATTTCTTTTAAAAGTAAGCCAGCAATCTGTATCTATTGGAAATGCTACAATTTAAGGATTAAAATACGGACCAGAAAATAATTATCTACTATTAAGTCCGAAATAGCTTATATTTTTATATTAGGACTTGAAAAATGCTGGCTGTTTTCAGCTATTAAATGGCTAGAAGCACATCGCTAGCTTGGACTGTTGGACCGGTCCAGCCGGAAAGCTTCGCTTCCATCCCATTGACGTCACTAGCATCTGACATAGAGATAAAGATAGCGAATGGAACAGAGAGAGAGAGAGAGCGAGACAAAGAGAAGCCGCTCATGCGTAAAGCGTGGATCGTGTGAAAATGAGATCGTTCAACTGATAAGCGAAATTGGAGTGGAGAGTGGAGAGGAGAGGGAAGGCGGAGTGGTGGGCGGAGGTGGGAGATTTCAGAAGATTCGGAAGAGAGCCATCTTAGCAGACTCTTCTTAGCACAAAAAGATAACTCCAAGCGAAGGTCCCTATTGCTTATGCAATTTATAAATATTTTTTGAATACATATTCAATGGCCCTAAACTTTCTCCTGGAGAAAGTGATTTGTGACTCATATTTAATAAGGATCTTGTTGGCGATCTTCAGAAAGTATCTTCTCTTTTATTGCTTTGCTGTGGACTTTTCTTAATGAATCTCAACTTTTTGCGGTATCTCTTTTCTCTGTATCTCTGCCCAATTTTGTTTATTTACATTGAAGCTCATGTTTGCTGATTTACAAAGCCAGCTTCCCATGTTCCCACGAATAAACAATGATGTGCAATTATTCGAATATAACAATGACCAGGCATTATGGGGAAACCAAAAATATTAGGCTGTATTTATAGGGCTTCGTAGAAAAAAAAACTAAAATTATTTTCACAAACTTTATAAAATTCTCAGGCAATGCATTATTATTAAGTCTTTAGCTTTTTATTTTAAATATCAAGGAGCTCTGACCATATCGTAACGGCATTTTCCACTGATGTAGGATCTTGTTATCATTGACGTCACGGCCCGGTGGCCTTGATCATTAAACTACGTCATCGCGGGTGAGTCTAGGCCAACTAATGAGCTTTGTTCCCCGGGTTGGGACCCCTCTCTCATCCAGGTGATAATTCTGGGCCCGGTTACACCCGTAAAAAAAACCACATACTTAATATTTTGTAAAATTAATCATTTCTGTGGGATATATGAAAAAAAGTGCAACATTTTGGGAGCATATAATAATAATCAAATATAATAAAATCAAAATAAATATATATTGAATTACAGAAATATGTATGTATATTCAATCTTATCTAATAAATATTGAAGGTGTAAATAAAAAAGACAAAAAATAAAGGTGGTTAACTTAAACGTAACCTCTTACGTTTTTAAATCCATCTGTATTTATCGTAAAGAATATTAATTTACACTTGAAATATTTGATATTGGTTTTCTTTTCTGAGGTGGAATTCTTTTTTTCTCCAAGTGTACCACCCCCAAATTCTCTTACTCTGCCTTATCAGTCTGAGCTCTCGTACTTGCGATTGGATTGAATTTCGATTGGATTTATTTGGTAGGACTCCCGAAACAGAAAGCTGATGTTGCTGCTGCTGCCGTGTTGCTCCCGTGTTGCTGTTGCTGCTGTTGCTGTTGCTGCTGCTGCTGCTCATCGCCGGCGGAGCTCTCAGCGAGTTTGGTTCGGCTTGGCTCGTTTGGGTTCCGTTTTTTTAGAGCAGAGTCGACCAGTTGAGCTTTTGCTGCGATCGCGTGCGGCTGGCTCGGGGTCTCGTCTCTGGGTTTTTGTCATTCTTATTGCTATTGTTATTGTTATTGCTATTGGTAGTGCTATTGCCCGTAAACCTACCCGTACCCGCATCGTATCGTATCGTATCGTATCGCATCGTATCGCCGACTTTCCGCGTGTGCTTCCACATATCTCTCGCCGCACCGCCTCTATATGTATATCTACCCAATATGTTTGTGTTTTCACCGCGGCTCTGAGCGCCCCTCTCTGTGTGCCAAGCCAATGCCAGAGACCGCGTCAAACGGCCCACCGAAAAAACAAAAATAATACAAAAAACAAAAAAAAAATAATTAATAATAAACAGCAAAGGCAACAGCAAAAGCAACACAGCCCAGAAGCAATATTATTAACCAGAGCTGTATTCCAAAAATATTATAATTTTTTGATTTGGTTTTTGTTTTTTTTTAAATAAATTCATTTTGATTGGTTGCGTGTGGTGTGTTCGTATTATGTATTTTCATTTTCAATTCAACAAAAAGCCACAGGAAGAAAGCTGAAAAAATTCCATTCCATTCTTAATTAACAGTTAATTGCTGAAGAGTGTATGTGTTTCTTAAATTCTATTTTTGAAACACAAAACCCCGAAGGAAATGGGCTTATAAACTAATGTAAATCCTGATGAAAATTATTTTGCCATATAATCTTAATATAATATAGAAAATATAATCATTCTAAATTGAATGCTAACTGCTATATTGCGTGTTTGTTTTTCTACGATTCCGTATATTTTTAATATTTATAAAAAATATTACAGATCTAATAAAAAAAAAGCTATAAAAATTGCACTCCATTTAAAAACAGCAATATAGATCTAAAAAAAAGAATAAAATATACAAACTTAAAAAAAATAGATGTATAAAAAATAAAAAAATATAAAGAAAACATTTCATATTGTAAACACGCAACTAAACTAAATAAAACACTTTCTAGCACATTAATTTTTAATCAAAATCAATGACTTGTGCCTGTGTGTGGTCTTTTTTTAACGTGCTTTTTTTTTTAAGTTAATTAAACAATTCGAATTGAAGAAGAATCAAGTGGCAAGTTGGGGAATCTGCAATGTGTTGCTGCTGTCGAAGTTGCTGATGTTTCGTGTTGCTGCTGTCATTGTAAAGTGTGTTAATTGAAGCACGCGCCGAAAAAGCGAGAGAGAGAGACGGCGAGAGTCGGAGAGAGAGAGAGGGAAGACGGGAGACCGTAGACAGAACTCTTATACTAGATGACTGAAATAGCGAACTGACTTTTGCACCGAAAATCCGAGTATTCAGGTTTATGTAAACATTTACACACTATATAAACGACGACGTCAATGAGAACGCCCCTCCCCTGCCCCCCAAAAAACACCCCGTCGAAAATTGAATGCTACGCAATTTAAGAGCAACACCCACCCATTCAACACCCCACACCCCCACACCCCACCCCCTAAACACAAAAAATTTAATGTGAATTATATAATTGAGGAGCAACAGCAGAGCAGCACCTTCGGAAATCGTGTTCATTTGCGTACGAGCAGCGAATTCGGCAATTGAGGCTCATTAAGTAGCCGAAAATGGAACTAAATCACCCCTCCCACTCCACC
The DNA here is from genome assembly GCF_030179915.1 of Drosophila takahashii. Taxonomy (NCBI): domain Eukaryota; kingdom Metazoa; phylum Arthropoda; class Insecta; order Diptera; family Drosophilidae; genus Drosophila; species Drosophila takahashii. Next base: position 12,021,157 of record NC_091683.1, read on the forward strand.
ACCCCACCGCCTTAATTGGTGCTTGATCGTTTCAATAACATCCGCCCAACCACCCACATTCACAGCCCCACTCACATCTCGAGGCCCAAAACCAAAACCGAAACCGTATCCGAATCCAAAAGCGAATCCCAAAGCCAAAATCCATTCTGTGCGTCAATGGAACACTGCAAAAAAAAGAGGGTTGCCATTAGGAGATCCATAATAATTCTACAAAATAGAATTTAATCGATCCTACAAAACACATTATATTTTATTGGGCATAGCCAATTACCGAAATTAATGTATTCACTTTGTAGTGCAGGTTTGGTTCTTATAATGTATTTCCAAAATATTTTATTTCTTGGGAATATCGAAATATTTAAAAAATACTATTATTAAATACGAATGATTTATTCTTCTCAATCCCAATTCTTAATCTTAATGCTAGGGACATTAATGATATTTTTTTCTTGACTGATAAGGGAGGAGCTCTATTTTTGATGCTAGTTCTAAAAATAAATAAATATAAAATAAATATATTGCATAAAAACTATAAAACTGATTCCGAATTGAAAACCATTTTTTGGTATCGTTTTGAAAAGCTATCCAAACATTTTCCAGTGCCCAAATAGAAGAAGAGAAACAGAGACTCACACTCAGAGAAAGGGAAAGAGCGAGGAGGTGATAAAGAGCGGAGCGGGAGGTTGACAACAAATTTTTTACTTTATTAATTTTAAGCTTTTGGTAGTTAGAAAATGAAATGAAAAAAAAGTGAAGAAATACTGAGAGAAATTGTTATGCGAACGGGAATGTGAATGGCGCGCATTAAGCGCGTAGTGTCCATTTTTGAGAGTGGGTGGTGCTGTTAATTCAAGGGGGGAAAGTGGGGCCTTCGAGGGGGTGGCGATTACACAGACACTACGCCCCAGCCCAAACACACGATCTAATGTCTCCACATATATGTATGCACAGTACATGGCGCGATACGATATATCGAGTCGTTATCTTTTTTTTTTGTTTTTTTGCATTCGCTGGTGTTGACGGCATCGAAGATTGTACAATTGTTTCCCTTAGATAACGAGCGAATTTGTATTTAAGGATGGATCGCAATCTAAAGCCAAGCCCAGCTAGAAAATAAAAGATATAAAAAGATAGGATTGGAATCTTTTTAAATCTTTAATAGCTCACCGAGTTGTAGATCAGTTCATTCTTTATAAATAGCCAGTTATTTACACAAGCAGAAAGTAGCATTAAATAATGAAATATCACACATACGTAATTTATGGAAGAGCTATTAATAAAAAAAAAAACAAGTAAAGAAAAGCAGAAATAAAAGTAAATAAAGATTAAATAGTTTTATCGTTATAGGATAAATACCTTCTAAGTTATTCGACATTACTTGGACTTGGATCCGCCAAGTATTTAGTCTAACATCACCAAGTAGAGCTCTTAACTAGAAGATCTAGGTACTCAAACACTTGGAGCCCTCAGTAACTTAAGTACTATAACCCTTGAAATATATTAACTGAGCACTCAAGTTCATAAAATAGTTCTTGTTTTTGTTTCATAATCCTAAACTGGGATAATTATCATTAATTAAGACAGTAAGACCCAAACTTGGCTTTCTATTAAGTCTATCAAAACACTGAATGTTCTGGAAGAGCTGATAAAGTCGAAACCCTTGTCCCACTTACATGCACTTAGTACTCGGGCCCTTGCAATGCCAACCCCTGACTCGAATCGGAATTAGATAAGCCAAATATATATATAATATATAGAAGGCGATCGCTAAGTAGTTCGTAATGCGGCTAAGATCTATTGTTGATATGGGAGTACCAAAGTTCTCCACAAGGTTGTTGCTGCTCTCGATGTTGCTCGTGTTGCTCGTGTTGCTCGTGTTGCTCGTGTTGCTGTTGCTCTTAGCTGACGTTGCTGTTGCCGTTGTTGTTGCTTCGTTATCGCCTCGCGGCGACGGCGTCAACATTTGCAAATGACGTCAAATGTTATAAAGAAATTTCAGTTCGTATATATGGCGGGAGATATATATACAAGTTGTACATACATATGTATATTCGGTATTGTTGCTGCTGTGCACTGGCGTAACTGGATAGCCGCGTCGCTGGCATTTCCATTATTATCATAATGTGCTGTTCGATTTGGGTTTCGGATTGGATTGGATTGCCTTGCCCGACTCTGGGCGGTTTCACTTGCGGTTGCTGGTTGCTAGTTGCTGGTGTTGCTAGTTGGTGTTGCTAGTTGCTGGTTGCTGGTTGCTGGCCACCAGCTTCTAGCTTTTCGGATGCCGCAGATGGAGCTGCCAAGATGCCAACACGCTCCGACAATGCCTACTTAGTATCGTCTGTCTTTGCTTTTTGCGGACTGTGTTACATGGCATATACTTGTGTATGTCTCAAATTTAATCAATTTTGATTGATGTGTGCGCATTACAGCAGCAACGGCAGCCGAAAGCAGTCAAAAGTCAAAGACCCAGCTGCAACGAAGCGATAATACCCTTAAAACGAAAGGGATTGAACCTCTGCAGGCAACCTACTTGGAAAAGTTCAGATTATAAACGCCACAAAAAGATGCTTCTGCTTGGAAATTCTTTTCATAACTATCATAAGCAGCTTGAAATGATCTCTTAAATTTTTTATATATTTTTAAGATTAATAACAAATTTTATATAAATTTTAGAAAACAGTTTGATTTATATATTTGCATCTTTGGAGTAACTTCTAAACGTGACTCGATATAGACTTTTTTTAAGATCTATATCATACATTCTTTAATTGTATATTATATGTTTCAAGGACCACAAAAACCTTATAATATAATCAAAGGGTATTTAAAGACCCAAAAGCTCGTTTCGATCGCTTGGGCTGTCAGTTGGAAAGGGAGGGGGATAGTTAGAGGGAGACGAGGCGGTTTTTAGGCGAGAACGGGTTCGCAAATGCGCAGAAATCAAAATGCAGCGACAGGCTCTCCAACTCTCCGACTTTTGGCTTCTCTATCTCTATCTCTATCTGTATCTCTATCTGTAACTATATCTCCGAATTTATGATAGTTGCTAGTGAGCTGTAAAGTAAAGTTCCACTGATGCACTTAACCGAGTGCCGTGGGCCAGATTCCATGTAAGATGTCCGTGTGCGCCCTAAGTCAGCCACAGCCGCAGAATCCCAAGAATCCCGCGAATACCACGAATCCCACAAATCCCAAGCAAAAGAACGGTACAACGAGATTACCAGCCCTGACAACCGGAAACGGAAGTGCTGGTATAAACCTAAACGGCAGGCCCAAGGGCTCCGTAACGCCACCCACTCCGCCGCCTTCTCCGCAGGTTCGGATCTACGAGGACTTTGACAGGATGAGCGCCAAGGAGGTCTACTACAACGAGGCGGGCAAGAAGGTGACCGTCAAGCTGCTCCACTTTCCCGACGTTCCGCCCGAGGAGATATCCAAGTTGAAGTTCGAGGATGACGATGAGGAGGAGGAAGATGATGAGGGGGAGGAGGAAGCCGAGGAGGAGGATAAGGGCGATGAGGCCGACGAGGATAGCGATACGGGACGCCGACCCGCATCGGCGGACAGCGAGGAGTGTCAAAGGGAGAGACCCGTGGAGGCGGAGGCCACGGCCAGCTCCTCCAAGAAGATCTTCCGCCGCAAACTGTCCGGCAATAATATGCAGTCGCGCAAGTGCAGCCTGGCCTTCGCCCAGGCCCACGGAATCCGTCAGCGGGCCGAGAAGAAGCTATCGATGCCCACCATCAGCATCACGGCCAATTCGGGTGACCATGTGGCCCACAGTTTCGTGGGTCTGCGTTTGGGATTGGGATTGGGATCGGGCAGCCGGAAGCTGTCGCAGCAGCACTCGCTGCCCGACTCATCGCCCTCGCCCACGCATTTGGGACCCCGGCGATCCCATTCGCCGCTGGGCCAGAGCCTCTGCCCCGGCTACATCCAGTACTCCAAGTCGCTGCTGGAGGTGCCCATGCCGCGGGACTACGGCTACGCCAGCAGCGACGACCTCAGCTCCGAGTGGGACTCGGATGTGTCCACCTCGGCGGGGGGCTCCGCGGCGGGATCGGGATCGGGATCGGGCTCCTCGTCGCAGGCCACAGCTGGCAAGAAGGTAGGATGGGTGATCCCATCAAGGGACCTAGTCTTAGGCTCCGAGCAGGGTTCTGTATAGTTAATTTATTAGTTTTAGAATTAACTATCTTTTTACTAAGAAAAATTTAATTTTTAATAATTTTTTTGTATTTTAAGTTTCTCATAGAACCATAGAAAGTTAAATCTAGTATTTAGATCGTTTTTTAAATTTGCATATTTATTTTGTTAGTCTTGGAATAAACTATTTTTTTATTTAGAAAAATATATTTTTTTATAATCTTTTTATATTTTCAGTTTCTTATAGAACCATACAAAGTTAAATCTAGTATTTAGATCGTTTCTAAAATTTGCATTTGTAATTTATTAGTTTTGGAATTAACGATGTTTTTATTTAGAAAATCTTTTTATTTAGAAAATTTTATTTTTTTATAATCTTTATATATTTCAAGTTTCTTATAAATTTAAATTTATAAAATTTGCATATTTAATTTATTAGTTTGGAATAAACGATTTTTCCATTTAGAAAAATTGAATTTTTAATAATCTTTATATATTTTATGTTTGTTATAGAACCATAGAAAGTTAAATCTAGTATTTAGATCGTTTTTAAAATTTGCATATTTAATTTATTACTTTTGGAATTAACTATTTTTCCATTTAGGCATTTTAAATTTTTCATAATCTTTTTAAATTTATATTTGTTATAGAACCATAGAAAATGAAATCTAATATTTAGATGTTTTTAAAATATGCAGGCCCTTTTAATATATAAAGTCTGTACTTAAAAGAGTGAATACTTAAAATGGCATTATTAGTATTTGAATTATATTTATATTTATTCCATATTAAAATGGTAGTTGAAAACCTTAGTTTTCCGCCTAGTTAACAAACTTGTAATAACTTTACTACCACAAAAAATGGATAAAGCAAGAACAATTAATTCCACGTGATTTTGTTAACTGATCAACTCAAACGTGTGTTTACATGTGGCTGAAACTAAAACGATGACAATTCAGCTGAAAAATCAGGGCATGAAAATGGGTCTTTAGTCAGCTGTCAGCTGTCTAAAGCAATTTGTTCCTCTGTTTTCATTACAATAAACAGAAATAAGAGATACAATGAATGGTATTACCTTTATTTATTTAAGATTTTTAATCAATCCAATAGAATTCCCTGACTAAAAATTGTTCCCCCGATTCTTGCAGAGCTCCGGCTGGCGGAAGATCCGCAACATCGTCCAGTGGACGCCCTTCTTCCAGACGTACAAGAAGCAGCGCTATCCATGGGTCCAGCTGGCCGGACACCAGGGCAACTTCAAGGCGGGTCCCGAGCCGGGCACCGTGCTCAAGAAGCTGTGCCCCAAGGAGGAGGAGTGCTTCCAGATCCTCATGCAGGACCTCCTGCGGCCCTATGTGCCCGTCTACAAGGGCCAGGTGACCAGCGAGGATGGCGAACGTGAGTCGGGGATTGGGGATCTCTCTGTTTTGTATTCCCATCCTAATCCTGGTACTTCTTCCTTAGTTTACCTACAGCTCCAGGATCTGCTCAGTGACTATGTGCAGCCGTGCGTGATGGACTGCAAGGTAGGTGTTCGCACCTATTTAGAGGAGGAGCTGTCCAAGGCGAAGGAGAAGCCCAAGTTGCGCAAGGACATGTACGACAAGATGATACAGATCGATAGCCACGCCCCCACCGCCGAGGAGCACGCGGCGAAGGCGGTGACCAAGCCGAGATATATGGTCTGGCGGGAGACCATCTCCAGCACGGCCACGCTGGGTTTCCGCATCGAGGTGGGTTCGATTTTACATTATTTAAGATCAATTTAAATTTGATATGTGTCCAGGTAAATTTGATCTGGTCGAAAAGAGTATTTCATGTAAAAACGATATGGGTCTAGCATGAAATTTACATGGCTATACCGATTTTACGGGAACATGCTTTTTTAATGTAATTTAAATATAATAATATAAAATAAATAATATAAATAAATATAATATTTATAAATAATCACCGTTTTCAGGGCATCAAGAAGAGCGATGGCACCAGTTCCAAAGATTTCAAAACGACCAAGTCGCGCGAACAAATCAAGTTGGCCTTTGTCGAGTTCCTCAGCGGTCATCCCCACATTCTGGTGAGTACTAAAGGAGCCTTTTAATGGTATTAACCTGGGAACTTTACTGTTTTTTTTTCTCCTTATTAAACAGCCCCGGTACATCCAGCGTTTGCGGGCCATAAGGGCCACCCTGGCCGTTTCGGAGTTCTTCCAGACCCACGAGGTCATCGGGAGCTCCCTGCTCTTCGTCCACGACCAGACCCACGCCAGCATCTGGCTCATCGACTTCGCCAAGACGGTGGAGCTGCCGCCGCAGCTGCGGATCGATCACTACTCCGCCTGGAAGGTGGGCAACCACGAGGATGGCTATCTCATCGGGATCAACAATCTCATCGATATCTTTGTGGAGATGCAGGCGTCCATGGAGGCGGAGGCGTCAGTTTCTGGCGGGGATGGGGATCATGCGAAGGAGGAGCCGGGAGAAAGTAAACCCTGAAGTGAATTCTTCATTTTTTTTCAAGGGGGTTTGGGGCTGGGCCCCAAGGCAAAGACATTTCCATTTCCCGAATCGATTAATCCCCAATTCCTAGGCTAAGTAACCGTTTTTTTTTTGTTTTTTTTTTACAGCAATTTGCTTACATTTAACCCCTTAAGTTTAAAATCAAAGACTGAAACCACAATAAGCATACATATACACACATACATAGATACTTTTACTATATGATATACGCCTACGTATATAGGAAATATATAGCCTTATATGTGCTGCTGCTGTAGTGTAATTTATTTAGCCAAAAAACTCACATTTGGCGCATCCCCGAGAGACCCGAATAGTTGGAGAACACCCGCAGGCAGTCGAAACTGTCGATCGTAGCGATTCGAAAAGTTACCCAGAACACCCAACACGCAACAAGAGCTTAATTTAAGTTTTTAATGTAATGGTTATGCGACTACCTACTAAATACTACTAATTGTGCACTATTAAATTCAGTTAAACCAGACAATGTACTTGTTTCATTTCGTGCGTGTTTTATTTCCGCATTTTTAATACGGGTTAACTCTGTTTCGGCAAAAAAAAAAATATTTTAGGGTGGAAAATAAAGATTCGAATTTTAGACAAAAAGTACACTTTTTCTTCACTTTTTCAGTCGTAATTTGGTCAAATCAAGCCGACAGCTAAGCGAACGACTGTTTTGAACAGCTAACAACCTAAACTAACGATCTCCATCACTTTTGGGAAAATTTAATTTTTTACCAATTTTTACATTTTTTATAAGGGGTAAATAATTTTTTGCTAAAAATGGTAAAAAATTAAAATGTCCGGATTTCAACGGAAATTGATTCAGAATTAAGCTACGAGTTCAACAAGGTATGACATTCCATACTTGGGCTATTATTTCCTTTGTTTCGTCCAAAAAAATTGATATTTTATCATCATTTTTGGGAAAATTTAATTGTTTACCAAATTTTGAGGAGAATGTCTCCGCTGTGACAGGAGGTTGTATCGGCTGCCTATTAGAAAAGCTATGTGTGGCGCCATTGCGGCCGAAAAGAGCACCATGAACCGATGTAAATATTTATTTTTATTCAAAAAATATCGATATTAATATTCTGATGCACTTTTCACATCCCTACCGCGAACTAGCGTTGTGCAAAAGCTTTTCAAATTAAAGTCTCAAAGCTCGAACTATTTCATTCTCTCTTTCCTCTCAATTTAACAGAAATGTTAAGATACAATAGTTTTCTTACATTGGCAGAGCAGCGGGAGAGCCAACATTAACATTTCTGTTAGAAATCGCCGAATCTAACATTTGACAGCGCCACTGCGGCCAAAAAGGGAACCGAAAATCACGACGTGAATATTTATTTTTACTCGAAAAAATATCGATACATTGCTGTTCTGATGTACTTTTCACACCCTTCCGCGAACCAAAAAGCAAAAGCTTTTCAAATTAAGGCAAAAACAATTGAGTCGAACAGTTGAGAACCCATTTCATTCGCGAACTTGTGCCGAAACGTTGTGCAAAAGCCGCTGCTGCGAGAATCAGATAACCCACGCGGAAGTCGAGCAATTACCGAGTTTACCAAGAAAATTAACTAAAGTGAGTGCTGCGATGAACAGGTCGCTGATTCTGGGCAAAGTCAGGGAGAGATTGGTGGAGAGAATCGTAAGACTAGAAACTAGAATCGCTGTTGTGGATGTGCCATCGCGATAATGATGTTCGGATTCGAGATTATTTCACCATTTTGCACCGGGAGCATAGTTTCCCCTATTTTTTTCTTTTATTGGCACGTCCGTCGCACACTCACACACACACGCACACATGCCCAGCCGGCAAATACAAAAAAAAAGGGCAGAGAATGAAATCAAAACGAGAGGAAATATTTGCCAATTCAGAAATATTTGTGATTTGCAATTAATTCGCCACGATTGGCATCCATTACACATTACATGGCGAACTTTAGTGCAAAACGTGCCGAAAGTTCAATAAATTCAATCGTCGAAACGGGAACAGCCAAATTTCGGCTAATTTATTATTCCGGGTTTCTTCCACTTCTTTCGTCTGGCGGCCATTTTGTAGAGCTCAGCTTTTCTTTTCTTTTTCGATCTCCCCCCAGTTTATAGCGAAATATCTGGAAGGGCAATTACACTTCAACTTTAGTAATTGCCTCATTAGAACTGGGGTTTATAGGGGCTTTCAGTGTAAATAAATTACAACCCTTCTAAATTACATTTTTTTAGGGGATTTCATAATATCACCTTCAAAAATAGTAAGGTTTAGGTTTAGGAATATTATATTCTTGTTAAAAAATTGATTTTATTATTGCATTTACAGTTAAATTATTAAAGTGCTCCGCTTTTTTTTTTTAATTTTTTCAATGAATGTATTTAATATGGTAAAATTTTAATTTTAGAGTCAGTTATTCTAACCATTTTAATTATCATAACTCAAAATTTAAAGAATTAAGAAATTAATACATTTTTTTAGTTTAAAAATAATACACAAAAGATTATAGAAATTTTTATTTTCTTGAAATTTTTGAGATAGGGGATCTTTAGGTAGTTTTCTTTCGAAATACACTAAAAGCAATGTTAGCACAATTGTTTTACCTTTTTATTCAGATATCCTTGGCTATATTTTAGAGACCAATTTAACAACCCTTCGTAACACCCCACTTCACAGATGCCCCAGCTACAGAAGAGCGCTCCCGAATTCTCCGGCACCGCCGTCGTCAACGGCGTGTTCAAGGACATCAAGCTGAGCGACTACAAGGGCAAGTACCTGGTGCTGTTCTTCTACCCGCTGGACTTCACCTTCGTGTGTCCCACGGAGATCATCGCCTTCTCGGAGAGCGCCGCCGAGTTCCGCAAGATCAACTGCGAGGTGATCGGCTGCTCCACGGACAGCCAGTTCACCCATCTGGCCTGGATCAACACGCCCCGGAAGCAGGGTGGTTTGGGCAGCATGGACATTCCCCTGCTGGCCGACAAGTCGATGAAGGTGGCCCGCGACTACGGAGTGCTGGACGAGGAGACCGGCATCCCCTTCCGCGGGCTCTTCATCATCGACGACAAGCAGAACTTGCGCCAGATCACCGTGAACGATCTGCCCGTGGGCCGCAGCGTGGAGGAGACCCTGCGCTTGGTCCAGGCCTTCCAGTACACCGACAAGTACGGCGAGGTCTGCCCGGCCAACTGGAAGCCCGGCAAGAAGACCATGGTGGCCGATCCCACCAAGTCCAAGGAGTACTTCGAGACCACCTCCTAAAGAGGCTAGCTGCTTGATGGGCGGGGGGCTGCTCCTGGCGAGCGGGAGCGGATTCGAATCGCAACCCCCTCGCCTACATATTACATATATCCTACATATTAACCCTAGAGCGTAGAGAGAAGAAGATGAAACTGTGAAACTGTCGCCTTTCCCCTGCAACAACCAACTAGAAACCAGAAACACCTGCAGAAGCTAAGCGGAAAGTGATTTATTTTTGTGCTTTTTTTTGTAATTCACCACAATAAACGAAGGAAAAAAAGAAACGAGAAGTCGGCGCACGTGGGTCTTTATCAGGGGGTGGCGGGCGGACTTTCGCCTCAAACCCCCGGGCTTATCAGCCGGGGAAACATTTCCACAAAAAGTGGAAAAAAAACAAGAAGTTATCACCGTCTGCGGCTGGCAGTTGCGAAATGGGAAATAAACTGAATCAGAGTGCCAAGAATGTCCCGCTGAGACATCGACGTCATGCCAGCTGCACAGAGAGAAACCAGGCGTGTCATCCTATAAAAGAACTTAAAGTTTTCATGATTCATCGTTACTTTACAACCATTTAAAAGATAGGCTAAAAATATGACTTGAAATTAAAAATTTTCACGAAATTTAAATCAGATTTGTATATTAAATGTCATATAATGTTCAAACTCAAAGAAAATTTAAAAATCTCTAAATTTTCGTAAGATTTTTATATTAAAAGTTTGATATTTATCTACAAGATTTTAACAAAACGTTTTGAAATGGTCAAACTATAATATCGATCAAAGAAACTCCATTTCTTTAAGAAAGATCTAAGATAATGACCTAAAAAATCATGTTAAAAAATATCAGCCCTAAAAGATCTTAAGTTTTGAGTGTATCGATCAAAACAACTCCATTTCTTTAAAAAAGATCTAAGATAATGACCTAAAAAATCATGATAATCCAAAAAACATCCAATAATAATATTATTTCCCAATGATATAGGTAATATTTTCTCCGAGTGCAGCAACAGCTGCTGGTGACACAGTAACCGAGTGCACAATTCCCGTTTTGCCACCATCATCCCGTCCATTTCAATGTTAAGTGCAAGCGAGAGTCGTCTAGTCGACGTGGATGGCTTGCATATTAAGCGGGTCTTGACTATACATATGTATGGATATATATGCGAGTGGGCTACCCAGTCTCCCGCCCGATCTGTGGTCCAACTATTACGTGTAGCTTGGCGGCTCATCACACGACGTGTCTTCGACGGTTGGGATCTCTTCCACCGAAACGAGTTTCTCCAAGTCAAACATACATATAGTATCTATAGCTGGGGTCTACCGACCAGCTGCGAGGCAGCTAAAAAGCTTTGGAACCTACTGGAAACCGAAACAGAACCCTTTCTCAACGCCAAGTGGTGCGATCTGATCGCTGCGCACGTTACGTCGTTAGTTATTGCCTTTTTCTGTTTTTTCTTTTTTCTGTATCGGTGGATCGGGTATAGCCGACTGGTAACTTTGCGTCCGCCATTATCATTATCAGTCTGCTAATTGCGCCTGTTGCCCAGGGAAACTCAAGTTCACACACCATGGTCGCTAAGATAATAGCCACTACCAATGGTCTTTCCTGTTCATAACTCTTGGTTCCCTTTAGTTTGAAGGGGAATATGGGCTTTTTTCAATGGTTCTGACTAAAGTAATATGGGATACTAATATTTTTTAATTAGTTCTTTTATTTAGTAAATAAATGTTTTTTAATATGTGGGCTTTCCTGTTCATAACTCTTGGTTCTCTGTAGTTTGAAGGGGAATATGGGATTTTTTCAATGGTTCTGACTAAAATAATATGGGATACTAATTTTTTTTAATAGGTATGTTTACTTAGTAAATACATTGGGTTTATATATCTACTTTCCTGTTTATAACCCTTGGTTCCCTGTAGTTTAAAAGAAAAAATGGGATTTTCAATGGTTATAAAGAAATTAATATGGGATACTAATATTTTTTAATAGTTATATTACTTAGGGGTTTTATAAGAAGTTTTAGGGATATTCTTGGGACATCACTGCGTATGAACAATATTATTATTGTTCGTAAAAAGTAATTATAAGAATAATTTATTTATTTATTTTGTTTTATTAAATATAGGTATTACTCCTGAAAGGGCATCCCAACTTCGCGTTGCCACAACTTTGATGATTCCAAATCGTTTTTACCTGAGCTTGTTTGCCAAGTTGTACAGAAAACGCTCTATTCATATTCATCAGTCGCACGACAGCTGCAAAAAGAGATTGCCTCTGCTGAATCATTGCACCCAAAGCGGTACAAAAAGCTACAGAAATGTACAATAAACTCGGTCTGAGCCCGATTTCTATGCCAACGGGCCTATTGAGGGCGTTGCAAATGTCATTGTCGGTGACTTTCAATGGATGTGATTCCGAATCGATAATTATTGGGTGGCAAAACAGAAAAAAAGCTGTAATGAAATTTCACCCGAATGCTGCAGCAAATTGCAAATGGGTGGGAAATGACTCTGATATTCCCAATATATGAATGCCAATCGCCAGAAGTCGGTACCCGGAACAAAAAGTACAAAAACACATACAGCTGAGGGGAAAACAATAGTGATAAATATGGTAAAATTATAATTAGGAAAAATAATTGGAAAAATAACTATTGAACACCTGTTGAAAAGTTTCACTAACTAGCGGTTATATTTAAAAAATTGGTTAATAGTGAATACATTTCGAATACTTCAAAGGGTTTTGATGAGATATCGAATTAAATTTTGAATTTCTAATATTCCCTATTGTTTCCAAAGTCCTTTAAAAAGTTATATCATCTAAAAAACAATAGAATGCGGGTACTATTTTTCTGACAACAAAATTTTTTTACTATGCTGTCTGTGGCGTAATTTGATTATTTTATAGACTGATAAGTGGTAATCGGGAGGCTTTCTCTGTGGTATTAGTGATATCAGTGGGAATGGGTCGTGCGGAATGACATGCTCGAAATGGCCAGCTCCGCCATATTGGGCTAAGCTCGACCTTTCAATTACCTCTGCGATAAGGAAGTGGGCTGTGTAAGGGGTGTGTTGGGTTGGCCAAAACAATTGCCGAGTTGTAGGTTGTAGGTGGGGCCCCTTTGAGAAGTAGATAACATCCATATGGACTCATCAATTATACTTATTCTAAGCCACACGCAACACCGATATCGATCGGTAATCAATATGAAATGTAATTGCACTTAATGGCAAAACAATTGACCCAGGACCCCTGTCAGGAATCTCGTTTGGTTCGGGGTAACGAATTTCCCACTCCAATCAATTCATATTTAACAGTCTGATTTATCTGGTCTAAGCTGCAACGTATGCTATAGATTTTTAATAAACAGTGTTATATAGGAACCAATTCCACACTTAAATCGAGGGCTGCCACCTGAGATATTCACTGCCCGCCAAAACTGATCCATTTTTGAAATGTTGATAGCAAAGTATCAGAAGTATTTGCACAAATTACACGTACTCATAAGAAATGTGCAAATACTTTTTACCACCCCTGTATAATCCTAAATTTGGTGTTAACGAAATGTAAATTTAAATTAGTGAATTTTACTATAGCATTGGGAGATCAGAAGTTAGACTTGGTCTTAAAAAATTATTCTAATTTTTGCCAAAAATACCATAGATTGCATAGACTCAAGAACGGCTCTAAAGATTCCTGTTTTAGGGTCATGTAAACATGTACCTATGAAAATTGAAAAAGTCAACTCTTTTGTAAGTTATGTACTATACATACTACAAATATTTAATGCATTTAAATTATGGTTTGACGACTATTCTATTAATATCTGTACATCGAGAGACGCACATTGGCCTGAAACTACATGAGTAATAAATATAACCATATCAATAACTAAAAAGAATACCAAGTTTCAATTAAAGTTACCTATATTCATGGTTTTCTTGAGTCATTATATATTATATCGAAAAAAAAAAAAAACAGCATGGCTTGGTCAAATTGAGTCTCCCAGACTTTATAGAATTTGAAAATATCACGGCCATGATATCGGAATCTCCGATATAGGTAATATTGTATAATAAACAGTCGGTTTAATGTTAACAGATCGATTTACTGTCGCTATTGTTGCATCACTGTACGGCTTACATAGTTCATAGATCGTAAACAAAATCGTTATTAAAATTATTATGTATCAATCATTTTATTTCGCGTTTCTTTGTGAACATTCATTGTCGTTGGTTGTCTGAATGAATGCAGCAGCGTTCTCGCCCCTGGTTTGTGGTATACAAAACGTAGTTTGGATGCATGGTTTGTCGGTGAAATAAAACGTCAATCTACATATCAACTCCCCATCGTTTTCAAAATGCCGTGGCCCTAGAAGAAGAAGCCGAGGATCTTGCCTCCCAGATGCTTTCTCCTGGCCTCCTCGTGGTCCATGATGCCGCCCGAGGTGGTGAGCACGACGTAGCCGAACTGGCGGGAGGGCAGCAGATTGTTGGTCCACTTCTCGATGTCGTTGATGGGCACATCGAAGCGGGGCGAGATGACGCCGCACTTGTTGAGGCGCCCGGTCAGGTTGACCACGATCTTGCCGGAGCGGTGATCGTCGACGATCTCGAACTCGCCGATGTAGCCGTGCTTCATCATCACGGTCAGGAACTTGATGATCACCTTGGAGCAGGGACGCAGCAGCACCTGGCGCTTGCCGCGCTTCTCGGCGTTGTTGATGCACTTGAGGGCATCGGCCAATACGTTCATACGCACCATGGCTGCAAAGGGATTGTACAATTAGTCGATAGCCGGGTTTTTAGGGGTCACAGAAAAAAAATCTTATAGTCGCTATATGGTATTGCTTTAAACTTTAAAAGAACGACCTTAAGAAAACTATAAAAACTGAGCTTGAAAGGTTATTTAAGTTGCCTAGAAGATCTAGAACATGTGGACTTGGCTACTTTTCTGAAGATTGACATAAGAACTATCACATGTAGTTTGTTAAAATCAAAAGACCATCTATAAGAAATAGCAAATGTTGGTAACATTTCTTTCTTGATTATTTTATGAGATATTTCAGATATAAAAATTTATTCAATATTTGCAAGTAGGAATTATGGATTTAAGGAGGCTATAGAAGGCGTGGCCTAACTTTCAAACAAATTATTATAAATTCTAATTATAATAACCCTAAGATCCCGGATATCCCAAAGTTTATACGGACAAAGGGACCTGAATTTCAAGAATCAGTTTTAAAGATCATATTTATAGTTTCCTTATAGCATTACTTTCTTAGTTCAACGAATAACGGGTTGCAAGAGAAAAGAAAGAAACGGCAAGCAAAACACGTGCAAAATACCAGGAAAAAAAGATACTGTCTGTGTTTCTTTGGCCGTGTGTGTGTGTGTGCAAGTGGCTGTAAACAACAACTATTTTGGGTTAAATTTACATCGCAAGTACTCCAAAACTCGTATTATTTAGCCGGTTTTTAGTGGTACATTCGATTTATGCGTATTCTCGAGTTTTTGCCACACTTTTAAGCCACTCGCACCCACACACATGCACATCAACAACACTGTGCAACACACTTTTCGGTCAACTTTTCACTTGATTTTTTTCGCACATTAAAAAAATATATAACCAAAAAAAAAGGGGGTACATATATGTACGTATATATCCGATGCGGGGCATCAAATGTGTTGTTTACATGGGGCAGCGCCAAGTAACAAAACTCAGTTTTGGCCCATTGGCCCACAGTAAAAAAATTGTAATAAAAAAAAGAGGAGCTGGGATTTGCACATGTTTCGACCGGCGCTCGCCGCAAATCTTATCTGGCTGCATTTTGGCGGCTGCAACGGGCCCCATGGAGGCGGCAATTACCTGGGATTGGTTTGCAAACACTGATTTACACGACCGCTGCAAGTAGAGGAAAAAAAGTGGGTTTAGTACAATTTCGGTGAACAAAATCGCGGAGAACACGCACTCACGCAAACGTGAAAAGGGAAAAGAAAGGGAAACGGAAGGAAAGAGACGGAGGATAGTGTGCCCGGTGGCTGCGAAGTGGCTAAAATCGGCGCGGCAATCGATAGTTGGCCGGTTGCGGGATTGGCTAAATGGGCAGGGAATTTGTAATAAATAAAAACTAAATAATTTAATTTGTAATAATTTGAATTTGTATTAATGGGGAAACTTAAGATGTGGCAATAATATAATTGGAACATGTGATTAAAAATTACGTTTTAATGTTGAAAGATGTGGAATTACTCAATCAACATTGCAACTAAAATTAAGCAATGACGAATTTTTCTATTTGGCTGGTTTTTGGCTCACTAAATTATATCAGTTAAAGAATTAAATTATAAATTAATGTTGTGTATTTATCCTTGGTCCAAACCCTAACCATTCAAACTATCGAAAGCTGGCGCCATCGATATTTTCTTTCAGGGTTGCTCCCAACTTCAGTGCTGCAGCTGAGCTGTAGTATTTACTTGGCCCCACGAAACGGTCGCACTGATAATTTATAAACAAACAAAAATGTCCAAACAGTGAGTAATTTGTTGATAACAAGCATTTTGAGTGGTTTTAAACCTTAAATTCCCTCCCCCAGATATGGCCTCATTGTCCCGGGGCAGCAGAAGAAGGCGCCCGCGAAGCCCGCCGCAAAGCCCGCCATTTTCGACGAGAGCAGCGCCTCCGAGAGCGACGACGACCGGAAGGCGCCGCAATTGAAGCCAAAGACCAGTGGAATCGCCAGCGGACCCAGCCTCATGGAGCGCCGCGTGGCCCGGCGGCAGCAGGAGAAGGCCCTGGCCGAGGATCCCACCATCTTCCAGTACGACGAGCTGTACGACGACATGGACAGCCGGCGCGAGGAGGCCAAGCAGTCGAAGAGCCAGGAGCCCCGCAAACCCAAGTACATCGCCCGCCTGATGGAGCACGCCGAGCGGCGGAAGCTGGAGAAGGAGCTGCGCATCGAGCGGCAGGTGCAGAAGGATCGCGAGGCCGAGGGCGAGATGTACAAGGACAAGGACACCTACGTGACGGCCGCCTACCGCAAGAAGCTCGAGTCCATACGCCAGATGCAGGAGCAGGAGCAGCGCGACGAGTATCTGGAGGCCATTGGCGATGTCACCAAGCAGAGGGATCTGGGCGGCTTCTATCGCCATCTCTACGAGCAGAAGATGGGCGGCCCCGTCGATCAGGTGACGCCCAAAACGGCGCCCTCAACCGAGGAGGTCTCCTACAAGCCCATCAAGGCGGAGGCCGCCAAGCACCGGAGCTACCGGCAGCGACGCTCCTCCGAGGAGGAGGCGGAGGAGCAAAGGAAGGCTGGCCGGGAGCCAGAGCCCCAGGCTTCAGAGGATCCGGCGGAAAGCAAGCCAACCCAGGCCCAGGCCCATTTAGCCAACAACATAGACGCCGATTCCGACTTTAGCATAGACGATTCCAGCGACGAGGAGGAGGAGAAGGTTAAGGAGAAGGAGAAGGATAAGCAAACCCAGGCCAAAAAGAAGGAAAAACCCCAGGAAACACCAGAACCTAGCAAAGAACCTGCTGCAGCGGAGGAATCACCCTCCAAAGAAGATAAACCCGATGCCGAGCTGGACGAGAAGGAGCTGCCCGTGCCGACGGTTACCAAGCCTCCAGTGGATCGCACTCTCGTCTGGCGCAAACGGACCGTGGGCGAGGTCTTCGAGGCCGCTCTAGCTCGCTATCAGGAACGCAAACGGGCTCGCCAGGGCTAAAAATGCATCCAATTAAAGTTCGAGTAGATGGAAAAACAAACCAGTGATTTCTGTATTGTCTCCTTATTATGCTAATTTCAATTTGTCCCATGCTCATAAATTATTTATGTGTATGCCAGCGCTCTTAGCCAACCCTTTTCGGTGCAAATATTTTGCATAAGTTGCAACAGCCAGCATTTCCACTTTTCATCTAAAACAGAAAGCAGCAAAGCAGGGAAAAAAGTGGGTAAGGAGTACAAGGCATGACGGATGGAACCGCAGGAAAAGTAGGGGAAAGGGAAAGGAAAAGGCACTGGAGGATGAGGAAGTGCCTGGAGGAGCAGAACGCGAAGATATTCCATTTATTTTGTATGACGACGACACGACGACAAGTAGGAGAGCCAAAAAAAGAACTAGCGACGGCTTAGAAGAAACGAATCTGGAAATACCCTTGTAGGTCAATGGGTTCTGTGTAGTTATAATGGGTTGCCCCTGATATTTAAGTACTCTCCCTTATTTAAGTAACATAAACTATGTTTTGCTGTTATATTATATTATATTATACCCCCTGGGACATACCCACGTATACGGATCCTAAAGTTCCACCGCCGCAATGTAAATACGACGACGCTGTGCAAAATTCATCCCTATTGATTTTATAGTCTCGGACAAATCCGCGTTGAGGCAGACAGCTTATGCAGAAATGACTTTTTAGGTTCACAAATATCTCGTTCACTGAGCCGGAAACTCCTAATCCAAGTTCTAATACCCACTGCAAGGGTATAAAAACGGAAAGGCACCGAGAAACTTGCCAAACGCCCAAATAACAAAGAGCCAACTTGGCGTTAGTTTATTTTTTCGCCATCCTTTTTGTTTTTGCAACATTGTTGTTGCTTCATTTTGCCGCAAATGCTGGGAAATCCTTTTGGAAAATAGGTGTGCCCGCGCCATAAAAGCGAAAACCAATGGACCAAGAGGGTAGCGGGGCGGGAAAGGCGGGAGGAGCACGGCTGACATGGTTAGGATCAGTGATGGACAGTTGCTAGGTACTTTTACTTAACTGTTGTTTCAGAACTTTAAATTAAAGACCTTGAAAAGCTTGGTAAAACGCAAAACTTTCGAAAAATAACGCGAATTCTTTAGGTTCGCATGCTATAAAGTACGGTTCTTAGGTCCTTAATTGTTTAAAATTAACGATTTCATATTGTTATTATTTATTTATAAGAAGAGTATAAAGAGAAGGAAAGAGTTTTAATACTAGTACCTACTTATGATAAGATTAGCTATTAGAATTCTTTAATTCTACAGGACATAAAGTACGGTGCTTATATCCTTAATTGTTTAAGAATAACGATGTCATATTGTTATTATTTTAAGCATTGTAATTAAATTTTTTTTTTAAGAAGGGTAGAAAGAGAAAGAAAGATATTTAATACTGGTATAGAAATAATATGATGATCTATTTTATATTTTCTTTATAAGAAAGTTTCTAAATATATGAATATTTAAACTAGGTATACTTATAACCATTTATAAGAATGAATCGAATAAATACCTAAATTTCTCCAATATGTGTACCTAGCATATTATTCGGGGTTAACCAAATACGGTACCCTCTTTACCTCACATCACTTTCGGCTTACCCACGTATATTTTTTCGCCCATACCTTGTACTTTTGCCATCATTGAAGTTAGATTCCGGCAACGGGGTCCGGCGCATTGCAGAGATGGCAAACCGCAGTTTTGCTCTGGTTCTTCATCTCTACATTCCGTCATCCCGTTCCCGTTCCCATCCGCATCCACATCCACATCCCTTATCCGCATGGATCCCTAGACCCGTGGAACAGCCCTGTAGTGCTGTAGTGCTGTAGTAATACCGTAACACCCCCGGAAACCGCCGGCATCCTACAGCATCTGCATCTGCATCTGCAGCCCGGACGGAATGTCAAGACGGATATGCCTCGCTTTTGATGTTGCCAACGTGCCTTCGCTTCGTCCTTCGTCCTCGTAGTCCTTCGTCGTCAGCGAAATTAATACTGAAATCCATTTTCCATTTGGCAGTCAGCGACCCTCACCCATCCTCTTTACTCTTTCCTCTTCCTCTCGCTCGCACTCGCCTTGGAGTGTATTCGACTGTCTCGCTCTTACCTGTTCGATTGTGTCATCAATCTCACATGTCCTTTGCTCCTTTGCTCCTTTGCTCGTCGTTTTTGCTCCTTTCTGGCGTTTTTGTTTATTGATGTGCACTGCTGCAATTGAGATTTGTGCCACATTTTAGGCAAATTAATTCGATACGAGCTGGAATGGAATTCGTTATTTGTTATTCGTTATTGTCGCTGAGATCGAAGAAGAAAGAGGGGGGCGGCTATATAGCTCTATCCCTCTCGGGTTCATGTGCGATATCATTCGATCGAATCGAATTGAATCGAATCGGCGCGGTCGTTAGCTTAACGTTTCTAATTGAGTGCTCTCGAGTTGAGTGCAAAAACACTGCATTTGCAAGTGCCGACGCCTTAACCCTTTTGAGGTCTCGAGGGTTTCGCACAGGACGCGATTCGCTAAAAGGTTTTCTCCTTTTTTTTTTTTTGGTTCAGGTGACAAAGACTAACATTGGCATTGACAGATTCGAAAAATATGAATATTCTGTCAATAGATAAATAGTGTATGAAATTCCCTTTTGGAAATATTAAAAACATTCAATTTATATAACAAAAATTTAATTTAATTTAGTATTCTTCTTTTTATGTTACTAAACTTATTAAAAATAGGATTAAATAGTTCTTCGACAGAAAAGCTTCTTAAAATAAATTATATAAACATTTTATAATCAAAATCTATCCTTATACTATCCCTATTTATAATATAATATTTTATTTTTTTTAAATATTCCCCGGCCTACCGTGGGTTAAAGTCTTACAAATTAAAATCCAGGACTAGCAGTAATTTTCGTAATCAATTTATTTAGGTTTCTCTGCTTTACCCAGAATGGGCCGCCCATTCTTTTCCATTCAAATATAGAGCACCATTTGCAAAAGAGGAAAATTGCGGCTCAAGTAGCAAGTACTTGTTTCGTTACCTCTGGCCATAAACAAATTTAAGTTTTTGAATTTGTTTGCGTTAAAGTTTTTAGTGGTCTCCATCGCCATCTTCATGGCAATCTGCATCTCAATCTCTGTCCCTCTATTTTTGGTAAGACTCTCGAGATCAATAAAAGTTGTTATCTTTTTTATGCGGAGAGTGCTGCGCTACAGAACTATGAGAACTATGAGAGCGCAGTGCATATAAAAAGTTAAGCTATCCGAAAAGTTTTTAGGTGATTTGAAGAAGGGCGTTTGTGGGTTAACCCGGCGGCAAAATCAGCATCATCATCATCTTCTTCCTCTGCTTCGTGGCAACAGCAAGTGCAGGCTGTGGAACAACAGAGATTATGTAACACTAATTCCATTAACCCCCTTTGTGCGGTCCGTCCTTGGTTCGACCCCCTTTTGGGCCACCCGTTTGTATGCCCCTCGTTGCCTAATCAATTTACGATCATAATTACTTGGCTTTTGGTCTCGGTTTTGGGCTTGGCTTTGGCATTTCGCTTTGCTCCTTGCCAAAAAGCCAGCGATTCAATCTGGGCCGCCTGCAGTCCGGCCAACCCATTAATCCACCAACCAACCACCACCCAAATTCCGAAAAAGAGGTCCTGCAGCATAGGAGCACAGGAGCAGGCCAATAGGCCCAAGTAAAGGCTTCGAGATTGTGATCATTCACGTGTGAATTCAATTATCAACATTTTCAATGCCCCTGCCTTCGAACCTGTGGACTGTGGAACCCGGAACACGGATGAGGACTCGGATTCGGTCTCGGTTTCGGTTTCGGAACCGGAGTGCGGTCACCACACCCTGGTGACCTGGCAGTTAGTCTTCGCCACGATGCATTTCTCCAGGGGCGTGGTCGAAGGGGGGATGCCGGAAAGGAAGTCATAAAAGCATTGGAATACAAATGCCTCAAACTGAAAATACCCAGTAAAAATTCTTATAAATTATAGGATAATTTTAATAATATTTATTTTTTTATTGGATTTATTGAAGTTTTTTAAAGAACATTTATTTTACAAAAGTGAAGAACATGCGTTACGTATACGTAGTGTATACAATATCATAATTTATGAATATTTCAGTTCAAGCTGTTATAAATTGTACTTTAATATTAAAACTGTGTCTCCATAGAGATCTTATACAGACCTATTTTTCATTTTCCTAATAATATAAATAATTTATCCCAAAATAAACCTGCGATTTTTAGGAGATTTACGATTAAAATCTCTGCATATGTTATGATGTCATTAAATGTGGAAACGCAATTATTTTCAACATGCGTTTAATTTTTTTTTGGGGCATAGAAACGAAAAAGTTTGGTGACACCGAGCCGAAATTACTCATACGCCACGTATGCCAAGTGAAATCTAGCCTACGCCGCGCCGAATGCTCTCAGGTAAAATGTGTGGCCAAAGACAACACTAATTAAGGATAATCAGCTTTTAAGCCATGTGTACGCATTAATTAAATGTAAACATGTTGAGGAAACACAAGAAGCCCAGAAAAAAGACGTCTGCAGTGGACATTTTGTGCTTAGGAACTGAAAATAAATTTTAAATAAATTTAAAGATTTTATATATTTTGTGAAGTATTTCACTTTATTTTATTAGAAAAAAAATAAGATAGAATAAAGTGTATACAAACTGCACCTGTACAAATCCTTTTTGTTGCAACTCTCAAATGAAAACTAAAGTTTATTGCTGCGGATTAAAAATAAAAACTAAATGTATTGCCTATAAAATGGTTGAAAAACGTGCATAAAATTGTATATATGTAGGAAAAATGTATATATATACATATACATATAGCCATATCGCATTGCACATTTTGTGCGGCCAATGGGGAAAAAAATGTTCATTGCGGCAGATTACGTAACGGGGCGTTTTGCTGGCTTTGACCGTCTCGTCTCCTCGTTTTTGTATATGTTTCAGTCACGTTTTGGTATAATTCTCCAAATATGTATATACATTTCGCCGGCTTATATTAAATCGATATTTCATCCTACTTCCTGGTCGGCGCCCCTCAAAACTCCACCACTGTCGCACACGTTTGTGTGAGTGTGAGTGTGAGTGCTGGTGATTTATATTGTTTGGCCACATGTGTGTGTGCGGAATATGGGTGTGCAGTGTGTGTGTGTGTGTGTGTGGTCGAGTGTGCCGGTGTGAGTGAGAGTGCGAGTGTGGCAAAGTACAAGCCGCCGTGGCAAGACGCGCGAGGCGCATCCAAAAATTTCGTTTGCTGCAAGGGACAGAGTGTGTAATGAAAAATGTGTGGGGTATGACAGGAAAACGAGCGATGCAGAGGGACATTTGGGGTGCAGGGAGGATGTGGGGATGGAGGCAGGAGGCAGGAGGTCCTCCTCCCAGGATAAGAGCGCCAGGGAGCGGGAAGCGGATGTGGGGCCTCGTAGGCTGGATGCCAACCGCGCTCATGACAAACAAAACGCATCACACACACGTACACACCGCGAGAAATCGACAAGGCTAATAACGAAAGTTTGGTTAAATATATCAAGTATTAACAAAATCGACTATTAATGCACAAAAAATATTTAGTTTTTGACCGAAACAAAAAAAAAATGATTCAAAGTATAGATTGCCATACCTTTCTGAACTCGTTATTAAATTTCCTAACGATTGGCATTTAAACCTGGACATTTTGCTTATTTTTAATTTTTCGCAAAAAATCATGGGGTACCCCTTTCAAAAAAAAATTTAAAATTGACGAAAATTTTATTTTCTCAAGATCACACGGAAAGTATCATGGATTTATTTATTATTTTGTTATCTGTTCAAAACAGTATGTATTTTTGGCGTACGACCATTTTTGGCCAAGTTACAGCAAAAAAACAAACAGGAAAATGTTCAAATTTTTACCAAAAACCCGGATCCCAATTTTTGACAAAAAAAATAATTCGTTTATTGACCGTAACAAGTGAAATATTGATCCAAATATCCATTGTCATACCTTTCTGAAATCGTTATTAAATTTCCTAACGATTGGCATTTAAACCTTGTTTATTTTTAATTTTTCGCAAAAAATCATGATGTACCCCCTTACAAAAACATTGAAAATTGGCGAAAATTTTATTTTTGCAAGATCACCCGGAAAGTACCATGGATTTATTTATTATTTTGTTATCTGTTCAAAACAGTATGTATTTTTGGTGTACGACCATTTTTGGCCAAGTTATAGCAAAAAAAAACCAAAAATTAAAATTCCAATTTTTAGCAGTCCGATTAGGAAAATTCGGTTGACCGTATTTTACGAGCTCTGGCTAAAACCCTTTTCCGCAGTGTACTAATGCCTGCATTTATGTGCTCTGGGTGTGTGTGTTGTGTGCCCGTGTGAGCTTGTGTGTGTGAGTGAGTGAGTGTATCCTGCAGCTGAGTATCTGTGTGCATGAGGAGCCCTGTCAGCCTGTACTTGTATCTTTGCCACTGCATCTTCGCATGTCCCGTTAGTCGCCTGGGTCACCGGGTAGATTCGCTAGTGGATTTTCTCGTTGGCTCCTTTTCCATCTTCATCTCCTTCCCTTTCCCTTTCCTCTTCCCCTTCCTAAACCCCTTCCGAAACCCCTTCCTTTACCCCTTCCTTTTCCCCACCATCTTTATCCCCATCCTCTTCCTGGTCGGCATTTAACCGTCTCTTGTTCTCGGCCATTTCTCTCAGCTATTTGTGCAAGTCATTCACAAATACACATAAATATCACTCATACGTCACGTACGCCAGGTCAATGTTGTACAGCCAATTAAAAACCATGTTTTTACCCCACATTGTTTTTATTTATACAACATTTTTCGAGAAGAAACTATTTGATTTTGGTTAAGGCAGCAATGGCTAAATATACATGTGTACCACTAATGGATACAAGGCAAATAAACTGAAGATTTTTTGTTGTTTTCTCCCTTCGCATTCACTTTGTGATGTTATATTTTACGAAAAAACTACACGGTCCGCAGGCAAAGAAAGAATATGAAAAACTTTGGAATAAACTTCATGCCCTTTGGTGTACAAAATTATGTACACGAGAGAAATGCAAATTTTAGATAAGAGTGCCTATTTGCATATTTTCAAATTTTCCTTAAAGGTTTTTCGCATGCTTTAATTAAGTTGAAAAATATGTTAGAAATGTGATGGAAATTTGCAAGTGGTTCTTCCTTTAAAGCTGTGGCTTTTATTATTACTCTCCTTTCGCCCACTTGTAATATTTAAAGAAAACTGCAAACGATATCTGCTTATGGGCAAATATCTTGTAATCTTTGCCATTTCTTGCCCGTCTACTTATCGGATTTCTTTCCTTCTTCGGTTTTGTGCCGTCTGTTCTCAACGATTTTCGAGTGCCCATGTTTTTTTCCTGCCCGCTTTTCCGCCTCATATTGGCCACTCCCTTTTCTTGGGCTTTAATTGGGCTTAAACTTGGGCTGGAGTGCATTTTTAAGGAGGCTAAAATAACGATATCTTCTGGTAAATTAAAAATAATTTTAAAAATTAAAATTTTTTAGAGATTTTTATTCTTTATAATTTTTGCTCAAAAGTAGGCAATAGTTATATTTTATTTCCCATGTTAGGGATATTATTTCCCATAACTGACATTCGAAAAATACCAAAACCATTTCATATATATTCTAAAATTTGTAATGAATATGCCATATTTTCAAGATGTCGCTGCACTTTAAGCTCGGTTTAGTATACAGTTTGAGGGATTGTCCTCAAATCTTTGAAGGTTCTTGTTCTGCCACTTATCGGCTTTCGTCTCTTTGCTGTTTCCATTCCTCTTCCGAGGTTTTCCACTGCGCTTTCTCGGCTTATATTTGCTCCATTTAAGCGCTTTCTTCAAATCTATTTTTAATCTCTTCGCAGAGTGCACTCCAAGTCGTTGTTTGTATTGTATTATTTGTGCGGGTATGGGTGAGTGCCTCGTGTGTGTGAGTGTATGCGGGCGGGCTCGTTAGCTCGTATGTGTATGTGTGTGTGTGTGTTTAGGGGCCAGTGTGTTAGTGTGGCTGCATGTGGGCTTTGTGTGAGTGTGGTTGTGAGCTGGGTTAGTTTGCGTGGGCCGCCTTTTGTGGGTGTGGCCCAGCTAATAAGCAGGAAATTAAAATGTTATATGCATTGCCATGGCTGCCGGTGCTGGTTTTCCTCATTTCACTCCAGCGACCCCCTCCACTTTCTCCCCTTTCCCTCTCTCCCCTCCTCTCTTCTCATCTTGCTGCCTTCCCTCGATTCTTCCCGTGTCCGTCCGTCTCCTCGGGCATTGTCAACCCGGTCCCTCTTTCTTTCCCACACACACACACACCCATGTGCTACATAAATATATGCTATATACGGGCCAACTTCCATAACTCGAACTTTTCTAATTTGCAAATCAAAGTTTTCTATTTGCGAATTTCAAAGCAATTAATTGGCCGCCTAAAAGTAGGCCACAAAACTTTTGTTTCTCTTAAAAAAGATTTTAAAGAGATTTGAAATCACCAGAAAAGGGATTTTTAATATATAATGGTTTTAACATAATTACTATATAGTTAAAAAACAATAAATGTTGAGAATATCTGGAACTAAGGTCTCCAAGGCAGACGGTTGCACTTAGGCAAGTCCCACTGCATCCCCATACATATTGTATGCGGTTTTGGTGGCGCGCCTTGAAGTATGCATTATTTTTACGTGTCAGTGCGCATTTTTGGCATAATTGAAGCACAAACAGCGACAGAACCGGAGCTCCAGCCTCAGCAAGGTCGTTTTGGGCCAGGCCAACCCAACCCCCCCGAACCCCTTAACCCGCTGAAGACCCAATACCGAGCCCAGACCCAAAAACCACCCCCTTGTCACCACGCCTTTTGGCAAAAGTTAACATTGCGTGCATGCAGCTCGACTGGACTTGGATTAAGTTTTTCACTTTTTCACCCGCTCGCTCCTCGTTGTTTTTTGCGCACCGAAAAAGAAAAGGATATAAAGGATAAAGGATATGGGAATATAGACAGCCACAGCCAAAAGTTTTGTGTCACGCCTTTTTCCACAGCCCGCATCTTTTCGCAAGACAGTCGAAAAAAAAACAAGAGCATCGCCAAAACCGAAACCAAAACCAGAAAATTTGTCATCAAATCGATTTCGCTCGCTGACAAATATAAAAATTATTTTTCCAGCTGGGTACCAAACCATAGAATCGCAATAAATAAACAATGGAGAAATGCGAATGCGAATGCGAATGGCAATGTAATGCCAAAAGCAGCTGAAAGGTTCGAAATTAATTGTCAATAAAAGCGCACTGGATTCTGTGTGTTTGCCAAGAGGTGTTAAATACTTCAAAAAATGTACACGAATTGTTGGTTGTTTGGTTGTTGCCTGTCGGTTGTTTGGTTGTTTGCTTCTTTGGTTGTTGTTTACATTTTTTATTTGCCGGCAACATGTTTGCATGTTCTTTCAAACAAAAGGCAAAAAATAAACATGCAAAATGTCGGCATTTAAATCGATTGATTGGTATTAAGGGTAATGAAAACTGGAAGCTGAAAACTGCAAACTGCAAACTGAAAACCAAAGGAAACGGATGCCCCATTGGCTTTTGTACACTTTCGTTAATTGAACTGCTGCCTGGTGCTGTTTTACTTTGAGATTCGAGATTACGACTAGCAGCAGTTTGATTGCAATCCATTAAAAATTCAGGTTTGTCACAGAAATATATCTTCTGGCTGCCATAAAATTCCGAAAAGAAAATCAAACTAAAGTTGCCGAAGCAATTTTGTCAGGAGATTTGCAAATCAAGTGAACAGTGGCAAATCAGGAAATTGTTACGAAACTGTAAAGAAAATTGAATATTTTTTAGAGAATTGTATGAGGATCTGAAAAAAGGCTTCAAAAATCTAATCAAAATCAAAAGTGAAGAATTCTTCCAAGGGGTCTATAATAAAGCTGTAAAATAATCGATATTTTCGATATTTTTATAATATCCATGTATTTGAAATTTTTTAAATCTCTTAAATAAATAACTTATTCAGCTTATTTTTTCACAGTGCCTAAAGATTCCTGTGCCTCTCTTCAGACTCTTCTTGGCACTATTTAAAACAATAGAAAAATCACACAAATATTTTTATAAATTTCTATCGATTAATTTAGATGGTTTATTTTCTCTGTGCAGCGACCACACCCAAACCGCTTCTTCTTTAAGCAGTTTTTAAATGAGATTCTGTTTTATGTTCACAGATCCTATAGTCGAATTCCCAGAACCCCCTCCCCCTGCATCCCCTGCATCACTCCTTTCGCATTTAACGACTTGTGCGGTTTTTTGAGGGGGTTTTGGGGGGCGTTGGGTTCGAGAGGGCGTGGCCGCTTTGCTCTGGTCGGGGGCTCTTATGTAAAAACCTAATTAAAAGTGCTTTATTATGCAATTAAAGCAGATAATGTCACATTGCAGTGCGGTTTAGGGTCGCAAAATGTGGGCGGGGACTTTAGGTGAATTTATTTTTGGGCTGCGAAGGCGTTTCGCATTTGCAGCTGATTTTTCTGGCGATGCTGTTGAAGTCAATGCTGCTTTTGGGTAACGAGAACAATGCACTCGTTTTTGGCCCCACCCTGGAATTTTCCCTCTGCTTTTCCAACTAATCCCACCCCCCTTCGCCGCCTCGTGTAGCTGGGAAAACTCTGTCCCTCATTGTTGACAATTGTTTTGCATAAATTCTTTTTTGGCCAGCAAAATGTAAAATCCTCACTTGTTTGTCCATTGGCAAGAGAGAAACTCTCTGCATTTCCCTCCATTTTCCTAATATTTTTGTGGGTGCTTGGGGGTTTTTTTTTTCATAGGGGGAGGGGGGTCGGTGTCGCTTTGCCTTGTCTTTGCTTTGTCCTGATTTATGTGCCTGCTGCATTTCTGTCGCCATCCTCGGTCTCTCGGCCATTTGCCCGGCTTCAGAGAGTATCAGTATTTTCTAGTTTTCAGTCTCTAGTTTTTTGGCCCGGCCACCGCATTTCTGAGCACTAAACACTAGTCGAGTGAGCCAAAAGTTTGCGGGGAGAGAGGAAAAAAGAGGGAAAAGCATAAAATATGCTAATTTATTGCTGTTGATTTTAATAACTTTCGCCCTGCCCACATAAGTATGCAACGCCTTTGGCTCATCGATGGATTTTCGGGGCGTTTGGCCCACCGAGGGTTAAGTTGGGGTTTGGCCGGGGTTAAATATGCTACTGTTGCCCCGACACTTACATAAGTCATTCCGGCTTTGGCATAATAAATTCAGCTGCTCTTACTGTCAGTCCATTTCATTTCATTTCATTTTTCCTAAGGCCCATTAAAGATGCAGCATGTACGTTTTACTTGAGCCCCAGTATTCCAGTATTTCAGCATTGCTGTATTTCAACATCAAGTTGTGCCGCATTCGTATGTCGCATTTTTGCTCGTTTATTATGCGATGCCAGCAAAAGTTTCGGCCGGAATATTGGCTTACATGAAAAGATAAACAGAAGAGCTCTCGACTATGAGGGCATAAAAGTTGGTTAACTAATGAAGGGACTTGCACACTTCCACTTACATGTCGCATGTCGCAATGGAAAATAATGCCGGCAGTCTGCAAATAGAACACGCCCTATTTGCAAATAAAACTGTCATCGCTGTGTGTTTTTTATTAGCAAACAACAATGTCCCGGCGAATGCAAATGATTAGCAGTTTTAATTAAAAAGGGAAAAATAATAAATGGGGTGGCACTTAATAGCTTTCATAAATTTCACAATTTGCCAATCGCGGAAATCGCTGAAATAATTATAATGTTGATAAAGTTACATTGAATTTTACTAATCAAGCTGACTAATTGCCAAAATGAAGGGCAAACACAAATATTCTGTTTGCTTTTTTTTGTTTGCCAGCAAAGTTAATAAGCGAGTTCATTAAAAATTGCAAATTATTTAATTATACAAATTGAATTGGCCAGCCCTTTTTTTCAACGTCATTATTAAATCAAATATTTATTAGTTGCTGTGAGTAAACACTGAGTTATATATTAATAATAATTGCTGGGGTTTTAAAGTCAAATTAAAATATATCAAAATGGGTGAAGAAATAAATTGTTTTTGGGCCGAAACAATGGAAATATTGATCCAAATATGGATTGTCATACCTTTCTGAACTCGTTATTAAATTTAAAATCGATTGGCATTTAAACCTGGACATTTTATTTTTTGGAGATTTTTCGCAAAAAATCATGAAAATTGGTGAAAATTTTATTTTTCCAAGATCACCCGGAAAGTGTCATGGATTTATTTATTATATTGTTATCTGTTCAAAACAGTATGTATTTTTGGCGTACGACCATTTTTGGCCAAGTTACAGCAAAAAAACGAAAAAAAAACTTAATTTTTTACACACATTTTGAATTTAATTTTATTTTTAATTTGATGTATGTTACACATATAATCAAGAACCAATATTGGCCTTTATACGCAGTTTCGGCCTTCAAGTGCGAGATAAATTTATTTCGAGCATTATAAAATATTTTATTTCGCAAATAGCCGACGCATAAGTAAGCACTATAAATTACTGTAAAGACTTAATGACTTCATAAATTAAACTAGCTCCGGTTTGTGCGGATTCTCCGCTTTTTTCTCTTTTCGCTGGCATCATGACGACATTTAATGGCAGTCACAATGGAATAAAATCCATGTCGAGTGCTCCTCCCACGGGCCCCCTAAAAACCTCGCAGTGGCATCAAATTAAAGTTACATTTAGTGCAAGACGACTTTCGAGTGTAGTTTATGTCATTTGTCTGTCAACTTGTTGTTTACATTTTAAGGCCCATTTTCCGCTGCTCCAGCTCACAGCTCACAGCTCCAGCTGAGCTTAATGTTGCAGTTAAACCCGGCAAAAAGCAGAAAGTGTATGGTGTATGGCACTTGTTATTTATGCTGACACATCCATGTTGGCTGAAGAGCTGAAGGACCCTCTCCAGGACAATTCCCACCACAATACTTGGCTCGGCGATGAGCTGTGTGTTTTCCCAGCAATTTTATATCAGAAAGGAGATTTTTATGAAATGTGTAGCTGTTGTAGGTTGTGTAGGTGTTCGTGCCCTCCCCACTCCCTTTGCTTTTTGGCTCCACCGATTGTTTATATTCTGTACTTTATGGCCTCCCATTTTATGGGAAAACTGCTCCACCTGACACTTTCCACTTTCTACTCGCCAGTTAACCGGCGGAGCCTGAGCCTGAGACAACAGTCCTAAGTACATATAATTATTTTCGCCTCTTCCTGTCTGCGGCTGAATTTCGGGAGCCCCTCTATTCTCTATTCTATTCGGTATTCTGTATTCTATATCCTCTATTCGGAAAATCAATATTTGGCCAGGCCTTTTCGACAATAAAAATTAAATGCTGAGGACAATTTTTGACTTTTCGAATGTGCCAAAAGATATTTTAGTGGAACAAGGCTGTTGGGAAGCACAAAGCTAATGCCAAAAGCACTTAGGCTTTAAGGAAATGCTTTTTAAAAAATAACTAACATTTCACTGGGTTTTTCAAAATCACTTTTAAAGGTGCCCAAAAGTAGGCAATGGATTATTTATTTCTAAAATATTTTCATACATTTTGAAGACTTTCCAGTTAGCATGAAAATTATTTTATGAAATATTTTCTAAAAAATAAAATCAGTTTTAAAGGTGCCCAAAAGTAGGCAATACATTTTTTAATATATTTTGATTTCGTTTATTTATTTCCAAAATGTTCTAGTGCATTTTAAGGACAATTTGAACCGCAATAAACAATAACTCAAATCACTTGATTCGCTACTACACGCACTTCGTATTAAACAGCCAACATTTAAGGACTCTTTATGTTTTTTTTTTGGCATGCGAAAAGTTCGAGCAACTTAATGGCCAGTTAATAAAAACCGCATTTATCCGAAAGTAAATAAAGACCACGGGATACTCGTGTGACAAATCAACTTTGTTCGCTGTAAATTGCCATCTGGCTGAATATGAAATCTCAGTTCCGGCAAAAAAGCCACCTACGTTTTTTTTTTTTTTTTTTGCGTTTTCTGCCCCTGCCGCTCGTCAGGCTGGCCAAACATATAAAATCCCCCAGTTGCCGGTTCTCAGTTCAGTTCTCAGTTCCGGCCGAATAAATCTCATGGCTAAAACCCCCTTTGAACAATCATCGCATCTCCGTTGGGGTCACACCCAAAGTCACAAAAGTCACGCCAACGTCAGCAGTGATCAGTTTGAATGGGGATGGGGATGGGAATGGGGATGGGGAACCTCCCTATAGAATCGGAATCAGAATGGGAATGAAAATGAAAATGGTTGGGAAAAGCCAGCTGGGGATGGGGATACAGGATACAGGATACAGGGAGAGAGCCCGCCGTCGTCATCATGAAAAGCGGCCACAATCAGGGGCCATCTGGCTGACATCGACGTCTACATCGATGGCCATCGAGGACACATGTCCGTCGCTAGATTCTCTGGGCTCTCCGTTCTCGGTTCTCAGTTCCAACGAACGACAAATGGTCTCCGGACCGCAATGCGATTCCGGCCACGGACCCTACAATGCCCACTTCCTTGCCACCTTTCCGGCGCACTTTTTGCGATTTCTTTGCGGTCTTTCCTTTTCTTTTTTTTTTTTTCTACCCGTCCCCGTCCCTACTCGTTTTTTGGCCTTTGTTGACAAATCATTCTATGCGTGTGGGTGGGGGGCGAGGCACCCAAAAGAGGGGGCGTGGCCGGGGCCAGCCGCAGTCAGGTGGTCCACAGTCCCATTGTCCATTGTCCAGGGGCAACTGGTATATCATTCAGCCAGCCGGGCAACGGATATGCCGATGTTGGGGCCACGTCATCTGGCACTTGGCAATGCACCTGGTCCACCATCTCGTCCATCTCCTCCACCCGTCCATGTCCATTTGTCCCATCTGTCCAGCTGTCCAACTGTCCAGCTGTCCTGCCCCCCAGTTCCTCCTTATCGCCCCTCGTTTTCATCCGCTCGAAACTAGTTTGGTTACATGTGTACCTGCACACGGAGAAAAAGAAGGTGGTAGAAGATTATCAAGCGATTTAATCTTTTCATTCTTTTCATAAAAAAAACAGGGATAAATAAAAGAAACAGAAACAGCTGGGTTTTTAAAATCACTTTAAATTGCCAAAATAGGTGTCTAAAAGTATGCAACAATTTTTGTTTATCCCAAATATAGAGAAGAATTCCTCTATATTCCTCTATATTTGAAATGAAACTTCAAAATTACAAATGTAGCTTTCGTTTCTTTAAATTTAGGTTTTAAAAATCATTTGTATGTTTCTATTAAGAAAAATATTTTATTAGGATTTAAAACAACTGAAAGATTAAATTAAACCATAGAAAACTGAAATTGAAATTCTTTTAATTTGTACATTTCTGCATAATATTTCAAGTAATTACATCACTCATACGCAGTGTTGACCTTGCTCTCGCACATTTTAAAGCTCAAGTAAGGTAAAGTTAATGGGCGCTCCATATTGCGTTGGCCATTAAGAAACAACATATTGGCGTGCTTGAATATTTCAGGAAGCGCCAATTAAAAATATATTAAGCCGGCTTTATGGGAAATCTGAAATCTGAAATCTGAAATAAGACCAGATTAACCCGCATTCCGTGCCCATTTTTTTCCGCCTGCATGTGTGTGCTGTGTGCCGGCCTGGCAATGAAAGACACAAAGAGTCACTGCATCAATGGACGGGTTTGAAGGCACGATGACTAGATTACGCTTATAATGAAGGCCTCGGGAGGGGGGAGATGCATGCAGGGGCGTAACCAGGGGGGCCGTAAGCCCCTCACCCTTAACCCCCTGTCTGCCAGGCGGCGAAAGGTAAGCTCGCCCGGTAAAAGGGGTGAAAAAAAAAAACGAAATATATATGGAAAAAGGGAATTATCATGAATGGAAACTAATCCCGCCTATGCCCTGAAAGCTTATCACAGAGCCGGCCTTCCCGGGGTCTTTAAAAAATATATAGGGCTCTGTGTGGGCTCGTCATTGAATTTACACAAATTTCTGTAATATTCATTCGGCCCTCTGCTTTTGAGCCGGGGAAAACTTACATTACTGGTTTTGGGGAAAATTAAAAAGGGGAAAGCGGCTTTGGATCCCCTTTGCAACAGGGAGTGTTTCGTATTTCGCATTTAGCAATGAGCACAATGAAATACACGGACATTGGATTACAAAACAAAAAGAAGACACCTTTCAATTCCCAAGGAGGTTTATCTAGCAAGAAAGGAATTAAGGGGGAATTAAATTCCAAAGGCTAATGAAATGATTCCCTCAATTAAAATTACGTCTCGCTAATGCCGTCAACTGGTTTTTTAATCAGATTCCCTGATAAATTGTTGGGCCACTTCGTTGACAGTTTATCACTTAGGCGAAAGTTTCGGGCGCGGAAACTTAAATTACTTACTTTCCTTCTCTTCGCAAATTAAATTGCCAACTTTTTTGATGGCTGCAACTCCCTAATATTGATTAAATTCGGAAGCAATAAAAAGGTCCTCCTGCTGTTGACACTTTTTCAAAATAGCCGGGCTGAAAAAGACGACCGTGAGTGACAGGCGAGGTCGTTCAACTTTTGTTTTCTGTTTTTCGTTTTCCGCTTAAGCATTCGCATAACTTTTAATACAATATTTGTTTTTGATGGCAAATTGCATTCTTAATTCCCCCTGAAATATTTATTTATAATTAAATAAAGAACTGTGTACAAAAGGCATTAAAATCAAATACGGAAAACAAATATTTAATCACAGAATATTGGAGAGCAAGCATATCGCATTTCTTATGAAGTTTATTTGCTCCTGGGAAAGCGAACCAATTTCAATTTTCGTGTATTCAAGCTGCACAAATTCCTGCGCTCGCCGAGCTCCTTTAAAAACATTTATTTATAATTATGGCAGACAAAAGGGGAGATGGAAAAAATGTCTGTGCAGTTGGTTAAAATCTCAGCTGGAGTTCATTGAACCGTTGGCGAAATGAACTGCCCTCTATATACCCTGTATATTGTATACCTATATTTATATATTTTATATATATATTTTAAAAGTGTTGTGCCATTTTAATTATGCTTACTGAGTTGGTGATGAAAAAAGTGTTGTGCTCGTTTTTAAAGCTTTTCATTTGTAATTATAACAATTCCGCGTGGGAGGCAGATGGGAAATGGGAAATGGCAAACTGCAAAAGTGCAAACTGCAGTGGAGAAAAAAGAAAACAGAAAAAAAAAACGTGGCAGTGCTTATGTAATTACAACACTTCTAAGAGGCCCAGTTGAGTTGCAATAAATGGGACGTTGAATGGGGATTACTTCCATGGGCCCACATACTTCGGGTAATTCCCGGTTAATTGGACTGTCAATTGAACGGGAACTGGAAGTGGATGTGGAAGTGGAAAGGGTAGTGGTAGTGGTGGTGGAAGGGGAAGTAAGGGATGGTAATGGGATTGGAAGGGCGAGTGGGAGGATGGAGACCCAAAAGGATGGAAAACTTTGTTGGCCAACGAGTTTCCATGCAGGCATCTGCATTTGCCTCCCCCACCCCCTCGTTTATCCCAATCCCTTTTCCATGTTTTCACCCCTTTCCTCCCTTCTTTTTTTTTCGTCCCTGTCTCTTAACATTTGTGCAATATTTTGCCATGAATTGACGGGCTCGTTGATAGGCATTCGATGGGGGGTGGGGGTGGGTTTTTGGGGGAGAGGCGGACTTTTGCCGTTATTTGTATGGCCTAAAACTTTTTCGTAATGCCCGATCAGAAGGGAGAGGGGGGCGCAGGCAGGAAAAGCCTGTTTGCAAATTCAATTGAAATTGCATTCGAAATCATTTCGGCATTTGGCATTATTATACATACTATACAGAAGCACTCGCAACATAGTTGCTGTTTGTGTTAGTTGCAATTTACCACAATTTGCACAATTTATTTGCTTTGCCTTTGACTCTTCAACTCGGGAATGCCCTCTGTTTTTATTTCCCCCCCCTGTTTCTGTTTCATTTCATTTCAATTTAGACCTTTTTTTCCGGGGCTCACCACTCATTTTTATTGTTTCATTTTAGCCCCGAATGCGGTCTTTTAGTTTTAGTTTTTTTTTTTTGTTCGCAAAGCCCAGCAAACCAAGATTTGACCGACAATCGAGTGGAGAATGAAGAGAAGTGACCCCGCTTGCGCCCAGTTTTCCGTTTTCCGGTGGAAATATCATCGCAAAAGTGCCGATTGAAAGCAATTCGATTTGGCCAACAATCTGCTGATTGCGGCTGTCAGTGGGAATTGTGAAATTGTGAAATAATTCCGCGAGTGCGAAAATTATCCCAACCAAAAGTGTACTTTTAATCGTCACTCTTGGCATTCGAGCGGCGCTCTGGGATTGGATTTGGGTTTGGATTTGGGTTGGGGTCTATCCTAGCTGTGTGCCAAAAATTGCGTAATGGCCGCAAAATCAAAATGCGGCAAGTTGCAAAATGTGAAATTTATTAGCCGCTCCGGGGCTCCGAGGATTCCGAGGGTTCCGAGAGAGATGTAAAAACATTTCGCGCCGAGCATCCTTTGGGGAGTCACGCTAGATTGACCACGAATTAAAGCCATTATCGGCCGAAAGGCCGACCCTTGTGTGTGTATCTATCTATTATTCAGGTTTTAAGACCAGTCCCCCCCTCCCTTTCCCCCTCTTCTGTCCCTTAAATCTGCGTTTTTTTCTCGCTTTTTCTTAATCCGCTTAAAGCGATTCGGCAAATGTTAAAATTCCAGGATTAGGGAGAGTGCAGTAACATTGAGTAAGGTCAAAGTGCCCTATAGCTTGGGATCCATCGAAAGATTCCCCAGCGAAAAAGGGTTCTCATCAGGGGAAGAGTACCCGAAGTGTCGCTGTTATGGGGTTAACAGTGGCGCAGGTACAGGTACAGTGCCAGGGGGATGCTGTAACAGGGCGTTAGCAGGTACCTAATCCCGGGTGCATCGCCTGGGTACGGGTATAACAGTTGGGGCATCTGTTATATGCCTTCCATGCCGACGCTTCCCCGTTTTAGCAAAGAAATGCGCGGAAGATGCGCCCGTGGAAGGTCGTGACACGGGGCAACTGGAAACTATCGGCTCATCGAAAGAACACTTTTCAATCATTCTTCTTTCGCTCGTTTTTTTGGCGTTTTGGCGAAAATACATCTCTTTGAGTTTAATTTTAAGACAAAATTAAATTTTGATTTTATTTGGATTTCTTTTTACTTAGAATTTTTCTTTTTATATTTTCTAATTGCTAATTAAAAATAATATTGCATTAGTGTATTGAGGCATCTTAGTAATTTTAATCCAGCATAACTTAATATTATTTAAATTAGTAAATTTAAGGTAGAAGTATTTTTAAGGTTTCTCATCACCCGTTTATGGGAAGCTACGGCAGTAACTTGTAAAGCTATAGAACTTTGGTGAATTGTTTCTTATGCTCACAGCTATAAATATTCTTTGAATTTATAAATTAAATGTGGTAGTTACTTGAAAACTTTATTTTTGCTTTGCAATATAATTATGGCGTTATAATTATTATGTGAGGCGAAAGCTGGTCCCAAAACTTAAAACGCAAAGAACTAAAGCTTTTCACAAAGGCAACTATAATCGTCCTGTATGGCAAAAGTTGGGGTCCCAAAACTGAAAATAGGACGAAATAAAGCTTTTCACCGAGACAACCATAATCGTCCTTTTTGGCAAAAGCTTGTCCCTAAACCGGAAAAAGGACCTAGCCAAAGCTTTTAACCGATTGGAAAGCGCGAAAATAAGGACGAATGCCAATGCTTTCAAAAGCGAAGCTTTAAGTTTGGAAAATTAACTCAAAAAAAGAGCGAGTGTGAAAAGTGGACCAAAGTTGTTGCTGTTCGGCCAGCTTTCTCCCAGTTGGCCGCGAGTTTTGGCACCGAACGG
Source organism: Drosophila takahashii (assembly GCF_030179915.1). Lineage (NCBI taxonomy): Eukaryota > Metazoa > Arthropoda > Insecta > Diptera > Drosophilidae > Drosophila > Drosophila takahashii. Next base: position 12,058,717 of record NC_091683.1, read on the forward strand.
TCTACGAAAATGAGCGAATTTTCCGCAATTTCCCGCACTTCCGCTTCCTGCTCTTCCTCTTTCCGCAGCGCTGCTACTTGTTATTGTTGTTTTTATTGTTAAATCCGAGTGATCAATTTAATTGTTGCTAAAAAGTGGCCAAATGCAAAATCACCTGTATAACTAAGGTAAGATGTTGTTCTTTTTTGTGTGTGTGTTTTTTTTTGGTTCGGAAAATGAAGTGGTTGGGAAAACCCAGGGAAATCCAAATGAGCTGCGTGTGTATGTGAGTGTGTGTGTGTGTGTGTCTGTTGCTCTAGATTTTTGGCCTTTTATCTTGGCCCTCCATCTCCAGCTTTTGCACATTTCTGATTACTTTGACTTTCGCCTGCTTTTCACTCTCCATTTCACAGTGAAAACTTTTTGATTTCTGCTCTTTGGCTTTGTTTTTCGGTTTTCCTTCCTTTTTTCCTTTTTTAAGGGCTACAGTTGTCTCTCGCTGACGTGACTGGCGTTCATTTTTCCATTCCGCTTGTCCCATTTGTGAGGCCGTCCAAAAAGAGGTCATCATCTCTGGCTAATTCGGGGCGACACTTTCAGGCCCAAAAGCCTGGTATACTATATATGTATATATGGTATAGTAGAGTATAGTGTAGCATATACATATATATATCGGATATATCGTGTGTGCACCTGCAGCAGCAAAACAGCAAAAGATAACAAAAGACAGAGCGAAGGAGCCAGTGGAATGACCTCGCAGTGGGTTAATGAAGAGTGCCACTTCAGCTGGCTGCTGCCTCTTGGCCCGGCTAAAAGTCCTTATAAGGACCACCATTTTGGCCCAACACTAGCCACATTTTAATGGCCAATTATGCCTGCAATTTCAGAGAATTTCAGAGATTATTGTGATTTGTTTTAACAAGTTTAAAAGGCCTTTAAAACATTTTATATGTGTAAATCCTTACCGTAAAAGAATTGTTTAATATTTTCTGAGGCAATGAGGTTAAAAGCAATAATTTACACTGTCATAAAATAGAACTAAAATATGTTTATATTATTTTTATATAATTTAATTTAGTTTAAGTTTGTTTGGTTAGTAAATTAGGTTATGTTTTTTTTTTATTTTCCGGCTAATTAAAAATTGTTTACAGCGCAGGCCAAGAGTGTGAACGCCCAATTAAGCGCTCATTACGCATTTTAATTTGCAGGGTGTGTCCAGCTACTTTAAGAGCCCCCATTAAAGGGTAACCCCTGGACGACCCACTGATTTCGCACCCCAATGTGATGCACTCACATATGCCGGGGGCATATAATTAAACCGATTTAATGGCCAGCTCAATGAACTGGATGCGATGCACTACTATCTGGCATTACCGAGCAAATTAATGTGGACAGAAAGTGGGGAGAATAAATAGCAAGGCTTAGCGAACACTTTCGCCTAATGGACTTGGCCAGATACAGTGAAACTTGACTAAGTTGATTTTTTGTTATTTCAAAACATAAGGCATTTAATGTTCTTAGCTCAGTTAGAAAATATTAACCAGGAACTAACTATGAATGAAAACTATTTATGACAAAAAAGGGATTTTAAAGACAAAAAATTATGAAATAATTTTAAAAATTTCTATAAAATTTAAAAATATATTTGAATGGTTATATATTATTAAAATTAAGAAATATATTTCAAAACATAAAATTTGAAAATATATTTAAATGTGTAAATATTTATTATAGTTTATTTAGAAGTTAGTATTTTTAAAAATATTTGTCTACAAGTTATCTGATCACTTTAATGGGGTTCGACTGTAATCCGTCACAAGTTCCAAGTCCCAAGTCCCGAGTTACCTAAGCTCTTTGAGTGCCTGACGACGTCAGCCCCGAGCGGTTGATAAGGTGGGTGATAAAGAGTTTCGGCAGCCTGTCAACGGAGTGATCCATTGGACCCGATTCCATCCCCATCCCCATCCCCCTACCCCTACCCTTACTTGGCATCGCCTCCGCTTTGAAGTGGCAATGCTGCGTCTTCGGTTACAAATTCAATTGAGAAACTGTCAAAGTTTGTGATTGAGAACGAGTGCGAGCACCTGTCCCGCCCCAAAAAACACACGCCCACATCGCAATGATGAGGCAAATTGCTGAGTGTAAAGCGATGCGAGATGAAAGTGTTTTCCAAATCTCTAAAGCACCATTGTCATCAGTTTCCGATGAAAACATTTGGGGTTTATTTTCGTTTTTAGACGAAGATAAACTGTTGAGAAATGAGTCATTGTCATTTACCTTAGCTCAGTTGATTTTGACTTGATTGGTGGTGCCTTCGATATGGTGACCCCGATTTGTTATGTAACTCTCTCAACTGTTTACCTCCACTCCATCTCCGCAGGAAATCAGGATTGCTAGCGATACACGGATGGCACTCGCCTGGATATGATGAGCTTCACCATTTCCCTGGCCCTACTGCTCCTGGCAGTCCTGATCCTGGGCATCCTGTTCGCCTGCCACTGCCTTGGTCCGCGGGCCGCCAACTGGATGCGGATGCGATCCAGCAAGGAGGAGAAGATCGGGCTGTCCAACCACAAGCAGAAGCTCTTCCATGCCAACGGTTATATGGCCAGTGTAGGTTACCATTGCGACCGAAAAAACAGCTTGAGAATTATAAGAGTTTTGATGGTGTTACAAAAATTAATTTATTAATAGGAATTAACGGACATGGTTATTGTAAATATTATATCCTACGATCCTATTCAATATCCACTGCAGATCCAATCCGGCTCCGAGTTCCTGCTGAGCACCAGCGGCAGCTTCAAGCGCTTCGACACCATCGACCGGGAGGATTACCATCGCTCGCAGCACCAGCAGACTCCGCATCCACATCCGCAGACGCACCTGCTCCTGCTCAACGGCGGTGGCGTCCTGGAGGCCACCACGCCCATGTGGCACCTGCCCCACACGACCTTGAGAATTCCGCCGCCGCCCAATCGGCCGGCCCCGCATCCCAATAAAACGGTGACCTTCTCGCTCAGCCAGGTCAACGAGGTCACCACGAATACAACGAGCGAAATCATGAATCCCGTTGATCAGGAGCGACGCTCCTGTCTTCGTGCGAATGGCGGATCTGCCGGTGGTGTCCTGCCCCAGCCTCTGGAGGCTCCTCCTCCGGCGAGGGTCACCACCTCTGTTTCGGTGAACTCGACGGGCACGGCGATACCCAGACCCATTGCCAAGCGGCAGGGTATTAATGGAGGAGGAGAAACAGCAGTGGTGACCCCGACGCCGGAAACTGTGGAGAGAAAAGCGCCCGCCCTGAAGCGTCGAAACTCGAGCACCAATCCCTTCCTCTGCGAATCCACGGAGCAGCTGCCTCCCAGTCAAACGGATCCTCTGGGAGTCACAGTGGCCTCTCTGCGAAATGCCACCATTTCGGGTGGTGAAACAAAAGCCACCCCTCCGCCAGCCGAACCGCAACCGCAACCCCATCACAATGGCAACCCCTTCGTGGAGACCCAGAGCCTCTCCAGTCGACTGCTGAAGCTCCACAACACCACGAATCCCTTCACAGGTCTCTCGCAGCGGGTGAAGGGTCCGCATCTCTTGCAGAAGACCATCTCCGAGGATTATCTGTTCCGGAAGCTGGGCGTCAATGGTAATGCATCGGGATCGGGTTTGGGATCGGGATCGGCAAATGGTCATGTCAATGGGAATGGCAATGGAACCTGGTCCTTTGGACGCTCGCTGCTGCGACAGGACTCCACGTTGAGCTTGGGTTTGGGCAGGCGGAACAGCTCGCAGATCTCGCTGGATTCGGGAGGGGGTTCCCTGGAGGGCATCAATCTGGAGAGGGCCATCTCCTGCGACTCGGTCACCTCGGAATCGACGCTCTTCCTGGATCAGCTGGATCAGCCGTACACCCAGATAACCGGTTACCTGTGCATTGGTCTTAATTACGACAAGTGAGTTTGTCACCAGTTAAACCAAAGGATACTTTATTGATCTTTCTCCCTTTGAAGAAACAGCATTAGCAACGAGGGCTTGGAACTCACGGTCAGTGTGTTGGAGGCCAAGGGACTCCTGTGTCCCTTCAGCGTGGAGTCACTAGACACCTTTGTGCGCATCTACCTGGTGCCCGATCATCCCGGCGCCATGCAAACCAAGGTGGGTTACTATTTCGGAAATAAATCTATATACTATATACTATTTTCCAGGTGGTCAAGGCGGCGCTAACGCCCAGCTACAACGAGAGCTTCAACTTCTGGCTGCAGAAGCGACAGGCTCGCCATTCGCTGTGGTTCCATCTCTACCACAACGGCCCCGCCCACACGCTCATCGGGGAGGCGGAGATGGAGATCGGCGAGATGCCGCGGCCCATCACCACGTGGATACCGCTCTCCGATTCGCGCAAGTGCAACGCCCGCTGGGGCGAGCTTATGTTCTCGCTGAGCTACCTGCCCACGGCGGAGCGCCTGACCATCGTGGTCGTCAAGGCCAGGAACCTCAAGCTGGACGGCGATCAACCGGCGCCGGAGTCCGCGGAAGCGGTGCACAGCGTTTTTGTGAAGGTGGGTGCACAGGTTTTACCCATACGGACTAGAGGAGAAATACTAATTTAAAAAAAAATAAGTATTTCGGGGTCACCAATTATAATATTATATTATATTATAATTATAATGCAAAGTTTTTACCCATAGTTCTTATTCTAACTAGAGGAGAAATACTGATTAAAAAAATAAGTATTTCGGGGTCACCAATTATAATATTATATTATATTATAATTATACAATTATAATATTATATTATATTATAATTATAATGCACAGTTTTTACCCAAAGTTCTTATTCTGACTAGAGGAGAAATACTAATTTAAAAAAAAAAAAGTATTTCGGGGTCACCAATTATAATATTTAGGTGATCACAGATTTATTGACTAAATGCTTTCACAATTTCTGACCTTAAGTGAAGTATTTACTAAGGGTATTTGGTTAATAAAGTTGTCTGACAGTTAAACTCTTATGTAAAGAGTCGGGGTCACCAATTACAATATAGTTGGTAGAAATTTATTATTTGCCAATTTGTGCTACTTAGTACAAGTACAAGTGCTGATCAACTTGTTTGAAAAATCGGGGTCACCAATTACGAGTTCTAGCTGATTTAAGATGGGATAAAAAAAAGTTAGATAAGTTTACAAGTTTCTTATCCTTAGTGTATATATTTTCCAACAAACTAATTTTTGAACCGAAAAATCGGGGTCACCAAATACGATATTTAGCTGATCTCAGACGGATAAATAAAGTTAGATAAGTTTACATATTTCTTACCCTTTAAACAAATATATTCTCCAATAAACTAATTTCGAATTGAAAAATCGGGGTCACCAATTCCGATTTCTAGCTGATTCTAGATGGGTTAAATGGAGTTTTAGATAAGTCTTTCAATTTCTAATATCTATATAACTTTCTTTCTCTCCCACAGGTCTACCTGATGGACAACGATCGCAAGGTGCTGAAGAAGCGCACCTCGCTGAAGCGCAAGGACCGCAGTCCGATCTTCAACGAGTCGATGATCTTCAGCGTGCCGCCGCCCAGCCTGACCACCGCCCAGCTGCGGGTGACCGTCTTCGGGGTGACGGCCCGCGGGGTGACCCCTCTGGGCCACATCGTCGCCGGCAGCTGTGCGGTGGGCAAGGGCCTGCGCCACTGGCACCAGATGCTCTCCTCGCTGCGGAAGCCGGTGGCCATGTGGCATGTCCTGCGGCGGGCGGTCAATCAACCGATTTTCACGGGCGGCGCCGAGGCGGTGGTGGCCGCCATGCAAAACACCCTGCAGCGCTCCACCGCCAAGCGGAACAGCATCGTCTAGAGGTCACCAGATCACTGGATCTCCGATCTTTAGATCACAGGCGGCATCTCCACAATTTTCCGCTTAGCTGGCACTCAATTTACCGCCATTTAGTTGGAAAAACATGAAACGAACCCTTTTAAAAAAGAGATACCTTTAGAAATGGAAAGTGGAAAATTGCATTTACCACACACTCTGGCCATGAGAATTTCTTACTTTTTTACTGCTTACGAACAGCAAAACGAACACAACCAGAAGTATTACTATAGATCCGTGTAATCTAAAAACCCGCACCAAAGGACAAACGAGCCTATTAACTAGTTATACAATATACCCATATTGTCGCGCACTAATTGTTATGTAAAGATTTATATGGATAGAATGGATAGAATGGATGCAAGCTCGATCGGAGAAGTCACACACATTTGTTGAAATTTGTCGCATACAGCGAGCGAAATAATTGAAGAAATCGGAGGTTCGGGAAAAAAATTAACAATTTTAATTCTAAAAAATATTTCTTTATGATTGAAGATCATCTATCACTTGGGATCTAATCTAGCCCAGATTTGATGGGAAATACAATTATTTCGCGAGCTGTATGATATAGTTTAGCGACCAGTGAGCCTGTTGCATAAGAAAAATCTATAAATACATCGTCGTTTGGCAATCAATCGTTGTTGAATTTGAGCCCAATCGAAATCGAAATTAAAAGTCGCTATTCGAAATTCGGAATTCGCGAAGTGGTGAGCCCTTTAAGCATTGTGATAAAATAGCAAATGAAGTGAACTCAGAATGCGTCTGTGTCAAGAGGAAAAATCAAAGTATCTACGATAGTTAGTTGCAATCCATAGCCGAGATGATATATGATATGATGTATTATGATATGATATCGTATGATATGCGAAGTTTGTACTTTTGTGATTTGCGTTCGTTCGAATTTTGTAGAGCCGCGTGTTTTGTAATTAGATTTAGTTGGTTCAAGGATCAATAACTTTTTAAAGGGGATATATATACACACAGCAATACGGACACATCTAGATTTCCATTTAGAGAGCGTTTTTTGAACAGTAAAGGACAATAACTTTGCAAGCATTTATGATTCAACGTAAATCAAGTAATTATAATTCGAGTTATCGAACGTTTATGAAAAGTTCGCTGTTGGCCCCGATTTACTGCATTACGATTACGATTACCAGATTACCAGATTGTCCGCTGGATCCTTGTAGTTTATAATAGAACGCACTCGCATCGAATGTCCTTTCCTAGTGGCGCACCTGTATTTTGACCAACCAATCGAATCGAAAACCTGGCACACTTCTAGCTGAAGCTTTAATCTACGTACTCCTCTAATAGAACTCAGTCGAAACTTTTTGAATCACACTTACTAAATGGTCATGCATATATTATATACAAACAGGGACAGTGCGTTTCACAATTGCAACGTGTAGCGAGTAGCGAGTAACGAGTGAGATGATATGATAATTCATTCAGATTTCCAATTCAACACCTTTGACGGTGACTTCGATTACATATCCCAATTAAAGGCTGGCTGAATTCGTTAATATTTGACAATCGCCTAAAGTTGGCCATCTTTTTCCCGCAATTTCAAAGTTGTGAAACGCCCTGTTCCGGAAATATATATATAACGAAACATATATAGAGATGGCATTTAAAAGGCATCGAACGAAAAGTCCTTACCCAAAGACACTTACTAGAATATAAAACGCTGAGAATTTTTTTTCTTTTTTACATACATATTAGCTAACGAAACGATAAAGCTAAACTCGTGTTGAATTTGTATTTATACGAAAATAAATATATATAAAATGTACGTGCTATATAAGATAATGCTACAAATTGTTATACAAGTAAACCGAAATTGAGTCAAATAAACGAATAAAGATATTAAAGGAAGACGGCCAGAAATCAATATGCACTTTCACCAAAGTCAGAGTCCAAACAAAGATGTGCGGATGGGAAGGGTACAGTCGAACCTCTATAAGACGAACAGGTAATACAAAAAACAAGGAATTATGATAGTCATTTTTTTTTATTCAAATTATATTTATTATATATATCCTTTAAAAATGTTTGATAAATTATCAAATAAAAATTTAATTTAAATAATACAATATATTTAATAGTTAGAGGATTTAAAAGAAGCGTTTTACCATTTAAAACTTTTTTTACCTTCTGAATGGAAATTTACAAATCAATTATCCTACCACAATTATTTATTTTTACATTTACATTTTATAAAGGTAAGGACAATTCAGAAAACTCCTTACATATTTGAGCATCCCTTTTAGAGAGGTCTTCCTGTGGCAGAATGTATCTTTCGGCTGCTGATGGGAGACATCTGGGCGGCCATTGGATCGTCTAAATTTAGAGCCAGCGATTAGCAGCCAATGGCAGGCGAGGTCCGATGCCGATACCAATCCCGATCCCTCAGATGCTCGGATGCTACGTGTGTGTACCTCGGATCCCCTGGGAGACCGAGACCACTTGACGCTGCCAGACTGTCTGACGCTGCGGCGACAAGTAGCCAGTGTTTAAATGTTCGCGCCCCGGTCCGCAGCCTTTTAGTCGATCAGCGAGTCAGGATGAGCAAGGACACGAGTGTTACAGTTACTAGGATTTGCCAGCGGGAGCGACGTCTTCTGAGGACGCCCAAATGCGCCAGGTGCCGCAACCACGGGGTCATCTCCTGTGTCAAAGGTCACAAGCGACTGTGCCGCTGGCGCGAGTGCTGCTGCCCCAACTGCCAACTGGTCGTCGATCGCCAGCGGGTGATGGCCGCCCAGGTGGCCCTGCGCCGCCAGCAGACGATGGAGGCCCTGGAGGCCACCACCTCCTCCTCAGGATCGAAGCACCCGGTGAATGGCACGACCTCCGGCAGCGAGGGCGAGGATTCCCTAGCCTCCTCTTCACCACCACCACCTCCGTCGGCTCATCCACAATCCCCAGCATCTGTGACCAACTCCTCCTCCTCATCATCCGCCACCCGACAGGCCCTGATGGCCCAGAAGAGGATCTACAAGCAGAGATTACGCAGTCTGCAGCAGTCCACGCTCCATATCACAGCTGCCATGGAAGGTTAGTACAATACAAGATAGGATCTAGACCCCAAAAAAAAATAGGGAAGCCTTTCCATTCCAATTTTCGAAAAAAGGTACCTTAAAATTAAAAATTTCTGATTAATCAAAAGTTTGAACAAGATAGTGTCTTCACAAAAATATATTCAAACTGACACCTTTTCGATATGATTTCATTTTTGAGATCAAATATATTTAGTACCTATATGAGCTTTACAAAGGTAAAACAGAAAAGTATAATATCCAGTTTAAATAAAAAAAAATCAACAAAAATTGAAACTCAATATAATTAATATCTTAACAGTTTAAATCCTAAAATTCTTTTTTTTTTACCTTGCCTCGTCAATTTATGATATTATTTGGTTGATGCAAATATAAAATAAATACCTACTATTTAAGTTGTTGAACTAAAGTTTATTAATAAACCAGTTTGTAAATGAATATTTTAGCTGTTTAGTTTGATCTTATCAAGTGCCTTAAAATCTAGAAATTTTATTTTTGTTTACCTTTTTTATGGTTTTATGGACTTATTCATTAATACCTTTATTATTTGATACAAGTAAATATTCAAATAGTGGAGAGTTCTCTTGTAAACCTTAAATAGGCTTTCCAATTTGGAAATTACTGGACGCAGCAATGCGAAGATAGCCCAGCTGAAATGATAGATACGACTCCCCCACTCCCCCTACACAATTTTCCATACGGTGCCAGACTGTCTGGCCCGTTCGTAATTGGAGATCCTCTCCTGCCTTTCGTCTTCTGTCTTTCGTCTTCTGTCCATGGACGTGGACTTCGTGGACAGGAAATGAGTGATGCTCAACAACAATAACAATAGCAATTATTCCTCCGACTGACGAAAACGAAAAGCAATTGAAATCGGATGCCTCGAAATGTGTGTGTACGCACATTTTCCAATCACTTGAGGGAGTCGCATCGCATTCGGTAAGCTGAGACGCGAGCAAAACGGAAAAACCTCTTCGGGATCAAGTGGAAATGTGGCAACAGCAATTGACTTCTTTTGGGTTTTTCCATCTGGTTTCCGAATAATAAGTGGCGATCCCCGGACCGAACCGATCCCGAAACGGTGCCAGACTGTCTGGCTCGTCGAGCGTCGCGTGTCTCGGATTACCCAATAATAAATGGGCAATCGATCTCATAACGAATCGCGGCAATTTGTAGTGATAACGCCCCTCTAACGACCACTCTTGACTGCCTCACTAATTTTGGTTATATTTCATACTTGATCTTTCAGAGTACAAGCAGCGATTTCCCACGTTCAGTTCGCCGCTGATGGAGCGCATGCGCAAACGACGGGCGTTCGCCGATCCGGAACTGAACCACGTCATGGAGGCGACGCTGGGCGGGAACGCTTTGTACTTTGCCACCGTTGCCGCCGCCGTCCACCAGGAGCACCTATATCACCCAATGCCGCCGACGATAACGCCCTCTGTTCCGCCCACCTTCAGTCCTGATGATCAGATGATGAGGAACACCTCGGGAACAGCCTCCATCTCCTCGATCTCCGAAAAGAAGCCCAAGCTGAGCTTCTCCATCGAGTCCATCATGGGCATCAGCACGTAGTCCCCATCCAAAATACTCTCTGTACATAGCCCTAGAATTAGACGATCTTTTTTTGACTAGACATAAGTTTCGAGTGAAATAAAACAATGGAAAAAAATGAGAAAATATACTTTTAAATATTACATTTTATATGTTTTCTTTAGACCCAAAGTAGGCTTTTAAAAAATATTCGTCCCTTGTACCTTTTTTAATATATACAGACCAGGACAGGATCGACACTACACAGTTTGGGGCAAATATAAAATTAGAGAGATCCAAAGAACACCATCGGATTCTGGGGCCCCTTTTCCATTGAGCCAAAACTTTGGAACACGCAGTTGGATCTATTTGGTATTCTGGTATTCGAAACTCCCTGCAAAATTTACCATTTCCATGAACTGTTCAAATATCTGATTTCTTTTTTCCACGCATAACGAAGGCAAAGATGTTTAAAAATCGAAGTAAGTATAGATTTATTTTCGAAATTATTTAATTTGCAAAGGTCTAATTGCTTAATTAAATATTTGTAAGGGAAGTATTCAATGTCAGTGAATTAGAAAACTTAGCAATATCATTTATTTGTTTCCGTTATTTTCGAAACATCTGGCGAGCTTTCCAGTGTTGCAACTCGAAGGCGTCTATCGATCTATCGCCGTCTATCGAAAGCCCCCTCCTACGAGGGATGCAGACGTGATATTTTTAAAACTTAATCATCGTGACTTTTCCACGCGCGCTGCAACAATAAGAAAAACATCTAGTCGGTAAATCAACTGAAGACAACAACTGAAAACATTGCCAGCACTTCGATTCGATTTCGGTTCGGTTTCAGTTTCATTTCAGTTGTTTAATTGCGTCTAGCGGCCAAGGAGCTTTGATTTTCTGATTCGATTCTGATTGGAACTCTCGCGCAACACACGCCACACACACACACATTAGGTATATACATGTACATATAGAATATGGTGTATGATAGGTTTATTAATAAGTTTATGGCAGTTTTTTGGGATCACAACAAACGCCGTTAGATAATCGCCACGCCCCCTTACGACGATACGCCCACCAAGGTGAACGCCGATTAAAAAGTGCAGCGAATCGATTTTCCGCTCTTGAACTACATAAATATATATATGTAGTGTATATACATATATATTTAAACACCGTGGCCGAGAAATTCTAATTGGGAGCAGCGAGGAAGTGACAGTGAAAGTGATTTGTGCGCCCAAAAAACTAAATACACTGATTTTGTTTATCGTTTTGCGTGTTTCTTTAATTGAATTGCGTGCCGTGTTTTTTGTGCCTTTTTTTTTGTTGTGTGTGTGTTCATTTTGTGCGGCGTTAACAGCTGTTTAGCAAGCCAATTAGCACATCCCCTCCCCCTTTATCCATTATATTTTCCCGTTTTTTTTTTTGCACCCATCTACGTGTCAATCGAGTTACAATATAATTTGCCGCCGTTTGGCAATGATTATGTTTATAAGTCATAAGTTGGCAAGGGCAAAAAAAACGCAGCTGATCCGAATCGCCAGGTTCTAATTGGATTCCTTATCAGTGCTATCTTATCCAGTTGGGATGCGGACAAATACTTCTGATAATCCGTTACCGGGGGGGTAAAAAAGGGGAGGCCAAAAGGGGGGCAAAGTGCACCAAATCCACATAATATTCTCATTTTTTTAAGTTCGTTGCATAAGCCAGTTTGTTGTCAAAACAAATCACAAACAAAGCGGGAACAGTGCCTCGTAAAATTTGTGTACCCACAAGATATGTATCTAAATTATTATAGAATGTTTAAAGTGTTTCCTTGAGAAAAATATGAATAAAAATAAAATTAATGAGGGATCATGATATACATAACTTGAAATAAATTTTAAATCCAAAATTAGTTCAAAATCAATATCTTATTTCAATTTAAAATCTTGTTCACATAAATGTTTGCGGAAAAAAAAGACAAAAGTTAAAGTAATGTTAAAATGTTAAAAAATTTTATTATTTAAAACAAAACCCTGAAAGAAAACTGTAATTAATTTAAAAACTTGATTTTTTAATCCACCAAGGAAATATTCTTAAAGATTTATTTCTTTATACGCTGATCTACTAAATAAATCATAAACAAAAAGGTTTAGTATTCAAATTTTAAACAAGATTCCCTAAATTGTTCTATATTTATTGATTGTCTTTGGTATAACATATCCAGAGATCACTGTTTAAATGTTTGTCCACCTCTTTAGATCGCAAATTTGGACTTCATGCCCCTTTATGTCTTCCCTTTTCTATGCCAGTTGAAACGCAACCGGTTTTCAAAGAATCTTTAAGTCGAATCACAAAATTATTCCCCAACGAGTTTGGGTTTGACTTGAATAAACAAAACGGCTTTATATACCACCGATATACAAAAATATACGCATGTATAGAATTTATTTTTTTCGGGCCATGTATTTAGAACGTTTTTAATTTCTAAAAATTCGCTGTCGCTAAAAAGAAAGCAAACAATCTGCGGCTGATTGACGCTTGATTTCGGTGCGAAAAAGTATAGTATGTTGGAGGTAATGCGATTTCTGGTCATTGTCATGTTTCTGAAAGATTCTTTGTCAGTTTTATTTTTCGTTTTTTTTAGCATTACGCAATTAGCGCTTCAAAGTGCAAAAATCAGAAACGTTGAATATAATATGTACATATATTAAATTGAGAGATGAGGAATCGTAAGCTTGGATGGGACGTCACTGATAAGCTCCGCTGGTTGGGATTTAGCTCAAAGTCAAAAGTACGCTTGACTGATAGGGGCAACGAATGATAGCCGCCGGATTTTATGGAGAAATAGAGCTATTAAATCATATACATAATGCCAGAGTAAATAACCCAAAAATCCGTTGGCTGCCTCTGAAAAAAAACTTCCACTGCGATAAGAGGTTTAATTAAAGATGGTACATTAACGTAACTTTTAATTACTGCTATTTTTAATTTCTGTATTTTTAAAATATTTAAATAGGCTAAACTTTATAGTCGTAGAGACTCAATTTCTTTACAAAGCGTGAAATTTTTGATTGCATTTTTAAAATGCGCGCCCAAATGCAGCTATTGGGTTTGCGTCCCAACTAAATGCACTTCGCCGCAACAGAGCGGAAAATTTAAATGTAAAATTTTCAAAGTTTGTAAATATTTACTCCTTATCTCTACATGAACGGAAAGCCAATAAATTATCGAACCACTTGCAGAGGCATTGATAAGCCCTAAAAATGTTACTGATAATTTGCCCTGCCGTTGATAAGATCAAATATATTACACCGAAGGAAAAAGATTAATTTCTTAAACGGTACATATTTAATTTTTAATCCAAAGAAGTTATATTTTGTGGGGTTCGAATTTTATAAAATGGTTTCTATTTTAATTTAATTCACTTAAATTTCTTGAATTTTTTCTTAAAATTAAGCTTGTTTTCTTTTGGTGTAGTGATAACAGCTGTCGAATTCGCCGCTCTTATAAAGCTCGACTCTTATACACGCACACACCCTCGATTCCACTTCTTCTTCTTCCTCTTCTTGTGCCGCTAATTTTTTGCCACTTATGCGCTGGTTTTTTAAGCAGCACATTTAGTATTAATTAACCAGAGTTTTCTTTCGTTGCAGAGATAATGAGTCGAATGCTAATTAAGCCCGTTTCGGCCGCTCTGCAGCAGCAGCAGCAGCGCCAGCAGTACGTCATTCGCCGCTGGAAATCGTTCCTGCAGAACAACAACAACAGAACGAAATCGACGACGCCGACTGCGGCCGCAGCAGCGGCAGCGACGTCGCAGCGTCACGGAAAAAGCAACGATTTCATTCAACCGTTAGACGTCCGCCGGTTAGTTTCTTCGCTCGCATGACGAAAAAAGAAGAGAGTGAAAAAGATATCTAAAAACATATCTCTAAAAAATATCCAAAATTTCCCACAAAAGTGTTTATAAAGTGAATTTCTGTATATTTTTTTCCCCTCAGTTCGTTTTCAACCAGCCACAAAATGCCGTCGTCGTCGAAAGCGCTACAATTGGATAACATAAATCCAAACTTCATCGCCATGGAGTATGCGGTTCGCGGTCCTCTGGTAATTCGTGCCGGAGAAATCGAAAAAGAGCTGGAAAAGGTGAGTACTAGTCACTAGTTCTAGTGAAATTGAACCAAACAAAGCGCTAAATGCGACGCCATTATCTAGCGTTTTATTCCCCTTTGATTCCCTCAATTTAATGGCAATTCAAAGCCCGCATTTTAATGTTTAAGCACGCTATATCTTTATATACAAATATGTATGTTGGTGTGTACATATGTATAGATGGGCTGTGCCTGTGTTTGTTTTGCCGCTTTGCCGCCCTTTTATACGTTCAATTCACGCTTGAATGGGCGGGAACGCCGCCGTGAATCATTCACCTCGTAATCACAAACGAACCCATTTCAAGGACACCTGTTGAAAAAAATACCCACGAAAATAAGTAATAAAGTTAAGAAAGTTTTGACTATATTAAAGAGTTCCAAAATATTACATGTTACAAAAAAATAGGGGTAGAATATTCTCATTTATGTGAATTATGTTTTAAAATTGTTTAAAATTAGTGTAGTAAAATTAAGTTTGAAAAAAGCATTAATGGACCTAAATTGTTTTTAATCGCCATATGTTTAATTTCTTTCGTGAGCGAAGAATGTTTACCAAAAAAGAGGGCAAAGCTGATAGAAACAAGTGTTTGTTTTTAGTATACAAGTGTATACACTTGAAAGAACTAGGGTTTTAAAAATTAGTTTGTTTTTCTGAAATTAAAATTAACATTTATATCATAAAGTTTTGTTTTCTGTACATGCTTTTAGTGATTAAAAGTGTATTGCTTCTTGTGTTTTTTTATGAACAATTATGTTTCGACTGAGCCACTTGAAAAATACTGTTTCAAAATCTTAAAGAATTCTGTTTGTTTAACTAAAAATTAAGGAAATAATTTATGGGGTTCCTCAAAACGTATATTCTTTTTCACGGAATATATAGCGCACTTAAAGCTATCGAAAGTAATCCAAGAATTCAGATAGCCCGAGGCAATTGTAATCAAACTGCCGTAAAGTTATCGAAACTTATCTAAAACCGAGCATATTCTTTATAATGCCGAAAATGTTTGCAGTGAACTTTGAGTTGAGGGAATTACACTTTTTGGGGCTGGGTAAACAAGTCAATAAACTAATTAATTTAAGTACTGTTCGCCAGTGTGAATGATTTTTCCCTCGGGAGCTTGCCAAATGCCGCTTACCCGTTTTCTCATCTCAAGAACCCAGTTTTTATTCAGTTTTTCATAACGAGACCATAACTTAATTGCTAATGAATGTTTTCTAATTATTCCAAATTGTATTTCTTAGACTTTAATTGAAGTAGAGGACTCACTTGTGACTAATTTCGGGTTCACTGAACGACCTTCAACTTGGCTTACATAAGTGCGGAAATTCTGGGTGGGCGGGAGGATTCCGTGGACCTTTTCCTTATCAGTGTGAAAGTGAAAAATCATAACAAAGACCGAACATGCGCATGAGCCATGGGAATATGTTGTACACACCACGCTTTCTTGGGATTTCGACTGCGATTTCTCTTCGAACTTTGCTGACCTGCAGCGTACAGTACATATATGCGAAAATATATAACCACATATATTTAAATCCATTGTTGGCCCCGCTGACTTTTCACATTCCCGCTGACAGCCAGTTGATTTCCCCCCAGTTTTCCCGCTGCGATTGATTTCCTTATCCGCACGACCGAATCTTGTGCTGTTCTTTCTGCGTTTTATCAAATTCCTACACTTGTGCACAGATGCACGATTCGATTCTTGGCAGTGTTCCAAGAAAAACTCAAGAAAACCCATCATCTGACAGCAGCAGACATTCTTATCAGTTGAGAATATATTGCCTTTATCCTGGTCTCAATGAAACATGTCACTTTATTAACTGGTAAAAAATATATAATAATATATTGCATTATTCATATTATAACCGGTCCTAATATCAACAATTCTGAATCAAATTTGTTTGTTTTCACTTCCATTTGACATTAAAATACGCTACGTTGATCGTTATAACATATTATTATACTTTCGGCTCGTTCAGCGATAAAGTCCGGGTTGCCAACGCCTTTTATACAAGGCCTATATGATTATACGACCCTAACTGTACGGGTATATAGTTATCAATTATATTGCCACTTAGCACAACAAAAAGTTTGTTTACAACGATTTCGAGTGCGAAATGATTGAAGGGTATAGGTATGGCAAGAAAACATGGGAGAGCGAATCCGTAAATAATTCTAGAAGCGCGAACAGCGCTGGTCAATCAATTAGTGGCCAAGTCTAAATGATGCTAATAACTTGGCTATAATTCTAAGTGGGTTTCAAATTGATCGCCGCATTAGAACTTGTGCGGTTTTTAGTTTTCAATTACTATTTCCCCTTTATTCTCCTAATATTTTTACCGGCATTGTTATATAGAAGCGATACAGCCGATTTCTATACATATTTCCATGTGAAGTACAAACAGACTGCGGGTGCAATCCATTTGCCTCGACTTGGCAACGCTTTTATCAGTAACTTTCGAAATTAAAAAAGAAATAATTACCAAGATTCGATAAGGTGGCGCGATGGCTTTTGTGAGCACGTTTGCACGGTGAGAACTTTGCGAAGAATGACATCCGTGTTGAGCTGCGAATTCCCTAATTTTCCAATAATCACATTGTCAGGCAAAAACACACCGAGTGCCCAGTGACGTCAACGATGTAGCTCACTTACATGGCGCAATTCGCATTATTTAGCCACCCAGAAAAGCACACAATATCCTCCACCCTCCTCCTCCGTGACATTATGTGGTAAATTGCCCATTCGAGCGTGGTTAAATGGAACCCGAGACGACGGGGCCTTTAATGAATGCAACTTGCATGTGCCCTGTGAAAATTGTGTGTTACTCTGTTGACAGTTTCCACAGCGAATTACTGTGTCCTCTGTTCGTGCGGAAAAATGGGGTATAATGAACTCGATTCGGAATGGGATTACTTCTGGCTAGTCGCTTTAAAATTACCAGGAAATCTAGGCAAACATTTACTATTTAAAACGAAATTTAAACCATATTTCACATATTAACATTGTTGGAAACGTAGACCCGTATTTTTATACTACTGAACTATTATATAGGTTTATTCTGTTTCTTTAGAAAATCATTAGGTTCTTTAACGCATTTGACTTAGTTTCTAGAGGGGATTAAAATATAGTATATATAGGATTTTTTAGATCTTTTATTTCAATCCGTTCTGGGTACTTTTTGATACTTCTTGAAAATAGGACATTAGAATTATAACACCTGAAGTACCTTTGTGTACCATTTATTGTTGTATATTTATTCTAAACCTACTTCCCTACTTATCCCTAATAACAGAAAACTGTTTGCCCTATGACACATTAGTGATAAATATTGAATGGAAATTGCAGTTCCATCGATTACTTTTACCCTGATTGTAAATATTCCATGCGGTCAAGTGTTTGTCCTCAATTATAGGGCTGCGCTAATTCCGATTTGAGACCACTTGAGGGTAATTTGCATAGAGAAAGCCGCGAATTAAAAGCTCATTTGATCCGCCTGGCCGGGCTATCATCATCATTCAATTTGACTGTCCACCGAGTAAACAATGTCTAATTCACCATCCGTTTTCGATTGAATTTGATTGCAGGGTGCTAAGAAGCCGTTCGACCAGGTGATCCGTGCCAACATCGGCGACTGCCATGCCATGGGCCAGCAGCCCCTGACCTTCCTGCGACAGGTGAGTGCTTGGCTTTAGTTTGCTCGCTAAATTAAATATTGATTATTATCTATTTTATTCACCAGCTGATGGCGCTGACCTTCGAGACTCGCCTGCTCGATTCGCCCGACTATCCCGAGGACGTGAAGAAGCGCGCCTGTGCCATTCTGGACGGCTGCCAGGGTCAGTCGGTGGGCTCCTACACCGACTCCGCCGGCCTGGAGGTGGTGCGTCGCCAGGTGGCCACCTACATCGAGAGGCGCGACGGCGGCATCGCCAGCGACTGGCAGAACATCTACCTCACCGCCGGCGCCTCGCCAGGCATCAAGAGCATTCTCTCCATGATCAAGTAGGTTCAGGGTTTAACTCAGTTCCGGAAAAAGATAAGACCTTTCTTTTTGGAGACACATATCTCATAAAGCAGGAGATATGCCTTATTTTTGGCATGCAAATTGTAGCTTTATAGCCGCTTTATAGCTCAAGGGTATTATTAACCTAATTTGGTTTATGTAGAAATACTACTGGGTGGTTCCAGAGTTTTGGTAGTAGCGAACCTTATCAAGATAAATTTTGTATGCCTTTGCAAGCGTAGCTCATTAAAATTTTAGGAGTTTATTGCTAACACTTAACTGGATATTGATATAATATATCAAATATATTAAAATATTGATAAAAGATATTAAATATATAAAAATATTGATATAATAGGTATATTAAAAAATATAAATATATTTATTAATCAAGTTTTTCAATTGAGGAATAATAAGAACCATAATTTAAAAGAAGACAATAAGAATATGGCTTTCTTTTGAGGATTATTCCAATGTAAGCTATCAAAAAGTTATCAAAAAAGTTATTCAAATCCAATTTCAACTTGAACATAAGTTTCTCCATATAGAATATAGCTAGACCCAAGCTTTATTAATTGTTTGTGATTTATAAAATGGGAATTTGAATTCACTTAATTAAGTTTCTATGAAAAGAAATCAAAAGCCATGACAACTAATTTCCAACCCATTTCTCGCCCATTTCAGCTCCGAGGTGAACGGCAAGCCGCCAGGCGTGATGGTGCCCATTCCCCAGTACCCACTGTACTCGGCCACCATCTCCGAATACGGCATGTCCAAGGTGGACTACTACCTGGAGGAGGAGACCGGCTGGAGTCTGGGCAGGAAGGAGCTGCAGCGCTCCTACGACGAGGCCAAGAAGACGTGCAATCCGCGCGCCCTGGTCGTGATCAATCCGGGCAATCCCACCGGCCAGGTGCTGACCCGCGAGAACATCGAGGAGATCATCAAGTTCGCCCACGAGAACAAGGTGCTGCTGCTGGCCGACGAGGTGTACCAGGACAATGTGTACGACAAGAACTCCAAGTTCTGGTCCTTCAAGAAGGTGGCCTACGAGATGGGCGAGCCCTACCGCAGCCTAGAGCTGGTCAGCTTCCTGTCCACCTCGAAGGGCTACCTGGGCGAGTGCGGCATTCGCGGCGGCTACATGGAGGTGCTCAATCTGGACCCCAAGGTCAAGGCCATGCTGACCAAGTCGATAACGGCGGCGCTCTGCAGCACCACCGCCGGCCAGGTGGCCGTGAGCGCCCTGGTCAACCCACCGCAGCCGGGAGAGCCCTCCTACGAGCTGTTCAAGCAGGAGCGCGACGCCATCCTGGCCGCTCTGAAGGAGCGCGCCGAGCTGGTTCACAAGGCGCTCAACAGCTTCGAGGGCTACAAGGTGAACCCGGTGCAGGGCGCCATGTACGTCTTCCCCCAGATCGAGATCCCGCCCAAGGCCGTCGAGGCCGCCAAGGCCAAGGGCATGGCCCCCGATGTTTTCTACGCATTTGAGCTGCTCGAGACGAGCGGTGAGTGTTCTTTCGAAGGCATTTCCCTCCCCCTATTTTGCTAATCCTTGGCTCTCTCGCAGGCATTTGCATTGTTCCTGGCAGCGGATTTGGCCAGAAGCCCGGCACCTGGCACTTCCGCAGCACAATCCTCCCGCAGACGGACAAACTGAAGCTGATGATGGAGAAGTTCCGCGTGTTCCACGCCGACTTCATGAAGAAGTACAAGTAGACGACCTCCCCGGCCACACACCCCGTCCTCCGCCCCCGCCCCCAACATCCCTGTGTTAAAGTGTCGATCCTCCAGCTTAGGATTAAAATATAAAATACCTTACTTGTTTTTTTTTTTCTCTTTGTTACCGTGTCATAACTGAATGCTTCTATACTCTTCTTTATATATAAAATATATATAAAATTTTGTGAAACAAAACTCTTGAGTCCCTCTGATTTGTATCCTCTATGACGTTTCCAGTTAGCAATTAACCCAATTAACTATATATAATCTTGATTCGTTTTTGAATTGATTCTCCTGGCGGAGAAGTGACAATAATTTGTTAATTGTTAGAGCCAAGAGTTGTTTATTACTTGTTGGTCGGCGCAAAATTAAAAAATTCTGATATTGTTCTAGACGAAAGTTATTTGCATTGTGTATACGTATGCATATTTATCTACATATTTATAGCCCTGCATGTCCTTTACCCAAATCGATCACGATCAAGTCATTACTAAGTGTTATAGAAAAGAATACAAAAAATTATGAAAATAAATATTATTGTTAAACAAGTTTTGGAATGCTTTTAAATTGGTCAATGGGAGGATCGATTAATCTAGCAGTTTTTTCGCTAAAACAAAGCAAATACTGATTCAAAGTATGGATTGTCATACCTTTCTGAACTCGTTATTAAATTTTCTAACGATTGGCATTTACACCTTGACATTTTATTTATTTTTACTTTTTCGCAAAAAATCATGGGGTACCCCCTTATAAAAAAAATTAAAAATTGACGAAAATTTATTTTTTCCAAAATCACACGGAAAGTGTTCTGGATTAATTGATCATTTTGTTATCTTTTCAAAACAGTACGTATTTTTGGTGTAGGACCATTTTTGGCCAAGTTACACCAAAAAAGCAAAAGAAAAATTCCAATTTTTGTCAAAAAATGAAATCACGGATTTAAAAAAAAAACAAAACCGGTTTTCTCGCTAAAACAAAGCAAATACTGATTCAAAGTATGGATTGTCATACCTTTCTGAACTCGTTATTAAATTTTCTAACGATTGGCATTTACACCTTGACATTTTATTTATTTTTACTTTTTCGCAAAAAATCATGGGGTACCCCCTTATAAAAAAAATTAAAAATTGGCGAAAATTTTATTTTTCCAAAATCACACGGAAAGTGATATGGATTTACTTATTATTTTGTTATCTGTTCAAAACATTATGTATTTTTGGTATAGGACCATTTTTGGCCAAGTTATAGCAAAAAAAACAAAAAGAAAAAATGCATAATTTTATCAAAAAACCAGAGCCCGAATTTTGCACACAAACAAAAGGGTTTTGGCCGAAACAATGAAAGTTCTGATCCACATACGGATTGTCATAAAATCCCATCGAAAAATAAGAAGACCAACGTAGTTTGGTTTTAAATTATGTTCAATTTATTGATTTTCATTTCACGACTTAATTACTTGCACTTCCGTAAATCAATCGTATATAGAAACTGCTTACGTCTTCTTTCCATTCATTTCTCACTTGACATTTTGTGTTGCGACAGATCCGGAGAAAAACAATGGCTCCGCGGATATAGAATAGCAATTACCTGCGACATTCTTTGTGTGTTGTTGTAGTTGTTGGTTGCTGCACATCTTCTCTTAATCATTTTCATTTTCTTTCCCTTCTTTTTTTTGAATTAAAGTCTACCAAAGTCTTAAGGCCTAAATACCAATATGTACCGTAGTTGTACTGTGGCTATACTTGCGATCCGTCCAGATCGGAGATGGCTGGGTTGTGTGTGGTGGTCTTTTGTGGAGTTGCTCGTTTTTTATAGTAATTTGTAATGATACAGGGAGGGGATATATAGGACGATCGTTTTGAGTCAAACTAAGGAATCTGTGGACCTTTCTTGTGGGGTGAAAACAGACACATTTGGCCCCAACTCTGTGGCTATGCTATATATCTATATATATATATATATTTATATGTGTGTGTAGTCCGGATTGGGGCTGCTCTCCTCTCAAACTCGAACTCCTCGTCTAATGGCGGTCCCTGGAGTCGGAGCGGCTGCGACGATCCCGCGAGAAGCTGCGACTGCGTGTCCTGGAGCGGCGGGGTGAGCGGGATCTGCAAAGAAATGGGTGGCGTTGGGGGAAACATATTGGGCACGACACACAGACAGGATACAGAAAGAGAGAGAGAGAGAGGAGAGAGAAAGAGAGAGAGAGAGAAAATACAAATTAAATAGATTTTGCACTAACAAGTCACTTAACTAGACGTGTAGTAAGATAATTCCTTAAGATACGTAAAGTTGATAGAGTGGTCTCGATCAAACAACACACAACTTGGGCTGTTGGATCTGGTGGATCGGATACGGATCGGAGAGCTGATATTGGAGCTTTAATTTGAGCTGAGCGGAGCGGAGCTGAGAGCGGAGAGCTGGCTGTATCATAATCATATTTTTTTTTGTGGCTGAAGGTGCTTGAAGGTGGTGGAGATATAGCTGATATATATTTTGGTTTTTTTGGCCCCATTTTACGAAAGCGTTGGTGTGACATTTACATAAAGTAATTGGTGGTGGTTGGTTGGATTGGTTGGCTGATTGGTTTGTTGGTAGGTTGCTTAGTTGGTTGATGAGCAGAGCAGACTGAGAAGACTGTTGTTGTTGTTGTAGTTGTTGTTGAATTGTAGTAGTAGTAGTAGGTTCTTGTTGTTGAATTGTTGTTGAATAGTTTGGGCTGTTGATACGATACGATTCTGAGCTGATTGACTGTGACTAGGGTGGCTGTGTTGTGTTTCTTAATAATTTTTTTTGTGTGTGTTGTTGGTGGATAAATATATAGATTGGTGAATCATTCTATTCTGTTGCAGCAGCCGAAGAACGTAGGTCGTATGAAGAAGCAGTTGGTGGGGAAGCATCAGTTAGCAGCAAAGGAGGATCAGGTGGTGGTTGTGGTTTTTTTTTGGTGGTGGTGGTGGTGGTTGTGGTGGCGGTGCTGCTGCTCCTACCATCCGCGATGTGGAGAGGCGAGAGGCTTGAAGAAGAAGTAGACCCTGCCCTGCTGATGCTGCCTGGTGCTTGGTCGACTGTTGTGGTGGGGTCGTTTATTTTTTGGTTGGTGAACTGATCGGTCTGGTGGTCTGACTTTGAGTTCGAGTTGATCGGATCAATGCATAGGCACATTAACACAATATTTATACACAGGGAGCAGTAGAGAACACAGTTAGCGCGAACAACATTATCTCAGTAGATGGTTATTGGGATACAAGAACGAAAGATAAAAAACATTAGCAGAAACCATAAATAGAAATATAACAAACGGATTTCGTTAGACACGTTACGTTTTTCGTTTCGGATCGATTCGAAGGGGAGAGTGTTGTTGGTGGCTGCCAAAGGTTTCATACTTGCTGCGATTGAAGGAATTAGCGTGAAGCAGCCTCAATCTTGTTTGATTGCAAGGGAAAGGTGCAACTACTGAGTGGTGGAGCCAGCGAAAGATCTGCGAAAGAGATACTTTTGCTGACTGGCTGCCTGGATGTTGTTGTAGTAGAAGTAGTAGTAGTAGAAGCTGTTGTTGTTGCAGTTGGTCTTTGTAGCTGTAGCTTGTTGCTGATGCTGCTGTAGCTGCACTAAAGATGACGGATGATGAGGTGGTGGGTGGTTGGTTGGTTGGTTGGTGGTTGGTTTGTTGGGGACGAAGGAAGCAGGCTGAAGACAACCGCACAACTCGGAGGCGTAGGAAGTTGACTTATTGAAGCGTTGCTGGACTGGTGAGTGTGTTTATATAGATATATATATGTATGCATAGGCTGCATATTGGAGTTAGATTCTTGATGGAGTTGCTCTGTTGCCGCCGCTGCCCGGTTCGCTGTGGTTCTTGGTGATTAGTGTGGTTGTTAATGGCAGAGTGTGTTGTGTGTGTGTGTGTGTAGCCTGAAGATGGTGTCGTCAAACTAACGGACCAGAAATGATGTGAAATTCTTTGCACTAATGGGGCAAACGATCACTTTTCATTTGATTTTACAAAAAGGAAGAACAACAACAACCACAAACCGTTTTAGAGAATGCGGAATTTGGTATAGGAATGGAATTTCATATTATTTAGGGAGCAAAAGCGAAGGATTCCTTTGTTATTAAGCTATTTAACAAGTGCAATGGAAACAATGATCGTTTGCCCTGCAGTGAAATGTAGTTAGGTGGCTGTGGGTGTTCTTTGACTGCTTTTGGGTGCATTATTCTTATAGCTGCGGAGCCGGAGACGTTGCTGATGATTCTCTTAGTCTGTTCTTTCGGCCTGGGTCGAGCTGAACGAGGTGGTGGAGGGGTGGTTGGTGTAGTGTTGCGGTCGTTCGGTTCTCGGTTCTGTGGTCAGCGGAATATATCGAATTTGTTGAATTTCTGACTCTGACTAGGGCCGCACAACAAATTGTTATTATTGCATGGTGGTGTGGTGGTGGTGGCTGTTGTTGTTGGTGGTGAAATGTGTGTAATAGGAGGAGCAGGATCTGCTGTTGTACTAGTTGTTGTTGTTCTTGTAGTAGCTGTTGTTGTTCTTTTTGTTGTTGTTGTTGTTGTTGAAGGAAGAGGAGTAGTAGAAGTTCTAGTAGTAGTAGCTGTTGTTTTTCTTTTCTTTTTCTTTTTTTTTGTTGTTCTTTTAATTATTATTATTATTATTGATGTTGTTGTTGTAGTAGTAGTTCTTGTTGTGCTTGTTGTAGTAGAAGAAGAAGACTTTATCCTGCAAAATGATTGTGAGACCACATTAAAATTGGCTCCAAGCGTTCGATTTACTTTGTTTTTACTATGTTTTTTTTTTTGTATATATAAATATATATTTTTTTTGTAATTTTTTTTTGTTACTAAAAAACAACAAACAAAACGTTTTCTCTAGATAAAAGCTATACTCTTTGAACTTTAAACTATGGACCTCGGGTGCATTAGAATGAGCAATGAAATGGGGTACTAATAACTAGATTTCCCATAAAGAAAAAAGTCAAGCTAGAAAATCGATAGGATGGCAAAAACAACCAGGACTTCTTGCCCAGGACGCCACTGTGCGTGCGCGCGGTGCGGTAGGACTGTTCTTTTTTTCTCGATTTTTTTTTTCGGACGCCACTGTGTGTGTTTATGTGTGGCTTACAGTGGTGGCCCACTAAATGGGATGTGTGTGTAATTTGGCTGGCGCCCCGCTTTCGTATGTATACGCGAATCGATTTTTCACATGCATACATACACACAAAAACACACGCACGCACGACACAGATCATCAAATATATACGCTATATATATATGTGTGTTTCTGCATACTTTCTTGCACATATTGGCAAAAATTATGATGTTTCATAATCGAAAGGAGGTTGACAGTGGGTTGGAATGCCATGATGTACTCACCTATAGCGACCGCCGCCGTCGCCAGCTCTTGTGCCGCCTCCAGCGCGGGCTCCGCTGCCTCCGCCGCGGCCACCGCCCCCGGAGCCGCCACCACCACCGCCGCCGCCGCCCCCGCCACGCCCCTCGCGCGAACGGCCGGAGGACATCTCGACGCGGATGCGGGTGCCGCAGCAGCGGGTGCCGTCGAGGCCGCGGGTCGCGTCCTCCGCATCGCGGCGATCCTCGAACTCGACGAAGGCGAAGCCGGGCGGATTGCGGGCCACCCAGACGTTGCGCAAGGGTCCGTATTTGCTGAAGGCGTTCTCAATCTCGTACTTGGAGGCCGAGGAGCCCAGGTTGCCCACGTACACCTTGCAGGCCAAGTCCCATTCCCGGTAGCGTGGCATTATGTCGGGTTAAGTGTGTGTATCTATGCAGCCTAGCTAGCTGTCTCAGCTGTCTCGGTGGATTTTCCTCCTCTTTTGGGGCCTTTTATTTGGGTTTCCTTCGGTTTTATGCGCAGCAAACACACCCAAAAACAGGACAAGAAAAAATGTTTGTGGGGAAAAAAAGATGGCGTTCTGTCTAGGGTTGGAAAGGCCCAGTTGGTATTAAGACCAAAACAGAGGGTCACTCTAAAAATGGGTTTGCGTCTTGGCTTGAGATAGCCGTGTCACAAACCTGACAGGCTATCGATGTTTTACCACCTCTATTCTATTATTTAATATAGGCACATTATTATTGCCCCTTTTCCGTTCGTTTGGAGAAACTTGAATCAAATATCGCCGCACAAGATGGCCAAGAGCCCCGAAAACATAGCGCTCGACCAGCTGGACAAGGACCAAATGAAGACGGTGAGTGGGGCGCAGCCATGGCCATAAAACACCAAAAACCGGCGATTATCAAGTGATGCAATGTGGTTTTCCTTTAATTTTTGCTCCCATTTACCATCCAGTTTTCCGACTTCCTGATGTCCTACAACAAGCTCTCCGAGATGTGCTTCACAGACTGCGTGCGCGACTTCACATCGCGGGATGTCAAGGATTCCGAGGTGAGCTGCCATGTGGAAGCATCTGCATCTGATCTCAATAGAAACTTTAAATTTCCACAGGAAAAGTGCTCGCTGAACTGCATGGAGAAGTACCTGAAGATGAACCAGCGGGTCTCGCAGCGCTTCCAGGAGTTCCAGGTCATCGCCAACGAGAACGCCCTGGCCATGGCCCAAAAGACTGGCAAACTGTAGGTGTTGTTATAGCTGTAGGATGTTATTATCAATCTTAACTAGTTTAGACAACTGAGATGATGCATTTTTCCTGCATTTGTCAAAATAGCTGAGTAAAGAAACGCGTTGACGGTGGCCCGACGATTATTGTCTACTATTCGATTATTGTGGTACTTTATTGCTGATTGATTGATTCATTGATTGGTGATTGATTACGGTCTAGAGATCTTGTTTGAGAAAGACACAAGTGTTCACAGTCCAGTGGGACCCCTCTCTCTCTTTCAGCACTTCAGCCTCATGACATTTAAATGGTAGAATCGGGCGCCGCAGCTGCTTACGTGCTAGATGTGCCTATAACTACGTTTAAGTCACGTTAAGACAGAGCCGTAGGCGTAGGTGCGTAGGAGCTCCGTGCCGGAGACCCCGGAGCCGGCAATCTACGACTACGGCGATCTCTAAACTAGGTCTAATGCATAGCGGCCATCGCCTGTGGCCGTCTGCTCAATACTTAGGGCTACACACGGTTCGCCAATGCGTGCTTCTCGTTTTCCGGCTGGCTGGCTGATCGATTGGCTCAATGACTCGTAGTGGCTGCCTCCGAGGGAAAGCCCTCCGCCTCGGTGATGAGGGCGTACTCCAGGATCACGCGGCCCTCTTTGTACCTGTGGGATGGGATGGGAAAAGCAATTAGTAAGACATCTAGGTATCTTAGTACTTTAAAGTAATTCTTAAACAGCCTTAAAATCAACTAGAAACTCAAATTTTCTTAGTAATCATAGCTTGGATACTGTTTCTGGGCGGAGTTCAATATTAAAATGGTGATATTTATGTTTTATAGGATGACTATAGTGCAACAATTATGCTGTTTATGATTGTTACATCCCTCACAAGGTATAGATTTATCCTGCAATTGATCTATATTTTCTAAAGCCTGCTTCTTATTGATTTCCTATTGGAAATCCTCAATTAGGAATGAAGCTAAGTAACTAAAACTATTGGATATCATTTATAACAGATAGTTAGAGTAACTGAACCTCTAGAATCCCAGATAAGCAAGGAGTTCCCAAGCTTTTTTACAAAACTACAATGGATTGGTTAATTCTGATCTAATGCCTGAACTTTAAGATTCCCTGAGCCCTCAGTTTTACCCACTTTTGGGACTCCTCGGTGGCGAACTCGTACATCCAGCCCAGCTTGGCGCCGCAGTTCTTGCACATGACGTCGCGCACCATGTGGCGGCCGGTGAGCATGACCCGTTCCTGGATGTTGCTGAAGGTCAGGTTGACCACTCGCTTGAACAGATAGGCGCGTCCTGTGGGGATTACAAATATTTACCATTAATATTGCATAACCAAAAGGCAGGTAAACTCACCTGTTGCGCCCGTGAATCGGGTGCTGATCAGTTGGCTGCGGTTGGTCAGGTTTGTGTGGCACTGGGCGCAATTGAAGAGTTTCAGGCCGCCCAGGTGCTCCAGAAATATGCGTCCCATTTTGCTCCCTCTCTTTCTCGCTCGCGCTCTTCTAGTCTCGCCCCGTCTCGCTTGCTCCCTCTGTCGAGTGCGTGCCTCTGCGTGAGTGTGTGTGTGTGTTTGTGTGATGGTCTTCCTTTGTTCCTATTAAATGCGGGGAATAATACGGGTTTAACTCCGATTACTTCCTGGCCTTGTAATGCCCCTTATCTATATCTTTTGTTTTGGACTCCACTAATTGCGTCCCACTTGCACAACCCCCTGAATGACAACAACAACAACAACGCAGTACCTTACTCAGCTGTTTGAGGTTGTTTCTGCGGGCAGAACCCTTGTCACGGGATCGTATGGACTGATCTGTGTCTCCTCCGTCGTTGCAATCGGATATGTGAAGGATATATATCACCGATTTGGGTCTAGAACTGAACTAATGCGACGCTTGCACAAAAAAAAAACAACAAAACACTGCGGAATGCTTTCTAGGGTTGTCGCCGTGTTCTGCGATATCGATACGGAGCTATCGAAAGCGAGTGGATCTAGGGATGGCAAATAGAGTAGTGGCAATTAAATTTTATTAATTTAAGTAGGTTTGTATTATAAGTTGCTAAGCTAGCGTGTTTCTATTTTTAATTCCTTAATTTATTACACCAATTAGATTGGTTTGCTAAATCTGTTTTTGTATATCTTTATCTAACATATATTTCTTAGTTTTTAATCTTAAAATATATTTCTTATTTTTAGTTTTTTATATCAGTAATAAAACCATTAAAATACATATTTTTTATTTAGTTTAATGTAAATGGCAAGCTTACGATTAGTCAACTATCGATAACACACTTGAGCCAGCCCTGGACGGCCAGCTGTTCGCTACACGTGATAGTTGTTATTGTTGTTGTTGCTGTTGCTGTTGCGTGTGTCCGAATTGCCTTTCAAATCCAAAGTCAAATCAAAATAACAAAATTCGAAAAAAAACCATGTGTATATCTTGCTAAACTCACCCCAGAACCCGAGAACCACAACCCATTTGGACACCGCTAACATTATGGCCGGCCCGCAGGCGGAGGGCATGTAGATATCGAAGAAACCGCCAAAAAAACGAAAAGAAGAACCCTACAAAACCCCTTGGAGATTGAGGAATCCTAGCCGGACAGCATGCAGACGCTGCGCAGCTGCCCGGCCCGTGGCCTAATCCTCTCCAGCGCCCTGCGCGGCCAGCGCAGCCTGCGGACGAGCTGGCCACGGAGGAGCGGCACAGCCGGCGGAGGCACCACCTCGACCATTGGAGGCCTGGGGGCGCTCCAGAAGCTGCGGGAATGGCATGCGAACGCCTTCAGCAGCCGCTTCCTGCTCTTCACCAACGTGGGCATCTCGCTGACCCTCAGCTGCGTGGGCGACATCCTCGAGCAGCATCTGGAGATCTACTGCAACGAGATCGAGCGATTCGAGGCCACCCGCACGGCCCACATGGCCATCAGCGGCGTGACGGTGGGCGTGATCTGCCACTACTGGTACAAGATGCTCGACAAGCGGCTGCCCGGTCGCAGCATGCGCGTGGTGGCCAAGAAGATCGTGCTCGACCAGCTGATCTGCTCGCCCATCTACATCACGGTCTTCTTCGTCACCTTGGGCCTGCTGGAGCGGAAGGACAGGCACGAGGTGTGGGAGGAGATCAAGGAGAAGGCCTGGAAGCTGTACGCCGCCGAATGGACGGTGTGGCCGGTGGCGCAGTTCGTCAACTTCTACTGGATCCCCGCCCACTACCGCATCTTCTACGACAACATCATCAGTCTGGGCTACGACGTGCTCACCTCGAAGGTCAAGCACAAGCAGTCGCATTCGCACCTCAAGAAGATTCCCTAACCCAGCGCCTCTCCGCCTCCTTTTGCTTGTAACTATTTATTATCGAACCGAAAACCTTGTAAATACAGACGGGCGCGTGTACAGAGACCAAGCGAGTGTGTTGTTAATGTTGTTCATGAGGTTTTGACAAAGGACCAAGGAGCACTATGATCTGGAGTGACCGAAAAGGAAGCCCGTGCCGATGACGCACATCCAGCTCGTTGGCGTTGATAAGATTCCCTCTAGCAACAGTCGGGCTGGCAAACAGGCGATGCGATGAGATTGGAGGCGATGCCAAGCCTACCTTCCAAGTTGCCTCCACCTGATAAGCTCTGCTTGGCAGCCGCCTCAAAAATAAGCCACAGAAATAATAACCAACCGACGGTGATAAGAGGCATCATTAGAAAATGTATAGCTATAAATATAGATGGACACGTGAGGGCTTCTATTCTATTCTAAAACTGAACTCACGAAGTTCCTTCTTTTTTTTTTGCTGATTTGACTTTCAAAGATTCTAATGGAAATTAATTAGAGGTGTGTCGCTGCTTTAGAAGAAATTATAAAAGGATATAAGCTAAAATAAACAAAGTTGGTTTATTAAATTATTTGTTTCTGAAATAATATAAGAATATTAGCTAAAATAAACAAAGTTGGTTTATTAATTTATTTGTTTCTGTTACATTATTCTTTATAAGTAGCTACCACCTATAAAATAATCTTATCAAGTCTTGAAATATTTTGGCAACACGTCATCCAGTCTCCAGTATCAGTATCTTTATATATACCATATAGATCGGGTGTGTGTGTCTTCCTCATATCCATTAATGAAGTGAGCAGCTGCCAGTCAGCCTTATCTCTTTGACTTCGCCTTTTATTTCAAGAGCGTTTAATTAGAATCGTGCTTGACATTGATAATGAAAGTTGCCAAATAAAAAAGAACTGGGCGAAAAAGAGACTCAATTCAATGCCATGTGGATGGCAACAAAAAATCGAGTTCCCTGCGCGAAAGAAATAAAAAAACGCTGAATAAATTCCGAGTTTCTTGTCTGCGCCTCGCATCGATTTGAATGTATTTCGGTTGAAATCTATTTGAAATTCGCCTTTGCTTAATTTCTCGCATATATGTATTTGTGTCTGGTCTTGCGAATCGGAAAACAAGACCAGTTGGGACCTTTTCGAACCAGTTTCTTTGGCTCACAAGATTAATTCTCGATTTCGTCTTGCTACCTAGCAACCTAATCTCGTTTGTTTGGGGCCGCTTTGAGCAAAAACTAAGAATCGATACCGTTTGGAATATTTAATTCGACTTTATAATGAGAGTGCATAATTTCGACATTAAGAAATATATTTCTTTTATCTTTTTTGCCCGCAGAAATAATAATATTTTTAAAAAACTATTTTGTTTGACATCATGATTTTTTGGGAGAAAAATTGACAAAAAAATAAAAAGTCCAGGCTTAAATGTGAATCGATTGGAAATATCATAACGAGATTTTGGAAAATATTGTTTTTCAATTCCAGCCTACTGGGCGTATACGTGATGTGTAGCTCAAGGAAATCATCCCAGTAAGTGGGAATTAAGACTGGTTGGTTTAACCACATTCCGAAAGACTTCTTTGGCTTCACATGTCACTTGTCCGCTTGTCTTTTTGGATCATATCTATATCTATATATCTGCTGACGCACTGCGTCGTCTGTCATGCATGAATGCGTGAGATAATCCACTCAGAGCTCGCGGATTGGTCGAATTTCAGGGCTCGTCCGCTTGTTATTCTCGCAGTAATGATACAAAATACGAATATACAGATGCAGAAAATGGGTACACAGAGAAAAAAATGAATATTTACAAACATTTTCGAAGTTTTCTCATAATTTTTGAAACACAAATAGTATTTAACACTTGGAAATTGTTTTAAAAATGGTATGTAGGTTTAATATTTAATATTTTCCTTTCAAACGGCAACCCAAAATATTATAAATTGCAAAAACTTGATTAACAGATTTAAAACCACTTCGAAGAGCACCAGAAAGTATGCTATAAAAAGAGTAACTCTCTCTTTTTGAAACCACAGATATTTTTAAAGCCCCATCAAAAGATGATATTTATTTTTCCAGTGCCTGGCTATTTGGCATGCTGGTTATATAAGCAAAAATAAAAAAGAGCAACAATTGGAGAGCAACACACGCGCAGACAGACAGCGAAAAGTTTTGTAAAAGAGCCAAAGAGTCGCGTCGGGCAAAGAGCGAGAATATATATTATATATATGCAGGCCTTTGTATAAATTTACGCAACTGGCGAACGAACAGGTGCCACTACCCATACACTCGCCTCTGGAGATCTCTGTGTATTGCATATATCATTCAAATTGGACACTAGTGTCGGACGATCTGGCGGTCTGACAGATTAGTCGGCTGACTTTTTGCCAGCTAGGCAATTTTTCTGTCGCTTCGGGTTTTTTTTTGTGTGGTATAATTCGAGTGCCACGCGCAAGTAAATTTGTTACTCCGTCGAAAAAGGTGGGCGTGTGTATGTAACTCTTTAGCATATGTATGAATGTTTGGATGGCGAGAGATTCGCAATAGGTTCTAGTGATCAACTAGTTGGTTCTTAGCCAAAGCGAAAAGGGGTTCCTCAAAAGTAGGCTACATCTGGAGAAATTCTCATACCATTTTTAATTAAAAATAAAAAATATTTGTATTATTATAATTTCTAGTGATCCATTACTTTTTATTGAATTTCTGGTCAAGTGGAAATCTTGTAGAGCATTATTATTACTTTCTTATGGGCTACGCTGCCCCATATTCCCTTCAAATACCCTAGAAGTGTCGGATGGCGGCAACAAAAGCCGGCCGAAAAGTAAAAAACCTTATAACAGAAGGCACACCTACAAAACGAATCGTATATTTGAGCATAAAAACAAATATACCTATACCTATATAGAAGTATATGATACATTCTTGGTGTTCCCTTTATTTTCGACTTGGAGAGCCACACGTGCCGCTGACTCGCCAATAAAAATCATCCAACATATCATGCGATATCAGTCGGTCGAATGGATCTTACTCCTTTTCGGGGACTTGAACAAAATGGGGGCCTGTCTTTAGCACGCGACTTAGTCACGAGTTGAACCATAAAGAGCGATCGTTAAAAAGATCGTAAAACGTTATGATTGTGGCGGTTTTGTTGCCGCCTCCTTATTTTTTATCTTCCCATTTGATAATATATATTTCATTTCTTTTTTTTTCGTGGTGCCCGGCCCCAACCTTGAAAAAGCGTTAGCAATACTTTCAGAGGGGTATGCGTTAGCGAAAAGAAATGAAATCAATTAGAGAGATAGTCGGGGCAGCTGGTAAACAGCAGAAATTCTGATTCTGTTTTTTCTGTTTCCCCCAATCGAGAGTGCTATTTTTGAATGCCAAAGATCGACAGTGAAAATTCTAAAGGGGCCTGGGACCTTGAGCAGTAAAAAATATGTTCAGAGTTGCGGACAAGAAAGAAAATAAAGAAAGCTCGCGCAAGCAAATAAATCACTTGTCTGCGCCCACGCTTCTTGGACCCCATAAATATAGCCAGTACATATGTATTTCCACCGAAATCTGTTGACCAAAAGCTGAGGGGGAAAATTATTAGGGAATTTTTATCCAGATCAATGGTCTGGATTTTTGGATAGGATATTTAACCTTTTAATAATATCATTTGTAGTATTTTATGGATTAACTTTTTAATATCTTCTAATATTTATTTTAATAAATACATCTTTTTTTGCTATTTAATGATTGCTTGCAGAAACGAATAGTTTTATTTTATAACAAGAAAAAACCTTCTGCTAACCGGAATACAAACATTATCCAGCTTTTTTTGTACTATTTGATCTCACTTAACAAGCCCAAAAAATCGCATTAATAACACATCCAAATTAAACACACTCGAATGATAAAAATAAATAACTGCCTAATAAATGTCGGAATAAATTCGCAGAGAAATGCAAATAAATCAGGAAAATCGGCTGACCAATTACCGCCGTTTGACATCCGTATTCATAATATCCGAAGATGACTTGCGGATCCGTAATCAGAGCGGATGACTAAAGGCCTTATCGCTGTTGTTTTGCCCGTGAATAGTGATTATTTGGGGATGGGTTCGTAGTCAGTATTATCTCCTTGGCGATAAAACGGCATTCATCAACTCGACTAACCGATCACGATCATGTGCTCCTGTATCTGCTCCCCGTATCCGTATCTATATCGTTTTTTTTTTTTTGGGTTCTTTTTCTTATGACAGCAAAAGCTCCGGAAACGAGTATCTTGTGATCGTACGAGGGAGTGGTCGTTGGAGGAGCAGCGCAGGTGATAACTGATAACTGATAACTTATAGAACAGAACAGAACAGAACACCCGAGTCTTCTTTTTTTCGGGGGGCGTGTGCCGGGCCCTGACGTCAATGGATCGATAAGCCCCCTAGAGATACGATCATCCTGACAGAGAAACTTACAAAAATACACTGAAATTGAAACAAGAAATAGAAAAAAATTATATTATTTTTGATATAATGCCTACTTACTTAAACATTCTAAATGAAAAATGAATATTATCATAGTTTTGAACCAATAAAAAGGTTTTTAGATTTTTAAAGGGATTTTGATATTAAATCTTAAGTGTTGCGACAAGAAAATTATACTTAAATTCGTGGTTATTATAAGATTATAATTATAAAGATTTCAAAATAGTTTAATATATTTCTTATGATCAAGAGTGAAATCTTCAAGGCCTTAATATCGAGGCTTGAGTATCGGGCGATCGTTTGGAACTGCGTCGTTGTCTGTGAACCCTGGGAACCCTTTGGTCGAACGGGTATACTTTCTGCTTTGAATTTGTGAATCGAATTGAGTTCCCTGCAAAACGGATCGTGACGCGTGATCGATTTCGTTTTAATTCCAATTGCAATTACCTCGACACAGTTGGGCGCGATTAAAGCGACTGGGGGTTCGAGAACGGAGAACTCTGATTTGACGTCACCGGTGGTCCGCTTGCCCCTGGCCACCAAAAGCTCCTTTGCTTCAGCAAGTGCGTAATTTTTTGTAGTGTACAGTGGGGATAAATACTGCGATGCGCCATATACCAAAAATATTTACGAAATATCTTACGAAGAAATGACCACAACACAAAAAACAAAAGGGGCTCGGATGACGCTGTTGTCAGCCGTCAAGGTAACGAAAACAAATTCTCGCAGAAAGGCATCAAAACAATAACAATAACAGAATGATTGTAACGCCGAACGGCGAAAACAAGTCGACCAAAGCCCGGGAAAAATAAAGGTGACCAACGGGTTAAGGCGACAATATTGCACATACGCCGCTTGGTACGCGATCAATAACGATAAACACAGCTAACTGCAAAATAATAGTTGTATATATAATTTATTATAATAATGTAAATATTTATATTTCTTCATAGCATAATTACCTATAAAAATAGAGTAAAATTTATTATTACATTTTTTAAATAGTTATAAATTTAGTTCAGAATACTTGAATAAGGTAATACCATTTTAAAAGATTTCTCAGTTAGTTTTTAATGGGTTATTAATTTTTTTAATTTTCTAAACATATCATTGAATAGTTTAAAATTACCCTTAAACTTTAGTTCTTCGAAAGCTTGCAAATACTATTATTTTGCACGCAGCTGTTTGTATCTGTGCATCTGTGTTTGTATCTGTATCTGTGACTGTTCGAAAAGTGGGCCCGTTTCAGCGAACGGGCCTCCAAAACGCACACACACTCGAAGAGCGAGATACGGGACACACCCCTACATCTCACAGATACAAAAACCCCCACACACATTTCGACTTTTAAAGCGTCCTTGATCGTGCACAAAAACAATGTAAGAGGCGGTTCAATGACTTTTGCTCTCATTTTACAGGTCAGATAATTATAGTGTAATATGCCGTTGGACAGTGATTTCCATAAGACCCCACCCAAAAACCGAAAACCACTCTTTTTCTCTCAGTGAACGCAAGCTGCCTTGTTTGTTACGTGCTTTTTTTCGCTGGAAATCGTTGTTTTGATTAATTTGTTTTTTCATTTTTACCAGATTCTGCTGCTGTTGTTGACCACTCTCAAAAATGTAATCTTTCCATATCGAGCAATACTTAGGTATGTTTAAATATTTTAAAGAAAATCTTATCAAAAATATAGTTCGATGTTTTCTAGTTATTCAGAATTTCGGTTCAAAGTTTTTATATGCTGTCTATATATTTGTAATAAATTATTATTTTGTTTTAAATTTAAGCATATCAAATGGAAAAAATATCACAATTCATTATTTAAAGAATTCAAAGGTTCCTAGAAAAATGTACAAATTTTTTAACAGATACTTTTGTCTTCTTTTTTTCTTCGGAGACGATAGTATTATATTTTGTGAAATAATATTTTCGACATAATAGTATTAATTATTTTCTTGTATGTAAATTTTACCCTTGACAAAAGCAAAAACAGATCCAGGTCCTTATAAAGAGGTACAACAAGGTTGGCGGCAAAAAAAAGATGAATATCCGGATGACCCAGTGACCAGGGAGCCCGAAAAAATTGAAAAACTGGTCACCGGGTGACCGAGTGAGATGGAGCGACCATCAACCATCGACCATCGACAACTATCTCGCTTCAGATCGTACATTGACATTGAAAGCCACTAATTTATTTGTTTATCAACCAGTTGAGAGCGAGGGAGAGGGAGAAGCATCTAGCATTACAATTATTTCAAGAGAGCCGTGTAATATGCGAATGTATGTACATATCTCTTCCGCCAGATCGTCCCTCTCTTAAGTTACAGCCACATGGCGTGAAAAATCCCACCAAGGAAAACACGATTTTCTCTTATCAGCGAACAGCGACTGATGATCGTGATGTAGCTAATTTAGATATTGCATCAGCCATCAGCCAGGATTACAGAGGGATTTCACCTCTATTTATTGTTTGTGCCTCGCTCAAATCTCAAATCTGTTTTGCACAATCTGTTAAACACACACCACAAATCCAAATCCCAATCCAAATCCGTGGAACGTTATCAGCTGGGAAACTACGAGCAGGAAAACAGGAAAATAAAAAAACGTGCGCGTCATGTTTTCCACATTTCCCACCCAATCTTTTTGCGCGGCGAAACAAAAAAGTACAAGAAGTTGGCCAGGTAGCAGGAAGTGGAGGAGGAAGTGCCCAGTGATATTGATACCATGTGTGCGTCATAAAAAAAAAAACAAATTTTCCAGGTCAAAATATGTTATGAACTCTTTTTTAAGTCGTTTTAAAAATGTTAAATTTTTGGTTGATCCGAAATATTAAATATATTATTATGATAGTCTTAATGGAAATTTTACCTGCATTTTCAAATAAATTTAAGCTTACAACTTTTCTAGGCCTGCAAATAAATCTACAAAATATAATATTTGATTAGATTAAAAATCCTAAAATATTCCTAGATTTAACCAAGTAATATTTCTCAGAGACAAAGATAACTATATACATATATAGATACTTATATAGATATTCCCAAGTACCTAGTTCGTTGTGTACTCACTTTTAATGGAAAAGTACACACGATCGGGCGGCGCAAACAAAGAACTAGAACCAGAAGAGAAGCCATCGAAAAATCCAAAACTCAACTCGAAGCAAATATGTCAAAAAAGCAAAAAAAATTCAACCGAAAATAATTGCCCGAAATTGTCGAGGCAAAAATAAAGCGAACAAAAACCTAAAAAAGAAGGCAGCTAAAAAACGAGAAATGAAAACACGCTGTCGGCTGAAATCGCCGATGGCTGCGCCCAAATAAGTACGCAGCCCATGGGGGGTACATGGGGTACGCCACCGCACCCCCTCTCCCCCCCCCCCAAGATATCCGCCCCCAAAGCCCCCTTCTTTGGGGGGCAGCAACAAGATGTGGAGCCGATCGATCGATCGCAAAAACCCGAAAAGTCTCAGCGAAACATTCGCTAAGGGAGCGAAAAAACATTCGATTTTCGGCATCTTGTGTTTTTGCTACACTGCTAAAAAAGCACTTAACAAAAGATACAACATTATTTTCATAATTGCCTAATACATGTTTTATTTAATTATTACGCAACTTGTAACTCAAAAATGTTCATTTGTAAACGATTTTAGGTACGTCAATAAACTTAAATGAATTGAATGATTTACGCAATCAATAAATTATTTATTTTTAAAATTCAGGAAAATATATTTTATATTATTTGTTTCCTTGTTTTTATTTATATGATATATTTTACTTCGACTATTTAAACAGGTGATGGGCTGTCGCCAGAAGGTCAGTTATTCAATTTCGTTAGTCATTGCACCGCATATTATTTTTAAAAATTAATGAAATAGTTAGTAATTCCTGGCAATCTGTTTTTCCAATCTTAATATATAATTCCCTAGGTATGTATATAAATATAGGTAGAAATATATAATTCTTATCGCAGTGTACTCAGTCTCTCTCCCTCTCTCCCACTCTCTCTCTCTTTCTTCCGCTCTCTTAGCGGCCATTCCTGCGCAATGCTCTTAAAATGGCGCTCGAACGGTAATCGTACGATTCGTACACACTCACATATGTAGAGCCCGCGGATCGGCTATATATATAACTATATCAGCGGCGGCAGCTCATTTCTTGCAGAGACTTCGTGCCGTCAAGATCGAGCTAAAAAATAAAATAAAGAAACAAGCAAAGGGCCAACAGAAAAAGAAAGTAAATCGAAAATCGAAATAAAACAGAACTGAATGCTTTATAATTTTTTTACTGTGCAAAGTGCAGTTCCCTTCTCGTTGAATAAAAACTAAGAAATACAAAATATTTATCGGTTCGCGCAAGTGCGGCAAAAGTGCAAGTGCAAGAGACGCTGAAAGAGCGATTCAAAAACGCAGAGAGTCTAAATAAATCAAAAATATACGAAAAACAAAACGGGAAAGAAAGTTCCAACCTCATAAGTCAACAAGATGACGACCAAAATGGCAATCAACGCTAAGGTTTGTAATCAAGAATCCGAAAAACGCTATCAGTAGCGCCGCCAAGAAATCAAAATTCTAACAAGCTAGCAACAGATTTAAAGCGGAATTTTTCGTATTTTTCAAACCTGTTAAAATATTAGAAAATATCACAAAACATTTCTAAACTTTCAACTTGAATTAAAATTAAGGAAAATAACTGGTTCTTTTATGCTTTATCGTGTAGTTCCAAGTGGTTGCTGCCTTCTCTATAAATAGCAATCCATTTGAATTATAATAAAATATTGTGAGCACGAAATGTTTGAATGCTTTGCCATCCGGTAGATGGACTATCTCCAGACATATATATTTTTTTTTATAGATGGACTATTTTCGAACAACCTGACACGCTCCCAGATCTCCAGACCACTTATGTATAAATAGAACCCATTAATGCCTTTTTTTTGGACATTTATGGCCTGTTGTTATCGCTTCCCATTCCCATTCCCAATCCCCTTCACTCGGAAATCGGCGATAAGCCATATGGACAGGCAGACTTGTAGACGACATATTCGGGTCTTTTGTAGTCCAATTTTCGAACGAGTTTTCGAGCGTGCCTCAAAGAGTTTTAAATCAGCTTTTTTCAGTTGGTTTTGGCTGATGCAATGACGATCGCCGGTGTCAACTTGGCGTTTTTCTTTTGGCCGTCAGCTTTTGGCTTAGTCGATAGTTTGGGCGATTTCATCAGCCATCAGAGATG
Source organism: Drosophila takahashii (assembly GCF_030179915.1). Lineage (NCBI taxonomy): Eukaryota > Metazoa > Arthropoda > Insecta > Diptera > Drosophilidae > Drosophila > Drosophila takahashii. The sequence goes on from NC_091683.1 coordinate 12,098,637, forward strand.
AAACGGCAAATCAGCTGAAATATATTAAAATTGAAATCCAACAGAATTGTAGATTAAATCTTGTCTCGAAGCAGAGCCGGAATCGAATCTAAACTGCTGACTTCTCGTCTGACCTGGAATTTAGTAGACTTCAGGGGGTTACATCAGTCCAAGCCGCGTAACCAAGATCGTCTGCCTTGCAAATTGACAAATTAATTAATGTGCAAATCATTTTCGGCAGTTCAATGATTTCGATTTTGGGTCTAGACCCAAATTAGCATACTATCAGTGATGGGCAGGGCAGATTTTTGGGGTTTCAGTGAGTTTCATTGCTCGTTTATTGGCAAAAAAAATAAAAAAAATAAATAAATCATTCTATTAGGTTTATTTATTTATTAAACAACTGACAAAGAAAATTATTTTTGGTATTACCTTGGGTAAATTTTTTTAGCTTTCCAAAAGTATAAAAGTACATAAAAAAAAAAATTTGTTTGCAACTTATTTTGTTTTTAAGTACAAATATTAAAAATGCTAAAATATTCCTTAAATAGTTATTAAGCTTGAATATTTTAAATTATTTGTTTGTATTCAATTGTTTTTTAAAATTTGCTGTCTTATAAATCTGAAAATCTTATTTAAATTAAGGTCTTAATTTGACGACTTAAAAACTATTCTTTCTCTTGTCTTAAAATCACTTTTATTGAATTTGGTGCTTACTTACAGGATATTTTCCGCAACCAGCACCGCCTGATCCGCTTCATCGCCCAGTCGATCCGTCTGTGCAGCAACCAATCGCTGAAGGCCGCCCAGGCAGCCCAACTGCAGCAGCAGCAGAAGTCGTCGGCGGACTTCCAGATCACCGCCTCGGTGGACGCCCAGTACACCAGTGCCCCGGAGCCCATAAAGCATGACCAGAATGTGGGCCACCAGTTCCGGGCCTCCCAGCTGGCCGTTCGCCTGGCCGCCCCGGAGCAACTGCAGCCGAAGCCCGACAACGATGAGGAACTGGGCTTCGGACGCCTCTTCACCGACCACATGCTCAAGATCTACTATCACAAGAGCCTGGGCGGCTGGCAGCGACCGGAGATCACGCCGCTGGAGAACCTGGTCATGCACCCGGCCGCCAAGGTCCTGCACTACGCCGTTGAGGTAAGAAGCGTGCCTAACTAAACGCCCCACGTTGGGCGCCAAATAAAAGTAACAACATTGAATACTAGGTATTTTTCAACCCAGCAAATATTTTAATAAGTTTTTTTGTTCAGAGGGTCTTAACAGAATTTACTCACAAACATTATATGACATTCTTCGATACAATAGGGAAAATATAAAAGAATTAAAAATTTAATAAAGTAAAAATCCCAAATTAAAATAGGTACATAATAAAGTTTCACCTTACAACTTTAAATTACACAGGTACACAGCCAAAAATATCCACGAACCATTTCAAGTTTTCCATGATATTTGGGTGCTCCTGAGTAAAAGTCCCATACAAAATTATTTTCCATCACCTACAGGTTCCGCGGTATAGCTAAGAATACAAAAAACCGATGTTTGCCGACATTTTGAATTACGTGGCCTATATAATTGGACCAACCTTTATTATTTTCGGTAGGACCTACTCTCAATACATCAAGGCATTCCTAAAAAATAGTCCCCATTGTGAACCATTGCCCATGTCTTTGGAATTCGACGCCAAAGTTGAAAATCCCAAAATTGTAGAGATTTTTCTGATGGAAAAACAATTCTGAGGATTAAATCTTGAATGGAAGTAATTTTAACTATTAATTGTATCTATTGTTCATTGTATGCTTTAATTTCGGTTTACAGCGTTTTCATGAGAACATTTTATTGGATTTCTTATACTAATAAAACCGATTTTTTTATTTCATTATCTACTCCTAAATGTTGTCAAATTTTGAATAAGTCATGGCAACCTCTAAAACTAAGAAACTAAAATACGTTCACTGAACATACACAGAGAAATGTAAATGTTTACTCCCATTCTGTAGGATGCCTTGACTTTTTTAAAATTTGACAACATTTAGGAGTAGATAATGAAATAAAAAAAACGGTTTTATTAGTATAAGAAATCCAGTAAAATGTTCTCATGAAAACGCTTTAAACCGAAATTAAAGCATACAATGAACAATAGATACAATGAATAGTTAAAATTACTTCCATTCAAGATTTAATCCTCAGAATTGTTTTTCCATCAGAAAAATCTCTACAATTTTGGGATTTTCAACTTTGGCGTCGAATTCCAAAGACATGGGCAATGGTTCACAATGGGGACTATTTTTTAGGAATGCCTTGATGTATTGAGAGTAGGTCCTACCGAAAATAATAAAGGTTGGTCCAATTATATAGGCCACGTAATTCAAAATGTCGGCAAACATCGGTTTTTTGTATTCTTAGCTATACCGCGGAACCTGTAGGTGATGGAAAATAATTTTGTATGGGACTTTTACTCAGGAGCACCCAAACATCATGGAAAACTTGAAATGGTTCGTGGAAATTTCACAAAGTTTAATTTTGTGTTCCTGTGTTATTATTTTATGAATACAATAGGTATTTAATACCTTTATTCTTAAATATTCTGAAAAACTTAACTTATTGGATACTTCTTTAAATACCTTAATCATTACCTATTCTGTAGAACAGCTAGAAGAAACGATTTGTTCTCGAATTCGCGAATATTTACGTGACTTGAGAGCGCTTTGTAATCCCGTCGTCCCCAGTCCGTAATCTCTGTAAACAAGTCGCACGTGTGGCCCGTGCCCCGACGTCATCCGAATGCATTCAGTGTATATAGTATAGAATGAGAATCAGAATCCCAATCCGAATCAGCATTCGAATCAAAATCAGGCTGTTGCCAATGGTGCCATGTTGTCTTATCAGTTCGTTTGATTCGATTTATTGCAGCTCTTTGAGGGCATGAAGGCGTATCGCGGCGTCGACGGCAAGATCCGCATCTTCCGGCCGGACATGAACATGAACCGCATGAACCTGGCCGCCCAGCGATCCGGTCTGCCCACCTTCGAGGGCAAGGAGTTCGTCCAGTGTCTGTCCCGCCTGCTGTCCATCGACTCCGAGTGGGTTCCGCACACGGACACCGCCAGCCTGTACATCCGCCCCACACTGATCGGCATTGATGTGAGTATATCTAACTTGGTTAATCCCTGGGTAGAAGTTAATCTGTATCTCTTACAGCCCACGCTGGGAGTGGCCTCCTCGGACTCGGCCCTGCTCTACACGATCCTCAGCCCGGTGGGCAGCTACTTCAAGACGGGCTCCTCCGGCGCCGTCTCCCTCCTGGCCGATCCCAGCTACGTGCGTGCCTGGCCAGGCGGCGTGGGCAACCGGAAGATGGGCTCCAACTACGCACCCACCATCAATGTCCAGAAGGAGGCGGCGGCCAAGGGACTGCAGCAGGTGCTGTGGCTCTACGGCGAGGATCACCAGCTCACCGAAGTGGGCACCATGAACATCTTCATGTTCTACGTGAACGAGCAAGGCGGTAGGTGTTTTTTATTATTTATATAGGGGAGTCCCAAGGGATGTTGTGAAAAAGGGGTGATAATCTGTTACAAACAGCGTCACAACGAAGAATCGACGTGTGCCCAATGGAAGATAGGCATGTGACCGCTGAATTAAACCGTAAAATCGATAGGGCCATGTAAATTTCAGGTCATACTAAATCCATATCGTTCTACCTGGCCACATATTAAATTAAAATTGATCTTAAATAATGTAGAATCGACCTCCTTTGTATGGGATATTTTTTAATACGTTTTATCAACTTACCTAATGGTTTTCTCCTATCCATTTACAGAACAAGAACTGGTTACGCCGCCGCTGAGTGGCCTGATACTGCCCGGCATCACCCGCGACTCCATTCTGCGCATGACCCGCCAGTGGGGCAAGTTCAAGGTGAGCGAGGCGAACATCACCATGCCCATGGTCTGCGAGCTCCTCAACCAGGGAAGGGTAAGTGATCTTCAAGAGGTAATCTATCCCATCCAGAGGCTAATTTTGCTCTTCCCACCCCAAAAAATAGCTGCTGGAGCTCTTTGGAGCGGGAACGGCGTGCGTGGTCAGTCCGGTGAACAGGATCAACTACCTGGGCCAGGATCTGTACATACCCACCATGGAGCAGGAGAAGCCCATGCACGAGCTGATCCGCGAGACGCTCACCGACATCCAGTACGGTCGGGTGGATCACCCGTGGTCGGTGGTCATTGACTAAGGAATCGAACCCGGTCCAACCTACATCTGTTATCCCTTCCCCGTACCGTGTATTAGTAGGATTTAGTTGCCAAGTGTTTTGTGGGTTGCCAATGTGCTCGAATTTGTTTCTTTTATCGTGCATTTAGCTATGCATTTACCGATATATATAAATCTATATATATATATATAATATAGTAGGTTAAGTCGAGGGCCGTTTCTCTTTTAAGTTGCATTTAAATGTATATTTATTTATTTATGTCAGGAATTCGAATTGTACATAATTCCAACTGGTTCAATGTTATTTATAGTTTCTTAATTTTTTTCATATTTTTAGTTTTGTTTTTTTTTCCCCCCTTATGTACATGAAGCTATGAATCGTCTTTTAGCGCTTTTACTTCCAAGCAGCATCGAAAGCGAGGCAAAATTACCAACTACAAATTTTAGATTAGGAAAGAAAAGAGATCGAGAGGAGGAGAGTTCCGAAGGGAACGAGTTGAAAACGTACCGGAGGCGAAATGCATTTATTAGCGAGTAAGTGGTCGAAATCGAAATCGAAGCGTTCTTGGAGGTAAAAGCGGCACGAGAGCAGTGAGAGCTGTGACTAAAGCTAATCTGAACCTGAACCCGTCAGTAGAACTAGGACTAGGCTGTAGATCCTAACCCGAATCAAGCTGTATACTATACCTGTAATCTAGAAGTTAAGCGAATCATGAGATGAATAAACGATGACAAAATCAAGCAAGTTGTGTAACTTATTTTCACTTATATATCTGACTAATTAACAAATATTAAAATGTTCAAATAAGTCGCTTTGTATTCATTGACAAATTTAAATTCAAATTTAAATATCTTTGGCGCAGCCGAGACACCCTCCTGACTTAGCGAATACACACTCCTCACCAGAGCGACACCTTTCCACAAAAGAAGTACTATCGCCACCTGGCGGAGAGTGGAAGTAAAAGTGACACTAGGTGGCGCCAATAATAGATATTTATCGATACAGCAATCGATAGCTTCCGGTGTGACCGACTCGGAGCACTAGAAAAACCCTGCCAATCATCGGTACTATGAGTTGTTATTGAAGGCATTTCGCCGTCTGGTCCTACAGTCGCGCAGTTTGGTTTTGAGAGTCGTTTTTTTTTTGTGTTTTTGGTTGTTCGCTTGCTCCGCGGTTTCCAGGTGCTCCGCTTTTTATGGCCCGCTCTTAATCTTATCGCAAATCAAACCGCGGGCAATGAGAATTGTAATTGCATTTTTTGGCTAACGGTAACGGTTTCGCACAGTGGGCTTAAACGGCGATTGACATTGAATCGAATCCGTTTAACCAAAATCCGAATTTCGAGTTCTTGGGGTGAATAAACAACAAAAAAAAAAGAAGAAAAATGCCCGTGAAGACGGTGAATCGTCAGCAGAGCCAAACGCCCGCCCAACAACTGCAAATGCAGCAGCAGCGGGACGTGGAAAATGGCCTTTATCCCACGATTCCGCCCGAGCGCCGCTCGCCCCCCTCCCGCCCGCAGACGCTGCGACAGGACACCATCGATATGGAGGAAATACCGCTCAATCAGACCAGCGCCCAGGAGCCCGAGGATCGTCGCAAAATGCACGAGATCTTCGACAAGGTGAGTTGGGAATTTCAATTCTATCCATAGAACTCTTGGAATTTCATCAAAAACTGAAATTATTGGTTAATCCCAGGATTTAAGATGGTTAATCCAAAGTAACGAGCACCCATGTAAGGGTTAAGAACTAGAACCTGTTAGATTTCACCAATTAATACCTAATATTCAAGTGATAATCAAAGAACTATTACCTTTGGTAGGGTTATTACCAATCTTAAGGTTAAGATAATCAATATCAACAGAATTCTAAAATAGAAGAACTCTGTGAAATGGTTAATTTTCATGGGAAATTAGTGAAAAACAGAGAAGCGCAATTAAACAAAAAACTCAGCCGGCACTTACATTCACTTACACACTTTAATTCGCTCCCGCACATGTGCATGTGAATGGAGTTGCTTGTTTTTAGCTATTGCCTTATAGCCGTCTTCTTCTCGCCCTTGGTGAAAGTTGAGTTTGATGAATCATCCGAGCATCGATCCGCTAGTGCGGCGCTCTTCGCACTTCCCTAAAAACCCCACCGTTAACCCATCAATGGGCATGGAGCGAAAAAAGAGACAAGCGAAAATTACTTGTTATAAATATTTTTTAAAAAATCTCGTTTTCCCATAAAGCCAATTATTCTTTGGGCGAAAATGAAAACGCTTTATACTTAGTCATGCAAATATATCATTAAATTCCAAAACGTGATATTCATGTTCATGAGAACTTTCTCATGAATGCCTCAATCTGATGGCAAATTTGAAACATTTCTTTTCTGGAACCAACAATGCATCATTTAAAACTAAATTTTGTTTTATAATAAAAATACTCGGGATATTCTTTTTTTTTTATCAAGTTTCTAATTTAAGTAATTACTTAAACATTTTCTTAGCAGATAAGCAAACTCCGACATATTTTAAAACACTTTTTTCGGGGGATTAAACCATCAAGAACCCGCCTATCACTCAATTTAGCACCTTCCGAAGAGCTTTTTTGCTGCATTTTGTTTTCTTAACATTGAAAAACCTGTGGGAAATACGGGGCCTGAAGGGGAGTGAGTTTTCTTATCGTGACAGAGGGGCGGCGAATAAAAAAAAAGAAGAAAAAAAACCGGTTATAAATTATTGTTTGCTCGCTTTGAGTTCTGTCTTCGTTGTTTTTGTTCTTGTTGTTGTTGCCTTATTCTTTGCTGGCGTTAGTCACTTAACCCCCAACTGGCCCACCGCCCCCCCGTTGACACCCAGCACCCACCTGTTTGCATTTGTTTTTGTTGCTCTCGTTTGGGGTTCCATTATCAATTCGCATTTGTGGATTTCTGTTTCTGATTTCTGGCACTGCGAAAGCCTCAATGTACTCACTCCTCTTGATTCACCTCAACTCTTTATAATATATAATAAACGGGGGGAAGATCCTACGATTTCATCAGTCTCTTCCAGTTTTTTGGCTTAATTTAGGCATTTAATTAGCATAACACGATGAGCTGCCCGCTCTGAATCCGAACCAATCCCATTTATCCCCCTGGAAATCGAAATTCCAGACACATTCCTCTCCTATTCACCGGCAATCTTATCTGGCTTCTGTCGCCACCAAACATTCAAGTGGCCGAGAGAGGGCCAACTACTCTGTTTGGGGTTTCTCAGCTTTTATTCAATAATCTAGCCATGATATAACCAAAATAAAATACATAACAAATACTAGCCCAACGGTAGTTTGCTTTTGCAGTTAACCTAAACTTAACTTGAACTTTTTCAATTAAGATTTATTTAAAATTCCAAAAAAAACAAGTAATAAATTTAGACCAATAATAGATTTCATTAGAGTTATTTACAATATGAGATAGTGGACAAGTTTTGTGAGATATAAAAGCAAAGTGGACTAAGGAAAGTACGAGTTAGAGAACTGGGAGGGTATCATTTTGATATTTCTGAAATATCATGTTGATATGTCACAGATAAGAGCCTTTCTGATATGAGAAAATACCAGCTTGATGACCATATTAGTTGATATTATTTTCGGGAAAGCTGTACATTATGTATTCTACTGTTTCTGTTTCCGTTCCTCAACTCAGGGTGTTCCAAACGGATTTCCTAGATAAAATAAAACTGACTGCCGGCTATGACTAAGACAAATCCCCTCGAGACCCCATAGCCACTGCCCGCTTATCGCTTGAGTGTCCAACTTTTTGTAGCTTTTTTCAGAACATTTCTAACGTGTAATACATTAGCCCATGTCTGGGGATGGGATGGGCCACCTATCTAATTGTCTATACTATATTCTTTTTCTCTTTTCGTGGAGCTAATTTTTAAGTGCGAACATTGACATTTCGCTTGGTTCTGGTTTTGTTTTCCCAGTTTCTATGATTAGTCGCGTTGATTGTCGGCGGCTTTGTGTTTATTTACCCAACTAACTAAAAACTGTGAAAATAGCTACCGATGGTCTGTTTCCCTAGGTATTCCGATTACATTCGCGAAACCCGTTTATTTAGACTGGATAAATGTATAAAGCTTGCGATTGTTTCTACGAAAAATATGCTATAATGGGTACTCCAAATGTCGGATTACTTTCTTATAAATGTAATAATGAAGTAACTTATTTATCCTCTATATTGCATGATATTGCAATCGACTTTAGAATAATGGAAGTTGACGCTATTTTATTTTAGGGGTTTCCCCTTTTTAATGAACAAATTTTGGGGCTTTTTATGAATCACAAAAATATAAAAAAATATTTTTAATTAAAAAATGTCGGACTTTTGTGAAGATTTTTTATGAATCTGTTTATAAATCTCAAAAATATAAAAATAATTCATTTATTAAATTTAATTTCCTTATTTTTAACCTACCTTTTAAGTGATCGGCTAAGAAATTTCTTGACTATAATTGAAAGGTCAGTGCAGAGCTTATCTATGACAAATGCTTTTTATGGCTTAGAAGTCGAGCGAGAGCGATAGGAAAAGAACCACCATATAAGGGCTTTCGATAAGAAGCCAAGTTCAAAAATACAAAATAAATATATAAATTTGAAGAATTAACGATTTGAAGTGCCTTGTATTTTGGTGACAATTGTGCAACGCCAAGTGACTTTCGATTTGTTTTCGATTAGCCTCGTTTTTGGATTTCTAGTTTCTCATTCCTGGCCATTTATGGACACCTTTTGGCCCCAAACAGTCGTAGTCATGTTGCAATTGTCTCGAAATCAATCAAGAAACTCGCTTATTTATTGGGATTTTATTTTTTCTGAATCTCACAATATGATTTGGATTTGCCTGGTTATTCTGGCTATTCGGATTCGGAGGGCAGATCGAAATAGGTGGACTTTTGGCGCTTTGGCATGAGACAGATGGCAGCCACCGGCTGCTCCACCTGCTCCTCCTCCGCCTCCTCCTTCTCCTCCCCTTCATCATCGAGGACATCCTGCCAAGTGGGAAGCTCCTGCCACTCGGCCGCCATCACAAGCTCCTGTTCCTTCTGCCGGAGCAGGCGCATCCGCAATCGCTGCTGCTGCAAAAAGACGGAAGGACGCCTGGGCGCAGCCACCTCGCAGATCAGCGAGGTCAGGTTGACCAGCCAAGTTAGGGGCAGGGATGAATAACTACTTTCCCTGCCCTGCCGCTCCAACCGCTGCACCTGCCGTCGCTCCCGCTTGTCCCGCGGAAAGAGATTGAGGGCCGCAAAGAAGCCAGCCATGCCCAGGTAGAGAATCAGGACGGTGACAAAGCCGGACGACTCCTGGATGGGGTCCTCCTCCTCCGCCGCCGGCAGGCCATCGCACGAAGATGCCGGTGTCCAGCCCAACCAGCTGGTCACGTGGCGGGTCATCTGCATCACTTGCGACATCCTTGATGGGTTAAATCTTAGGGGAAATTCAAAAATAATACTTGAATAAAACATGCATTTTATTGGAAAATTTTATGTACATATTTATGTACAAAAAAACTAGTCTAAAAATCATTTATATTAAGTTTTTGCTATTTAATTTCTATTAAATCCCAAAAATACCAATCTAATATATGTATTAACAAAGTATAATCAATTGGTGTGCCAAAAGGTGTGCTTATTTTTTAAGAACTCTTTTAAGAACCCAAATTTGATCAAATCAATCTCAATGACTTTCTAGAGAAATCTCTCGCATGTTTACTAAGGTAAACAAAATGTAACTTCAATTTAATCTGAATTCTGTAAAGGTTTTATATATCATTTTTAAGAAATCGTTATAAGGGGTTTCTATGGAAAATTACTTTTGATATTTGTATATCATAGTTTATTTTCGACAAACATTTTGGTTAAGACTATGTATACTTTTTTTAAGTTTAATATGCGGAAAGTATTAGGGTTTAAATGTAATGTTTTTATACATTTTTTCTGTATGATTAGTGGGAATATTTACTTGTATACAGTTCCCGGTTGTCTGTGGTTCCCAATTCCTAGCAAAAATTCTTCTTGTTCCTGCTAACTGCCTAGTAAATCCTGGCTATCCTGTGGTGCGAATGTTGCTGTTGATATTTACCAAATTCTTTTGGATGGCTGGGTATTGCTACATGGGCTACGGTTACGGTGCTTTATGTTTTTGTGTTCGTGCGGGCTTGTCCGCCCAGTCGGAATTAATGCTAGGAACTGAGTGAGAACTCTTTTTTTTTAAACCCAGCCTGACACTATTATTCCAAGCCTATTGCGATTGTATATTTTTGAGTTAGGAACTGTAATTTACAGAAAAAGAAACCATATGGAATGATGATCAATGGGATAATTTTTCTGATAATACAGTATTTAAATTCAAAATTATTTTTAGTTCTTTATATAATAATTGTTACAACCTAAATATATATTTTTTTAAAGCCTCTTGGAATCCAGAATACTAATCTATATATTCCTTCTCCACAGCACGACTCCGACAGGGATGGACTGATCAGCACGCACGAGCTGAAGGAGCTGATCTCGGATGGCTACTGCCGGGACATTCCCGCCTACATCGCCGAGCAGATCCTGAAGCGCAGCGATCAGGACAACGACGGGCACCTGGACTTCGAGGAGTTCTACGCGATGTCGCTGCGCCACAAGTGGATGGTGCGCAACATGCTGACCCGCTACTGCCGCTACGTGGTGCCGCCTCCGAAGCCCTTGGAGGGCGACGAACCGGACGGCGCCTACGAGAAGCAGATGTCCATCTGCCCGCCGCCGCTCACCATGGTCCTCTTCTCGATCATCGAGATCATCATGTTCCTGGTGGACGTCATTCACTTTCAGTGAGTATTTGTTGGTCATTTATTATGGGAATTTCTGTAATTTGACTGTAAACTTCTCAAGTTTCAAATCAATCATAAAATCACGAATTTATTTTATCGTTTTTATTTTCATTCTTAAAAAATATGGTCGTATGAGCTAGAAAATTTTTTTTAAATAGATCTACAATTTTTAAGATATCTATAATAATATCTAATATCTACAGATATTTTTTAAAATCTATTTGCTACCCTAGAAAGTGGTTTAGAATTTTGATAATTTCATATATAATATTTCCCACATCCACATTTCAGGGACGATCCCAACTACCAGGATCGCATTGGCGAGAGCACCAGCGGACCGGCGGCCACGCTGTTCATCTACAATCCCTACAAGCGCTACGAGGGATGGCGCTTCGTGAGCTACATGTTCGTCCACGTGGGCATCATGCATCTGATGATGAATCTGATCATCCAGATCTTCCTGGGCATCGCCCTGGAGCTGGTGCATCACTGGTGGCGCGTGGGTCTGGTCTACTTGGCTGGTGTCTTGGCCGGATCCATGGGCACCTCGCTCACCAGTCCCCGCATCTTTCTGGCGGGTGCTTCGGGTGGTGTCTATGCACTAATCACGGCGCACATTGCTACGATTATTATGGTAAGAAAAGTGATGTGTAAAGGGATAAATGCAAAAACCTTTTCGCAAATAATTGGTTTTTTGACCGAAACAATGAAAATATTGATCACAATATGGATTGTCATACCTTGTTGAACTCGTTTTTAAATTCCCAATCGATCTGCATTTAAACCTGGAAATTTTTAATTTTTTCCATTTTTCGCAAAAAATTATGATGGTACCCCTTGTCTAAAAAGTGAAAATTGGGTCAAAAATTTATTTTTTTTAAACCAGTCGGAAAGTGCACTGATATTAATTATAGGGTTGTTAGCTGCTCAAAACAGTGCTCCTTTTTGATTTGGGACAATTTTTGTCCAAGTTACAGCAAAAAATGTATTAAAAAAAATCAAATTTTTATCAAAAATCAAGATTTTGATTTTCCACTGCGAGTCCCATAAATATATATGTTTTATCTAATCCTAATCTATGTTCCTTTCCGCCCACAGAACTACTCGGAGATGGAGTACGCCATCGTTCAGCTGCTGGCCTTCCTGGTTTTCTGCTTCACCGATTTGGGCACCTCGGTCTACCGCCACCTGACCGACCAGCACGACCAGATTGGCTATGTGGCGCACTTGTCCGGCGCCGTCGCCGGATTGCTGGTGGGGATCGGGGTGCTGCGCAACCTGGAGGTGCGGCGCTGGGAGCGCATCCTCTGGTGGGTGGCCGTCATCGTTTATTTCGCTTTGATGACCACCGGGATCATCATCCATGTGTTTGTGCCCGACTACTTCCCGAAACAGGAGTACAACTAGCCCTAGAACTTAGCCGTAGCCCTAGCCCTAGCCTAGACCATGTCCAAAGTGCACTTCGATGTTGAGCAAAGGCTGCAGTACGCACAGTGCTATCTATAGGATACCAATGCCGACCATGTGCCTATGCGCGAGATGGAAACGTAATTTATTATCTTACTCCTTGCCATGGCAGCTTCATCCCATCCGTACGTATGGTGTACGTATTTTTATATCTAAATATTTATACAAGTATTCTCGATCTACATGACGCAACGAAATGTCCGGGGTGGTTTCCCATTTCAAAACCCACAGAGAACAAAACTCAGCTGCATTTCGTGATTTTTTTTTTAACAAAGCCAGAATCAATCAAGAATAATGAGAAATATTTTTAAACAAAGTGTACTGTATATTTTTTTGAGATTTATTATTAAGATCTTTATATTTAAATGCAATAAAAACAATGTCTTTGTATGGAGAAAGTGAAGGGTGTTTCCCTTATGGATTTTATTTTTAAATGAGTGCCGAAATGTACATAATGTGCGACATTTTACGACTACAACTTAATCAATAGTTCGATCTGAGCTTCGTATTGAAGGCAAACAGGACCTTTATGTACATATAGACTTGAGCTATTTCTAACTTATGAACTAAAGAATACCGCTGAATTTGAAATTCAACATTTCCCAATCATTTGGTTCTCTATCAATTTAGTCAAGTAAGTTTTCCCACACTAGGAGATCTGCCGTTTTATTAGGTTCAACTCCTATTACAAATTGGTTTGATTACAAGATGTTTAAGATGTAATAAATGGTAAGTACCCGAAGGTCGAACAAAAACACAGCGTTGCTGTTGATTCTACTTCCAATGCGAAGGTGAGACAATGGGACGTTTTAAACGCCGTTAAACGAAAGATGATTTCAAAAACAAAAATAATGTGCGATTCCTGGGAATGCTCTTTTTAAGATGACGCAATAACATTTCCTTGTTCGTTCTTCGTTTCCGCTGGAATTTAGTTGTGGTTTTTTTGTGATGGTTCTCAAAGTGTCAGTCTTGGCATCTCTGGTACTGGGAGGAGGAGGGGGGTTACTTATATCTATATCTTATGGCACCTAGGCTAGAAGTTCTCCTCGCTGCTCTCCTCCGGACGGGGCAGGAACTTGATGCTGGTCGTCTCGCACATCGCCACCTTGGCCACCGTGAGCCAGGCCTGCGGCATCATGTGGTGCAGGATCGCCTTCAAGCGCTCCACGGGCAGAAAGGCCACGCACTGGCTGTGCTCCGTCTCCTGGCAATTATCGTCGCCGGAGCAGTGATTTAGGTGGTCGTTCTCCGGAATTCCCGGCACTGGACGCTGCACTGGGATCACGTCCTTGCCCTTTCCCTTGTACAGCGCCCCGGTGGCACTGAGCAGCTGGGTAACCAAACCGAGACGGAACACCAGCAACTGCTCGGCATTGTCGCTGATCGCCTGCATAACGGCATTGGTCATATTGGCCGTGTTATGCATACACTTGGGGGTCAGCAGCAGATCCGTAACACTGGGGCAGTCGGCCAGCAAGGCGCTGAATCCGCCGTCCACATCCACATTCACCAGCTCCAGGCGTTTGACTCCCCCGGCCTTCGATAGACCAAGCATAATCTCGTCCACCGGGAACATGGCCATGCCCTTGTGATCGTTCTCCAGGCGGAAGGAGCGCAGCAGCTTCAGAGCGGGCAGCACTTGCGTGCCAAACTGCGAAGAGTTTAGGTCCTGGCACGAGCCCAACGATAGCACCTCCAGGCCGGCGAGATCCTTCAAGAACAGCAAGTTCAGCTTGCCCAAATCGGACACTCCACGCAGACTCAACTCAGTCAGATGCGTAAGTTTGGCCAGTGAGTCCAGCGATACCAAGGTCGATTTCGGCTCGGTCATGTGGATGCGAAGCACGCGCAGTTCTGCGGACTGCTCCAGGTGGCACAGATTCAGTGTAGCACTCGTGCAGGTGGCCCTCAGCTCCAGCAGCTGCGGCAGATGGCGAAAGACCAGCTGCAGGAACTCTCCATCCACCGCATCGGTGCGTAGAACGCGCAGCGCCTTGAGGACGCGCAAATCGCCGGCGAAACGAAGCTGCGGCTTGGCCATGATCACGCCCATCATGTCCAGCTCGCGAGTGCGGTGGCGGGCCAGTTCGCGCATACAGAATAGCCAGTTGCCTACATAAGTGTCGCGCAGGCTCACCGAGCGCCACACGCTCATCTCGCGGCTGACCATGGCCCAGGTTTTGCACACCCGCGACATGTTGGCGCGGTCCTGGAGGGGATTAGAGCATTAGAAAATATTAATCCGCATATAGAGCCAGAGTTTCATCAACTACCTTCAGGTTCATCGTCTTCATGATGGCCATCAGCACCTGGCATCCGTTGTGGGCATTGCCCAGGCTCTCCACCAGTTCGTTATCCGAATTCTTGACCTGGCTGCGCTTGCTGTAGATTTTCTCATAGCCAGTTAAATCAGGCTGTCGTGGAACCCTATCGAAATGACAAAATTAACCATTAGCTGGGGATTTCATGGACTCTATTTTTGGTTTCAGAACTGAACCGACTCACACTTTCACTTGGCGACGCGGCGGATCGGCCTTAATGGCTATAGCCTTGCGTCCGCCAATCACAACCACCTCCTGATCCTTGGGCGAGCGCCGGTGTCCCAAATTGTTGAACAGCTCGGCCGGCGGCTGTTGGCCGGGCACCTCAATCTCCTCGCCAATCTCCAACAGGCTGCCAACGCTCTCGGTCTCATCGCCATCGTCATTCTGCTCCTCATCCTGATCCTCATTTTCCGGCTGAGGCTCTGCCGTCATCTCGGATTCCCTCTCTTTCTTGCGCTTGATCTTCGAGCAGTTCTGTGGGGAGTTGTGGGATTGAGTTCAGTTACATTTACGGGATTCTGGGAAACTAGAGGCTCACCTGACAAATGTTGGTCTTGGGAGAGCCCTGCAAAGGAGCCTGGCAATGAATACAGGCCACAATCTTCTCGCTGGTCAGCCGCGACGACTGTCTGGACATGAAGCTAGGAGGGATAAAGATTAAAAGTTGATTCGCAATCAAAGATTCGCCACCTACCTTCGCTTGCGAGTGGACGTGGTCACAATTGTGGCTCCGGTCGAGCTGCTGCTCCCGTTGCTGGAGGCCAGCACTCGGGAATTCCCCTTCACCGCCATGGTGGCCGTCCATCCCTCGCTCGGTGGACTGGCGCCCTTGGGCACCTTGGGCTTGGACACACGCTTCCCGGTGACCGGCAAGGGAGCCGGCTGAGCCACCGCCTGCTGGGACTTCCTACGCTGCACGCTGGAGGGCGTGGCCCGACGCACCAACTCGAACTCCGGCCCCGCCTCCTGCGCCTGCCGCTGGAAGCAAAAGTGCTCGATGGTCAGCTCGCCCTTCAGCATGGGCACAATATCCTCGCGCGAACGCAACTTGCGTCCGTTGGGCGCAATGAAGAAAACATCGCCGGTGCGACGCTTGGGATTACCAGTGCTGGGCAGGACGAGCTCACGCTTCCAGCCGTAGGCGAAGGGCAGGCGATAGAACTCGTCGGTGGCCTTTAGTTTCAGGGCCGAGGGTGTGGGAGGTGCTTCCGCAGCGGCGGCCTCCGGTTTAGGATCAGGCGACTCCTTACTGCCCACGACGGGGGCCAGTTCCTCCTCCAGCTTGGCTGGAGGCTCCTGGCTGCTGAAGCGCGAAGTGCGACGCATCAGCTCAACCGACTGCAAGGTCTGGCTACAGAAGGACTTGAAACGCTTGGCAAAGCGACTGGACACGGGCAGGGGTATGTCCTCAGTTTTTTCGGCACTCTCGTCTAGCGAAACATCCATAGCTTCGTCGGGAGTTGTCTTCTTGGTATTCTCCTTCTTGGCGGGACTGAATGCGCGTTTGCGGGAACGAGGAGTCGACGGCGGCGACGATGACTTTAATACCGGGGGAACACTTGAGCTGTTCTCATCCTCGGTCACCACCAACGATTCAATTTGCTCCTCCTGCTCCGGATTCTCTGCCGGCTGCTGCTGCTGCTTATCCTGATCATCCTGCTTTTCCTCTGCCTTCGCTGGCTGCTCCTTCTCCATTTCCTTCTCCTGAAAGCAGTAGAGAAGGTCAATGGTTAGTTGGTTTTAGATTTTCCCGACTCTAAGCATAAGATTTTTGTTGGGGTCTCCACCTGATTGTCTAATTCTGTTTGTTGCATGTTGGTTGCTGTTGCTGTTGCTGTTGTTCTTGGACTTGCAGTACCAGTTGCGTTTACATTGTTGTAGCTGTTGCTAGTTGTCGGTGTTGTTGGTGTGGTTGTAGTTAGATTTGTACTAGTTGCAGTTGCTAAAGTGATAGGTTGTTCTGGTTCTTGTTGTTCTGGTTCTGGTCCACGTCCCGGTGGCGTAGATGTCGTCATATTCAAGTCAGAGTTGGAGGACAGCGAGGACTCGACCGGCGACGTCATCATCGGCGATGGAGGCGTTGCTAGCGACTGCTGCTGCTGCTGCTGCTCTTGTTGCTGCTGCTCCTCAGTAATTTCTGTTTCAGTTTCAGTTACAGCCACTTCAGACGACTCTGATGGCCCTGCTGCTGTCTCCGCCTGCGGTTCGACCCTCGGAAACACACTCAGACCTCTTCTGCCCAGCGCCCGCAGCTCGCCCGGCGACTATTCGATTGGTGGAGATTCGAGATGGACGCAGGCACGGTTACGGGTTGGAACATACAATAATACAGAACAAACAAAATGCTGTCTGCATTCTACAGAACACACAAATAGGAAACGGGCATAGCCCTCTGTATACCAGTAACTCAAATTATGGGAAATAAAGCAACCAATGGCCAAAAGTTGTAAAAAGTAAGTACAAAATATTATATTAAATATATTTAGGATTTAAAAATATTTAATTTTTAAATGGTTCCTTTTAAATTTTTAGAAAAATCAAATTATAACCATATTACAAAGTATTTTGGTAATAAATTACTTGCAAAAAATTAAATTAAATAAATAAAGCAACCAATGCCCAAAAGATGTAAAAAGTAAGTACAAAATATTATATTAAATATATTTAGGATCTAAAAATCCTTTTCGATATTTAGAAAAACAACAAAAATTCTTGGAAAAATTTAAAATAAATTTAAGATTTAGGTAAAAAGTATTAAAAAGCAGATTTACTAGCCCATAACTGGATGAAACATGAGTATACAGAGGGTTATTCCAGACAGCAGCAGGACCGCTCCCTTCCTGCCTACCTCCGCCATCCCCGCTACTCACCTGCGGCTCCAAATCCGAGCTACTATCAATGCTGGCCATGGCCGTCAGCTTGGGGAATCCCCCTGTCCAGCCCATGAGAGCCGAATCTCCGGATAGGCGGCGCTCACGACGACTGTGGCTCTTCTTCTTTTTCTTCTTGGACTTGCGAGAGGTTCCTAAATGTTAGAATAGCAATAATCAGGTTAGTTTCTCTGGAGATAGGCATCCTAGTCACTCACCATTTGTGGAACCTCCGTTAAGCTGATCGGACTCGTTGGAGTCATCGTGATTATGGCCATTCATCTGCGGCGATGAAGAGCTAGAGGTCGACTCGCTGGCCGACACATCCATGGCAATGGCATTGGACACCAGCAGGCGATCGCGCATGTTGGTTGGACCCACGCCGGGACTCTGGCCACCCACGGGACTACGACCGCCGGCAGGGCTTCGGTTGCCGGCGGGACTGCGTCCGGCGCTGGGAGATCTGCCGGATGGCGAGCCATGTGCCCCATTGCTGGTCGTCTGGGGCGGCGAGGGCATTGACTTGGAGTCGCTGCTGGAGGTCCGTGGAGAGCGCTTCGTGGCGCGCGGCTTTGATGTTCCGGGAATGTCGTCGGGCGAGCTCATGTTGCTCTGGAAGGGATTTGGACAAAATGCAAATGTTATTTATCGTTTAAAAAGCTTGATATCAAGTGATAAGTTTGTAAGTAGTAGTTAGTAAGTACCAAAAAAGTTTTAAAATTTTTTTTTAAGTTGCAATGAAAAGTAGGTTTTGTTGGATTTTTTGAAATTTCTAAGTAAAAAAAAGTGACACAAAAATCAAATATTATGATTATTTTTGGTACCTGATTAAAAGCGTAAGTTTTTAATAAAAAAAACTTTTATTTGTTAGTTATTTGTTATACAAATTTGTTATTTGTTATAAAATTACTTCTGTCGTTTTCCTTTTCCACTTGTTAAAATTTTTGTTTTATTTCCGATTAATTATTAGGTGAAGTTTGAATACGGTATTATTAAAACCTGTAGTTCTTCGCAAGCAATGAACACTGTACTTTCTGTCAGCAGAGCTTTATGCGTTTGTGTGCGTGCGACAGCCTCAACAAATTTTTGACAAGAGCTTGCAGGTACATATACATATGTATGTATGTATGTATATTTCTACGTACACGCCGCGGTTTGTTTTTGTTCGGTTTCTTCTTTGATCGCCACCCTCCCCTTGCGTTTCAGGCAAATATTTAACCAACGAAAACACAACACACACTCACAGGCGCAATTTCTTGCGCTTTTTCTCTCCCGTTGCCAATCGGAAATTGCACAAATTACACAAATTCGCCTTTCAATTGCAATTATCAAGCCCTTTTCCACTTTGTCGGTGTCTTTATCGCCCTTTGGCTTTTGGAGCTTCTTCGGCGCATCGCAAACTTGCGATGTGTGTGGATGTCGCGGGTCTGTGTGCGTGAGTGACGCCAATTTACGCGGCCCCAAAGTTGCACTTTCCCGGCTTAGAATCGACGAACTCCAATAGTTGGGGAAATTAACCAGCTTACCTTTTTAGCACGAAATTACTTTTCACCAGAAAAATTCACTTATCAATCCAATTTCCCTCGAAAAAGTGAGAAGTACTCTCTCAAATGACATTCGGTAAATCGGCCGGAAAGAGTTGCCACCTGGTTGTCGGCAGCGTTGCCATCCGATATAAACAAGCCGATTGTTGGGAGTTCAGGCGGTGATTATTCGATATTATGGAAACCATTGGCGGTGAAATCCCAAAGTTTTAAAATTAAGGACTTTCAGTATAAAAAGTTGAATTTTTTATAAATATGTTTTTGTATTGATCCTTTGCCTTACTGATCAAACAAATGCCTCGATTAGATTTCAGTGAAATTAGTGAACGATAGTTGTCATAGAAGTTCCAGCTATCGATAGCCCGGAAACATCGCGTGCTTTCAATCATCCCTGGCGACACAACTGGTTGTACGTATGTATGTAGACGTATGTGCCCTACATACCTACATATATAACATTGCCAGCTCTGCACGTGAAATTCCGAAGGCGGCGAAAGTAATCTGTGATCAAATCAAGTGAGTTATGGGCCTATATGTGCGATCCCTAAGCTAAAAGAACATCTTAATCCACAGAAATGTCCAAGGCCAAGGGTAAGAAGAAGGAGCGCTTCGACGACGACGAGGAGCAGCCGGAGAAAGTGCAGGAGAAGAAGCCGCCGACGAGCAAGAAGGGCGGTGGGAAGAAGGGCAGGCGCGGAGGGGGCGGCGACTCCAGTGACGAGGATGTGGCGCCCAAGAGTCGCGACAACGAGGATCTGGAGAGCATAGCCTCCTCGAACCAAAGCAAACAGCAGCAGCAGGCGGGCAAGAAGCAGGCGAAGAAGGGGAAGAAGGGCAGGAGAAACGACGACTGGAGCGAAGAGGAAGAGAAGCCAGCGAAGGAAGACAAGGAAGAGGAGGAGGAGGAGGAGGAGAAACCAGCAGTTAAAAAGCCACCGAAGAAAAACAAGAAGAACAAAAAGAAGAACGACGACTTCTCCGACGAAGAGGAAGCCAATCTGGATTTGGAGGAGCCGGAGGAGGATGAGGATGAGGTAGAGGTGGTGCCCGCCAAGCCCGCCTCCAAGAAGTCCAAGAAGAAGCAGCAGAAGAACAAGTTTGCCATGAGCGAGGATGAGGAAGAGGAGGAACTGGAAGATGAGATCCTGGAGGATGAGCCGCTGCCCACCAAGCCGGCGGCTAAGAAGTCCCAGAAGAAGCAGCAGAAGCAGAAGATCCCATCCAGCGAGGACGAAGAGGAGCCAGAGGATGAGCAGCCGGAAAAGGAAGTGGAGGAGCAGAAAATAGAGCAAGTGCTCAGCGAGAAGGTGGCGGCAGTGAGTCTCAAGGAAAAGACACCTGAACCGGAACCAGAAACCCAACCAGAACCCGAGGAGGAACCCAAGTCCGAGGACAGCAAGGAGGCCAAGGACAAGAAGCTCACCCACAAGGAGAAGAAGAAGCAAAAGAAGCAGCTGGAGTACGAGCGCCAAATGGAGCTGATGACCAAGAAGGGCGGCGCCGGTCACTCGGATTTGGACAACAACTTCACCATGTCGCAGGTGCAGAAGAGCGCCGGCCAACAGGCGGCACTGGAGCATGCGGTGGACATCAAAATTGAGAATTTCACCATCTCAGCGAAGGGTGAGTCACTCTCCTTCTATTCTATCCATATATTTAATTACTATTAATTACAGGCAACGATCTGTTTGTGAACGCCAACCTGCTGATTGCCCATGGACGCCGCTATGGCTTGGTGGGTCCCAATGGACACGGAAAGACGACCTTGCTCCGGCACATTGCCACCCGTGCCTTCGCCATACCGCCCAACATCGATGTGCTGCTCTGCGAACAGGAGGTGGTGGCCACCGACAAGACGGCCATCGATACGATTCTGGATGCGGATGTGCGGCGCACGGAGATGCTCAAGAAGGCGGATGATTTGGAGAAGCTGTTCGCTGCCGGCGATTTGAGTGTCCAGGAGGAGCTGAACGATGCGTTCACGGAGCTCAAGGCCATTGGAGCCTATTCCGCGGAAGCCAGAGCAAGGAGAATCCTTGCTGGTCTCGGTTTCAGCAAGGAAATGCAGGACAGACCCACCAACAAGTTCTCCGGCGGCTGGCGCATGCGTGTCTCCCTGGCCCGCGCCCTCTATCTCGAGCCCACGCTGCTCATGCTCGACGAGCCGACCAATCATCTGGATTTGAACGCAGTCATCTGGCTGGACAACTATCTGCAGGGCTGGAAGAAGACCCTGCTGATCGTGTCCCACGACCAGAGTTTCCTTGACAACGTGTGCAACGAGATAATACATTTAGATCAAAAGAAACTGCAGTACTACAAGGGCAACTACTCGATGTTCAAGAAGATGTACGTGCAGAAGCGTCGCGAGATGATCAAGGAGTACGAGAAGCAGGAGAAGCGGCTGCGCGAGCTGAAGGCCCACGGCCAGTCGAAGAAGGCGGCCGAGAAGAAGCAGAAGGAGTCGCTGACGCGCAAGCAGGAGAAGAACAAGTCCAAGCAGCAGAAGCAGGACGAGGACGAGGGTCCGCAGGAGCTGTTGGCGCGGCCCAAGGAGTATATCGTCAAGTTCCGCTTCCCGGAGCCCTCGCAACTCCAGCCGCCCATTCTGGGTGTGCACAATGTGACCTTTGCCTTTGCCGGTCAGAAGCCCCTCTTCATCAAGGCCGATTTCGGCATCGATCTAACCAGTCGCGTGGCAATTGTGGGGCCCAATGGCGTGGGCAAGTCCACGTTCCTCAAGCTGCTACTGGGCGAACTGGAGCCGCAGGAGGGGGAGCAGCGCAAGAACCATCGCCTGCATGTCGGTCGCTTCGATCAGCACTCCGGCGAGCATCTGACGGCCGAGGAATCGGCTGCCGAGTATCTGCAGCGTCTGTTCAACTTGCCGCACGAAAAGGCGCGCAAGGCGCTGGGCTCCTTTGGGCTGGTCAGCCATGCGCACACCATCAAGATGAAGGATCTGTCCGGCGGCCAGAAGGCTCGCGTCGCCCTCGCCGAGCTCTGCCTGAGTGCACCCGATGTTTTGATCCTGGACGAGCCCACTAATAATCTGGACATTGAGAGCATCGACGCCCTGGCGGAGGCCATTAACGAGTACGAGGGCGGCGTGATCATCGTCTCCCACGACGAGCGGCTCATTCGGGAGACAGGATGCACTTTGTACGTGATTGAGGATCAGTCGATCAACGAGATCGACGGCGAGTTCGACGACTACAGGAAGGAGGTGCTCGACTCGCTGGGCGAGGTGGTCAACAATCCCAGCGTGGTGGCCAATGCGGCGGTGCTGCAATAACAATGGAATTGGAATTGGAGTTCCGAGTCCACGCTACTGCTCATCATCTCGTCAGCCGGCCGGCGACATGTTAATTGTTCAACTGTTGAATGGTTTAGCCGCTAGTTAGCCTTTTTATACCAACATATATACAATAACAAATTGTGAAAGTAAACGTTGTTACACAGGAAGGGTGTAAATGGCTTTTGAAGTTGTGGGATTTTGAGGAACTAAGGGGTCATATTTCAGATGATAATATGCTTGATTGTGAAAATATTGAATACTTTGGTTATAAATACTTGGATTTTATTCAGTTTTCCAATTATAATATTATATTCTTGGGGAAGTAATAATAATATAAATAATCACCTCAAAAATCATTAATCGATCTAACTACTTGGATATTATTTAGTTTTCCAATTTTAATATTATATTTTTGGAAAGATACTTTTATAAAGTGGAAAGTTAAACTTTGGAAGTAATAATAATATAAATAATCATCTCAAAAATGATTAATCGAAATAAATACAAGGATATTACTTAGTTTTTCAATTATAATATTATATTTTGAAAAGGTACTTCATAAAGGTGAAAGATTAATTTGGGAAGTAATAATAATCAACTCAAAAATCATTAATCGAAATAAATACAAGGATATTATTTAGTTTTCCAATTATAATATATTATTTTTTAAAAGATATTTTTATAAAATGGAAAGTTGAACTTGCGAAGTAATAGTCACCTCAAAAATCATAAATAAACCCCCTTATAAATATAAAATACAATCTTAATGTAATACATTCTAAAAAACCCAATTATAAGTAGTAATTCAAAGTATTTTACCGAATATTTCAAGTTTATTTCAGCCCGCAGATGGGTTTTTCAAGTGCACTCCGCAAAAAAATGGATAAACTTAGATTAAGGTACAAATAATTCTTATTTCTAAATATAGGAATTAGGGGATGATGCACCCCTAGCCGCTGCGATAGAAGGCCTTCACATTGTTGATCAGGTGGCTCAAGCCATTGTAGCCATCCTTATCGAAATCGATGTTCTCGCCGCCGAATTCGATGACCTGGAAGAGTGGAGAACGGGGGATTAGGAATCAACCAGGTAGCTTCTTCTCAGAGCAAGTGCACCCACCTCCTTGGCCCTGATGGTGTCCGCGCCATGGGGCACTCCAATGACCTCCACCCAGGCTCCATCGGCGGCGCCCAGTTCGCCCGGCAGATTGATCTTCAGCTTATGGTTGTCCGTCGAGTTGGCCAGCAAAGTGGATCCCGCCACGCTCTCCACGCGAACCATGATGCTCACGGTCTGTCCGGAGAACTGCTTCAGCATTCCCCCGTTGATAATCGAGCGAGGATCAAAGGCGTCCATGATTTTCCAGTAGTTTTATCAGAAAAGTTTCGAGTTTCAGCAGAAAATGAAATGCCGTAAACAAGAAAGAGCGCCAATCAAGACAGCGATGACAGAATCGATATATCCTTAGCTTCTATCGATAGTATCGGAGAATATGATCAAACGTTTTTCAAAATGTATTTTTTTCACCGCAGTATTAATAGTTTAACTCTCATTAATTCAATATAATGTTGTAGCTGTTTGTTAATTAATTCTTGTTTAGCGTTATTTAAAAATGGTTATCTATCTATGGATTCTTTTAAATATGTTCTCAAATAATGCCCATCTAATTATATAGAATGATTTCATTTAATATATTTTTATTTATTTGCCCCAAATAGATCATAATATCGCCAAGGCATACACCAAAATCATCGATAACACGGAAGATGCGCCCCAGTGAGAACGTGCCCATTTGAGCACGACGGGCCGTTACATCGATGTATCGATAGTTTTTAGCCTGGCCAACCGAGCCAATGTTTATTGTTATAAAATAAATGTTAAAAATAAACAATTAATCACTTAATATAAACAAAAACCAGTGCAGGCATTGTAAAAACGCCCCCCGCCCCCGAAACTGACCTCATCGCAGGCAAACAACAAATAAATAGAGCAACAACAACGCCAACGGCAGCAGCAGCAGCAACAACAACAAGCAGGAGATTCAGATTCGCAACGCAATCAAAAAAGAAAAAACGGAAAAAAAGCTACAAGGCGAAACGCATAAATAAATAGGGAAACAAATAATAGTAATAATAATAATAAGACTAAAGCCAAGTGGAAAAGTACGAAAGCGAAAAGAGAAAACATATGTACGTTGCGTGAGAGTGACGTGTGAGTGTGTGTGTGCGGGCGAGCGAGAGAGAACGACCAAGGAGAGGGGCGAGAGGAGAGGCGAGCAAAAACAAAAACAACAGCACAGCATAAGCGAGACCTTGAAAACTTTAAAAGCAGCAGCAAAAACAACAAAATAAAATAAAGTAAAACCCAAAAAAAAAGCTGAAAAATATAATCGAACTAAATATTTTTATATAAAATTTAGAGAGGAGAGTAGCGGACACGGATACCCTGTTATGGAGAGTGACGATTTTCATTTACCGCAAGGCGCCAATTAAAGGGGAAAATCCATAGAGAAAAACCGAGAAACGAGCGAGGAAAATCGGAAAATGGCAGCAGCCGAAACGGGCAACACAAGCTCCACGGGATCGGGATCTGGTTCCGGATCTGGATCTGGATCCGGATCCTCTACAGATCCCGCCAACGGCAGGGAGGCCCGCAATCTTGCCGAGAAACAGCGGCGGGATAAGCTGAATGCCAGCATCCAGGAGCTGGCCACCATGGTGCCGCATGCGGCGGAGTCATCGCGCCGCCTGGACAAGACCGCCGTCCTCCGGTTCGCCACTCATGGCCTGCGACTCCAGTATGTCTTTGGCAAGTCGGCCTCCCGACGCCGCCGGAGACCCAGCTGCCTCAAGGGTGCCAGTTCCGGTCTCTCCTCCGCCGCCGCCGCCGCCGGAGATCTGGCCAATCCCAGCCTGCACCTCACGGACACCCTGATGCAGCTGCTGGACAGCTGCTTCCTCACCCTCACCTGCAGCGGCCAAATCGTCTTGGTCTCCTCCAGCGTGGAGCAGCTGCTGGGCCACTGCCAGTCCGATTTGTATGGCCAGAATCTGCTGCAGATCACCCATCCCGAGGATCAGGCCCTGCTGCGCCAGCAGCTGATACCCAGGGACATCGAGACGCTCTTCTACCAGCAGCAGCACCAGCAGCAGCAGCAGCAGCACTCCACCTCCACTTCGGCCTCCGCCTCGGGAAGTGACCTGGATGAGGAGGAAATGGAGACGGAGGAGCAGCATCTGGAGGAGCAGGAGCAGGACGACAACCCGTATGATAGACGCCCGCCCAGTCCGCGCAGCATTGCCCACTTGGCGGCCATCGACGAGCGGCTGCGCGCCGATCGCCGTTGCTTCACCGTCCGCCTGGCCAGGGCATCCACGCGGGCGGAGGCCACGCGCCACTACGAGCGCGTGAAGATCGATGGCTGCTTCCGGCGCAGCGACTCCTCGCTCACCGGCGGAGCGGCGGCCAACTATCCCATTGTCTCGCAGCTGATACGCCGCTCGAGAAACAACAATATGCTGGCCGCGGCGGCGGCGGTGGCAGCGGAGGCGGCGACAACGTCGGTGCCGCCCCAGCACGATGCCATCGCCCAGGCGGCGCTGCACGGGATCAGTGGCAATGACATTGTCCTGGTGGCCATGGCCCGCGTGCTGCGAGAGGAGCGGCCGCCCGAGGAGGCGGAGGGAGCGCTGGGGGGCCTAACCATCTACAGGCAGCCGGAGCCCTATCAGCTGGAGTATCACACGCGGCACCTAATCGACGGCAGCATCATCGACTGTGATCAGAGAATCGGTCTGGTGGCGGGCTACATGAAGGATGAGGTGGGTATATTGCATGAGAGAGATCTCGGAAACTACAAAAGCTAGAAGGTTGAGATTTTCCACACATATTCTTGGGCCTCCTACGCAGCGCAAGTTTATTTCAGCCGAGCGCCACGCCCCCTCTAACGCCCACAATCGCCCACTAACGATTTTTTAAAGATTTCCGAGAAGTATAAATGCAGTTTTGTTGTGTATATATATACCTTTCAAAATGTAGACGACATTTTTCAAATCGGACCATTCATTTAAAAGTTATACGCAATTAAAATCCATTTAGCTGAGTTACGATTATTAGTTTAGTTTAGTTTCACCTTCGCTCTTACCCTTATTAATCCTTTAAATTCCCTTTTAGGTGCGCAACCTCAGCCCCTTCTGCTTCATGCACCTGGACGACGTGCGCTGGGTTATCGTGGCCCTGCGGCAGATGTACGACTGCAACAGCGACTACGGCGAGAGCTGCTACCGCCTGCTGTCGCGGAACGGGCGCTTCATCTACCTGCACACCAAGGGCTTTCTGGAAATCGATCGCGGCAGCAACAAGGTGCACTCCTTTCTGTGCGTCAACACGCTGCTCGACGAGCAGGCCGGGCGGCAGAAGGTGCAGGAGATGAAGGAGAAGTTCTCGACCATCATCAAGGCCGAGATGCCCGCGCAGAGCAGCAGTCCCGATTTGCCCGCCTCCCAGGCGCCGCAGCAGCTGGAGAGGATTGTCCTCTATCTAATTGAGAACCTGCAGAAGAGCGTGGACTCGGGGGAGTCGGCGGTTGGCGGGCAGCCGATGGAAAGCCTAATGGACGATGGCTACAGCTCGCCGGCGAATACGTTGACCCTCGAGGAGCTGGCCCCGTCGCCCACGCCCACCTTGGCTTTGGTGCCGCCGGCTCCGTCGTCGGTGAAGAGCTCCATCTCCAAGTCGGTGAGTGTGGTGAATGTGACGGCGGCCAGGAAGTTTCAGCAGGATCGGGAGCAGGCGAAGGAGCGGCAGCACAGCTCCTCGCAGGGAGTGATCCGCCAGCTGAGCAGCTGCCTCAGCGAGATGGAGACCGCATCCTGCACTCTGTCGCCGGCCAGCAGCCTGAGTGCCGGCGAGGCGCCCGATACGCCCGATCCGCACAGCAATACGCCGCCTCCGCCGCCACAGCAGCCACAGCCGCTCCATGCGCGTCCCAGTGTCCTGCATCGTACCCTCACCAGCACGCTGCGATGACGGGCCGATGGCTCCTGGTTTGCCTTCTAATTGGGTGTGGAAATGGACGCCACTAGTAGCGCACATCAAGTCCAAGCCAAGTGAAAGCCCAAAATGTATCAGATACTTTCAAGGATTAGCAAAGAAAACCAGTGGTTTTTAAAGACTCCTTTTAGAAGAGGAACATGTTTTTAACAATTGGAAATTTTATTTCATTTCAAAACATTTATAAAAACAGAATTTTGTAATTTTCAAGGGACTTTCCATTAATTCAGGTTTCTTTTAAACGTGATCTAAATGCCTTCTTTATCATAACCAAGCAAAACTATTAGGTTTCCCAAATATTTATCTTTTTAGTGACTCCTTTTAGAAGAAGAACAATTGAAAATTTTATTTCATTTCAAAACACTTATGAAAACAGAATTTTGTAATTTTCAAGGGACTCTCCATTAATTCTGGTTTCAACTAAATTCTTTCCTTGTCATAACCAATCAAAACTATTAGGTTTCCCATATATATTAACATATCCCAACATGGTTTCATTATAGTTTTAAAAACACCCATGCTTATGTGAACAAAAAGCGAACTGAGGGCGCATTTATTTTGAGATTATGGCAGTTATAATAATCCGATCACGATAATCGTTACAGAAAAGAAAGGGAAAGATACATTTTGGGTGTAGTGGCTGAATTTACAAGTGATGTCGATCCGAAGTATAGGCTATATATATTGAACGCCGATCGGTGTGCGCTGCTAAATGCGTTCCATAATCAATAATCTTCGTTATGTAATTACGTTTAATTTGTAAATATTTCGTATGTGTGTGTGTGTTTGAGCACGAGTGCGTCTGTGTGCATGGGTGTGTATGAGAAATAGATCCGTGCTCTCAGCTTTGGTTTTAGTTGAAATTTAGGCCCCATTTCCCGATTTCCCAGTGGTCCGATCTCCGCCCAGCCCCCCGCACACCAGTGTAAAAAGAGTACAAAAAAAAAAACAAAAACAAAAAACAAACAATTATATATTTATTTTGCCCTAAGTCTAGAACACGCTAAAAACGACTCATTAATAGTTAAACGGATTTTGCAATCGATGGAAATTAAACGCTCGATTTTTGTTTTGCCATCTCACTCACCACAAACAGTCAAACTTCTCTAAATCGAACTTTAAATCTACAACTTCTTAATATTTTTTTTTAGTTAATCAAACTATAGTGAAAAAATTACTAATATTTTAGGCGTATTTTTAGGAAAACCATTTTTAACAAACTTAAAAACGTATCCACTATAAATTCCAAAAATTCCAACACCAATTATAAAAGCTATAATACAGAATCCTTTGGTAATTTAAAAGCTAGGGATGCCAAATCTCGAAAAAAAACTTATTTTAAAAGTATTTAGCCAATTATATACCCAATAATTTCGAAATTTAGTTAACATTTTCAAAGAATTCACTGTAAACGAATAATAACCAATTGTGTTCAGAAAACGATTATAAAATAATTTTTTAGATTTAACAAAATAACTTTAGAAAAATTTTTTATAATCGAGACGGCACTTATACAATTTTAAATGATTTAAGCACATTATTTCGAAACAAGTGGAGTAAAATATTTCCCGACATTAAATATTCAAATGATATTCGTTTTTCTAAGAAAAAAAATTTTTTTTTTATTAGAGAAGAGGCGATCCAGTTCGTCCTAGCGAAGTTTGACTGTACTTAGTTCAATACTCACAGTTGTTATCAAAGCCTTTGCCATCGTCCTTGGCGTTGCGGTCTTATCACCGGCGTATCGGAGGGAATATATGATTTTTTTTCGGGGAAGTGGTTCGTTCTAGTGGTAATTATGGGGCGGTGGGTGGTTTAGGGGACGAGTGGAGGGGCGGGGCGGGGCGGACGTTGGTGGGCGAAAGGAGGGGGGCTAACGTTTCGTTATTTTTTGTTTCATAGCGAAATTCTGCTAGCTATAATCTTATGCATATATATTATTAACTTTTCGTTTAGCTCAATTTTTTGTTTGTATTTTTAATTATTACTCGGTTTGTCTAGTGTGTAATTTAATTAAAAGTCTAATGCTAATTTCCCAGCGAATCGTTCAGTGTTTGTTCAAACGAGTTGTGCTCTTTAAACACTTTTGGTTTATCCCTTCATTTAATTTTTGTTTGTCTACCTTGCGTTGTTATTTGCCCAAAAAAAAAACAAAACAAATTAATGTTTTTTTTTAGTAATTTAGCTTTAAGTGTAATGTCAAATGTCAAGCGGTATAATCTACGTAAGAATAATAATGTGTAATGTCTTTTTTAGAACTTGCTAAACTCTAGCAATTAAAAAATAGCACGTAATTAACAATAATTAATTATAATAATCAGTGACAGTTCATGCAGATGAAACGTTAATAAATAATAAATTATAAAAATGTTTGTTTTTATTGCGGGTTTAAAAAATAAATGTGATTTACATTTGTTTTGGGTGAATCACATACAACAGCTTTGGCGCGCTTTCCCTCAATAAACAAATAAATGTAAGTTTAAAAAATAAAGTTCTGCCTTATAAATCATGTCGATTTGAAAGTTTCTCTATTATAAGAACATATTACAATATGGTGAAAGGGGCCTTTCCACAGAAAAATAATTAGTTTATTGACCGTAACAATGGCAATATTGATCCAAATATGGAATGTCATACCTTTCTGAACTCGTTATTTAATTTCCAATCGATTGGCATTTAAACCTGAACATTTTATTTTTTGGCCATTTTTCTTAAAAAATCATGATGTACCCCCTTACAAAAAAAATGAAAATTGGCGAAAATTTAATTTTTTCTAGATCACCCGGAAAGTAACATGGATTTATTTATTGTTTTGTTATCTGTTCAAAACAGTATGTGTTTTTGGTGTAGGACCATTTTTGAACAAATTATAGCAAAAAAACTGAAAGAAAAAATGCATATTTTTGTCAAAAACCGAATTCCCGATTTTCCAAAAAAAAAACAAAACAGTTTTTTCGATAAAACGATGTATTGATTTAAAAACGGATATTAGGAGGGTGTCCTCGCTAAGTTAGCCGATACACCCTCCTAACATATCAAAAATACAGATGTATCGATATTTCGATATCTTTGTCACGAACGGTCTATTTGCAAAGGTAAAAATGGTATTAAAAAGTGCATTTCTGGCCGACGGGTTTGTTGCTGGGTTTGGGGGTTCCAATTCGAATTCGGAACGGGCGAAGACGAGACAAAACGGTGCGCCCGCAAACGCTCGAAAACGCAAAATTTTGTCGGTGTCCGTTCCGCTTTTTCTGCGTCTGTGTCTCCGTCGCGTGTGCGTGCGCGCGTGTCTGTGTTCGTTTTTTGTTATTTTTTTTAAACCAACGACAACACATAATATTATTAAAATACACAAAAATTTCGGTGATTATATTTAAATGATTTTGTTTTGGTGGCGTTTTGAATGAGAAAAGCTGAGAGGCGCAGTGGAAAACGTAAGAAATGCTGAAATAAAGCTTAAAGTAAAAGCAGAAATTGAGAGTTTTTGTTTGTGTGTGCGTGCGTGTGTGCAACAATAACAAAAAGAGAGGTGGCCCGAAAGTTGAGGAGGGGAGGGGAGGGGTGATGGGGGCAGACAGGGAGCAACACCTACGCAACTTTTGTTGTTGTTGTTGTTATTCCTTTTTTGGCATGCCGTTGCTTTCTCTCTTCCACTCACAGCCTCATTTGAATTTTTGTTGTTGTGCGGCAAATTTCTCCACTTCCTGTTCTCTTTCGACTCCTTTTTTTGGGGGCTTTTGTTATTTGTTTCCAAAACAACCTCTTAAATAATCAATATAAATTGCGAAAAAATTTCCAGCCGCATTAAAGAAACTTGCCCTACATTCAACAATAAATAAGAAGTGAAGAAATACGTTAATAAAAACTTGTTTTGTTTTGTTTTTGTGTTTTATGTGCCGAGATCATAAAGCTCTCTCTCTCCCTCTCTCCCGCTCTCTTTCTCTCGCGCAGAAGATAAAAAAGATCAATCAATTCAAATCACTCTCTTCTCCTCTCTTTGCAACAAAGTTGAAGGTCTTTTTTGCATGGCAATGTTGCCAAGCGCCAGAAACAACAACAAATAGCAACAATAACAAGACATACACAGAACGAAATTAGGATAAATGTGAATAATAATAAAGCAATTAATAAAAAGAACAATTGGATATTCAAAAGAAAGGTTAAGAATCATTTAAAAAAAAGATACCATAACTTAGGATAAAAAGTATCCTTAAACATTTTAAATAAACCAGCCAAATAGCCCCTATTTTGCTCCGTGTATCGTTTCGATTTCGCAGAACTGGTTTTCAGGCGTTTAGTTTTATTTATTTTTCATATTTATTTGTTTCTTTTTGCTGGCTGCGATGTTTTAAATACTTTAATGACGTCAGCGGAGGCTAAATTGTTGATCAGCATTTTTTTTGCAACTGCACAGGACTGTGCAATTAATTAGCACTTATCTGCGATTCAAATAATATTTATGCATTGAATAATCAGACAGTAGAGCTTTTATAACATGAAAAGAACGGCTATTTTAATATAATTTATTCAAGGAATTTGTGTCTCACAAAAAAGGAAAATGAAAATTTGAATTTAAACCATTTATATGATAACTTTTGACCTAATTGATTAAAATTAGTAAAAAGTCTTGAATATAGGCAAGCTCCACTGTATGGAGATATAGAAACAAGTCGCAGAAAAACATACAAAATCTAAAAGAGCTTTTGGCGCAAACGCAAAGTGGTGGAGAAGAAGAAGAGTGAGAAGAGCAGGTAGAGAGCGGGAAAGCAACAATGTCTATCTGTCTCCCTCTCGTGATCGCTCCTCTATATATATTTATAATTTATACTCTCTTGCAGATCACAAATAAAATGTTTTAATCAATTAAACAAAAAAAAAAAAAACAACAACAAAATTTCAACTAATTGGATCCAGAAGAAAATACAAAATTCAATCGCGCTGACGACAAATAATTGTGAAAACAATGCATTTAATTAAAGTAAAGACTAAACTCGCGCTGAAAATGCCCGAAATCAAAAGAAACTAGCGAGAAACACAATCAAAAAATCGCACAACAAATCGCAAAAGTTAACAAAAAATCCAAATAAATTAAGCCAGACAACAAAAGAGAGCCAGGAGCAGAGAACGACAGCGAAAACAGCAAAACGACGGCCCCAAAATGTTGTACCAGCTAAGTAAAGCCACTACTAGAATCCGACTCAAAAGGCAAAAAGCCGTTCCACAACATTGCTGGCTCTGGAGTTTAGCATTTCTGGCAGCATTTACTCTAAAGGTAAGCGAAAGAGCCACGGAACTTGGTCAAAACACAATAGCGGGTGGGTTTCTAGATACCCAGATACCATTAACAAGTAATATCCACCATACCAACCAATATTTTTATAAGTAATGCTGGGTTCTATATAATATCTTTATTTAAATAGAATTTCTAGATTTTCCAAAATATGGGATCTGTGGGAAAAAAAGGTTATAAGTCTAAAAAAAGATCTCAGGACTAACCTTTTCTTTCTTTAATTAATTTTATTTATTTATATTTTATTATAATATTACACATACAAACTTTAAAAACTTACCATATTCTATCATCGATCTCAGAAGATATCAGGAGACAACGTTTTCAAAAATCTGACGGATACACAAAGATATACTTAATTAACTCTCAACTTTTAAGGGCTATCAATGCGGCAAGATTCTGCAAACATTGTCCAGAGTTATTTATTTATTTATTTGTGACCCAACCAACCCCACATTTTCTCACCCACATGAAAATCTTCTTCACTTTTGTCTTTGGTCTTTTCCCATGTTAATTAAATTCAATTATTTGGCATCATGTTTGCTTTTCGTTATTGTCCATGCGGATGTATTTGTCTCACTGTATGGGACTACTCAAAACAAACAAAGACCTTGAGGAAACAACAATCAATAATTAAACAAGATTTAGCATTTTGCATCTCAAGTCGTGCTTGAGGGAAATATAAAGTAAAATGCATTCGACTGCCAGTTAAAAATCTATAATATAACGAGAAAACGAAATTGTATTCTCAAGGGTTTGTCTAGATATTACTTATCTTTACTAGCACGCATGCTTAAAACCTTTAATTGATATTTCGTGTTGTATCGGTTACGGTTTCTGTTTTGCATAACAATTTCATAACCGATTCCCCCCGATTTGTGCATCCAAGTTTGTGATGTAAGCTCTGAGACTTGCAATTTTCCCAATTACTTTTCGACTTTTGCAGTTTTGCACGAATTCCATTTTCATTAAGTATTTTTCATTACAATATCTATTCTTAAAGAAATAGAAAATGGGAAATACTCCATCTATCTAGTCTTAACTCGATCTATATGCTACTTACTGGATACTACTGGTAAATATTTATCACAGATGTGGGCACGACTTGGATTGAATTTAAAACCCACCGTTAACCGGTTCGCATTCGACTTTGGTTTCATTTTACATTGACAAATTTTCATTCGTTTGTTTTTAGTTTTATTTGTTTAACGAAATTGTTGGCGCGTAACGACTACTGCTCCCCCATAAAAATACATACATACATGCATATCTATACAGTGTTCTACTATTTCTAATACAACCCACCAATTGTTTCCCGGGAGATCCATTTCAATTGCTTTTTTAGTTGTTCAAGTTGTTTCACCGGTCGCTGTTTTTTTTTCATTGCACCGATAAATGGCCAGAAATATTTGCCATTCGGGCACATACAATCTTAACTTATTTCGTTTCGACGCTGGTGGCCCATAAGTCACGTCTCTCGGTCAAATAATAGACACGAATAAACACAGGCATTCATTAATGCAAGAACACATTCATGTGGTATTTATAGAGTATATGCTTAACCGTTTAAACTGATAAAGTATCAGACGATAAATGATAGTGATTGCTTTTCGATTGATTTTCATTTATAGATCGATAAATACTAAGTAAATATGATGTTATGATATGATTTGATTTTTAAACTCCAAGAAAAGTCAATATTTATGGGTATTAAGAAAGCATACCATGGATTAAAGTAAAAAGACCAGTTTAAATGAGGCGAAAAATAAGGTTTACAGAAGGAATTAAAAACAATTATCCCCGTAAGATGCTGGCGACACTGGTTGAATAATAAGGAAGTGCTGGGTAATTAAATGCCGGGCGGAATCCACAGATGCACAATGCAGATAGGAACCAATTTTCTCGAGAACCACGCCCATTTCATGTCCTGGGACACGTGTCAACCGTAACGGAAACAAAAACACGAAACTTTGGAGATATTCGCCAGAAAGAAATGTTTTCTCAAGGAGGGACCAAAAAGGTGGGGAGAAGTCAGTGCAGGATGGCAATTAAATGCAACCCTGCACTGTTATGCAATTGACACCAAAACATTTGGGTTCCCAACCCCCTTCTCAGCATTAAGAAACCCTCTTTGTTTTTCCACCCAAAGCAAGAAACAAATTCTACTCGAAAATGTGCATAAATTAAGTAACAATTAAACCAAGTTGAGCTTGAGCTTATTAACCCCCTGATGGCATGACTAATTGATCTTATTCGAGATTAACAATACGCGTTTAAAAGCAACCTGAATGAGTCAGTTGAGAATGCAGAAAAAAGAGAAGGTAGTACATTGATTTTATGAACTAGAAACGATTCTGTTTAAATATCCAAGATCTCTACTTTTATAACTCCACTCTTTATAGGCAGATGGTGTCTGATATTTGCCAGATCTTTTTGCTAGACTCTTAAAAATATCTTGCAACAATATTTTTTGATGAGCTACCACCTCCCATCTTCCATCTCGAGACATCAAACACAAACTGAAAATAGAGCCGAATGCCGGAAATGCTACAACAAAATGCGAAATATACAAAAAAGAGGAAAATCGAAAAGGAAAATTCAAAGATATTATGGCTGCAATGAAATTGTGGTTTCCCGCAAAGGGGAAAGTGTTCGTTCGTTCCTCTAACTTGATGATCCATTTTCACTGACTCTCCAACTTTATATCAATGATCGATTAATGCCTGGGGGTTTTCGGGTCGTTTTGCGAAAAACCTTCCCGACTTTAAGTATAGTTTCTGATTGGGAAAACGAGAATTCGGGTTGGAGGAAATGTTTGGCCCATTCCGAATTCTTCATTGTCCTGCAACAAAAGCCAGAAAGGAACCGAAAATGAAATTGCTCTAACGGTGTTTGCTCCCGTGAGGCGTTTTTCGTTTTCGTTTCAGTTCACCCACTATAGTTTAGGGGTGACTTTTCCGCACAACTCTGGCTATATAAAACCTAAAACCCAGACCCAAATTTATATATCGAGCACTGCACAGCTGCGGTGAGGGAAGTAGTAATGAAATGTTATAAGAATTCAAATTGAATACCTACCTTATTATTAAAAAAATTCAAATATTTTATTATCAAGACTTAAAGAATTATAATTTTAAAAAAAAGTTCAAAAGAGAGTTATAATCAAAGTTTAAAACTATAAAATGCATTTTTACTTACAGGTTTCCTTAATCATCAAAAACTTTTTGAATAATAAAAATCTACTTACTAATAACTCATTTCTCCCAAAACTAATCGCAAACTTCTATTACTTTAAACGCGTCTGTATGCTCACATGTGTGGGTGTGTTCTATATGAAGTCACTTAATATTTAGTTTACTGTAGGACATGATTCATAACCGGGGAGGTTTCTTCTTCGCAGCCAAATAAGGGGGAGGTATTATACAAGAATGAGCCACCGGAAGGAGACTGCACTAGTTCCTCCTGCCGCCACTTGAACATTATGAAAGTCATAATTTTTGTATGCGAAAACATTCCTACATGAAATGAAATGTCTGCTCACTAATTACTTGTGTATTCTGTAGCGAAAGGTCGATAAAATGACTTGGTGCAAATGGAGAGCTGAGATCTGGTGGCCAAAAGTAGACCAAAATAGAATGAGAACATATGGTGTTTAAAGTTTGATCCATAAAACCCAAACGATTCTTGTTAATTTGTATTATACCTTTAAAATATCTAATACAAAGGATTACAAATGGTTTCTCTCTTTAGATGATATAATAATAATAGCTGACTCCATTCATGATTACCTCAACTTGCATTAATTAAAATCAATACTTTTATATTCTGCCCCGGAATCGCAAATCCCGATCGCCGTTTGTATACAGGAATTTGCAATTGCAAATGAACAAAAGCAACAAGCAGACTGGAAAATAATAAAAAAAAAACTAATGAGAAAATGCAATGGAAAATGGGAAAACGGAGAGGAGAGGGCGTCGTTTTGCAGTTGCTGTTTGCTTAATTGAAATTTATTGACTGCGCGTTTGTAAATTGTTTCATCTGAAGGCGGCGAGGGGAGTGGAGGGCAGGGGTATTTAAAATAGTAGGAGAACACCAGATGCAGAGTTTATTTTCAAAAGGGTGGCCAGGAAATCGCACTCTGAATTTTTCCCCCACACTTTCTCCCGACTTGCGGCTCATTTGCGAGCGCCACACTTTTCCCCATTCCGTTGACGTTTTTATAGGCAGTTGAAAATCTTGCGAAATCATCGAAAATTCCACTCCATATGGACGCGTTTGGAACCATTGGAGTTCTCTTTTCCCGGCTTGTCAATCAGTTTATTGGATAGTTCTTTCGCCCGACGCCTGTCATTTGGCCCAAACTGACAGCTTGTCTGTTTTATTCTATATTTTGACAGGGGAAGTAAGGTGATTTAGCCGCTCGGAGTGGGTCTAAATGGGTATGGGGAATACTAGAGCCAGAACTTTGGGGGAAAAGAAATAACCTTTAAACGTCACTGAAAAAATAACTTAATATCTGTAAAATCTATTAAATATTAAGCTATCCAAAAGTTATACAATACAATACAAAAAACATACAATGAAGCCAACTGGAATCTAACGAATCCACCCAAAAATCGAATCAGAACAGGAAAATTATGTATAGAAAAGACAAATCGGAACCCATCAATGATTTCCTCTAGCAGGAAAGAATGACCGATGTCATTGGCCTTGAAATTTCCGAAAAACTCGACAACCCTCCCGAAAACGCGGGGGAAAAACTGAAAACTCCCTCTAGAAAAACTGTTTGGCCAGCACGTTTGTAATTTAGTTTGAGTTTGAAGGGTGTGAATTCATTTGTCGATTTAATTATTAGTTGCTGCTGCGGCTAATGCACTTAAAAAAAAATCAAGTAAATTTATAGGTTTTGATATTATTTTAGATATTTTATTTTGAATGATTTAACCTTTAAAATAATAACCTAACTTTTCACTTATTATTTTAATAAAGTGTAAATAATCAATTTATACAATTTTCTCTCAGTGCCCTTTTGTGAAACGCAATTCGGTTCTATTCCTGTTTTATTTTTTCCGTGCTCAAGAAGCGTCAAAAATGTAGCGAGGGTGGCTAGAAAAACTGTCCACCCCCGAAGAACTTCTCGAGTGTGTACAATTCACTGACCTTGGGATATGTGCTATGCAGCCGGATTCGGAATCGGAATGCGTAAACCTCAAACTCAATCGAATCGGGGTTGCAAGTTAATCCACTCCGCATGGTTCATCAATTCAATTAGTCGAACGGAGAAGCATTAAAGATAATAGCAAGACTTTTACTAGCCAACGATAAACGAATAAAGAACTAATGTCTTTTGCTCCACAAATGAAATCGATATCTTAAAACTATCCAATAAGAAAATCTTTCCTTCAATTTTCTTAGAAAAACCCCGAATCAAAATTAAATTTTAGAGCGACAAAACCAACTTTGAACTACTGCAACTGATTTGGCTTTTCGAAACGAAGTTAAATTGGACATGCCAAGGATGAATGAGTTCCTGCGCATTGCATATTCATCGTTGGTAACCCAATCACCCGCCAGACTTGGCTATGAACTCCATAATTGAGGTGCTTTATGCTCCACAAAAAAAAGAGGGAAAGAGGGGAAAAAGTGGAAATATTCAGAGGATGTGCTTCAGGGCTTGTGGAGTCCTCTGAACGAGCATGTAACTAGACGCTAAATAACGTTTAGCATGGAAATGGCAACATTTCGCTTTGGCTTTGGCTACACCTGTGGCCACCATTTCCATTTCCATCCACATCTCCACCTACTTACATACTTCTCTCAACCTTCCAACTTCACTCGTGACTTAAACTGTTTGCATAAACATTTCCATTCTTTTTGCCATGCACATACGCCATTCGCGCCACTTGCAACTCATGCCACATCCTAAATCCCATCCCATCCCATCCACCATTAGGGATACGTGCTAAAGTGCACTGAGGAGTCGACAGCGTCTTCCCTGCAAATTCAATTTACCGCAAGTTTGCCAAGCACTGAACGAAAAAGTTGAAAAAGTTATTGAAGTCAGGAATAAGTCTATCGGATGGTAACCACAAGCGGTTGGTGGTTTGCGTCCACCCGGGGGCGCCAAAAAAATTGCTCAGATCATAGGATCACTTGTGAAATTGAAGTAATTTATTATTTCTACTTCTTTAATTATGGCGTGTAAAAATATTCTTAAAAACCCTTTTTTTTCCTCAGTGCACACACTGTTGACAGTTATGTCAGTGCTTGCGAAAGGTTGTGGGTGGCTCAGTTCTGTTGCATGTGGAAATTGGAGGTGCATCCTTAAGCCGTTTCTTAAACGTTGCAATCAGCTTACATGGCCATAATTCGCAACGGGTCTCAAGTCAACTGTGAATATATGATATCGTGTGTCTGATCGAGTTTGTTACCGTGCGCTTGGCTATCAGCACGTTAAATGGCCAGCGATTCAATGACCATTGGCAATTTTCGGGGATAAAGTTATTTTAATGGCCAGTGCGACACGTGTGTGTGTGTGTGAGTCGCGTTTTCATTAGAAAGGAATTTTATTGCCATTTTTCGGATACAAAAAAAATATACACAAATTACGTAGGGGAGTTTTTTGACATCGAGGGATGGTGTACCCTGTATTAAGTATTACCTATTTATTATATATTGTAAATTAGATCTAGTTCAACTCATAGAGATTTATATTTTTCAAGAGCAAACATTTTACCGATTTAAAGAATATTTTTACTTTAATTAATTCATGAGTATGTCTGATAAAACCAAACTCAGGGGTAAA
Source organism: Drosophila takahashii (assembly GCF_030179915.1). NCBI lineage: Eukaryota > Metazoa > Arthropoda > Insecta > Diptera > Drosophilidae > Drosophila > Drosophila takahashii. The sequence continues at coordinate 12,138,336 of NC_091683.1, forward strand.
TCGAACAGGAGGAAAAACCAATGCAAAAAGAGAAATCAAGGCAGATTTTCTTTTCTCTTTTTCACTCCCTCCGTGGAATGCATTTTTAACACTTTTTTGGCACGCATCTCGGGCGGCATTTTCCCAAGGGTGGAATAAAAAAAAAAAAAAAAGGAACAGGGAAAACGAGGGGTGCGAGAAGGCCTCCCGGGGTTGTTCGATCAGGCTGCCCCTTTATTATTTATCGATTGGCATTCGATTGGCCATTCAGCCTGTTAACAGTTCAGATGGAGAACAATGGGCGTCAGAAAACAGATAGCCTTTCGGTCCCTCCATCCATTATTTATTTTTGGACAACACCTCAGAGCTCAAATATAACATTATTTTAACTTTTTACAAGGTTCTAGGAAATACTTAAAATACCTAAAAGAAGTACTAAATATTCAGTTGATATAATGAATCAATTTAGTACACTGCAAAACCTATTTAATGGCTAATTTTTGGTTTGTTTTTGAAAAGCCTAAAATTAAACATAGAGACCAAAAAACCAAAGAAAGACAAACAAACATATCAAACGTCCCACAACATCTGTTGAAAAATGATTGAAGGAACCAAAAAGCCGGCTGACACAAATGACGAATGAAAAGGCCAACATATGTGGCGGGCCTAACCAGCCCTCTATTCTTTTTTTTTTTTTTGGGTATTATGTCACAAGGTGGGCTACGTGTCGGGCTTATGCTAATTTATTGCTGCACCAAAAACTCCAGCATCAGGTTGTACCAATTGCTGGCGATGTTCCTATGTTCTTCTGGTGCTAACTTTTGCCACCACCAGCGGAAAATTGAGATATTTGTGTGCTCTAGTTTTTCGTGTCTGGAACTCTGGGGTCTCGAGGTTTCCGGGGGTTAAATCGTATGGCAACAACAAATGACATTAACAACGCTTAGAGCAATTACACAGAGACAGACGGGCGTTAGAGGAGAATATAGAAATTTAGAAGGGCGGGTGGATAGATGGATGGGGGTGCTTCTGGATTATTTATAATGAGGCAATAACAATTTGTGCTGCAGTTGGTCATGACATTCGATTAAGCTGTCCGGATGGCTTAGCTTTTGTCTCCAGCTGCCCCCAGCTCTGATTTCCCATGTAAACAAAAGTTAAGCTGAATTAAATCTCCTAACTTTTGAGTATTTTCTATAGATTGTATCTTTCATATATATTTTATTATTTAAAATTGAAATGCCTAAGCTAACTCGTAAAACATAGAAGTTATTTAAAGTTCAATGCATGGTAACAAATTTTATATTAAACTCTGTTTTTCTCTTATCATTTCAGGTTCGTACATATCTGAATAAAGGCAGTCTTCTGCCCACACACACACACACACACACTCACTTTAGTGACAGTGTCTAATCCCCAAAGTGAAGAAAATTCATCGCTGTGAACTCGCACCACTGAAAGAAATTGAAGAAGTTCTGCAATATGCCGGGGTTTAGGTCGTCTGATGCCACTTGAAAGCACTCAAGTTGTCGTAATAATGCTCTTAGGCAAGATATGTGCTTACATATATGTGTATGTAAATATGCACATTGCATATAGGGTGGGGTAAATCCATCCCATCTCATTGTTGCAAATAATTCAGGTTTATTGTCAAATGAAGACAAAGACAAGTCGCCGAAAACACTCCAAAGGGAATTGTGACTTATGAATTGTACAGATAGAGATATTTATTGTATTTTAAGAATTTTACCAAATTTAAAAGAGTTGATTGGGAATGGTTTCCCCTTAAAAGCATAACGTTTACTTATAGAAACCCCTTTGTTTTCTTGGTGCATCAAATTTATTCATGCACTTGGCCCTGCATAAACTTACAATCTGCATTTAAATGCATTTAAAAACGCTTAGACTGGCACTAAAACAGTCAGATGGAGATGGCGACGGAAAGATATGGGATATGCGGATTAGAAAAGGGGGGTTGTGTGGTGGGTTCTACAGAAAAGGACGGCCTTAACCCCTGACAGACCCCCTGGAAAAAAAAGAAAAGGAGACGAGGAGTGGAGCCCACAAAGCTAAGACAAAGCTTTCTGGTTTATCTGTCTGCACCAGGCAACTGCGATTTCTCTTTCGCACTCTATTGTTGCTGTCTCTTTTTAGCAGCACACACACCTACCAGTATTACATATCTGGGTGTGCTAGTGTGTGTGTGTGTGACTCTATGCGGTTTATTTATGCCGTCTGCCTGATTTCCGCTTTTTAAATGCTTCTGCCCTCGGTTGCAGCTTCTGCTGGTGCGCTGCTTGGGCGAAAACACTGTGAGAAACATTTTTAATTTTATCACATATTTTTTTTTACTTTTTTTCTAGGTTTTTTTCTTTAAAGTTTAAACCTCTGTGGAATCCCTAAATAATTTAAATTAATTTTTTTTGTCAGTTTGAACTTTGAACTCTCTCTGTGTAAAATCCATTGTAAATGTCCTTAATTTAAACTAAAACTTGAAGCAGTAATGGTTCATAACAATAGCAAAATTTATAGTATTAATTGTTTTTACACCTTTTGTGATTTCTCTCAGTGTAGGCTACATTGGCTCTGTCCTTCAAGCTCAAACAACAACAAATTTATTTCCATTCTGTTCTCTTCTACGCGCTTGCAGTTAATTTTTATTTTTTTTTTGTTTGTTTCATTCCGACTGTCCCATTCGATCTCTTTCCCTCACCGAAGGCAGAGGTGCTAAGTGGAACACCATTTGGCCCTGACAAAGGCATTGTAATTAGAGGAAGACGGGTCTGAGTGAGATGGATAGAGATTGAATTGTGTGCAGGGAAAAGTTAATAGATCCGTTCCTAATGAACAGCTCCATTTCCTCAATGGGAGAGAGAAAGAACTGGAAGGAAGAGAATTGAAATTAATTATAAGAAGGTAAAGAAATTGAAAGATGGAGAGGTAATGTAGAGCTAGACAATTAGTACGTTTGATTTATGGGTTTATAAACATACCAAGAGAAGTTCATATAAAGTTAGGGTGTTAAGTGTTATGATTTAAACATTCCTATAGTTAAGTATTTATGTTTTGAGGGTTCAAATCAATTTTAATTTTTTGTTTCACTCTCAACGTTCCAATTGTAAAAGCATTTCCAATGTTCCCAAAACAATCTAATCAATGAACATGAATGAACATGAATGCAGACGGGAACTCATTTAAAATGTTCAAGACATTGAACAAGAAACATGGCCCATTAAATATTCACCACGTATATTGCCTCCCTAATTCGATAATTTGCGAGTTAATTTTATAACTGACTTGCAGCTCATTTCGTCGCCCACATGCAAACTTAATCAAATGGCAATTTAAAGCGTTTCCCTATCCCCCCTTGCCCCCCCAACCAACGAACTCAAAATAAACAAATCAAACGGGGTGCAGATACGGTGACGAGTTGCATGCAACCCCACAGAAGAATTAGATGCACTGACCGCAAACTGAATTGGAATTCCCCTGTCCAAAGTGTCGGCTAGCCAAAAGGTCAACCGACGGCCGACAAAAGGGATGTAGATGGACAGATTGATGGTCAGATGAATGGATGGATGGACCATATGCAAATGAGCCTAATTAGATGACAGGACACGCACACATGATTAAAACGAAATATTTCGGTTTTGTCGGGGTCACCATGTTTTATTTAACTTTTGTCCAGTCAGGGGACAAATGGATTTATAAGCCGAAATTCGAAGTGGTCACACTTAATTGTCAACAAATTTGGGCTTGGAAAATCTCAACCCTCCCCCCACAAAAACCTCAAACATTTTCAAGTGCACCCCGTTGAGCATTAAAATACTTTTCAGCCAGCGCTAAAAGCAAAATGATTAATTGCATTTGCTGTCGAGCCAAGAAAAAATAGGAAGACAAGACAATTTTCCTGGTTTTTAAGTAATTCCCCACACTCTTGGCCACACTTTTCGAGGGTTGATGAACTTCACAGAGAAAGAAAACTCGATGCACTTTGATATAATTAAGTATTCCTATATATTTCGAAATATAAATTCTAGTAATCATCTGATTCTCCAGATATTTTAAACATTTTACTTTTAGAAATCTAAATCTAACTTTATTTGCTTCATAATCTTGAATCAAGACTTAATATCAGATGGAGATGTTTTCACTTGGTGTACGTCTTTTCATCTTTGTGACTTTTACTTTGCCGCCTGATAAATTAAATTGAATTCCCTGCCTTTGGCCGGGCTGAGATGTGATGAAATCCGTTTAAACGCAACTTTATATAGACACCCCGTTTCTTTCCGGGGATTCGAGACCATCCCCCTTATAAGTCTGCCACCCCGCCAAGCTGTCGCTTCAGACGATGATGATGATGATGATGGGAGCCATGAGAATTTGTTGTCGCTATGACGATGGAAAGTGCTTTTGACCAGCTTTACCAACCCTGAACACCCCAAAAAAAGTCTAATTTCTAGAGGATTTCTCTGCAAACGCTCAGTACGTACTCTTCTCGTACAACTCCCCCACTTTATCCCTTAATTTCCGTTGAAGAGGGGGAAATAGTTGCTTTAGGCTTAAGCTTTTCCTGTTTGTTGTTGCCATTGTGGTTGGTGTTCTTGGAGTCGCAGGTTTATTTCATTTAAAGAAGGTTAACATAAATTGCCATCCAGGACTCGAAATATGAGGGAAAAATTCATGGAATAATTAATGGTAAATGGTTTTTCGATGGATATACATTTGATGAAGATGGATGCACTTCCACGCCACTTTGTGAGTGGGATATACCATTGAATTTCAACTAATTAAGGGTTGGTAAATGCGCAGTGATCAGGGGATATAATTGATATAGGTTTGATAAGTTAATTTTTTAAGTTTATAAGATTAAAAAAAAAGATAACTTTAATACCAAGTATTTTTAGGTAATTAATTGAATGGAACATGTAGAAATAAGTAACTGAAGTGACTGTAAGAAAGTCCTTGTTAAAGCAATCTTTTTCCTTTTCGCCCGTCTGCTCTTTTTCTTTCACCCTCCTCCTTCTACCCCCTTTTTTAAGTCAGCTGCTGTTACCGTTGATTTTATCGTCTGCTTTGACAGCTGTCACACCGTCATTGTTGAATCCCATTGGTGTTGCTCTCCAGTTTTGTTGTTGAATTGCGTTGTCGCTGTTGTTGAGTGTTGTTATCATTGCATTCCCCCCATGTGATTCGCATTGATTGATAGTCTGCAAAGATTTGTTTGCGAAGAGGAAATGAAATTGCGATGTTTGAGGAAGTACATACATATATGTGTGTGAGAAGTGCTGACTGGAATTTTGTATTCCGTTTTTGATTTGAAATATTTGTTATTACCAAGCAGTGAGGTACCAAAAATAGCCGTGCCCCACGTTGGGCGCCAATTGTTTGACTCTAAACAATTATCCCCTAGTTTGCAAGAAACTTTGAAATTTGTTTCACGTTTATTTTCATTGACAAGCGGTGAAAGCTTTCAGGAATTGTGCCTGCAACAATAGATCACAATTCCATTTCCGTACTAGTCGCTTCCTAGCAATTTCCTGACGCCAGGTGTCGCATTTGTGCATTAATGCTCACCTCATCCATTGTGCTCCGGTAAATTGCATCTGTCTCACTTTTGGCCGCTGTCTCTCTTTTTGTAGCCTGCCAACATTTCCGCCACAGACGAATGGAAAATGCCGAGGAAAAGTGGGGAAAGTGTATGGCTGTGAAGTACGGAAAAAGAGCTGAAGTAGCAAAAAAGGGAATTGTTTTCCTCTTGTTTTTGGGATGGAAGGTGGTGCGGTGGGGGATTTCAGTATTGTGTGACAGATGGAAAGGTGGAGATTTCCAAAGGAGATGGCGCAAAGGTGTATAGAACATATTGATCGTTGTGCGAGCCATGCGGGCAAATAAACTGAACTATGCATGATCCGAAATCAAATTACCTGTCTGCCTCTGATTCCCCGTTGGACTTCATTAACTGGTGGAAATCACCTCTTTGGCTCCTGTCAATAGCCCCCCTCCCCACCGCCCATTTTCCTCCATTCACCCGGTGTCACAGCTAATTTTCCATGCAATTACATGCAGTTTGCTGTGAGGGACTGCTGTCGACTCTCGACTAGGATTTTCCGTTCCCTTTGCCTTCCACTTTCACTCATCCCGGTGTTGTTGTCCTGTTTGGCCTTTGGGGCATATCCCTTCTGCCCATTTCCTCCGCCGCCTTTTGGCCTTTTAATTGCATCAGTAACGCTTGATTTAACATTTTCCAAAGCGAGTCATTTGTTGGCCAAATGGAAAAGCCAAATGGGAAAAAGTAACTTTATAGCCGTTACAAGAGAGGATATTTTTGACAGGACCTACCATTGGCTTAAATGAAATTAATCCCCTGACAGGAGGTTCAAAAGAGTTAAAATAAAAGCCAAACAAGTGAAAAATTAAAAGAAAAAATTAATTAATAATAATAAATAAATTCTAAAAAAAATGTGTATGTATAAATCAAACGAAAAACCAAAAAAAAAAAAAGAGGACAACAAAGGTGGTCGGGAATTAATCAATGAATTTTTGTGGGATTTAACAAGTGGGTCAGATGAAAATACCCATGGAAAACGCACAGAGATGCAAACAATCACATGTAAATAAATACAGGAAGCAAACGGAAGTGGGGGCAAAACAACAGAAACTTGCCGAAAAAAAAAATAACAGCCTTTTCTGAATGATGTCTCGCCCCGTCTCTTTCGCACATTCTGTTCCCTGTTCATTCATGGAAATTCAAATTTTCGCCGCTGTTTTCGCATTTATCTAACGGCATTTACTGCGCAACAATCGTGCCCTCTCCCTCAACCATTCGCCTTCTCTATCTTCCGGTATCTCGCCTTCTCTTTCGCTCGTTTGCCTTCGGACTGTACCACATGGCGTATACGTATACGAAAGTTTTGCCGGCAACTCCTCACAGGAACCCTCATTCTGTGTGTCTGTGTGTGTGTGTGTATCTGCCGAAATATATTGATTTTCTCTATTCCCTTTTATTAAGCATTTTCTGTTCATTGTGGCTTTTGTTGTCTGCATTTGTTGTTATTGCCACTTCTTCCCGCAGACGAGACTTTTCTTTTTTGTTGTAACTTTTGCGCAACAAAAAAAAAAAAGAAGGAAATCACAACAAAAAGTTTGCCGGTTCCGGGTGAAGAATACATAGTTGTAATGCTCATTTAATATTTCCCTTCTTTTTTTGGGGTTGCCTGACAACCCTGGCATAGTGATACCAAATTCTTTAAAAAGGCATAGGCTAAAGAGAAAAATATTAAATTAAATGTTAAAACTTTGCACCATAAATCAAAATCTTGATTTTCTACCAAAACAAAATAGTATTTTGGTCATAAAAATTGAAATAATGATCCAAATGTGGAATGCCATACCTCGTTGAACTCGTAATAAAATTTCCAGTCAATCTGCATTTAAACCTGGAAATTTTTAATTTTTTTCATTTTTTGCAAAAAATTATGATGGTACCCCTTGTCTAAAAAGTGAAAATTGAGTAAAAATTTTATTTTTTTTAAATCAGTCGGAAAGTGCACTGATATTAATTATAGGGTTGTTAGCTGCTCAGAACAGTGCTCCTTTTTGATTTGGGACCATTTTTGCCCAAGTTACAGCAAAATTTCGATTAGAAAAAATTTTAAATTTGCACCGAAAATCAAAATCCAAAACTTAAAAAAATTAGTTTAGAAAGCGAAACCCACTGTACAGTATGCACGACATTTGCTTTCTCTGCTTTTTTTGTTGTTGTACTTTTTCTGTCCGCTTTTTTTGTGCAACTTCCGTTTTCGCATAGTTGGGCTTCCATCTGCCACTCCCACTCGCACTCTCCCCCATTTTATCCGCCCACTTTTTATCCTCCCCTTTGAAAGAAACATTTTGTAGGAGAAAACAAATTGAATTTGTCTGCACGGCATTCCAAGATTTTTGCCGGCAACCCAGAGAGTCCCTTTATTTTGTTGTTTTTTTTTGTATTCCCTCTGGAGAAACTCAAGCGGAGAAAGTGCGGAAAAGGACCAGGGAGTACAGTATAAATTATTTGGCTCTGTATTTAATTTTTTGGCAGGGAATTATTTTTAATATACCTATGGAAAATATATTTAAGAAATTGAAATTTTCTAAGAAATATGTTATTAAAAAAGGTTTAATTGTTTTGATTATTGAAATGTTCGAAATATTTTTGTGACTTTTTAGTCATAGAAAAATCCCCCGAACTTTGCTGTAGTTGTTAGTGAGTGCTCACTGTAGATCCCTAGCTTCACTTTCAGGCGGCCCTTTGTAACCGTAAACAAAACGCCAGGGGAAAAGGTTCCCGGGGAAAAGTGGAGAAAGGAGTGGATCCTGAAAATGGCTACAGGGCGAACACATTTGTAAACACTCCCACACAAGTGCACACACATGATATATACCTACATACATACAAACGAACACCCACACATTCGTAGCAAATTTATGTATGTGCAGACACACACTTTGTGGCTGAAAATTGTTTGCACAAATCTTTTGCGAAGAAAAGGGATTTTTTTGTGTGGCGGCCACCTCAATGAAATGAAACTTTTGCCAACCGTAAAGTTCCTGATGACGAACAAACCAAATTTCTTAGTGTGTGTGTGAGTGTCTCTATGTATGTTTAATAATATTAAAGTTGGAAATATTCATATTCCGTTCAGGCAGTGAAAGTTTCCTTTCTACCCAGATTTTCCCTTTGAATTTTACATAGATTTTGGAAAAATAAACGAGTGGAGCAGCTCCTCCTGTCTGCATTTAATTCAATTTAATTCCCTGATTGTGTGTATGGCTTTCTTGGGATGTTTTTTGGGGTATCACAACACGAGCTAATTGGATTATTCTGAGAATCTGAATAAAGTTTCTGGAAAGACGTGAAAGATTTTTCATGTATTTCTTAAAAAATAGGATTCAATTATTGCCTACTTTTGTGAGTATTTTCGTTTTTATTTTGCGCTTTCAATTGTCTTTTATTGTGATGGTCAAACATTAGAATTTCAAACTTTCATAGATTCATTCTATCCTTTTTCTATTCTGCCATCCCATTAATCATTCTATCAATCAATCAATTCATTAAATTCGCAGTACACTTTCTCCTTCCCCTTCTTTTTTGCAACCCTTTTTTATGGGCAAACTTTCTTTCTGCCCATTCTCTGGCTTTTTATTTCTTTGACGTCTTATACGATTTTGATGGCCATAAAATGTCCTGGGATAAGACGTCATAAAAATGAGAGGAGAATAACGAGAAAATAAAGGGAAAATGAGAGAAACAAGGCGTTATAGAGGGTATGAAAAAAAAGAATTGTTTGCGATTTTTCGCATTAAATTAGGCAAATTAAAATGGTGAATTTCCTTTGAAAAATATGCAAATTTATGTGCAAAACACGCCCATTTTTCTCGCTTAAGGATGTGATAAAAAAAAAAATTGTGCAATGGAAAAACGCAAAGAAAGAATGAAAAACGGGAAAAAGCTGAGTGCAGAGATGCAGAAAAAGGAGTTGGGAATTTTAAGGGGAGAAGCGAAACAATAGGCGGCACATGGAAAGGAATAAAAGAGGAAGTGCGAGTGGAAACGGGAAGGAGAAGACGTTGATTTGTGGGGCTGATTCTGCCATAATGTCCTTGAAAGGATGTGATGGTATATACATACGTACGTACGTACAGGTGGCCCATAGCCAAAAGCCATTTTCCTCCCTAGAACATTGCGGCGTTACAGCTCCTATTTCCTTGGCCCCGCTCCATTTCCCATTTCCCTATTAACCAGAAATTGTTTGCTCAAATATTTCCACCGCCAGCGGCCTCAAAAGTAAACAAAACAAAAGCTTTCAGTCCACACGCCATCCACAAAACAAAAGTATGGCGATTTTCATCTAGGATTACGCAAGGATTCGCTTGCAAATATTTAAGGTGAATATTGTACATAAAATATTGTACATTAAATTTAATTTATATAAGCCTGTTTAATAATTTTTGTCTTTGCATACTTTTAGGCGCGTTTAAAATGATTTCAAAACTCAAAAATTTTAAAATTTTGTTAGCATTTTTCATAATATTATTATCTATTATTAAAGTTTTCTGGTGCATAAAAAAAAGCAAGCCAGGGAGACAGAATTTATTAGATCTCCCATCTCTCTTTGTCGGTTTGTAGCCGTCTCTATGTCTATCCCTACGTATATCCCTCTGTGTCTTTTAATATTCTGCTGCTGTTTCTTCATTTCGGAGTTTGGCAAATGCAAATTGCCGCACAGCTGCCGTAAGTTACTGCCTAATCCTGCAGTTCCTGCTGCTGCTGTTTCAGCCGCTGCTGCAAAATGAGAGCAGCAAAATGTTAATTAATTTGAATTTCAGCACCAAGAAGGGCGGGCCAACAGCCTGCCGTAATTTCCCATTGCCATTGTGTTTTGCTGCAGAGAGAGAAAATGTATTAACTGGTATTGCGATATTTCGGTGTTTCAAATCACTTATAGAAGTGTCTGAAAGTAGGCAACAATATTTTTGATACACGTTATTTTTTCACTGCATACTTTTAGACACCTTTATAAGTGATTCCTAAAACAAACTTTATTAAATTAAATTTAATAATCTGCTACAAGGTTTATTACACTATTTTGAGCTTAGTGTAGACTACAGCACTCCCGTGAAACTGGCAAACTGATGCAATGACAAACTGACGCCGCTGTCAAGTAGGAAATGCGATGCATTGTTGTAGTTTGTTGTCGCTGTCGCCTATAACAATGACACCAAATTACATCATTAATGAAAAATATAACAAAACACGAAGGCTTGGGGTAGCTGCAGATGGAAACTTGCATCATGACAACAGACGCGCCCTGCTTTTGCCTTATATGTACAAAAAAAAAATATAAGTGCACACACTTAGATAACCTTATCTAAATATGTACGAGTACGAGTACGAGTAGTTTCTCTGCATACTTGAGTCTTGCGGTTAGAGTTTCTTCATGCAAAGTGAAATCGCTGGAAAACCCCGAAATGGGGTGAGAGGAAAACCTTCCGAAGAGCAAATGTTCGAGCACTCGAGCATTAAAGTGCTTGAAATACATTTGCGGTTCACCGGAAGACCGCGAAGCCTAATTCTTCTGAATAATGTCATTGGGTTTTCCAACGAATCCTAGGTCAATACACAGAAAGAAAACCTTTAATTGTTTGACAGTTTCAATACCAACAGAAACTTTCTTTTATTTTCTTAATTAAAAAGTTATTCCCAAAGTTTTTGCCACAGGAAGTGGTATTCTTTAATTTTGACACTCGACAAATTTCCCCGCTTTTCCGCCATTTCAATCCGCGTTCCTATGCAATATCCACTAAAGTTTGCAATTTCACCAAAACTTGGCCATAAAGTTTGCTCTTGCATAAGAAACTCTCAACTTTTGGCACTTTTGTGCACTCCAACGCTTCTCAATACATTTACCAACACTGGAAGGTGTAGTTTACCACGGAAAATTGGTCCTCGAGCGGTCGTTTCTATGCGCATACTTTGTTTGCCCGCATCCATATTTAGTGTGTATCTTTTGGCATCATCAAAAACCATCAGCAGCTGAAAATGTGTTCGCTATTGAAAGTACGGCTATATGTATACATATCTATAGTACGGAATATAGTGTGCTGGTTGTGGCTTTGCAAACAGCTTTTGGTTCAACAAACTTCAATTAATGGTGCACGGCAGGTTGAGCTTTTGTTGTTCCTTTGTTTGTTTGTTTGCCAAACTAGGGAAAAATGGGGAAAAAATAGCGTTAAAAAAAGAAAACTTTGCGACACTTTCAAGTGTCGTCGGCGGCTGGTGGCTCATAACGAACGCCAGCGAGAACGAGGAACTACACTCACAAAAAATATGGTTTCTGATGCTTTATAAAACAAAATTTGAAAATAAGAAAAAAAATATTTTTTTGTAGGTTAATGATGTATAGACTTTTTTTGTTTTAAAACTAAAATTTTCATAATATTTCGAGCCTTGAAACCTTTTTTTTACTTTACCAAGAAGGAAATTTAAACATCGAATATATTTCTTGATTATTCTCACAGTGCATCCTCGCAATGTACCCCACCCACTGCCATTCCGCCCTCCTCCATTCATCTAAATGTTGCCTAGCCCAGTTTAGTTTAGGCCTTATAGAGGCACCTCCGCCAATGGAGTTTTTGAATTTCCTATCCACCACCCTCCCCCTCTTCCATTTAGGTTTCACTCTCTTTTATGCTGCGTTTTTGTGGGCTTCTTCTTCTCTTTTTGCGTAAATATTTATGTTGCTTAAAATGTTGCTCTTTGGACTTGTATGCGAATGGGCGTTAATGCCTCAGTGGGCGTGGTTCAATTACCGCGTCTGAGGTTTACAAAAATGCATCTCTTTTCAGTGGAAATTGTGGCTAAAATGTAACCAATAGGTTAAGTTCTGGTTAAAGTGTTTGCATCCCATTGGTTGAACTATAAATTCAATCAACATTGTCTTCTTGTCTCATTTGTCATTCCATTTTAAAGTTGCACATAAATGGGAATAGTGGCTGAAAATGTAACCAAAAGGTTAAGTTCCGGTTAAAGTGTTTGCATCCCATTGGTTGAACTATAAATTCGATCAACAGTGTCTTCTTGTCTCATTTGTCATTCCATTCTAAAGTTGCACATAAATGGGAATAGTGGCTGAAAATGTAACCAATAGGTTAAGTTCCGGTTAAAAATGTTGCATCCCGTTCGTTAAACCATAAATTCGATCAACATTGTTTTCTTTTTCTTGGTTGGACCAACTCATTTGTCATTCCATTCTGAAGTTGCACATAAAAAATGGCACATAAAAATTGTGGCGGTGGGGAATTTTTATGGAGAAATAAGTTGCTTTCATTACAATGTTTTAAGGCCAAATGAAAATTGGAGAGAGCGAGCACAGAATAATGGTTTTTGGGGGGCAACAAAGTTCTTTTTTAATTACGAGTGTGACACACTTCTGCACCAGTTGTGTGTTTAATCAACAAAGGACCGAATTTTCTGTTTGGCAAGGTGGCAAATACTAATTGGTAATACATAATACACAAAGAAAAAATGCAGAAGGGGGGGTCTCTTTAAAATTTGGGCCACAGGATCAGCGAATCTGGGAATGCAATCTGCCTTGGCATCAATCTGTCAGGATTTAGCCAACTGGGCTAAGGAGCGATTGCCACCCGCCGACAGCCCCTGTTTAAATCCTTTAAGGATTGAGTTCAGCCAGCTGAATTGGGGCTAAGGCCTTGCCACGTTTCGTTGCACACGCTAAAATGGCAAAAAGTGCAAGAGGCGAGTGGCTGCGCAAATCCAAATCCAAATCCGAATCCAAATGCGAATGCAAAGTGCAAGTCGAAGTCATTTAATTAAAATTGCAAAAACTGCAGGCCGCAGTGCAGAAAACTTTTAATTAAGATTTAAACGCACTTGCCATTTAATTGAGAAAAGCTGGCAAAACCAAATTAAAATAGAGTGAAAAAAATGTAGAACAGGAAAAATTTAAGAGATACAAAAAATATTAGAAAATAAATATAGGTATCAAAGCCAAGTGATAACAAATCAAAATAAATCAAATCGCGGTAGTATCGTTAAAATTCTGCCAAGTTCTTTGTGCTCGTCGAAGGAAAATGGGTTAACCTCTAACGATTGGCCCAACCCCTTTTATAGGGAAAATCCTAACTGACATTTGACATGGCCACAAAACCGAACGGAGAAAGCTTTTGCATTGGCAAAATGTCAAAGGGGCCAACGGCCAAATCTGAAATCGAAAGAAAAGCCATGGAAATACAAAAGACACATTAAGGTTAATTCCCCGAGATGGGCATTTTCGACAAGGTCCATTAATAATGCTAATTTATCGATTTCGTGTTGCATAACGCGGTTTTCGCCTCGACTCATTTATCTTGGCAGATCTTTCTTAATTACCGAATGGTGACCCCGATTAAATGTTAAGTAACTGTGTTAAACATATTATGATTTAAAGGTTTATTAATAAGAAATATATAATAAAGTAATGCAGTTTTTAGAAAACAATTTTGGTTGCACACTTTTTGAGTATAATATTTTTTTTATTTTTAAATACAATATTTTCAGTGAATATTTATGGCTTATGTTTGCAATATTTTCCAATTTAAATGGCCAGTTCCAAGTTCCTTGAGAAAAAAAAAAACAAACCCCCAAAATGTTTCCATTTGTATCCCTATCCCAGTATTCAGGATCCAGGACACGCATCGCTGGGCAGCAAAGAAAATGGCAAAACGAGGAATAATATTCAGTGCAAAAGTTTGTTGCAAAAAAAAAAAAGAGGGAAAAATAAGAGAAGACCAAGGAGAATTGGCAGTGGAAAATTGTTTCCCTGCCATCTCTTCTCCTCTGTCTTGGCATAAATATTGATTTTTCTTTTTTGCATTTATTATTATGATTTTTGCATATACGTATGTAAGGGAAGCTAACTGCAGACCAGCCACCACACTGCTTTTTGCCTTCATTTAAAGCATAATTTATGCAATCTGCAGCACAAACTTTGGCGGCGGCGGGGGTGAAAAAGGGTTTCAAAGTGTAATTGGCGCGGAGAATGTACAGAAATTTTAATAACCATTTCAAGCCGGCTTATTAAATTCCCATTTTGCAGTTTCAATTTTTCATTTTTCATTGACTGGCCGAGAGAATTCGTTGATTCAAATAGGCAACGATAAAATTTGATATTAATTTCGGTTGCAGCTGGCGAGAAGTGGCTTTCAATAATAATAATAATTTTAAAATCAGTTTAAGTGCAGGTATTTGAGGGTGGGTAAAGTTTCTCCTGTCTGAGTCTCTGAATATTAAATGTGAACAAAAATATGCAAGTGAAAAAAAATACCCAGAGATGGAATATAAATGGAATCTTATCCTTAGAAATTATTTATAAAATTTTAAAATATGTAAAATACAGATATTTTAAATTTTAAACTCATGGCCTTCAGTGTACCTATGGCATTTAAATTTATGTATGTATATTGTCGTACATATTTTTGCCCTTACAATGAACAAACAAATACAAGAAGAAAAAAAACAGCAGGCACTTGACAATTTTCTCCCCTGGCTTTTCAATTTCCATAAACACATTCGATATGTATAAAAGATAAGCAGGGAAAGGTAATTGGGAGGTGTGGAAAATATTGTGATAAAAGTGGTGGCGAAGCCTGCAAATTGACACTCTTGTTAAAGTTCAAAATTAAATTGTCTGGCAATTTGAAAAATAAGTATATCTATCACCTTTAAAGAGAGATCTACTTGTATGAAATGTGTAATAAACCAATTTTACTAAATAATATTTAGGAAGAAAAGTATAGAAATTTAATAAACCAAGATTATCGAAATATTAATAATGTTGCGTGATGAAAACTAAATAGTTTCGGTGGTTTTATTCCCTCAGATCTCCAGTCTGTCCTTTTCCCACACTACACCTGTCTCACCTGTATCCTGTATTAAGCAATTATCAAGATGGCGCCTCGTCTGTGTAACGGGAACTTTTTAATGCTCGCTCAGTTGCCTACACGCATACACACACAAACTGCGCCTAGACATGCCATCCCTTTCCCGCCCGTTTCCTATTTTCCGCCCGCTGCCTCTGCCACCCACTTTTCCCGGCACCTTTGGCTCCTTTTATATGCCCATTTGTCACAATATTTGCCATGAAAGGCAACTAATAAATTCTCTTACTGCGCTACTTCGCCTTTTCCTCCTCTCTCCCTCTCTCTCTCTCTGTCCCTCCTTTATCCCCTGCTCCACTTTGTCTGCAAGTTTCTAACTTCTACACACACAGGCACACTCGCATGTCAACAGTGTAAAAGTTTCATTGGTAAATTGCCTGGTCAAAGGCAAAAGGCAAACTGTAGTTCGCTCTAAGCCAGGCTAACCAAGTCAGTTATTGTGTTAGTGTATTTTTACACTCAGAAAAGGAAATTCGAGGTTCAAGAGTTGTTAACCTGAGGTTAAAGGTGGGGAAAATACTTTGACAATTGGGTATGACCAAAGAGATTTCCACTGATTGTAAGACATGGGCGAAAATCCATAAACATTTTTACAAATTAATTTTAAACTACTACGGAAAACCATTAAAAATAGTTAACTTCAGGTTAAGTGTACATTATTTTTGAATGTAAAGTGATATTCAAAATTCTAACTTCAAGATATAATTAAATACTATTTAAATTCAAGGTTATAAATATTACAAAAAAAACATAAAAGATTGTAAAATTAAGATAGCCTGGGGTTAAATAGTTATAATAAAATGTAAGTAAAAATCCGAATTAATTTATAAATTAAATTCTCTCAGTGGAAAATATATGTACATCTGTTTGTCCTTCTGCCGGGGAGCCTAGCTCAAGTCCAGCCTCGCTCTCTCCACACAAATGCTGTCCTTTCGCTGTCTGTCTGTGCTTTATGGCTGAGCCATTCACAAAATACTTTTCTATACCTTTGGGCATCTTCAGTGCAAATGGAAAATGGGAAAAGCAGAAGGATCCATCCGAAGCTACTTAGACACTTCCCCCGACCGCCGATGGGGCCTTTGGCTTTGAGGCTCCTTTGGGACATTTGTTGATTGCCGTCTGCCATCGAAATCGTTTTGTAATTGCGAAATTGAGCACTTTTCAAAATGCCCATAAGGAATGGAGGGGGAAATAGAGCTTAAGACCAATTTTGGTAACACAAAGGAAGTCGGGGAAAAATAAATGTACAAAATATGTGCACACAAAAAAAAACTTAGTAAAATCAACTGTAATAATTGTCAAACAGGCCCCAACCAGCAAAATTGTCAATTCTACTAAGTAAATAGTCATTTCACAACAACAAAATACACACAATTAGCAAAGACACAAACCCAAAGCAAAAACAAAATACACGTAACTATTTTAATAGTTACGTAACTATCTTTGTTTGTCAATTTTACCAAGCAAATTTTTTTGTGTGTGGATATAAAAGGGGAGTTGCAAATAAATACATAGTAAAATATATTACATTTTCGAAAATGCCAACCACAAGTAAGTAAACTTCCCAGACATCTTAAGAACCTTATAGCGGAAGTCGTAGGCGGAAAATAATCATCGCTTGAACTTAAGATTCCGCTTGATTCCGATTCCAATTCCGATTCCGCTGCCCATCTCCAATTTCGACCTGCAGACAATTTCGTTTCAATTTAAGTTTCCGGCTTTCGTTGTCAGTTATTAAAGTTGCGGATAATGCTGATAAACTGATAACTAGCGCTGTTATGACAACGAGCAAAGCAAACAAACAAACGAGCGAGCAATTCTAGTCACGCATATTAACCAATAAAAGAAAGGTGAAATGCGGGAGGTTGGGAGGTCTTAAGCGATTTAAATAGCCGCTCAACTGAACTGAGCTCAGCTCAGAGCACAAAAGCACACACGAAAAAATAAAGTACAATTCCAAAGAAAGAAAAAAAAGGGAAAAAACCAAGGGAAAAGAAAAGCAACTGAAAACAAAAAAACCTATCCAAAAAACGAGACGTGCAATGAATGGCAATTTCTGGGTAAAAAGATGGAGGAGAAGCAACAAATGAACATAAATTGAGGTAATTGAGGTGGGAGAGTGGAGAGTAAAGTACACTACAAAATACTGGAAAAAATTAGGGAAATTTTATAGGTAGAATTTGAATATTTTTGGGATTTTAAAAAAAATATATAGAGAACCATATAAAAGTAGTTCTAATATTTAATAAAAATCTATTACAATACAATCTTGTTTTTATATTAAATATAAGAACATTTCTAACATTTAATAAATTTCTATCCTAATAAAATGTTATTATGTTTCCGGTTAAGTTCCTATTCTTTTATTTTTAAACCCAACCCATATGAACGGTGAACAATTGATCATAAAAATGTTGGGGAGACCTGTTTTTTATGTGTAGACACGCAATGAACAGACAACTTATGCATATGCCGCCCCTCCCTTTTCCGCCACGCCCACTTACTCACTTTATTGTTCACTCTTTGCTTTGACCTCCCATCTACCTTCCCTTCTTCGTCTCCCAATTCCTTCATTCCTTCCCTCCCGTCTCGCGTCTCTTGTCTTCCACCTTTCGCCTGAAACCTGCAATTCAACCGCCAACTTTTCACACTTCAACTACAGCAACAGCAATAAGTAAGGAACTAGTTGCAACTACAGTAGCGACAACAGCGAGTGGCTTAGATGGTAATTCTAAGGGGGGTTGTCGAACATAACAAGGGGCTTTTCCTCACCTACCATTAAATATCACGATAAATGTATATAAAATATTTTTAAAATTTGAGTTTTTTATCTTTAAAAAAAAAATTTTTTATGGGTATACCATTTTTTTTTTATGATATGGGAACTTTTAAATATTTAAAATATTTGGTAAAAAAAAAGTGAAGTTAGTTTTTTATTCCCCTTATCAAAACATTTAAATTTCCTTATATTTCTTAAAAAAGCTCCCCGGAAACCCCTCTTTTGGTGCGCCACTGCCTACCGCCATGCGCAACTGTCAGAGACACGAACAAGCTCGAGACCCAGAGTAGAGCACTTTATGCTAATTGCGCTTTTGCCTTTTGGTCAGGTAGCCCAGCAACCAATGCAAGTCATAGACAAGTCAAGTGCTCAGTTATTCGTGAAAGGGGTATGAGTATATGTTCTATAGTTCAGTTCAGGCCGAAACAAGAACATCGACTTTCGTGCGCACTGTTACCGGAATAATAAATGGCTTAAAATGTTCTTAACGAATAATAATTATAGTACTCATGTCCAACAAAAATGAAAGTACTTGACCAAAGAATAAATTATGATCGACAACGGCTAGTGTGACCTTGCAATATTAAGAGTGATGCAAATCACGCAGTGTGACCTTGCAATGTGAAGTGTGGTCATTAAATTTTAATTGTCATTAAATATACGACTTAATAAAACGTTTCTGAAATATCAAACATTTCTTGTATTTCATAAAATACAATCTTCTTTAAAACATGACAGCGTTTAAGTGAATAAACAGATAGATAACCATTTTAAAGTGGGCATCTAAATAAGAAGAAAAGACAACATTAAATGTATTTTCCCAACTGAATTGCAAAGAGGAGTGGCATAGACCGGGGACATAAATTCGAGGACGAGTATTTACCTGCAGTTATCCTTAAAAGTATAGCACTATAACAAAATGTGCTCCAGTTGTTCTGTTTTGTTTGGCTCGCTTATCTCTGGAAAATGTCCAGCTTTTCTTTATTCAGTTGTTGCCTGGCATTGTGTGCTTCATGTTGCCATTGTTCTACTTATTGTTGCTTGGCTATGGTCTTGGCTTTCTTGTGGACTTCTTTTATTCATGGGTTGTCCCACCTGAGATGACGTTGAACTTTTAACTTGTGAGCTCGTAATTTCCCATCTCTAGCTTTATTTTTCCCCCTCTCCCTCACCCAGTCTAACGGGCTTCGGTTTGAAGGAAAAATTCTAGCCTCGAACTCTTGGGAACATCTTTCCTGAGACTTTGAAATGCAATTTTACGACCATATTGTTAGTAAAAAATATTTGGGCCAAATTTTTAGGCTGGGTTAGATGAGCTTTTTATAGGTAGAAAATAAATATTCCACATACCTACAAACGAATGCAAAGTCACAGTATATCATCACATATCATAAGACTTTTGAGTCTGCTTCGTGAACCGGTTCGAAATTAGGTTTTGAATACTAAATCAAATTTTTTTTTATATTTCAATCAATTAATCAATCTTTCTTGTGAATTTAACTAAAGACCAATATCCCAAACCAATCTGATTTTCCCAAACTTAAACTATGAACCGGTTGAAAACAGCAGCATCCATTTCCCGCCCTAAACCGAACCCAAAAACACTCCGGCTATAACCGTTTAGGACTTGTTAACTTAACCGTTAACCGTTTTGGCTACTGTGTTTAATTATTTAAATGAAACTCGCTCGATGCTGCGTTGTTGTTTGCAACGTTTGTTTGTTTGTTTGCTTCCTCCGCTCGCAATGTTTGCTTTGCATTTGTTTGTCTATTTGATTGTTTGCTCTTGGCCTTTGTTTGCCTTGGCCGGTCGGTCTGCATCAGCAGCTGCGACAGCGACAACGAAAACGACGGCAAAAGTTGAAGTTCATGTTTCTTTAGTGGCTCACGGCTAAAAAGCACGCACAAACAAATCACAGAGAAATCAGAAAAGCAGCGGAATAAATACTATTTGAATGCTGGAAAAATCCTCAAATATTTAGTTACATTTTCTAAAACGTAAAGAAATTAAATCAAAATACAAAATATTATAAAAAAACCTTTTTTTCCGAAATGTATATGAATTAAAATAAAATATTTAATATCATAAAATAGAATCATTTATTTTTCGATATCTAAACTAAAACCGCACCAAATTTGATGTACTCATATGACAAATAACCGAGTTACGCTTGTGCGTTTCTACAAAACTCCTTGGTAATCTCGGATGTTTTGAAGCCTTGGCCATAAAAACCACTAGAAACCGCCAAGACGACCTTGTCTGGCTTAGGGTCTAAGCAACGAAATCGAAGGTTTTCGGCTCATTGTTAATTGCCATTAATTTTATATTATTGTTATTATTTGTTGTTTTTTTTTTTAAGTTTTCTGCACAAACGTGGCTTTGGCTTTGGCCATTTGGCTTAAGCCCAAATAATGTGAGTCACAAAGCGTTGAATTGGAATGAGAGGAGGAGTGAATTGGGTGTGGTTAAATTAACTCAAATGGTTTGTGCCCGAGCAATTGCAAAACAAATAAAAGCGCCAGCGAAAACTCATGTGCGAATAATGCGAAGTGTAAATTGAGCATTTAAATGAAACGAAACCGCAACAAATCCGAATCCGTGTGGGTAAACATTATATCTATATCTATGTGTATACTCGTCTTCAATGAAGTATGCGCTGCGAATATTTAATTGCATAATGTGACCAGACTGACACACTATGCGTTAATAATCAACAACAAATTTACCATCATCATCATTAATGTTACCATTAACTTTGGTGATGCTAGCTTAGAGTTTTTCCCGCCAAATGGTTTTTTTTTCTCACTATGTGGTCTATAATTCCCAACTGGTTAAAGCCGGTAAAATACAAAAATACATTTAGATAATGCAATAAAACCTTTAAAAATCCCGCTAAATTAACCAGAACGGTGCATTAACTTTCTTTGGTTGTAAATTTTACAGTTTTATAAAAAAAATTATAGAAAAAAAGCATCTCTGTTTCACACCATCATCATTATCTTGGCTAATGACTAATGGGCCACGGCAGCCAGTGGAACTCATGTAATGGCCAGAAAGAAAAGAAAACGCCAGTAACAGACGCACAACTTGAAAAAGCGAAATGAAGAAAGGAAAACAAGAAGCTCAACAAAAAGTATTCAATTATGCAAGCGAGTTACAGTTAGGCGCCCACCAAAAAAAGAAGAAAAAATAAATAAAAGGGGTAATACCAGGGGGCTTTCAGGGGGTAAAAAAGGGGGGAGCTGTTTTTGGAGCTGCTGCTGGCCAACATTTCATTTCGATTTCGAAGCGAAAGCGCAACGCAAATTGCAATTGAATTTATTTTTGTGTTTTTACCTTACTTTATTTTAGTTTTCTGTTTTCTGGCGAAAAACGTGTTGTGAAAATATTGCAAGTAAGCCGACTGGGGTGGATAAATAATAAATAATTGATTGTTTGATTGATTGATTGAGTGAGTGACGACAGTAATTGGCAAACTCCATTCCATATGCATTGGAATCGGAATTGCAATTGGAATGGTGTGATGAGCGGACAGCTGGACGGTGGACGGTCGACTAAGTGCTCGCTTTAAAGCTGCTCTGCAAAAACGGGGGAATAAAAGGAAAAAATAGCTGTCAAATCAAACAGGTTGACAATGCTTTTTGCTAAATGGCCAACTGAAGTGGGGTGAAAACTGCCACCGAGTTAAGTTTTGCATGGGCTGCTGATTTTTCGCACGTTCCACTGGTTTATGCGTCCCTGAAATTCGCGATTAGCCTGAGAATATTTGAATACTAAGAACATTGTAAAATAATGGTGTGAATATTTCAATTTTTTAATTCAAATCAACCTTTTTTTCGCCTACGATGGTAATTTAAAAGTACTTAGATACAAGTTCAAATTTTTTTTTATATTTAACAAATATTTACACCTATTTTAGTCTTTATGAAATTATATTACTGGTTTATTTTTTTATAAATTTAAATAATAAAGCATCTCTATTTCTCAGTAAATAAAGTAAAATTAGTAAAAAAAAAAAAAAGTTATAAAGTAACTCATGAAGTTTTGGCCAGTAACACGCATAAACTTGGCATAAATGGCGCTTTTTATGGGACAGCCGAAGGCATCAATCAAGCCAACAAGTTGAGGAACTTTATTTTTATTCGCTTCTCGACGCCATTTTTGTTGAACGTCATTTTGTGTGTGTGCATATTTGAATTATACTTTTTCCCTTTTTTTTTGTGCTAAAACGCTTTCAGTTTGATGGTCAACTTGCTCTCGTTTTTTCTGTTTTATGAACTTTCTGCGTTCTGTGCGGCCATTTGAACACATTTGAAAACATTTGAACAGTCACGCCTCCTGCAAAAACAAAAAGGAAGCCCTGCAATTTGATGGAATTGAATTGCTGCCAAATGAAATTACAGAAGTTTGTACAACCACCCCGGAGAAATTGATAGTTTCGGTTCAAATTGAGGATAACCATGGGTTTCGGTTTCGTTGATTTCCATTTCTCTAATTGAGCGTTAAAATTGAGTGATTCGAAAGGCGGACAGCAATTGAGGATAGTAATAACGGTGGTAAAGTGGTTTTAATAGTTCTTTTTTATACGGAAGAAAGGACCAAATGGAAAGTGCTGAAAAAAACAAATTATTTTTTGGTATTTCATTTGTTTATGCTTCTATTTGGTAATTACATTTTTCTAATGTATTTGTTTCTTTTCGTGTTTCCTATGTAGATTTCAATGTAGTGCTTAAAAATATCGATATTTTAGATATTTACACAATATTGATTCGTTATTATCGATGCATATTAAATATCGAGAAATATTAATAATAGCTTTATTTCAATGTCTAGGTTTTCTTTTAGTTTTATTTATTTAGAGATTTATTTTGCTTTTGTTTCTTAAATATTTTATCTAACAAGTGTCTCGTTTTAATGCCAAGCATTACTGGGCATACAGTCTAGAATTAAGTCACATTTCCACCGACGGCGACTGCATTTCCGTCATTTTAATCCTTTAATGTGCAGCAGTCCTCTTATTTTTCCCGTCTGCCGCCCGTCGGGATGTGTGGCAGCATCTGTGTCCCTTTTGCTAGCCAAATCCATTATTCCCTCTTTATTTTTTTTTCGTTTGCCTCATTTTCGCGCCAGTTTCGAGGGGGATCGACGAGTCCTGCGAGAGGGTTTGCATGGAAATGGCAGTGGGCGCCAGCAGAGCTCATTGTTTGCGGTGTTAATATTTGGCGTCTGGCACCAGCAGACGGCGGCAGAAGCGCCGACAGTAACACTGTAAAAAATTAGAAAAATTAAAAAAAAAAACGTACAGTTGCAAAGCAAATAAATTAAGATATTTAAAATATATAACAAAATATATATATATTTATTTTAAGTAGGTATATTAATTTTAAAAATTTTAAATATCAAATACCTTTTAAAAATCGTTTTGATCAACGAATAATTATGATTTTCAATTATCAGGGAGTTTTTGATTTTTGATATTTATAAAAAGCACATCTTTTACATTTTTTCTCTCTGTGCAAATGGGCCGAGCAAGAAGGACAACAAACCTGGCTGCAATCAACACCCACTCATGCTGTCTCTATCTGTATCTGCATCTGCATCGGTAGCTCCATCACTATCTGCATCGCCATCATCCTCATCATCATCATGTGCCATTTAATTGTCACTCGCGTTACTTTTTGTTTGTTTCGCTGTTGTTGTCCTTGTTGCTTTTGCTGCAGGTATTGTTGCTGTAATGTCATTGCACTTTTTGTGATAACTGAAAATGACGGAGAATAAACTTTAAATGGAAAAACGTAGCAGAGAAGTAAAAAAAAAGGGATAATGGTCGAATGGAATATTATTAAATAATAAAAGTTATAAATGGGAAGGAGATATATTATTATAATTTAAGCTTTCCAATAGTTCGAACTAATAATTAATTAAGTAAAGTATATCAACTAATAAATGTTCAAAATAAATACCAATTTATATATTTTACAATATCTTATCTCCAATCCCATTCCTCCTTCATTTGCAGGACGTTCGATGTGCAGATCTAGCCATAAGCATACCCAACAATCCCGGCCTGGACGATGGGGCCTCCTATCGGTTGGACTACAGTCCGCCCTTCGGCTATCCGGAGCCCAACACGACGATTGCCTCCCGGGAAATCGGCGATGAGATCCAATTCTCACGCGCCCTGCCCGGCACCAAATACAACTTCTGGCTGTACTACACGAACTTCACGCACCACGATTGGCTCACCTGGACGGTGACGATAACAACAGGTGAGTGGTAATCGAAAAAAAATATATTAAGTTTAAGTTAGGAAAATAAACGGTTCTTGTTGATATAACCAGCATATATTACTCATACGCAGAGTTGGCTGAATCCATTTATTTCATTTTAAACTTATTTCTTGTATAGCTTAGTCGTCGTGTTTATTTTTTTTTGTTCTATAGTATGTTTAGAAACTCACAAGCAAATGTTTAAGAAAAAAGTTTGGATAGTTTGGAAATATTACTCATACGCAGAGTTGACTGGGTATATTTTCGGTGTATTTCCACAACAAATAACTCGTTTCTTGACCGTTACAATGGAAATATTGATCCAAATATGGATTGTCATACCTTTCTGAACTCGTTATTAAGTTTCCTAACGATTGGCATTTAAACCTTGACATTTTATTGATTTTTAATTTTTCGCAAAAAATCATGAGGTATCCCCTTATAAAAAAATTAAAAATTGGCGAAAATTTAATTTTTCCAAAATCACACGGAAAGTGTTATGGATTTATTTATATTTTTGTTATCTGTTCAAAACTGTAAGTATTTTTGGTGTAGGACCATTTTTGGCCAAGTTACAGCAAAAAAACAAAAAGAAAAATCCTTTCTTTCCGGATCTGTATTCAAAGACTAGGGGCACAGTGCCCTACATATATACATATATATTTATGTATCTTTTAACAGATCGCTAATCTATATCTATTGTTGTCTCCCTTTCACCCACAACCTCTGCATGTTTTTAGTAAAAGTAGTTACTGTGACTGGTTTTGTTTTGTGTTTTGTCTTTACCCCAGTCTTTATGTTGCTTTTGCTATTTTTGTCGATCGTCGGGCGATAACTTGAAATTTTTGTACACTTTCTTCAGTTGACCAGCTTTGTTTTTATTGTGAAAAAAACAGCAGAAAAGATAAAAAGGGGAAGAGTGTTTTTTGCGGAATTTCTTGACAATGCGTTGGCTCTAATAACATAACTGCATTTTTATCATTATTGCAAACAGTAAAACCAACAAATATTACAAACAGTTAACGCTTTTTCTTTCCTCTTTCTCTTTTCCCTTCTCTAATAACTTTTCCCCACTTACCCCAAAAACGAGACCCTTGGGTAATTTATAGGCAAAGACGGGCTCTCAACGCCCTCTTCTTCTCTTTCACTCCAACCCCCTTTATAAGAACCCCTCTTTGGTCGCACTTTCGCAGGTGTTGGTCAAAGTTTCACCCTCTGTGCAGTTGGGAAAATATCAGAGAAGCTTAGCAAAAAAAAAAAAAAATAATATATTTTGTATCTATTTCTGTCTTTTGAATTTGTTTTATTATTATTAAATATTAAAATAAAAATTAATAAAAAATATTGGCTACAGTTTCTTATAATTATTTAGAGAGAAATAATCATAACAAAAAAAACTTTTCTAATGTTTAGACAATACATTTTTTTTTTGAGTGTAGACACTCCCCAAGCTCCCAAACTCCAATCAGCCAACTTTCGTCCATGTTGTAAGTACTTCCCCCTTATCCGCTTTCCTGTTCTTGTTCGTTTGTCTGATTGATTTCGTTACTTAGTGCGATTTGCTCATTAGCCAGCTTACAAACATTTGACGAGGGGGTGGGGGAGGGTTGGAAAAAGGGTGGGGGAAAATGGGAAATATCGAACTGCAATTAGCGATTTGCACTTGCAACTCGTATTTGGTTTCTTCGATTGCATGTTTCGTTTCCTTTTTTTTTTTTTTTTTGCTTTAACTCGCAACAGGAAAAGGCAATTAGATGGAAGCCATTTCGCGGACAAGGCCAAGTATCATCAGCTTTTAATCTTTAATCTCTAATTTCTAACTATTTTGAATAGGGTTCAAAATGCTTCTCAAGGGCTTCTTCTCACTTTGAAAAGAAAGCATCTAATGGAAATACGGAATTTAAGATACAAATGCCCCTTTTATTTAATTTATACAATTTTTTATTTAAGAAAAATTATTTAGCCATCATACATTTTTTTATTATCTTTCCAAATTCTTTTAGGGTTTTGAGTCTTTTTTGGGAGCTGATATATCTGTTATTAAAAATATTACAAACAGGTTTAAATATTAAATATTTATTTTTATTTCTGCTATAAATTTTTTGTACTACATATTCTTAATTTTATATTGATAAAAATTATTTCTATCCCTTTTTCAGCTCCCGATCCGCCGTCGAACCTCTCTGTCCAGGTGCGGAGCGGCAAGAACGCCATCATCCTGTGGTCCCCGCCCACCCAGGGCAGCTACACGGCCTTCAAGATCAAGGTGCTGGGCCTGTCGGAGGCCTCGAGCAGCTACAACCGCACCTTCCAGGTCAACGACAACACATTCCAGCACAGCGTCAAGGAGCTGACCCCGGGAGCCACCTACCAGGTGCAGGCCTATACCATCTACGATGGCAAGGAGTCGGTGGCCTACACCAGTCGCAATTTCACCACAAGTGAGTCCCTCGGTGTCCATCCAAAATAAACTACCCACATAATCCGAATCATTAGATCTTTAAATTATTTGTTCTACTCGGTGATGGTAACTAAACTTGATTAACTTCTTTGTCTCCCGTTTTCATTGTAACTAAAAAAACAAAAAAAAACAAACAAAAAACACACACTCTCTCGCAAAATACGACTTAAAACTAACAACAAAGGTCGAAGGACGCGGCATAAAGAATTGCTGGACATTAAGATCCTAAGAGGTAATACTTAAGCTAGTCTTCCCATCGAAAAACCCAACCAAATTGTAGTAATTTTGCTTAGAAACTGGTTAGGTTAACAGAGAAAAATAAAATATCATCATGAGTAAAAACCAGTAAAAAAAAGTTCATTGCTAAAATATTTTTCTCTGTTTACCTAGCATCCAAACTGACCTCAAAAGCACCTCCTTTGCACAGGCTACAGCCCAAAATTGCATTCCAAAAATTCATTTTTGATCCGACAATTGCCAACCGCAGTGCACTTTCTCTCCACCCAGATATGGAGGAGGCTTTTCCCCTTTTTCCCACACTTTTCTCACAGTTTTCCCAAACAATGTGCATGTCCAGCCGCAGCAAAGCAACCGAAACACACATAACAGTGGTCACTTTGTAAATAAAACGCATGTTGGCGCTTAGGAACTTTAATTCGGAATAATTGTACTAAAAAGGCTTGTGGTTATTTTAATAAAAAAAATTACGCCTTTTTCAGTTGTAGTTATTATTATAATATATTGAATGCCTCTTTCATATGGCTTAATTTTATTATTATTAAACATAGGTACTCAGAAACTTTAAGTGAAATAAATAATTTGGCTTTTCTAATATTTTTTTGAATACTTGAAAACTTTTTTTTTTCTAATAATTTTAATTAAAAAAAAAAAAAAAATTTATATATTATTTTTTAAAAATCGAATGGTAGAAGAACATGTAACCCTTATTTTTTCTTAATCATAAAATTTATTTAAATTCTTAATCCATTTGGTGTTGGAATTTACTTGATTGACAACCACTGTGCAGAAAAGATTCTCTAACTAGCACACACTAACACACACACTTCCTGTGGCAAAAGACCCCATAACTCTGGCCCGTAACCCCAAAACTCCTCCCCCCCAAAAGCACTGAAACTCCCGACCCCGAAATATTGCGATATTGCGACCACAACTAACGCAAAGCAACTTCTCCATTTGCCATCTGCCATCCGCAATTCGCAATCCGCAGAGCCCAACACTCCGGGGAAATTCATCGTCTGGTTCCGTAATGAGACGACGCTGCTGGTCCTGTGGCAACCGCCGTATCCGGCGGGCATTTACACGCACTACAAGGTGTCCATCGAGCCGCCGGACGCCAACGACAGTGTTCTGTATGTGGAGAAGGAGGGCGAGCCGCCCGGTCCGGCGCAGGCGGCCTTCAAGGGTCTGGTGCCCGGCAGGGCCTACAATATATCCGTGCAGACGATGTCCGAGGACGAGATCTCGCTGCCGACGACGGCACAATATCGAACGGTGCCGCTGCGACCCTTGAACGTGACCTTCGATAGGGATTTCATCACCTCCAATTCGTTCCGGGTGCTTTGGGAGGCGCCCAAGGGCGTCTCCGAGTTCGACAAATATCAGGTTTCGGTGGCCACCACCCGCAGGCAGTCCACCGTGCCGCGGAGCAACGAGCCGGTGGCCTTCTTCGACTTTCGCGACATCGCCGAGCCGGGCAAGACGTTCAATGTGATCGTGAAGACGGTCTCCGGCAAGGTCACCTCGTGGCCAGCCACCGGCGATGTGACCCTGCGACCCCTGCCCGTTCGCAACCTGAGGAGCATCAACGATGACAAGACTAACACCATGGTCATCACCTGGGAGGCGGATCCGGCGAGCACGCAGGATGAGTACCGCATAGTGTGAGTATTTTAACCTTAGGTTTAACCTTATTCACATTAAAAATTGAGCCTTTCATAGCCAGATTACATTAATCTTAACATACTTAGTATTACATTTAAATAAAATAAAGGAAAGCTCAAAGAAATTGTTATTTTAAGCTAAATGTTTATAACCTTAGGTTATTTTAACCAGAGGAAGAGTAAATTGAGCTTTAATTCAGTTTTTTAAAGTCAAAGTAAATAAGTTAAAGTAAATTAATTTCTAATCTCCCGTTAAGTGTTAGTTAAGATAACCCGAACTTAACCGGAGGAATATTATTATTATTAATTATCACTTATTTTTGCCACAGCTAATACTTTGTATAATACTTAAATAAAATAAAGTAAAGCTCAAAAAATGTTCATGTATATCCAAAAATGTATAACCTTAGGTTATATTTAACCGGGAGAAAAGAAAATTGAGCTTAAATCCAGTTTTGTGGGGTTATATACAATGATTTTGTAGAATAAATTCCTAATCTTCCATTAACTGTTAGTTAAGATAACCCGAACTTAACCGCAGAAATATTATTATTATTAATTATCACCTATTTTTGCCACAGCTACCATGAGTTGGAGACATTCAATGGAGACACCAGCACCCTGACCACAGACCGAACTCGATTCACGCTGGAGAGCCTTCTGCCGGGCCGCAACTACTCGCTATCCGTGCAGGCGGTCTCCAAGAAGATGGAATCGAACGAGACCAGCATCTTCGTGGTCACCCGCCCCTCGTCGCCCATCATCGAGGACCTGAAGAGCATACGGATGGGCCTGAATATCAGTTGGAAGAGCGACGTGAACTCGAAACAGGAGCAATACGAGGTGTTGTACTCACGCAACGGAACCAGCGATTTGCGCACCCAGAAGACCAAGGAATCGCGACTGGTGATCAAGAATCTGCAGCCGGGAGCTGGATATGAACTGAAGGTCTTTGCGGTTAGCCACGATTTGCGAAGTGAACCGCATGCCTACTTCCAGGCAGTTTGTAAGTGACTCTATGATCTTTAACTATCTTAAAGATTTTTAATCAATTGGAAATCATCCTATCCAGATCCCAATCCGCCACGCAACATGACCATCGAGACGGTGCGCAGCAACTCGGTTCTGGTCCACTGGTCGCCGCCGGAAAGCGGTGAGTTCACCGAATACTCGATTCGCTATCGAACGGACAGCGAACAGCAATGGGTGCGCCTGCCCAGCGTCCGATCGACGGAGGCGGACATCACCGATATGACCAAGGGCGAGAAGTACACCATCCAGGTGAACACGGTGAGCTTTGGCGTCGAGAGTCCCGTGCCGCAGGAGGTGAACACGACGGTGCCGCCGAATCCGGTGTCGAATATCATTCAGCTAGTTGACTCACGGAACATCACGTTGGAGTGGCCCAAGCCGGAGGGTCGGGTGGAGTCGTACATCCTTAAGTGGTGGCCCAGCGATAATCCCGGTCGTGTGCAGACCAAGAATGTCTCCGAGAACAAGTCGGGTGAGTTTGCGATCGAACGATCGATCGATGGATTGATGGAGCCTGAATATAAACCGGAACCATTCTCACATCCCTCTGTCTGAAACTGCTATTTATCCTATATATAACTTAACTGATCCTTTAGTTTTCGGACTTTTCTAACTTGATTTCTGAAACTCTGAACTCCATTTTCCAATTTTGTAAATTAATTATCCCTGTTATAAGGAGATTCCCTATTTTGGAAATACTTTCCTCTACTTTAAATCAATCTTTAATAAAATTTTATCTTTCTATTCAACAAATACTAGTATATCTGGTATATCTAGTATTTCTGGTATTTCTGGAATTTCCTAATACATGATTAAAACTATATGACTTTCCTGGAACTCTTTCTTTATCTATATTTTTTCTTTACAACAAATTCCAATGTACCTGGTATATATAGTATTTCTATATATATTTTTCCTTTGCAACAAATTCTAGTATATCTGGTATATCTAGTATTTTTCGTATTTCCTAAAATATTATTATAACTATATAATTTTCCTGGAACTCTTTTTCTATCTATATTCTTACTTTACAACAAATTCTAGTATATATTTGGTATATCGAGAATTTCTAGTATTTCCTATAACTTGATTATTGCTATATCATTTTTCTGGCACGCTTGGTCTATATATATATTTTTCCTATATAACTATATAATTTTCCTGGAAATTTCCCCACTCATGAAATCTTCTCTCGATTCCTGTTGTGATGGCCAATCGGTTTCCCCTTCAACTGCAATCTTCTGGAGCTTCTCCTATTCTGTTCTGTAACTCTAACCCTTCCCCGTTCTGCTTCTGTGTGTCATCCACAAAACAGCCGACGATTTGTCGACGGTGAGAGTGCTGATCGGCGAACTGATGCCCGGGGTGCAGTACAAGTTCGACATCCAGACGACCTCCTATGGCATCCTGTCGGGCATCACCAGCCTCTATCCGCGCACCATGCCGCTCATCCAGTCGGACGTGGTGGTGGCCAATGGCGAGAAGGAGGACGAGCGGGACACGATCACCCTGAGCTACACGCCCACGCCGCAGTCGTCGTCCAAGTTCGATATCTACCGCTTCTCCCTGGGCGACGCCGAGATCCGGGACAAGGAGAAGCTGGCCAACGACACGGATCGCAAGGTGACCTTCACGGGTCTGGTGCCCGGACGTCTGTACAACATCACCGTGTGGACGGTCAGCGGCGGAGTGGCCAGCCTGCCGATTCAGCGCCAGGATCGCCTCTATCCGGAGCCCATTACCCAGCTGCATGCCACGAATATCACGGATACGGAGATCTCACTGCGCTGGGATCTGCCGAAGGGCGAGTACAATGACTTTGATATTGCCTACCTGACAGCGGACAATTTGTTGGCCCAGAACATGACCATCCGGAATGAGATAACCATCAGCGATCTGCGACCCCACAGGAACTACACCTTCACCGTGGTCGTTCGTTCCGGCACCGAATCCTCGGTTCTCCGGAGCAGCTCACCCCTGTCGGCCAGCTTCACCACAAACGAGGCGGTTCCGGGTCGAGTGGAGCGTTTCCATCCCACCGATGTTCAGCCCAGCGAGATTAATTTCGAGTGGTCGCTGCCCTCCAGTGAGGCGAATGGCGTGATTCGCCAATTCTCGATAGCCTATACGAATATCAACAATCTCACGGACGCCGGAATGCAGGACTTTGAGTCGGAGGAGGCGTTTGGGGTGATCAAAAACCTGAAGCCCGGCGAAACGTATGTGTTCAAGATTCAGGCCAAAACGGCCATCGGTTTTGGACCGGAGCGGGAATATCGACAGACGATGCCGATATTGGCGCCACCACGTCCCGCCACCCAGGTGGTGCCCACCGAGGTCTATCGCAGCTCGTCGACCATCCAGATTCGCTTCCGGAAGAACTACTTCTCCGATCAGAACGGCCAGGTGCGCATGTACACGATCATTGTGGCGGAGGACGATGCCAAGAATGCCTCCGGCCTGGAGATGCCCAGCTGGCTGGACGTGCAGTCGTATAGCGTCTGGCTGCCCTACCAGGCCATCGATCCGTACTATCCGTTCGAGAACCAGTCGGTGGAGGACTTTACCATCGGCACCGAGAACTGTGACAACCACAAGATTGGCTACTGCAACGGACCACTGAAGTCGGGCACCACCTACCGCGTGAAGGTGCGAGCGTTCACCGGAGCGGACAAGTTCACGGACACCGCCTACAGTTTTCCCATTCAGACGGGTAAGTGGGTAGTAAACCTAATCGGAATTGAGTAATATTAATATTTATTTTATTAATATTTATTAAGAGATAAATAGCGAACTTCCTTATAGCCATAACTATAGTATAATACAAACCCTACTTATATTATAAATTTCATTCTATCTATGTCTTACCTTGCATATTCTGTTATATAGAAATGCTAAGCTCACCGGGTAAGCGATGACTAAAGTTTTGTCCTTAAAGTTTTCTATATTATTTGGCATTTTCTTATAAATGATTTAGTTTAAAGATAAATAATAATATTATATTTAAATGGACTATTTTTTTAGTTTGCTTGTAATATATTTAGTTTAAAGAGAAAAGACTTTGATTTATACCCATACATTATTAAATATAATATTATGTTTATTTTTTGTTTCTTTCTAAATTATACAGTTCAAAGATAAAAGACGTTTGTAATATTTAAAATATTATATTTACATTAAATATTATCTTAAGTTTTTTTATAAATGATTTAGTTGAAATATTTAATGTATTTAAAATTAGTAGATAATTAAAAAAAATATTTTTTTTTTAAATATTATAATTTGTAATATTTAAACTATTATATTTACATTAAATATTATTTTAAATGTTTCTATAAATGATTTAGTTGAAAGATTTGATTTATTTAAAATTAGTAGATATTTAATATTTATTTCTTTTTTTTTTAATATTTTAATTTTCCATTTACTTTTACCGTTATTAATAACGCCCACCTACCGTCCACAGATCAAGACAACACCTCCCTGATCGTGGCCATCACAGTGCCGCTGACCATCATCCTGGTGCTCCTGGTCACCCTGCTGTTCTACAAGCGGCGACGCAACAATTGCCGCAAGACCACCAAGGATTCGCGGGCCAATGACAATATGTCGCTGCCGGACAGTGTGATCGAGCAGAATCGCCCGATACTGATCAAGAACTTTGCGGAGCACTACCGCCTGATGTCCGCCGACTCGGACTTCCGTTTCAGCGAGGAGTTCGAGGAGCTGAAGCACGTGGGCCGCGATCAGCCGTGCACCTTTGCCGACCTGCCCTGCAATCGGCCGAAGAACCGGTTCACCAACATCCTGCCCTACGACCACTCGCGCTTCAAGCTCCAGCCTGTGGACGATGACGAGGGCAGCGACTACATCAATGCCAACTATGTGCCCGGGCACAATTCGCCGCGGGAGTTCATCGTCACCCAGGGACCGCTGCACTCGACGCGCGACGACTTCTGGCGGATGTGCTGGGAGAGCAACTCGCGGGCCATCGTCATGCTGACCCGGTGCTTCGAGAAGGGACGCGAGAAGTGCGACCAGTACTGGCCCAATGACACGGTGCCCGTCTTCTACGGCGACATCAAGGTGCAGATTCTCAACGACAGCCACTACGCCGACTGGGTGATGACCGAGTTTATGCTGTGCAGGGTAGGTGCTTTGAATAGGAATATCTGTGGCATAACTTGAATATCTCAATCTCTGATCCTTAGGGCAGCGAACAGCGCATCCTGCGGCACTTCCATTTCACCACCTGGCCGGACTTTGGGGTGCCCAATCCGCCGCAGACCCTCGTCCGCTTCGTGCGCGCCTTCCGCGATCGCATCGGGGCCGAGCAGCGACCCATTGTGGTCCACTGCAGCGCCGGAGTGGGAAGGTCGGGCACCTTCATCACTTTGGATCGCATCCTGCAGCAGATTAACACGTCCGACTATGTGGACATCTTCGGCATAGTGTATGCCATGCGCAAGGGTAAATAATTGGGAGAAACTAAAAGAAATGGCTGTACACGATACAGCGGCTGTTTTATGAAGATTAAAAGAAAATAAGGAAATTATATTTTTTATATAAATATTTATTTTTCTAATTATTTTTGAATATTTTAAATATTTTACAATTATTTTGAGGCAACCGCTGTGCCGTTTACAACGAGCATTTATTTAAATAATGGTTGTAAACGATACAGCCGCTGCTATAAAAATATATATACATTTTTAACTCATATTTAAACAGACCTAATTAAATTAAAGGCTTCATCAGTAATTAATATTATTTTTTTTAATAATTAAAGGCAGCCACTGCACCTTTTACAAACAGTGTTCAGTACTTTTTTTGAACCAGAATTTATTCTAATATATATTTCCCATTTTAGAGCGCGTTTGGATGGTGCAGACGGAGCAGCAGTACATCTGCATCCACCAGTGCCTGCTGGCGGTGCTCGAGGGCAAGGAGAACATCGTGGGTCCCGCTCGCGAGATGCACGACAACGAGGGCTACGAAGGTAGGTCTTTGGCCAGGGATGTCTCTTAAGTTTCCCCCCAGCCAACAACAAACCGTTCGCTCGCACACTGACTAACATAAAAAAAAAAGAAAAAAGAAAAGTAAAAACCCAGGACATTGTGGGTCTTGCAGCCAGCTGTTTCTATTTTTTAGTTCTTCCTTACTAGACTTAAGCTTTATGTTTCCAATTTTCCATTCTGGTGATGGGTGACTAACTAACTTTGAGCAAAATCATTTTCCTTCATTTACCCAAAAAAAAAACAATGCAAACGCCGCAGGCCAACAAGTGCAGCTGGACGAGAACGGCGATGTGGTGGCCACCATCGAGGGTCATTTGTCGCACCACGACCTCCAGCAGGCCGAGGCGGAGGCCATTGACGATGAGAATGCGGCGATACTGCACGATGACCAGCAGCCGCTGACCAGTAGCTTCACTGGCCACCACAATCACATGCCGCCCACCACATCGATGAGCTCCTTCGTTGGCGCAGGGGGCGGCATTAACAATGTGGAAGCGCCGGATAGATGACATTCGGTTGTCAACCAGAGTGATAACAACAATTCGGTGGTTATCGTCCTGGTTGACAACAAGCCCAGCTCGATGATCTGCAAGGACAGCAAGGGCGGCAACATCGATGTCCTGGAGCAACAGCAGCAGCAGCTACAGCAGCAGCCCATCCAGGGAGCCCACACCATGACCACCATATCCGCCGTCAATGGCTACAATACGCTCCAGCATAGACGCAAATCCCAGCTGATCACGTTCAGCTCGTCGTCCTGTGATATCAAGAACAGTCTCAGTCATGAGTACATCAATGGATCCAATGGATCGTCGGCCAATTCGAATGGTGCAGCTCCAGCTGTTTCTGGTACCGGCAGCAATCGAGCCAGTCGCGCCAATGTCCGACTGAGTTTCGCCGAGGAGGATGTGATGATATTGCCACAGAATCACCAAGAGGACGAGGTCTTCACGCGCCGCCGTTCGCTTCTGGAGGTGGAACTCGGGGTGGAGGTGGGCGAGGATGGTGAGCTGGTGCCACACGAACTGGAGGAGGATCTCGAGGAGGAGGAGGAGGAGGAGGAAGAGGACGACGATGAGGAGCTGTATATGCACGACGAGTTCGAGACGCACATTGATGCCAAGTCGAACAATGCCAACGACGACAGCGGCGGTGGGAGCTACGAGGACTCCCATGCGCTGCACTCCTCGCTGGGCGGCAGCAATCGGAATAGTTTGGAGAAGGACGACGACGACATCGAGGTGGATGTGATCAGCACGGACGTGAGCTGCTACGATCAGCTGCTGGGCAGCAGTTGCAATACGCGCAACGGCGACGACGATGACATAGCCACGCTGGTCGGCGATGGCGACTATGCCACCACCAAGCTCTGCAAGGCCTCCAGATTAACTGGTGGTGGATTGGCATCCGCTGGAGCAGCAGCAGGAGGAGGAGCTACCGGAGGAGCTGTCGGAGGAATCGGTGTTAACGGTGGTGGTGTTTTAAACAATGGTGTTGGTTCCGAGGCTGGCGGCGGCGGCATCATCTATGCCAATCCGTTCATGGGTTTGTAGACACTTTCGCAAATCCCCGAGGTGGTCAGCAGTGCATTTCATGGATTTTTCGTGTATATAAGATAGTAATCCTTGTGTGTCATGAAATGCACTGCCTCCACATCTCTTAGATGTCTTGTGTATACTGCCTGATTGAGTTTACCTGCATGCCTACCTGTATATATTTCAGTTGATGTTATTTTCTAACCCCGCATGAGCAACCTAATTGGGAAAAAGCCCTAATGAAGCCTATTTGAATGTCTTTCAGATGACGAGGGCATTGCCGAGTCGGGCATGTAAGCCCATTCCAGAGCCCAGGAACTCCAGAAACTCCAGCCCATCCCAACCACTCAACTCAACGAAACTCAACCGAATGGAACCCAACCCAACCAGCATGTGGCAACTACATTATTATTTACTTAAGGAGGAAAGTGCGGAGGATCAACGCTTGATATTATAATTGGATATATGTGTGTACTACACCGGATACTACTGGATATATATACTCTACACCGATCTATCGAATGGGAATGCAGCAATCTCGCCAAACAGAACGAACACGCATCAATTTATACATTTTATATATATCTAAGATAACGAAGGATCAGCGATCGGCGAACACTGAATACTGGAATACTGATTGTATTTTTACGCTAGCCACAATTTGATATAAACTATATATCTTCCAATTTTTTTGTACACCTAATGTTAGTTGAAATATGTATGTGAGCGAGACGAGCAAATTTTTGTAGCAAACTAAAAGCGCTAAATGTTTACTTTTTTATATTATTATATATATAAATACTTGATAAACATATACCTAATATTAGGCCTAAACTAAACTAACTATAAATCGCACACACTCATACACTCACACAAACACAATGCAATAATTGAGTTACATAGTTTTAAAGAGGAAGAAATGTTAAAACATTTGGCTGCAACCGTCGGAATCGCAAGAGATGTAGTGTACAATTTTTAATTTGTCGTATATGTATGATTTTTTTTCATTTCTGTTTTGTGTTTAATTTTTTTTGTAATTTTTATCCAAGCGTAAGCTGTGTATGTATGTGCTACATTTTTGTTTAATTATATCAAGTTTTATTTAAAAAAGAAACCAATCAAAGACCATTTTGCGTACTCATCATTTGAATTTGAATCATTCATATGGGTTCAAAACAGCGGGCCCTGGAGATCAATACAATCAACAAAAAGTAATGTAAATCACCGATGATAATTTTAAAAATGAAAGAAACATTTTCACTTACTTTTGACCGTTTGTGATTTTATTATTAATGAAAGATCAAACTAAATTTATTAAATTTTTGTATATATTTATGTAACCTAACGATATGTGAGAATTTTTATCTTAACTTGACTTTCAAGCTCTTTAATCTGTTAGTTTTCTTTGGAGACTTTCTTTTAATATCAAAATTTAAAAAAATTATACTTATTTATTTATTTTATTTTGTAATTATTACAAATCTCGTTAGATAAATTTCAGAAGGAAGAGAAATTTGGAAGGACAACTGATAAACAGACAGCACAAATTGAAGAACAGGAACAAATGACCAACGCATTTCGTAAGGCGATAATCATTTACACGAAAACCAATATGAATAACAGAATCCCACGCAAACTGTAGACTAACTAACGACAAAGTTAAGGGCTAGTTGACATAGCCGGTGCCAAAGCAAGAACAAAAGTAAGACAACAACACCTACACACGACAACTAACTGTAACAATAGCAATAAATTTAAATGAAAACTGTAGTCAAATAATTTGCATACATTTGTATTTTGTCCAAACTTAGTTGAAATGATTAACCGAACTGTGAGCGAGTGCAATAGAAATCGTTTTGCTTCTAGATTAGTGAAAATACAACGAAGCCCCTAATTTGAATACGAAACGTACCCAAAATCCAAAAGATCCCCCCCTCTCAATATAAATAAATACATATATTGCAAAAGCTATAGAAGATGAAACTAGAAAGTCTGTATTATGCATACATAATATAACATACGACTCCATTATACACACGCGTACTAAGGCCGACGAATAACATATGCATATACAATATAGACATATATTAAATATATATCATTGTAATAATTTGTAATGTTTATCAGTAGAATTATGATCCGAGGTGGAGCAGACGAGTAAAACGCATGCAGAGATCCATTAAAGTGTACTGTAAAATGTGCGACATCTAGTTTCGTCTAAATTTATTAAAGGTTTTTGCATTTTCCGAGGGTAAGTCATGATAATTAAGAAATTACAAAAGTTTAAAATACTAAATTATTTATTTTCCGTGTCGTTTGCATCGTTTTTTGCTAGTCTTATTTGGGAGATCTTGAAGAACTCTCTCTAATAACATTGAAACATATTGATAATCAGGAATTTAAAGAACCAAAATATTTAAAAATCTATGAAATTTGGCTACAAAGGGGAAAACTAACCATAAATTGGTAAAAATTCAATTTAAAAAGTGTTTAACATTTGGCTACGATCGTGTTAGTATTGCATACTTTTAGGTCCATCTTTTTGCACAGGGATTGTGTGAACTAGCAACTAAATTGGCACTGAGAAGTCGACGGTGTCCCGCTACTGAGCAGCTGCATCCGGAGCCTTCATGGCCAGCATGGCGTCCAGTTCGCCCTGGATGTTCTCGAACTGATTGTACAGCTCGACAAGTTCCGGGTGCGTCATCTCGATGTTGATATCCTCGCCGACGCCCGTCTTCATTTGGAGCACGGCCAGCGGCGTCTTCTCCCGCTGCTGGCAGTGCGAGGAGACCTCCACGTTCAGTTTCCAGGCCACATCCTCAATGACATTCGACTCGTACCGCTTGCTGGCCAAGTTGTTCATAATGGGCGTCGTCTCGCGCACCCACAGCCGCAAAATGGCATCGATCTTGGCCTCGTCCTCCAGCTGGAGCTTCTCGCGCAGCTCCCGCTGCAGCAGGCTGGGCTTGATGATGAACGTGGAGATGCGTCGCAGGATGTAGGAGAAGGTCTTGATCAGGAGCAGAAAGTCCGGCCGCGGCACGCCCACCAGTCGCTCCAGTTCCTCGAGCGTGTACTCCGGCTCCGAGCTGCTCGTGGGGTTCTCCTCGGTGCTGCTGTCCGCCCGTCCGGTGGTCGTCACGCTGGTGCCCACCGTACAACTGGTGGCACCCGGCGCCGCCGCTCCCGAGGCTCCGCTGGGACTCATCTGCCGGTGGGTGTACCACAGAACCGTGGTGAAGGTCTCGTAGGGCAGGGCGTTGATGATCTTGATGCCCTCGCGGGCTCTGGTAAGTGGTTACAACCCAGTTAATAGAAAATATGATTAAAAAGTTAATACCACCAACCTTTCGGTGATCTTTATCCAGTTAATGCTCATGATTCACGTATTTCCAAGAAACATATAGTCGATAGATCTCTAGATGAAGCGCTTATATTATCTTTTTCTTATTTGAATCTTGCTTATTTATTAATTATAATAAATAACAAACAAATGTAGACTTTGTTTATAGAGAGCAACAAAAACAACAAAAACTATCGGACTGCCAGCTTGAAGCGTTGCCACTCAGATTTGAAAGCCATCCAATAATAACGGTAAATAAATAGCTATTATCATTTTGTTATTAGAAGGTTACTGGTTTCATTTAATTTGTTTATTAGGCAACAAAAGAAATTATAAATTTAAATTAATTGTACGACAATTTTAATAATTAAAATGAATCAGTACTTTGAATAGATCATATTATTTCCTGCCCAAATTGTTTTTAATATTCAAATGTGGAAAATCCAAGCTACCATTTTTTAGCAGCAGCATAATAAGTATAGTTTTTTAAACTGTGCTTTTTCAAAAATATAAAAACCCCACCAAAAAATAGCTAGCTTTAGCGTGAAACCCAGACCCAGTGGCAACGCCTCAGCCGCCTATCGATAGTCCGCTCGATAGCGCGCACAATCGATAGGCAGTATTTGTGTATTGGAAACGCGGCTTAACTTGATGCAGATTTTTCCGCTGATTCGGCTGCAAATGATGCACTTTTGAGGCGCAGCGAGTGCACCCACGCCCCCGAGTTCGAGTGCAGTTGCAGTCGGGAAAGTTTGGAAAGTGCGCGGAGCGTGGAGAGCGACGAATTCGGCCAGCGCGTCGAGCTGAAAGGAGCGGAAAAGAAAAGTGACGAAAAGCGGGGGAAAACGGCGGATGAGCGAAAATCGGAAAATTGAAAACGAAACCAACCACCGACTTGTTTAAGCCCAGCATCTCAAAAGTAAGGATTCCCGACTGAAGATCCGGTGAAAACGCGAGAAAAACAAAAAACGCCAACAACTAACGGAACTGTGTGTATATGTTGTGTGCCTATGTGTGTTGTGTGCCTGCCGTCGTGTTGGTGCCGTCGTTCCTGTGTAAATAAACAAAACCCGGCTCTTTCCAAATACCGTTCATTCTCTCCGCTTTTCCCCGGGATTTCGTTAATTGGCAATTTTCCATTTGGCATAGCATTTATATTCCAGCACCTTTTTGGGTGCATTCTGTCTGTATCAGAGTTCTGCTTCCAGCTTGCCGTAAAAATCGATAGCGCGTCGTCGGTTGTTTATTTTATGCTTCGTCTGCATTTTGCAGCCCCTTTTTATCGCTCTCCCCTTTTTCACCCACCCCTGCACACACTCACACTCGCCGATGCATACACACACACACACACACACGTACACCAGTGATATGGAAA
This sequence comes from Drosophila takahashii, assembly GCF_030179915.1. Classification (NCBI taxonomy): domain Eukaryota; kingdom Metazoa; phylum Arthropoda; class Insecta; order Diptera; family Drosophilidae; genus Drosophila; species Drosophila takahashii. The sequence goes on from NC_091683.1 coordinate 12,179,508, forward strand.
ATTAAAAATAATAATTTTTATCGCGGTATGCAAAATGCAAAGCTGCAGAAACAGAAGCAATTGCAATTCCAACAATAATAACAATCTAGCCATGCAATCAATTTCAGCGAAACAATAAGAATAATCGTTCGTTTTTGGCTTTCAGTTTCCCCGCTTTTCCTTTCCATTCCCCCCTTTCCCTTCCCTGCGATTCGGTTTTATCGCATTTTCCGCTCATTATGGCAGTTTAGCATATTTATGCTGGAAAAATATTGGGGTTTCTTTGCTTCTTACCTCTGTTTTACGTTTTGTTTGGCTGTCGGGCTGTAAAAACAACAGTTAATCCAATTAAGAAAAATAAAACTCTAAATGGCGTCGTCGCCACGAATTTCAGATCACCTAACATGCAGATTTTATCAGGTTTTGAAATCTTAAAAAATTAAGGTTGAGTTTTTAAACACCCTTAAGTCTGAATTTGTCTAATATCTCTTAAAATTAAATCACATGTTGAATTGGTTTTATCTAATTTTAAATTTGTGGTATTTGTTTATTTAGCCAAGAAAAGCTTCTACGAAATATTAACATGTAGGTTGACCCACAATGGCTAGGAAATATTTAGAATTCTTTCCAAAATATAATTGAAATTTAATTATTTTAGATTACTATAAATAAGGAAGGAATAAGGTTATCTTTGACACAACCTGAAATTATTTTCAAATTAAAAAAAAACAGGAATTTTATTTTTTTATTTATTAAAGTAGTTTAAATTTAAAAAGGAAAGTATTTCAATCCTTTAAATCATAAATTCTTTTATAAGCTGGCCACAGAAATAGCGAATCCTAAGGTAGCTTCATCGGTTGACTACGATTTCCATGGTTGGCCAATCTTTTGGGTCGGCAATGCCCTCCTCTTTGCTTTGTAGAGGAGCTTGGGCAGCGGGCACTAGCAATTGGCACCAGCTTCGAGCCAGTCAGTCGGCCAGACTTGGTCTTTGGGTCGAGATGTAGAGCTGGATAATGTGGCATTCTATATAGGGGATACGGATACGTCTGACATGCACTAATGCCCCGAATAATGCCTCTTGCAGACGGGGATAATGGAGTCACAGAAGCGGCCGTCGTTGCATTTACTCACGGATGTGCCAGCAGGATCGGCAGCTGGAGGAGCTGGACCTGCAGGATCTGCAGCTGAGATGTCGCCCACTTCCGGCTTCCTGCCAGACATGCCGCAGTGGAAGAAGGACCTCATCCAGCGGCGGAAAACGAACGTGGCCCGCACCCAGGCGGCGTCCATCGCCTCGCCCACCGATGGCAGTTGTGGGGCTTTGGCGGAAGCCACCGCCGCTCCAGGTGCAATTGCAGGTGAGTGGTGGTTAGACGAGCTGCGATACTTTCACTTGAAATGCAAATTCGAGGTATTTCAAAGACGAGTATTTCTGGAAAAGTGTATTATTAAATAATGAAAGTATTTGACTATTTTTTTTTTGTCGAGAGATATTTAAAAGTTTCTATAAGAATTTGAAAATTTTTTTTAGAAAGCTTTAAAATCAATTTTAATTAAAGTGTTGAAAATAGATCTGTTAACTTTCAAGGTAAAAAGAGGCAATCAAAATTGAAAAATACCTTAAACAAAGAATAGCTGAAACTGATATGATTATTATGCATAAATTAAAAAATTAAAGTGGCAGTATTCGAAAGACTTATGCAATTGCTCAGCTGGCACTTAAGCAGTCGTGAGTAATGGTAACAAGTGTTTTTAATTTGTTTTTGCCAGCAGTTACGATTTCAACTACCGGGAAACTTTCGAATTAAGCGCCGCACCTATCGATAGTTGGTTATCGATAGCGAGCAGAGTTGTCAGGTTGCGAACAGGGGTTTTCCCCAAAACAAGTTATGTTTCACCATTGTAATCTTTGTTTTTCGACTGTTTTTTTTTATTTTTTCGCCCCACCAGATTCCACGGAACCGGCGACAATCATTAGCACTAGTCAAAAGAGAAATATGATCGGTTCAGAGGAAAAGTGTGAGAAATCTTCCATTTCCAATACCAATTCCAATTCCACTGGAGGTCATCACTCTGTTGTTGCCGTCTCCCTTTCGCCCGAAGCGGCAACAACAAATGTAACAGTAACACCAATACCAAAGCAGCGATCGAGTTTACTACTCAACACGAGAAGTCAGGAGAAGGAGGGAGAGCGCGAGATTCTAGCCGAGAGTGCGGAGAGAGAGAGAGAGACAGAGAGCGAACGCGAACAGCCGGCTGCCGTGGTGGTGGTGGTGGGTAGCGGCCGGTGTGGTGAAGTTGAAACTGGCACAACTGGAGCAGCAGCAACATCGTCGCCGTCGTCGTCGTCAGCAAATCAAAATCCAAACCCAAATCACTTGAAAACGAAATGCAAACCGGGACAGAGCGTTGCTGAGGGCAAGCCTTCAGCGAAAGAGACCACCATTTCCATTTCCAGCGAAAGCACCACCAAGAGCTGCAGCAAGACGAAGAGTATTTCCGATAAATTGCAGAGCAACAAGTTTATAATTCAGCAACAGCAGCAGCAGCAGCAGCAACAACAGCAACTGTCGCCCACAAAGGTAACGGTAAAACCGACAATGGTCGCCATGCAAGAGATGAAGAAGACAACCAAACAAAATGGCCAGCACCGCCACCTAACGGCCAAAATAGGCACTGCCAGCGGGCCAGGCGGCGTGGATGTGGATTCCCAATCGCCGAATCCCATTCCAGATTCCCTGGACACCGGCGAGGATCTGAGCTACGGGCCCGGCATTGTGTCCAAGCTGCGCTGCCGCTACCTCAGCCTGGCGCTCCGCGAGTCTCGCCAGCAGAGTAGCAAGCAACGCCTCCAGCGCTCCACCAGCCTGAATACTCTCCTGGATCGCGACGACGACGAGGTGGATGTGGAGGTGGAGCCCGAGGTGGTGGCCAGTAGTCAGGTGCGTGCCAAATCCACACCGCCACCGATTCTGGGTGCCAAACCGACCGGCAAACCCAACAGACAGGACAACCAGCAGCAGCAGCAGCAGCGTCCGGTGAGCCTGGGCGCCAATGGAGGATCGGCAGCTGTTAACCCGCCCCTCACCTCGGAGGATGCCCAGCCAGGTCAGGTGATAGCCAACGGATCAGCCAATCGATCGCGTCACTTTAAGCGCGGCAACGAAGTGATGAAGCGGGCCCGCTCCGTGGAGGCCCTCCTCTGCGAGAAGTCGCCGTGGAACAGTCAGCGGATCAGCACCGCGGGAACACCTTCACCAACGGCCATCAAGGCCAACGTTGCCCCCTCACCTGTTGTCACCTCGCCCACCTGCGTCACCATCGAGGATAAGATCCACAATGCCCGCGAGCGGCTGCACAGCGGCACGGATACGGCGCCGCCCAAGCGGCTGACCTCGATTATCGACGACACCGAACGGCCGCCACCGGATCTGGTCAAGCAGACGCTCAAGATGTTCGAGGCGAGTGCCAATCGGCGACCGCGGGCCGCCCATCGTTCCAACGGCGTGGGCGGAGTGGCCAGCAAGGTGGCGAGCTACAAATCAATCATCAAGGATCAGGCCACGCCGCCGCCGTCGTCGGGCTTTGCCTCCTCGACGCCGCTCAGGAATCCGCATCATGTCCATCCCGATATAATACCCCGCCAGGTCGACTCGCCCGTTTCGGCGTTGAGTCTGATGATGCGTCGCATGGAGCTGCAGGATCCGGAGACGCCCGAAAGGGATACCACACCGCAGAGCGAGGCGCCAAGCGAGACTGAGCGAAACGATCGCGATGAAGGCGATGTCGATGGCGAGGGCGATGGCGAAGGCGATGACGACAGCCCCAACAACAACGACGATCACGACGACGACAGCAGCGACAACAATGAGCAATGCGATAAAATGGGCGCGGCGGCAGGCGGCGGCGGCGATAAGCCTAAGCCCCCAGCGGAATCGGCAGCGGGAGGCGCCCAGCGATCATTCGCTGCCTCGACGGAGAACGCGCATGTAGCCAGCGGGAGTAGCAGTACCAGCAGTACGACAACCACAGTGCGGAAGCTCAACAACAACAGCAGCAGCAGCATCAGCGATTCCAGCGGACCAGCGGTGACCAAACAGATTGGTGTGATCCGGCCGCTGTTCAATAGCCAGGGAGCTGGGAGTACGCCACTGACGAGTCGCGAGATCGAGAAGAATCGCATCAATGAGATGAAGAAGTCGACGGCCACAGAAGCCGGTGCGGGATCGGGATCGGGATCCGCAACGGGATCCTCGCCCACCGCTAGTCTCGACACCGTGATAAACACCAAGGAGGCGGCCAGCAGCGAAACGGATGCCAGCGCCTCGCCACTGTGGACACTGCGCAAGCTGAGGAGCAGCCAGAGTCAGGGAGCCGGCGGCGGAGGAGGAGCCAGCGGGGGATCGGGACCCAGTTCCAGCCATCATTCCACGGAGAACACCTCGATGGTGTTCAACTTCTCCAAGAGCACCAAGGAAGTGCCCGACTACATCGAAAGCGACGTTGTGATTTACAGGCGCAAGCGGGAGCTGCCCAAGGTGAGTGTAGTTCTACACAGAAACAAAAAACGGATATGAAATGGGGTTATTTCTATCTTTTTTCATATCAAATGTCAAATTTAAGACTCAAACAGATCAACATGATATTTTATCATATCATAAAAAATACCAAATTTTGTGTTTTTTGAGCAAACATAATCTTTATTCATATCAAAATGATATGAATAACTTGATCTTAAAAAATATCAAATTGACCGTTACAATTTTTTTTTTCTGTGTATGGGTACTATGCTATCCCTCCCCACCCTTTCTTTTTTTTTTCTTGTCTCCCCTTTTTTTTTTGCAAAATCTTCCCCGGAAGAGTCACCCAGCCTTACGGATTATTCATGCTTAACAATTACCCCATGAATTATTATTTTCCCCCGATAGTAATTTGGTTTCTTGAGCTCTCGTCCCCAATATCTTTGTTGTTATTATGGTTTATTTTCCGTTTCTTTCTCGCATATTTTTTTTATTATTTTTTTTTTTTTTTGTGTCATACGGCAGCCATGCCATATAAACAAATATGAAACAAAGCACACAGAGAACAGCGATCATGCGCATTTCGAAAGTTCAACAAGGCAGGGCGAGAACGGAACTGAGGAACTGCGGCGAACGGTGGAGAGAATCCGGTGGGGAAGTGACAAAGCGCAACTTGGATACTCTTTCTTTCTTTCTTTCTTGCGAGAGAGAACGTATATATCTTGACTTTTCCTTTCTGGGAATTAATCATGAGGGTAAATACGTCGTTGAAAAGCGTTAGTTTTGCATGATGACTGAGTGAATTGCTCACATTTGATAAGGGATTCCTAGTTGGTAGAAATCATTGAAAGAGCTTGAACAAATATCAAGAGTTTGCTATTTCTCTATATTTAAAAACATCGATGTTATCGAAAATATCGATAAATTTAAAGCTCTTATCATTGATCATAACTTTCCTTATGAGTTGTCTTTGATCTAATTGATCTGTACGAAGAAACCTCAAAAACTATTAATTTTCGTCACTTTCTAAGAGATTATCGATCCCAGTGACTTTAATGAAGTTTAGAAAATCATACCACCCTAAACGTTGCCTGTAATTCCTGTTATTAGACTTAGGATTACCAGAATCATGGGTTTCTAATCATTCCCAAAGTACCAATTTATTACCTGTCGGCAGCAAAATCACGGTCTTCATAAATAAGTATCTCACAAAGATTACACAGCTCAGTCGGCTAATGAACATTACTCAGAGGGCCGATCAATTAGGGATCTTCGATCGTCGACTGCTACTGGAAATGGAAATGGCAAGCCCCTAATAGAGATCGAAGCTTGCATCACAGCTGGGAATAGTTCGATGTGATCTTCTGCTCCGAGTCAATTAAAATTCGCCTTGAATAGCTCTCCGATCGATAGCCCCGAATCGTGTGCGACATGAGCAGATGCCCCTCCTATATGCATATACATAAATCTCTCTATATATATATATGTATATTTATATACACATATCTGCATATTCTTTCCCAAAGTCTGCTTTGTTCCCAGCCAGATGCAAGTCTCATCTTCTGGCAGTCTTCTGTCTTCGCTCCTCAGTCTTCGGTCTTCAGTCTTCAGTCTTCGGTCCCTTCTTCTTTTGGGTTCTTCTTTGCCTGCACTTTTCGACATCGGAAGAGTGGGAAACCAGTTTTGAAGCATGCATGTGGACATGAGAAGATATTTCTGCTCTTCCTGCTGCTGCCAGCAAAACGGCAAAAGTCCGTAGAGATATGTAGAGATATACACTGTGCACATGAGATATTATGTGTCTGTGGGGAACTTTATTCTTGGGGAGCAGCCGGTCCTCGGGATGCCGGTTTTGTTGGGATGCAAGTATGGGCTGCTCCCTACAGCTGTTGCTTCTCCTCCCTCAAAGCCATGCTTAAATTCCCTCTACTTTAAAGCTTTTAAAAAGATTTGTCTTTATCTTAAGCCTAGAACTATATAATATCACTAGAATTCTTTGTTTGGTATCATATCAGTTTAAAAATTCGAGAAAAGCCCAAATTTTATTTTTAGTAGCCATATAAACAGGGTAATTAAATGTATTATTTTAAATATCCTGCTTTAATATTAATATTTTTATTAATAAATATTTTAAATGAACTATATAAATCGAAATACCAACCAAAGGCAAAGAATTCTTCGTAAATAAGTCATATTAGACTTCAAAAATTAAAAAAAAGTTTTTCTTTTCCAAACAAAAATTTTGAAATATTTTTGAGATATAATCCTAAAAATATACAATTATTAATTCAAATATTTGAACCTATCTTGTGGTTGGAAAAGCCCACTGCACTGACACTATTTCATACTCTATACCTCTCCCTTAGCTTGAGACTTTAGCTTTCGGTTCGGTTGAGTTTTCCTCTTGCCGTCTTCTCGTTGGTAAACCCGTTTTGTTTGTGCTTTGTGCCGTTCTCTTCGCTCTGTCTCTGTTGCCATATCTCTCTCTCTCTCTCTCGACCACTCTCTACCACTGAACTCAATTTTGTCAATTCTTTTTTGAGGCTCACTTCTACTTACCGTGTTTGCTTTTGCCTTTGCCTTGTCTCTTTTATCTCGCTTTGAACTTTATTATCTGCGCTATGGGTATATATGGCATATAGCATATGGTATATATGGCTGGGGGTCGATTTGTGCCACAAAAAAGAAGAAAAAAAAAATGGGCCAAAAAAAAGGGGGGGGGGGGGAATATTGACTGGGAACTGAAATCGGAACCGGGACTTGGACTTGGAACTCTCCTGGACCTCGGAACCCCTGCCGTGAGTCACAGATGACCCATAACATAACGCTGATCAAGAGTGAGTTTCCATGAATTTCACTTTTCGAACACATGTGACCTGAAAACTCGACAGCTTTGTGGAATAAATGGTCCTCCTACTTCAAAATTATCGGGAGACAACCATTATAATCCAAAGAAAGAAAGAAAACGAGTTATACATCATCGAAAACTTCAAAAGAGGCGTGTTCAGAAGATAATATCTTAAACAGCAGGAAAACATCTTGAATGACTTTAATAACATTTTCAAAGTGTCTTGTTTACCTGGGTTTTATTTCAAAACAAACAAGACATTACCGATAAGGATAATGAGTATTTTTATTAGGCTGTATAAATTTAAATCTTTAACTTCTGTGTGGGCAATGCCAATATATTTTTACCCTTTGTTTATAGAGGAATTCCCATAACTAATTATTATTTTTTCCATCTATCCCTATTAGCCAAATGAGCCTGGCTTCGTGCTGCTGGGCGATCTCTCCGTGGAAACGTCAACGGACACGGACTATGACGACTACTCCATGTGCCCGCCATCGCCGTGCGATGTGGAGTTCGAGAATGCCAACATTGTGATCGACGGCAAGTCCAGCATACGCCAGAAAGCCAAAGATTCTTCGGTATGTAGGGATGGATCCCCAAAACCCCATATATATACACCACATACCACATACCTTACTTGGGAGTGAGTCAGGTGCGGGGTTTTGTTTTTGCCACCGAAAGATAGCATTGGTTCTTTTTTTTTTTTTTTTTTCCAATTTGGTGTGTGTATGTGAAAAGGATAAGATAAGATTATTTGGTGGGCCCCTTGGAAAGGAGGGGAATGTTTTCGAGTGCCAGCACAAACTGTTTGACCATTCAATGGGGATCGATGATAAGGTATTTATGCTCTTGCCTTATATAACATTTATCGACTGGGTCGTGTCGCCTGTCCAGGGACTATTAATCAACCCGCATTAGGTTCGCCTTAGAGCGGGATTTGTTTCCCCTTTTTATACCCTTGCAGAGGGTATTATGATTTCAGTCAGAAGTTTGCAACGCAGTGAAGGAGACGTCTCCGACCCCATAAAGTATATATATTCTTGATCAGCATCACAAGACGAGTCGATCTAGCCATGTCCGTCTGTCCGTCTGTCCGTCTGTCTGTCTGTCCGTCTGTCCGTCTGTCCGTCTGTCCGTCTGTCTGTTTCTACGCAAACTAGTCTCTCAGTTTTTGAGCTATCGGGACGAAACTTTCGCAAAAGTCTTCTTTCTATTGCAGGTAGTATATATGTCGGAGCCGACCGGATCGGACAACTATATCTTATAGCTCCCATAGGAAGGATCGGAAGAAAAAAGCTTTAAAAAATTCTAGCTTCGGTGTTTTTTGAAATATTACCTTCTACTTTTGGGGATGTTATTTTTTAAATATTTCTGAATTTCGAATTAATTATTTAAAAAATCGGACTACTATATCATATAGCTGCCATAGGAACGATCGGAAAATTAATGGAAAAGTAATAGGAAATAAATTCTAGCTTCTTTGGTTTTTATTGTATTATCTTCTACTCTAGGATATAACTCTTTTTAAATATTTCCGAATTTCAATTTTAATTTGATCAAAATCGGACGACTATATCATATAGCTGCCATAGGAACGATTGGAAAATTAATGAGAAATATTAGAAAATTGAACATTTTTGCGATTTGTTAATTAATAGGAATGATCTGCAAGGGTATATAAGCTTCGGCTGGCCGAAGCTAGCTTCCTTTCTTGTTATTTTTATTTTTCTGTTTGCCTGGCGCTAACTTATTTATTTATTCCTTTATTCGGGTGCGTTCCATCAGTGTGACTGATATGGGAACTGTATGGTATATATTGTTGTACCATTGTCTTTAGCCTCAGCAGCCTCAGCCTGAATTTCCGAATCAATTCAATCGTATCGTTGGGGTTTGTTCTCCTCCGATAAGGAGCCCGATTTCTGCAGTCATTCGGGGTTGACTCATTGATATGCCATCGATAAGGCATCGATGAGTAAGTGCCGAACGATGGGAGTTGCGTTTAGAACAATTTATTTGCAATTACTCCAATGTCACGGATAAACATGTTATTATCATATAGCCACAAAGAAACTATAAATCTGCATTGTCTTTTGCTCGTCAATGGTTTAAATATTTTAAATGTTTATTTATAACAACGATTTGATCCAACACTTTCGTCTAACCTTGAATTTTTATGACCTACAGAGAAACTATTTAGTTTTGGCAATATATTTGATGATTTGTGGCATCGCCTAATGTAAATCTTCGATGTGGTTATGTAAATTAGGACGAATCGTTAAAAGAAAACAACAAAAAATATAGGAATGAAAAGAGTAGAATTTGTACAACTCGAGGTGGTCTCTAAATTAAATTGTTTATGTAATCCGAATCAAGAATTGATATCCAAAGAGTTTTCGTCTAATTCCAATGGCGCCATAAACAAAGCGAATACCATATCGGTTTTGTTATCACCAATGTCAGAGAGTCTTAAAAAAATAGTTTATATTTAAAGGGAAATAAAATTATATGTAGTATCTATAAAGTGTGATCATTCTGGTAAAGTATAGGTATTTTAAAAGTTTTTAGAATGATATTAATGTTATATTTTAACCATTTTAGAATCTATTATAATCACTATTTTCTTTGTTTTTTATTATACGCCAAAATGATGTATTTGAAATGTGGGAATTTTGGATTTTTTTAAGAGATATGGGTAATGTTAATATTTCTCTTAAGGTTCTCAAATAGGGAAGTACATTTTTGTATATTTTTTTTTAACCCAAAACCATTGTAATCCTTCCTCTTCTTAAAGCCCATCGTAGTGAAAGTAATTCCAGAAGCAAACACTGATCAAATTTCTTACTCACTTCCCACAGTTCCGCGTGCAGTTCAACGACACGCTGACGTCGACGTTTGAATACCCCTCCGAGGCATCGATGACCATCGAGGATCCGCCGTACGCCGATCCGTTCGGGCATGTGAGCAAGCACCACCAGATGCTGCTGGCGGAGCAGATGCACAGGCTGCAGCACCAGCAGCAGCTGGAGCAGCTGGAGCTGGAGCAGATGCACCAGCTGGGGCTGCAGGAGCAGCACCACCATGTGACCGTCGACGAGATCATCGAGCTGCCCACGTCGACGGCGGGACATGGACATGGACATGGATACAGGGCGGGGGCGGCGGGGGGCGGACCGATGCTGGGGAATTTACCGTTGGGTAAGTAATATCTGTTCCACATCCGTCCATCCAAGCGTGCATTATTCACGTGTTGTTATTGTTATTGTTGTATGTACGTATGTTGTATGTTGTATGTGGCATGCAGCAGCGAACGATGGAATGGCTTTTTGTCTCTCTGACTCTGTCTCACACTCTGTCGCTGTCTCTCTCTGCCTGCATATCTCTGTCTCTGTCTCTGTCACTTGCCTTGTCCTTAATCTTGATTTACCATCTGTGCTCTTGAGTTCTGTTTACCATCATTAATACCCACTCATCCATCACCTCATCGCCGCGATCTCTTTGTTTTTGAGTTCAACACTTTCGTTTACCTTGGGTTAATCAGAGGGGGGGAAGGGGGTGCGTTGCTTTTCGCAAACAAAAACCAGGGGAATAACCAACAGAATATTAAATGTTTCCCAACGAAATACAACAAAAAGCTAGGGATTATCAATACAGAAAGTTAGGTTCAAGATCTGCAAAAGGAATACACATGTATAAAAAGAGAAAATTACAATATTTTACATAATAATAACACTAATATTATTATCATATGATCTTGGCAGATAAAATAACCGATAACAAGAGACCCAAGGAAATGATATAGCATATGACTGATATATAGAGCTTGAAAATTATCGATATTTTCGATATTTTCACCATATTGATGCGATAATTTATCGATATACTTTCAAGCTCTACTGATTAGCACAAACGAAGGCCTAGAAAAAGAAATCCTACCGAAACTCAAGACCCCAAGTCCTCACTAAAGAATCGGGTGTATAACAATCAAGGTTTCTGCACTTTACAGATGCTGATAGAGCCACAGACCCACCTGTCTCCGTCTCCGTCTCCGTATCAGTTTCCGAGCCCGCTCCAATCTCCGCTCCAGCCTCAACTTCCGTAACCGTCTCAGTTCCCAAATGTGGCGCCAGGACCACGAGCTCCGGCTGTTGCCCCTGGCCAAGGTTCCGTTCGGTCCTGGGCGCTCACCTTCGCCGGCTGACCAGGCGCATCAGGTGGGTGGTGCAGCCTGAAGCTGAAGCTAGCAGCCCTTTGAAAGCCCCTTGTTCCCCCCTGCTCTTCTATATTCTACTATATATATACGCTATGTCACAGCTCTTGAAGAACTAAATCAAAAAGAACACCCAAAAACCGAGTTCCAAATAGCAAATTGCTTCGGTCTTTTCCGGCTGAAAGGCTCTCAATTTCGCCTCACGCATATTTGCAGATTACCCAAGTTTAGGGAAGGGTATTATCTTGCCGCAGTCGCAACAACAACAGCAGCAGCAGCCAGAAGTGGCAATCCCAGCAGCAGAAGTGGAAACCACCGAGCCATTGCCACCACCCACAATCGCCAAGCGCCCACAGCTCCCGGCGAAGCCACAGCCTCATCCACAGGTGCGTAGGGCCAGGCCATCGGTGCTGCTGAAGCCGCAGTATGCCTGCTTCCTCCAGCAGGATGAAACCACCAAATCCCAGCCAGCTTCTGTTTCGGCTAGACCGCGGAAGGCAGCCTCCTTTACGTTGGGCAATCAGCAGCGCCAGGAGAAGGAGCAACTACAGCAGCATCATCAGCAGAGTAAATATGATAGAAACGAAGGCTCGAGGAAGTGTCGAGGAGGAGGAAGTGGTGGCCAGAGTAGTCCAGCTCCCGAGCTCCAGCAGCGGCGACGTCGGCCCAGTCTGCCGTCGTCGCTGGCTTTGTCCAATGCCAGCTCGGCCCTGCTACAGGCACGCATTCCAGGCACCACGCTCTACTATGTCTGATGGCCAAAGCACTAGTCTCCAAAACTCCAAAACTCCAGATCACCAGAAAACCAGATATCCAGTTATCCAGAACTCCAACACCGATTTGAAACCGCCAGCGAAACGTAGGCATTGCCCAAGCTTTACTCTATATGTTTACAAACTAGGCTAAAGAACACCCATCATTCCCTGGATACCTCTTGGTGACCCCGTTCCGCTCCCAAAAAAAAAATATATATATATTGGTTTGATGGCCGCTAAAAACTGTAAAGTGTAAAATGTGTAACCCTGGGCAAATCCAAAAACCAATAACTCAATGCGGAAGCCAGGAAAAAAACAACACAACACCAAACAACCCGAACACACGAATCACAACCACACAAAAAAAAAAAACACTGGGGCAAGCGGACACTCGAAACACACGAATATAATCGATTAATAGATGCCTAGACGATGCTTCCTGATGCACTGGCGCCGTTTATGCGGAGCTCTGGATGACGATCAAGGGGAATATTTGGAACTGAAGAGCACAGAATACGAGCGAAGGATGGAAGAGATATTACCAATGAAGGACTAAGCTTGCGTTCCTGAATTCCACCAAAAAACAAACCACAACCTTATGTATAAGATGATCTATGGTCCATAGTTTCCCTTTCAAATTTCTTAAACATGCTATTATATTGCTATTTCGCCCTTATCAACTTGATATTATCGAATCGATATTGCCGAAATATCGAAAATATCGATAATTTTCAAGCTCTAGTTTCAAATTGTAGGTTACCTTTTTTTTTTTGCCTAATTCGGGTATATAAAAGCTATAAAAATTATTTTGAGAGTCAAAGGGGCGTGGGAAAATCTTAAATAAACTCCAAATTAAGCCTCCGCTTGCAGAACGACTAATTCCGAACAATGTGACGGTGTAAACCGAGCCAAAACCGAAATGTAGAACCTTAGTTAGTGACTATTTTCATTCGATTGAATTGAATTACCTGCGTTTGTATCTTTGTGTGTTTTCCAGTCGGCGTTAGTTATGTGTTATGTGCCTTATGTATGTTTGCTTTGCTTTGTTCAGTTCGGTATGCAGTTGTGGGGCATGTATTGAATTGCAATTTGCGATTCGAAATTGTAGCTAGTTACGCTAACCCACCTCCTCACCCCCTCTCCCCACTATTTCCCCAATGGTTTTCATTTCAACAGCCTTTTGTTCAACTCACCGCTGTCGCTTTGTTTTGTTTGCATTTGCGTTTACTTCCATTCCATTCTATTTTCTATTCTATTTTTTGTTCATACTAATTTCTTTTTGCAGATATTATTTAAATGTAACAGATTACATAAGCAAAGCGTTGAAATAATATCTATTGTATACCAAAACCAAAAATATCTATGATAACAAGCAAAGGCAAATAAACCGAACCGAAACAGAATAACCGATTAACTGCAGCCGCTGAACCCAATGAACCGCAATATTGCGAATAACCATCAAGAAAACTTAACTGAAAAACTGATTATAAAGCACCAAAGCCAAAAAATAACCCAATAACCGATTAAAGGGCGAACACTGCAAAACAGCCACACCTCTAACCCAGTGCACTTGCTCTGTCTGCTCCGCTGGGCAATCAAAACTAATCGCCAATTCATATTACTCTTAAGGTAACTAACCCAGTTTAGAACACACACATCACCCAGACACTTGGCACATCCCAGTCATCATCCAATCATTTCCATCTCCATTTCCATCTACGGCTCAAATTTCGTTTTCATTTGCTTGACAAGATCCAGATCCACCATCACCTCACCTCACCTTGATATATATTTTATCCCCATATGGTGCCACCTGTTTTTATACTACTTTACTAACCCCCAATCCCAAGGACGAGGATTGAAACCCGCTTTAAACCACAACCAAATCACCACTAATCTTGATTTTCGAATGCTTGCAGGCTCCAAGGCTCTGGGCTTCTACACGCCCATGAAGGGCGTCTCGCCGATGGACAACCTCTTCCAGCTGGGCGTCACCCGGTACGCTTTGCCCGAGAGCAGCAGCAGTGGGAGCAGCAACGGCAGCCACAGTCCGAGCAGCAACGGGAGCAGTCCGGCCGGAGCTACCGCCGCCGCCGGCGGCCAGCTGATGTTCAACGGGAACGGCAGCATCGTGGGCTTCGGCGAGGGACTGATCAAGGGGCAGCAGCAGGAAGACTCAACGGCGGAAGCAGCGGCGACGGGAGCAGGTGGCTCCACCTCGGCCGGGGACGAGGATGACTATGACCATCTGACGGCGACGCCGGGCGCGGGAGTTGTGTACAGCGAGGGTACACAGAAGACGGATCTGCTGTATTAAAAACCGGAGCAGGGAGCTCTTTTCTACCGGTTTCCAAGCCCCAAAACCCAAAACCCGCCCCAAAACCCAAAACCATTCCCCTAAATTGAAAAGCGTGCGCTTAGGTGAAATATCAATTTCGGTTAGACACAAAAAAAAAACGTAGAAAACAACGTAAACCAAGTATGGCAAGAAATCCATAAAGATACGTATATAAATAGATATTATTTGTAAGTTTGTAGGCCTAGAGATCCGATGTGTATGTGTACAACAGCAAGCGTGTGTGTCTGTCTTCTTTATATATATATATATATAAATATATGTGTTTTTTTTTCGATAAATTAATAATTATATTATTGTAATGTATCCACGGCACTGAATGAACAACTTTGCTGCTTCTATTGTATTTGTATTGTGTATTCCATTTACGGCATTTTGATAGTAAATATACAACAACAACAAATCAACGTATTTCCGACTGCTGCATCCCGAAGGTAACTTAAATCTTAATCTACGAAGCGAGCGGTTAAGTCCGCCGGAGTATTAACTTAATGGATCTTGAAATGGTCCCCTCTTGTGAACCATTCTCCCCTTACGCGAACCTTCTTCCGCCCCGAAAAAAAAGAAACAAAAATTATACAAATTTTAAGTCCTCCCCAACCGGAAGAATGCAAAAGAAAATGTAACATTTGCCTCATAATTATTATATACATTAGCGCTTATTAAATATTTTTTACAATTGTATTCCGTAAATAAATATAATATACATCAACATCGAATCGGTTGTTTTGAGTAAAGGGATCAGATAAATGGAATTAAATCGATTTTCGCCTATTTGGTGGGGCTTTTTTGGGACTTCCATAATATATAGTAGAAACAAGAGAGAACGCTTTAGCTGAGAACTTCGACTATCAGATAGCCGCTGTTCAAGACGCGGCTTTTTAATTTGGGACCATTTTTGTCCAAGTTACAGAAAAATATCCATCATAAAAAATCAAATTTTTACCAAAAATCCAGATATTGATTTTTCACCCCAAAAAAACAGTATTTTCGCCAGAACAATGGAAATCCAAATATGAAATGCCATACCTCGTCGAACTCGTAATAAAATTTCCAGTCGATCTGCATTTAAACTTGGAAATTTTTAATTTTTTCCATTTTTTTGCAAAAAATCATGATGGTACCCCTTGTCTAAAAAGTAAAAATTGGGTCAAAAATGTATTTTTTTTAAATCAAACGAAAAGTGCACTGATATTAATTTTAAGGTTGTTAGCTGCTCAAAACAGTAGGCCTTTTTGATTTGAGACCATTTTTGTCCAAGTTACAGCAAAAAATCTATAATAAAAAAATCACATTTTTACCAAAAAACAATAGTCTAATTTTTCACACCAAAAAAAAAAATTTTTTGTAAAAATGCTTATTTTTACTAAAAATCTACGCGATAGAAAAACATTTTTCGAATTTAAAAATAAAGCTTGAAAGATCAATTCAAAAAGGGGGAAACCCAAGAAATAGGTGTGTGTCTCCGATATGGTAGATGTACTCGCTATATTCTATCGAGCACCAGCCCTGGTTGGGAGCATGTCTTTGCTAAGTTATCCATCCCTGGATACCATCCCTAGTAAACCAAAGTTATCGATATCGCCAAATCACCCGAAACATCGATAGTATCGCCCAAACATCGACCTCAGTCCAGCTCTGATTTGTGATTGTGTAAAAATACGGGGTTTTATTGTTGCATTTGCAATTTAATCCGATAAATATCAGGCGTGGAGTTATGCGCGAGAAGTCGTTGCCAGCGACCAGAGAGCCGAGCGGCCACACGTGTATGTGTTTCACTGGCGGTGCGGGCGCCAACTCCGCCAGAAAGCGTACTACTTTTAACCTTAGTTGACATTGAAATGTACCCGCTTAGTTGGATGTCCACGATGGTGCGTGTGTGTGTGCCTGTGTGTACGCTGTGCGGCGTCTGTGTGCGCGAGTGTGTGTGTGATTGCAAAGGAGGATGGGAAAACGAGAGCAAAGCAAAAACAAAAACAAAAAGACCTGCTGCACACAGTCTGTTTGTATGTGCGGGTGTGTGTGTACGAGTGTGTGTCCGTATGTCAAAGCAAAACAACTGCAAGAAATCAGCAGCAGCAACAACAACAAGGAGAATATCAGTGATAAGAGTGCAAAAACAACAACAAAAGTGCACCCCTTTGAAATTCAAACAAAAACAAACTGTTGTAGTTGTGTAATCATTCACAACCCCCCACACACGTACACACACGCACCCGCCAAAGCCAAACATATATTAGTAAATTTTAATTCTATTATTTTTGATTTAATTTTTGCCTGTTATTCAAATTCAAATCGATCTCTGTTTGTAGTTGGCATTCGTTATTAATTAAATCAGCCGCCAACAGCTGAGCGCGGGAGCGAGAGCGAGAGAGGCAGAGAGTTAACCGATACAGGCCACTTCCACTTCCAACCGAATCGGAGCAGCGCCGTCGGCAGAGGCAGCGCAGTCAGCAGAGGCTTGGTAATTAAAAGGAAAGACCGAAAGACCCAAAGCGAAAAGAAAAGAAGAGAAGAGAAAGGAAAAGAACGAAAGTCGCAAAGTCGGAAAGTCGCAGTCTCAGTCGCTGAGACAGAAACAGAGATTCCACTCGTGTCGCACGTCCGTTCGTTCCCACATTGTCGTTATAAAAATAGCAACGCCTTAAACGATCGCATCAACCTCATCAGCAGAAGACCACTAAAACCGCCTCTGTATCCCCCTCCCCATCCCCCTACCATCCCCATCTTCATCAGCGATCACCGTCATATGATAATCCTTTACTAATCCCAGCCTTCTCACACAACAGATTCCCCTGCCGATTCGGCAGCCGGCAAGATTTCACTGGATCTAATGGCCAAGGACGAGGAGGATGACCTGCTGCCCGACAAGGATGCGGCCAAGGGCTTCTATGCCAAGTACGAGCCCAAGGAGATTCTGGGCAGGTGAGGATCCCTAGATACAAGTCATTACTGACCTTAAATTTAGATCCTTAAGTTTTTAGATCAAAAGTTACAAAGACGATCTTAAGTTCTAAGAATTAAATAAAATATTTACATTTTTGGTTTATTTATTAACTGAAATATTTAATTTATTTTAAAAGACCTAATCTTGCAAGAATCCTTTATCCCAAGGAGATTCTGGGCAGGTGAGGATCTCTAGATATAAGTCATTCCTGACCAAGGAAACTCCTTAAGTGTTTAGATCAAAAGTTACAAAAACGATCTCAAGTTATAAGAATAAAAAAAAATATTAAAATTCTTTTTAAAGACCTAATCTTCAAAGTATCTTTTATTAAAGCTTAAATAATATTATTATAATAGAAATTATAATCGTTAGGATCGGTAGATGTAAGTCATTTCTGACAGGAGCATGTTCTTAAGTATTTAGATCAAAATTTACAAAAACTATCTTAAGTTCAAATAATTAAAAAAAAATTAGTTATTCATCAACTGAAATATTTAAATTCTTTTTAAAGACCTAATGTTGAAAAAATCCTTCATGCTAGTTATAATAATATTGCCACAATTTAAATTATATAAAAAAAAATCAAAATAGATGATCTTACCTTCTAAGAATTAACAAAATATTGGTTTATTTATTAACTGAAAAATTTAATTTATTTTAAAAGACCCAATCTTTCAAGAATCCTTTATCCAAGTTGAAATAATATAAATTATATTAAAAAAAAACCAAAATAGATCTTGATTATATTCCAAAAAAACACACAATACAAGTGGAAATCCTCCGAAACCACTAGAATATCGACATTTTCTGCCTTGCCAAGCCCTTACTGCCAAGTCTGCAGTAATGCCAACTTTATTTACGGCTCTGCAGTTCGGCTAAATGGTGCCAAGTGAGTCAACCTTCTGCAGCTCTTCGCATGGAGCAATGGCATGGGTTTTTTCTGCTCAAGCGGCGCCCGTCTGCCGCCTACGGGAATAAGAATTTGCTTAGCAAATACCAGAGACTAAGCGAAAACAAGGGCTAGTTACATATTACAATTGGGGCGATTAGAGATTAGATAAATTCCCGATCATGCCAATGTCAAGTGCAGTGCAAGCGGTTATCTCAAGCCAATGTTTGTCTTGCAGGGGCATCAGTTCGACCGTGAGGCGGTGCATCGAGAAGGAGACGGGCAAGGAGTTCGCCGCCAAGATCATCGACCTGGGCGCCACCACAGAGGCGGGCGAGACGAATCCATATCACATGCTGGAGGCGACCAGACAAGAAATCTCAATACTGCGCCAGGTCATGGGGCATCCGTACATAAGTTAGTCTTGCTAGAGGAGCTACAGTGATAACCATATTAATTTTGTTCAAATCCACAGTTGATCTGCAGGATGTGTTCGAGTCAGATGCATTTGTTTTCCTCGTATTCGAGCTGTGTCCCAAGGGCGAGCTCTTCGACTATCTGACCTCCGTGGTGACGCTCTCCGAGAAGAAGACGCGCACCATTATGCGGCAGATCTTCGAGGGCGTCGAGTACATACACGCCAAGAACATTGTCCATCGCGACCTCAAGCCCGAGAACATCTTGCTCGACGAGAACCACAACGTGAAGATCACGGACTTTGGCTTCGCCAGGCAGCTGCAGGAGGGCGAGAAACTTACAGGTAACTGCTGATGCGCGAATTCTTAAGTAATCAGTTCTTATAGTTCGTATTCTTTCCCTCAACAGATCTGTGCGGAACGCCGGGTTACTTGGCGCCGGAAACGCTCAAGTGCAACATGTTCGAAGGATCCCCCGGCTATTCGCAGGAAGTGGACATGTAAGTATTAATTCTAAAAAAAAATATTACCCAATCGATTAATCAGAATAATTCTGCGTTAAAAAGCTAGCTTCATATTTGTACTGCTTGCAGTAAACATAAAAGAAAATCCCATCGAAATTAGACCCATTTTATTCTTTATAGGCGAATTTTGCTGATAGTTGTTTATGCATTACTTTTGATAGTGTTCTTCGTAAGCGATTTGTTATGATCTTGAAGCGTGCATTTTGATGAATGAGTCACAATAATCTGAAACCCGATCAGTTCCGATACCGTTGTCTATATTTCTTTGGTTCAGCAAAATGTATGGCCTGTTGTTTATTAACCCGCCGAGCGTTTCCCACTGGTATCTGCGTTACCTGGGTTCAGCACTTATTATTTATAATTCCCCTCTTAAAGTTGACACCTTTTTTAACGAAAGTATTTTCTTTTTTTGCAGATGGGCCTGTGGCGTGATTATGTTCACGCTGCTCGTCGGCTGTCCACCCTTCTGGCACCGCAAACAGATGGTCATGCTGCGGAATATCATGGAGGGCAAGTACAGCTTCACCTCGCCCGAGTGGGCTGATATTTCAGGTTGGTATAGATAACCCTACAATATATATGTATGCTGATTTCCCGCTGATTAATTGCAGAGGATCCCAAGGATCTGATACGCAAATGTCTAGTCGTTGATCCTGCGCAACGTATCACCGTCAAGGAAGTATTAAGACATCCATTCTTCAACCAAATGGTAAGTGCCGGAATAGCTGGCAGCCGCCGAGCCCCAACCACCACCACCACCTGTACAAGTGAAAGATCAGTCCAATTAGTCCTTAGTCCTGTTTGGCCGCCAAGAATGAGGTCCACCTTCGAGTCGCAGTCTTTAGATCTCGGGTTTCCGTCCTTGTACATATGCATTAAATACAGCAAATAGATCTCTAGGGGTCCCCTAGGAGGGTATCTTCTACACAACCAACCCACCTAACCAACCTGGCCCTGCAAATGTCTCTAAACACCAAGTACACCCTTAAACAACACACACTCTGATGGAAAGAACACACCACCTGTGACTCACAACCCACTCACTACAGCCTATTAACTGCTTCTTCTTACTGTTACCTCCTAGAATTACGATTATGATTTATGATTTCGATTTGGTTGGGGTAGCGAACCCCTGCCCCCGTAGTTTAGTCCAATTGTCAGATCTATGGCCTGACAGGGTCCCAATTACAATCCCAATTAGCAATCAATCCCCCTTATAAGCAGCACTCCTCGTTCTGTTAATTTGTATTTTTATTTTTACGATTACTATTTATTATACCAAACATTTTCTCTCTTCTTTTCCTTACATATAAACTATATATCAAAAATCGAATACAATTAATTTTAAACGAACCAAAACGAACGATAACGATCACGATCACACACACTATCGATAGCTGTTCGAGCAAAACATTGATGGCCTCAAGCGCAGCCTGTCGACCAAGTCCCGACGAATGAGTCGCATCACTGAGATCGCACTGGTAACGAACTGTTCCCGGACTAACCCAACTAGCCCTCCCTTTTCTGTCTCTCTGTGCTGTGTGTCTCCGTCTCCGTTAATCGGAGCCGCTGTAATCGCTGTAATAACGATGATCTGATCCCGATAATAACGATAGTCCCGATAACCAAACAATCGGGGCCGGCAGACCCAACTCATGACCATATGCAACCCTGCCGGCCCGCAATTCGTGTCTGTGTTCCGTTGCATTCTGTTCTGTTTCGTTCTGTGCCGATCTAATATAACCCATAGTGCATTTGCATATACTATATACTATATAAATATATATTTATAAACCGTTCAGGTCATGTGCCAGCATAATAACTTTAAACCGGCAAAAACTTGATCTGCTTCGTTTTTTTTCCTTGCATCTGATTTGTTTTGCTTGTCGATTGATCGATGCCCCACGATGATAACCAAATCCCCCTCTAATCCCATTCCGTTGTACTCGATGTTGTTGTCGATCTTGTGCTCCCTGTGTGTTTTCTGTACAAATCAACCGATTGCCTCGATAACTAAAAACCGATAACACAAGTCTGCAGCCTCCGCGCTCGCCATTTGAATCATACTCTGTTTTAGTTAATAACTGTGTCTGCATGCCAAAAAATCCAGCAGGGTTCCCTACTTTTCCCAGACCCCCCAAACCCCTCCGAAAAAAGCCCCCCAGTTGCCAATTTTGAGTCACTGCATGTGTACATACGTGCATTAACCATTAGCCAGCGAGAAGAAGGAGAAAAAGGCAGTGAGATATGAGGATGGGGACACCCATACCCTGAAAACTATATATATATTTTATATTATGATATATGATAGCGATTTATCCATTTAAAAAATATTTGAAATATTAATTTTATAAAAATTCATGGTATGGGTGTTCTTGAAATACGAAACCCAATCAAGGTGCATATAATTATGAAGTGTGCAGGAATTAGACCATTAGGAAGTACTATTTAAGACAGTTTATGTGTGTAGAACGTAAGTTTAGACCACTTTAGGTTATCTATCTATCTGTATTTATCCAAGTCACCCCCTTTTGATTTATCCCCTCAAGACTGATAACAAAATTTTAATTTCTTCTGCTGCTGCCACTCTGCCACCCTGCCATTCTGCCAACCAATCATCCCAATCCTCCGCCCTCGTTTTTTGTTTGTCAATCTCGCGGGGATCAGGTGCTAATGGGTGACCGCCGGCATCCGGCCCATCCGCCCACCTCGGCCGCCCACTCGAGCAGCAGGTTCCTCCTGGGGCCCGAAACCTCCTCGTCGTACCGCTTTGGCGCCGGCTACCTGTACTGTGCGCCGCAGAGCTCCTACTCGTCGAACCGAATGCGCGACGGGCCGCTGGACGATGCGGCTGCCTCCTGCCTAGCCATGTCATCATCCACCTCCTCCGCCGCCGCCGCCCTGGCATCAGCATCCTCCCACAAAACGCTCACGGCGACGGTCTACTATCAGCAGCAGCCGCAGAATCAGAATCAGCAGCAGTTGCAACAGCAGCAGTTGCAGTTGCAGCAGCAGCAATCGCAGTATCAGCAGCAACAGACGACGCAACTGCAGTTGCCAGGTGGCGATGGCAAGCAATCGGTGTACACACCTCCTCCAGTGCAGGCAGGTTTTCCTTTGATTTTCTTTGCTTTCCTCCTCCCCATCAAAAAAGGGCCAACGGAAGATGGCAGGAAACGCTGGGGAAACGAAAATTGTATTTCCTTTTGGGATATTCTAAAAATCATTTTATTCGAATATTAAAATAATAATTTCTCAACTTAAATGTTATTTAAAAATATTAATTTTTATTATATTAGAAGCTATCTCAGTTTTGATTTCAATTTTCTTACATTTAACTTAATTAAAAACCCAAAATTAGTATATCACTTTTCGTTTTCTAGCGTTTTTTTGCATTTACCTTGGTTATATTATTTATTTAGATGCCACACGTATTTTTACCGATTAATTTCTAGTGCTTTTAGTTGATTCAATACAGACCACTCCATAGATCATATCATATCATCTCGTCAGAGAAGAGCTGCACCTCCATTGTATCATCCCTCTCACTCACACTCCTGCGCAGCACACCGTTCGGCTGTCTCTCTCTCTCTTGCTCTCTTTGAGATGTTCGAAACGATGGATCGTAATATTACGATATTACCAACCACCTCTACCACTTCCATCCGCCTACTATTTAATTTAAGATCTTGAAAAGTACCTATACCGCATTATACTATTACTATTATTGTATTCTCTTATAGCTGACACTTAGTCATATCGTAGCGAGTAAACACTATGTTTGTATTATATGCACCTTTCTCTAGTACATATCTCTCGGGTGAACTGGATGATATTTACAAGAACTGTATGTAGTTGACTTGCTTCTGCCGTATAAAAACCTCTGTGTAGCCATAGCCCCTAGTACTCGTACATATGTAGTCGTGATCGGTGGATCGTCTGTCACTAATCCTTTGCCACTCATTTGTGTCTGTGTCTTGTGGAGGAAGCCAGGATATTGAATTAGAATAAGCTGTGTATGTAACTTGCATGCTAGTTAACTAACCCATTCCATAGTCTACAATATATACACCCAAAAAGCCTATTAATATTAAATTACGAATGAAAAATATTGGATAGTACAATTATTATTTTCACGGCTAACTGGGATTTAATACTTTTTTTGGGTGCATATTATAAGCCCATTTATAATCGTATCTATTATAAAAATAACGCCAAAATCGATTCACTGACGGATTATTTTGTTTAATTTCTCCTCTGTTGATGATGTTATACACGTTTTGTTTGTGTGTCATGTTCTCTATATTGTCAGAGTCTCAACGCCCTTATAAGATGTGTGTCTATAAGTCGGTGTTGTGGAGACTCCCTTGTGAGTAAACCAAGTCAAACTGAGATAGATTTGCATACAGTATTATGTTATCCATACAACCACGCCCACTCCGCATACCTAAACCAGAACACTCGTCAATGTCCATCAATGTTTATCTGCATAATGCCACCACACATGTGTACTATATATATATATATCTAAATCAAATCGTGCCAGTCGAATGGTAGTCCGTAAATAGCGTCAATGTTGTGGCTCACTCGAAAAAGTTCCTCTGACTGTGATTACTCCGCTAACCCCCACCTAACCGTAACCCTAACCCCGACCTTTGGTTTCTGCTTTCGGTGATGGCTTTCCCGTCCTCTAAACACTCTAAACACCCCTCTAAACTGAAAGATGTGAACCAATGCTAACCGGCTAACGCTTACCCATCGAAACACTGACCCACGAGTTGAATTTCTCTTCACTAACCCGCAAATAACACCGAGAACTAACGCTGGGCACTCGAAACATATCGCTGTCCCCGATCCGATCCGTGTTGTTTTCTATTTTCTTTACTTTGTCCGAAGGAGTAACCGTTAACCATTAACTTTAAACTTAAAAACCACCAACTGCTAACCCGAACTTAACCCATGGCGTGTTGTGCACCTCTAACCAAACACGAAGCCAAAAAAAAGAAAAAAGAAGAAAACATTAAAAAAGATCGATCCGCAATCCGCGAGTCGATGGTCCCACAAGCCAGATGTCCTAATCTCAGATCCTCTTCCCCTCTCTCACGTTTAGCTGCGCAAACAGAGTCGCTTCAACGCGCGCAAAAAGTTCCAATTCGCCATACTAGTGATACGGGCCGTCATCCGGATACGGCGCCTGCGCTTCACCGCCGAGCCGCTGCACGTTGAGGAGGCCATCCGGGATCCGTATCGCGTCAAGGTTCTGCGCAAGGTGAGTTGGGATCTACTTCTTAAGGGATATCAGTAAAGTAATTTACATGTAAAATATGTTCAATCCCTACTTTTAGTTTAACCTGAGCCCGTTTTCTCATCCGCCAGTTAAATTTTTTTCTAGGATTTTAACTATGGCTTTAGCCCTTGAAAACCTATAGAAATTCAGAGTTTGAATTTGAATCTCTATAATTTAGCAATCAAATGTTTCTTTTTTTTAAATGTATTAACAAATATTTTACAAAATATCAATATATCATATTTTAAATAGAAAAACATATTATTTCTTTAAGATGTTTTTAATTTTAGATGCGATGATATTTTGATATTGTCTTTTTTTTAAATATAGAAAATGTAAAACCATAAAATTGAATATCAAATCTCACATAATAATGATATTGATTTATAAGATTTCTAAGAAAGACAGAAAGTAGATGGTGTTAAAATTGAACATTTGGGTTATACATTTTTTTCGATTTTTAATTTTTAAAGTACTTCTTTTTCCGGACATGAACTAACTGCCATTTCCCGCCAATTCCAGGTCATCGATGGCTGTGCCTTCCGTGTCTACGGGCACTGGGTCAAGAAGGGCGAGGGCCAGAACCGGGCCGCCCTCTTCGAGAATACTCCGCGCACCGAGCTGCACGCGCTCTACATCAACAATCTCAGCCGATAGAAGGCGGCCGGGCAACGGGGCGTGGTCGCTGAGTAGCTACACAAGCACACACAACAGAACACACAAGAAAAAAGAGCAAGGAAAGCCCAGGCCACCAACAAACAAACGAATTAGCAAAAGTTACTAAGAAAGTTACAGGAAACTGCAATTGCGATTGCGATTGCAAGAGGAGAGACACCAAAAAGGATTCAACCTCAACCGTTCGGCTCGTTGCGGTTCCAAGAACTAGAAAACCTCACCCGCAGGTGTACATAAATGCCTAGTTATATTACCTCTCTGCCTTTTTCGTCCTTGTGATTTTGTTTAAAGCCTTTTATTTGAATTTATATCTATATTTTTTTCCGTATACGCCAGCCATCTAGTGTAATAATCAGTTAGTGTAGAGTTGCGAGGGGCTAGCCAAACAACCCATGTACAGTGATGTATTACCCGGCGCCAGAACGAGCCGAATCGGTTTCAGACAGGTCCTTGCCTCGCTATCCGAACCCAACTACAGCCCCACAAGCAAGCGTACATGCATATGTATTTTCTGTTAATGATTCTATTAAATTATTTAATTGTATTGCTAAGCGTTTACATTTTAATTGTTATGTTGTAGTATACACAATAAATAAAACAAACAAAAAAAAAAACACAAAAAAAAACGAGAAGATAACCTTCAGTTGGCGGCTGATAGCCTAGATGTGCTTGGAGCAGTCGTAGGATCGCTCGCAGCACTCGGGATAGTTGCGGTTGAGGTTGACGAAGTCGCGCTGCTTGCATCCCTTGGGCGGAGCGACGGCGGCGCAGGTCTGGATGGTCACGAAGCCGTCGTCATGGCACTCGGCCCTCGCGCAGGGCAGATTGGGCGCCTTGCCGCTCTGTCCCGGCGACATGATGGTGTTCGAGTCCAGCACACACTTGCCCGGATGAGCTGGAAACAGGAGCAAATGGGTCACATAAATATAAAGTCTTTAAGAATTATTGCAAAAATGATAACGCGTTTGATTTTATGACTTTATAAAGATTTTGCTTGAAATGTTCTTACTTTTGGAATACTTTAAAATCTATAAAACTGTTTTAAAAAAGTAAATTACTTTTGGAAACATATAATAATAAATTTAACTCTAAATTATATAAAAGATATAAAGTCTTTAAGAATTATTGCAAAAATATACATTTGATTTTATGACTTTATAAAGATTTTGCTTGAAATGTTCTTACTTTTGGAATTCATTGAAATCTATAAAACTGTTTTAAAAAAGTAAATTACTTTTGAAAACATATAATAAATAAATTCAAATTTAATTAATATAAAAGAAATGTTGGTAGATTTTGGGGGCTACAAAAAATCGTAAATCTTTATGTTTGATAAATGGTAATGATCTTGTGTTAAAAAATTACAACAAAAATAAAGAATACATTTGATTTGATGACTTTATAAAAAAATCTTGCTTGAAATGCTCTTACTTTTGGAATACTTTAAAATCCATAAAACAGTTTAAATAAATGTAAATTACTTTTGGAAAAATATAAATAATAAATTTATCTTTAAAAAAAATAAGAAAAATGTTGGTAACTTATGGGCGATATTAATACAAAATATAATTTGATGACTTTATAAAAAATCTTGCTTGAAATGCTCTTACTTTTGGAATACTTAAAAATCCATAAAACAGTTTAAATAAATGTAAATTACTTTTGGAAAAATATAAATAATAAATTTATCTTTAAAAAAAATAAGAAAAATGTTGGTAACTTATGGGCGATATTAATACAAAATATAATTTGATGACTTTATAAAGAATCTTGCTTGAAATCCTCCTACTTTTGGAATACTTTAAAACCATGAATAACATTTTAATAAATGTAAATTACTTTTGGAAAAATGTAAATAATGTAAAAAAAATGTTTGCAACTTTTGAGGGCTATAAAAAATCTTAAATGTGGTCCTATAATAATCCTGGATCCTGGATTAACTTACTGGGATTGGCCAGCTTGACTCGGGCAATGGCCGCCTGGGATCCTTGGCCGCCCAGGATGACGGCGAGGCAGACGAAGAGGGCGGCGGCGACAGCGGCGAAGTGCGACATTCTGTTGAATGGATGTTTTTTGGAGGTGATCTCGGAAAACTCGGGAGTTCGATGCTATCAACTGGGATGCTGGCTGGCAAGTGCTGTTGTCTGAGCCCCGGTCGCAATGTTTTATACCGATTGGTTATCAGAAGCCAAAGCCCCGGAATGAGGCGGCTTATCCGCTTAATTCGGCCTGCCAACAACAGCGACTTGACCTTGTCCAACGATCGCGACGAGCTCCTTTTCCGATTCCCATTCCCAATCCCCCTGGCTGCTTGACCACTTTTTTTTTAGTATTTATTATTTATTTTTTCACTTCCCTGCGGTTCATTGAGTACTTAATTACAATTGCCCACGCACACAGACGCCGTTAATTTATTTATGCCGCGGCACACACACGCGCGTATTTATTTATTATTGTTTTTTACTCTTATTTTTTATTGTCGTTGGGGAAGCTTATCACGTTTTTAGGCGCCCGTTTCGATCTGTTTTTTTGGGAATTTTCTTGTTTTGGTGTTTTGTGGAATTCCTGCGGTTAGCGCGGGGTTAGGGCGGGGTTAGGGCGGGGTTAGGGCGGGGTAAGGCGGCCTGACTCATCCAGATCCAATTTGCACTTTCACCGGCGCCGCAGGGTTCTTGAACCATCGTAAAAAACTGGTACACAGGTATTCAGAATTCATAAATTTAACTCAAAACTGACGAATGTCCGGCCATAACTAGCCCATCCTAAAAGGTCGTCGGCCCTAAAAACCCGTTTAAAATTATAGTTAATAATAAACAACAAGTGTTATCTTTTTAAAACAATACTATTTATTTATTTTACTATTGACGCTTGAATTTAATCAGATTTAGTTTGTTTTCTTGGTTTTTCTTTTCAACTATTTTACAGGTGATAGACTATATTGCGCTTAGTGAACCTACATGCACTCCTATATATAATTTATTTATATATATATATATTTATGTATATCCTTGTCAACATAATTTCTTCGGCTTTAGACTTACAACTTAATAAAAGACTTGTACAAATGCAGAATAAGAATAAGAATCAGATCAGAAAGTGTCAAATATAAAAGAGAAGGAGCGAGATTTCATTTGAGATTCTGGACATTCGATAGATCCAGGCAGGTTCCAGGCGGAATGCGGCCGAAATGCTTCACAGATCAATCAACTAAATGGATTAAACACCCGGATAGAGGGGCAGCTTGGCGGTGTCCACCTTCTCCTCCACCTTGAACGAGGGGAAGAGGCCGCCCTGGTTGGTGCGCGTGTTCTTGCCCTTCGAGTTGCCGTCCCAGTGGTTGCCGGCCACCGAGACGAGATCGCCGACCCGCAGCTGCAGATCCTCGTGCGTGCGCGGCTTGTGGGCGATGACGACGCGCCGATTGTGGGCATTCTGGCCGCCGTAGTAGTAGATGTCGTCCAGCGACTTGAACCGATGCGCCGCATCCGGATACATCGTCTGCATGATCTCGTACGCCACGCGGCACACCTGCGACGAGAAGGTGCACACGAGGTGATCGGACATGGACAGCAGATGGATGTCCAGTATGATTCCGTTGAGCGCCGTGTCCGTGTAACGCGTAGATACGGAGGCCATGCGCGCCACCTCGGGATCGCCGATGATCTGGTACTGCGGGTACTTCCTACGCGCCTCCTCAATCACCTGGGCGTCGTCGGAGGCCAGGAATATGCGACGCGCTACTGTGCTCCCATTAACCTCCAGCGTGCGGTAGTAGTCCTCCACATGGGTCATGTACTCCTCCACGCTGTGGCAGGCCGCCTCCGTGCCCACCTTGTCCGTGCGACGCACATGGACGCTGTAAGCCAAGGGGAATAGATTATTTCGTATTTCATTCAAAACCAGGGTTCGTAAACATCACTCATTTTAAATATCCCTCAAAAACAAACATCACGATACAAACAAATTGTCATCTTTGCTCATTCAAATACATATCGCTCACAGATCGAAAAATACTCATCATGAGTGAGGAAAATAAAATGATGAAAAAGTGAGGAAAAAAATATGATCATTGACAATAAATAAACAATTTACAATGGGCAGAAATAAAGTATTTGATATACAGTCGGTGGAAGACTTAGCAGAAAAGATCTAACCTGCGTTTAAAAACATATAAATTGCTTATTAAAGCCTAAAACTTTTATAAAACTTGGTGTTAGAAGCCTTTTTTTGCTTTTTTTTTATTCATCAGCCCTGCTTGGTTACTCCTCATTTTATTGTGACAAATATCACCGCCCTATGTTGATATTATTATATTAAAACAAAATGACATATTGTGAGGGATATTTTACGAACCCTGTTCAAAACTAATCTATGCAAAGCAGGGACCGTAAATAATTATTATTTGAGATTTTTGTTTTAAAAAGACTACTGTGATATTTTGTTTTAAACGTCAAAAATAACGTTCTTTTTACTCTTGTCCACAAAGTATATGCATTTCAACAAATATGGAAAGCAAATTAACTGTTATTTGTTCATGTCTATAAAGTGCATAAAAGCCAATTATTATTGATTAAAATATGTAAAAACCTCAGTAGGCCTTTTAAAATAAAAAAATCTCAAATAATGATTATTTACGGTCCCTGATGCAAAATAGACCCAAACTCACCCGACAATGGGACGCTCCCAGCCGAGGTTTCGCATGCCGGCGGTGAGGAAGTCCCGCGTCGTCGTCTGCGGGCGCAGCAGATACTTGAGGAACTGGCCCACCCACCAGACAATCGGGTCGCCGTGCAGGCGCTTCAGGCGCGGCGCCAGATCCTCGGGGACGGCGAGCGGCAGGTACGGCGGTCGCGGCATCAGCGAGTCGATGATGGGCAGCACCAGCACCTGGGTGTTCGGCTTGCCCGGCCAGTTGTACGTGTTGGCGGTGCCCGCATCGTGGCAGCTATTGGAAACCGGCTGGAAGACCTCCTCCCAGCCGCCCTTGTGGTAGCGCCAGCCGCGCGACTTCAGGATGAGCGTGCGCTCGGTGGCGTAGGCCACAATGAAGCAGTAGACGACATGGTGCAGCTGGCAGCCGTAGCCGCAGCCCTTGTTGAGCTTGCAGACCAGCTTGCGAGCGTTCTGGCAGTCGCTGGGATTCTGCAGATGGTGCAGGCGCCTTTGCACCAGGTCGCTTAGCTCGCGTGCCTCCTTGTGGCGCCAGGATTCATAGCCATCCGACTGACGCAGTCTCTCCATGTCGCTCAGCAGCGAGCGCTTGTGCTCGGCGCCCTGCAGCAGCACCTGGTTGATGGACTCCTCGAGATCGGCATTGGGATGACCGCCACTGGCCGCCGCCTTGCGCACCTTGCCCAGCTCGCTGCTGAAGAAGTTCCAGATCTCGGCAATGTTCGTCTGGATGCGCCGGCGCGTAAACTCGTACTCCAGACTGGGCTCGAACTCAGCGCCGTGATCCTGGATCTCCAGGAGATCGTTGGGCGGCCCATTCGCCTCGGCCACATTGTTCCAGCCGCGCAGATCGGCGGGCGCCGACTCGAACATGGTTTCTGGTTCCGGGCCGGCGACCTCGGCGGGCAGCTTCGGGTTCAGAGCGTCGTTCTCCAGCCGCTGCACCAGCTTCAGGGCGCTCTGCTTGTCCAGCTGGTCGCTGTGGGGAAAAACCAGAGAGACGGGGGCATGAGTGAGGCGGCTTATCGCTTGTAATTCCGCCGACGTGACATGCATAATTAGCCACGCCGCTGAAAAATCAGCAATGCGAGGGCGAGCACAATGGAATGGCTGGCAATTCAGCATGAGAACATGGCCACTACACGAATTTAGGGGCAGCTCCAGCTGAATTAAGGGATAATCAATGGTTAAGTCTTTAAAATGTATAATAACACAGGTGTTTAAGCCTTCCTTTTGTCAAGTCAAGACTATTGTTAGCCCTCAAGTGCAATGAACTCGCTTCCTGGTGCTCCCACCTACCTCATCAGCTCGTCGATGAGCTGCTTGAGCTCCTCGTTGCGCTGGCGCGTGTGCTCCAGCATCTGGAGCGCCTGCGAGATCCTCCGGGCATTCAGCTCGCTCTCACCGGCGGCCTGCTGGCCCTGCGTGCTGGTCAGCTTGACCACGAACACGTAGACCAGGCCCACCCAGGCCAGGACGAAGATGATGAGGGCGCGGGCCCACGAGTTGGCCGAGGCCCCGAAGAGCTGGCGCACCAGCAGCATGGTGGGTTCTCCTTTACAGGATTCTGGAAGGGGAATCTCAGTCGATCTCTGGCGGGGATCTCGAGGAACGGAGAGGGGGGAGAACTCGCTGTAGCTCCACTAGTCCACCAATTAACTCCGGTCTGGCCAACGACCCAGGCGATCCAGTGACATGGTCGGCGGCTTAAGGATGCGCTTCGATTTCTATATAGTATATGGTATATGGTATATAGTATATATGCGGGCGCTTCGAAAACTCTACGCCGAAGGGAAAACTCTGGCCGGAGGTTGAGGTGGAGGGATAGTGCCGATCGGGCTGGCCAGGTAGTCGTGGCACAGTCAAATTAGGTGCGAAATTATTCTATATGTTATTATTATACATGTGTATATGTATGTTTCTATTATGTTCCCGATGGCGAGTAATCGATACAAATATCGGGAAATCGATAGCCGGTAGCGAAATGTTCTGATTGAACGGTCTCACTGCCGCGGGTGACACGGCTAAGATTTAGCACGTACAGCAACCTATCACCATATAATTACTAATTGCCATCTTTTGACAGCAACGTGAATTCAAATTCAAAACAGTAGCCAAAAATACGTTACCTTTCTTAGAAAATAAATGATCAAGGGGGTCCTTCTAGCGACAATAACGATTTGGAACTCCGTTTCAACATCCTACTAAAAGGTCTTTCGGCGATGGTTTCAGTTTTATGAAGTGTTCTCTTAATATTTCACATTTTATTTGGACTTATGCTACTAATAATAAAAATGATTATAATTTTGAGATGTGTTCCTCTTTTTTATAGTCTCGTCCGATCTGCGGGTTGTGTGGGTCGTGGATGTCGGGGAACCCCCGCTGAACGGCGACCCAAACCGCCCGGAGATCGGGAATTAAGATGCAGTTCTCTTGTGCTCGCTTCCGTTTCTTCCGTGGAAATCAAATGAAAAGTGATTATCGTATAAATTATAAAAAATTCAGTATATGTAAAGTTAAAAAAAAAGTTGTACACATAAAATATAAATTATATTATTATAATTACGACCACAAAAATTTCTTAGTGTTGAAATGAGTTTTGTTTTGTTTCATCCGAGAGTGTGTGTGTGAGTGTGTGTGTGTGCGGCGTGTGTTCAGTGAGAGAGAGAGAGAGCGCGAGTTGCTGCAGGGTCGATGGTCGAGGGGGTGGTGGATGTGGTGGTGGGAGCTTGGTTTATGCGACAAGTTTTGATTTATTATTAAATTTAAATACTTATGTATATAAATTAATTTTCTGTTTTATTATAATTATTGTTTTTTCCATCTTAATCATTTTGTTTTGTTTTGTTTCTTTTTTTTCGTTTTTGTTTTCATTTTTTTCGTTTTTGTTTTTGTATGTAGTGGGCAACTGCGGCATTTGTAAATTTCTTTATATTTAAATGTTCCTTTTGACTGTGTAAAAATATCGATTTTCATCTGATCTTGTTTTATAGTTACTATTCATGTATGCATTTGCTTTTCGTTTCAATTATAATATTACGTTAACGCTGCATTCTGAACTCTCTGTTGCTGCTTGTTCTTCGGATTCTTGATCGGATTCTTCAGATTCATCTGATTCTTCATCTTGGCGCGCTTCCTATGCTATTGAAATGTTGTTTGTGGGTCTGCTTTCTGCTTTCTGGATCGGGATCCTACATTCTTATGTCGGTTTGTGTGGTGTGTGGTGTTTTGTGTGTCGTGTGGTGTTGTGTGTATGAGAGTGGAGTGTGTGTGTTGGGTGTTTGCTTCTCGTTATATGTTGTATATATATATATATAATATATTATATATGTATGTATAATTAGTTGCTTAATAGTAGAATTTCTTGAATGTTGTTGTGGTAAAGTGTAGGTAATGTTGCTCTATGTCTCTATGTCGACTCAACTGCACTACATACATATGTCTTTCCACCAGATACGCGGCGAGCCGAACCGATCCCAGTTTCTGCATCCGCATCCGCATCCGTATCCGCATTTCGTATCCTCACCGCCTCCGCCTCATTCGCTGCGCAGTTTCTTCAGCTCCGGCGACTTCTCCCCCACGCCCACGCCCACTCCGCCGGCATTATTCAGCTCCATCTCGCAGTGCAGGGCCGTGCGCTTCTGTCCAATGGCCGGCGCCGAATCTGCGACTGCGACCGCTACCGGCGCCACCGGCGAAACTGCATCGGTTGCCTTGCTCGCCGCCAGCTGCTGCAGTTTGCTGTCCCTCACAATGCCGTTGCTGCTGTTGCTCTCGTCAGCCTCCAGCTCTGCCTCGTTCTCGTTCTCATCCTCCTCGTCCAGCTCGTCCTCCTCATCGTCCTCCTCCTCGTCGCCCAGGACGCCGTTGCCGTTTCCATTTCCATTGGCGGCTGCTCCTGATCCTCCAGTCGTTTTGCTGGCTGGCTGTGCTTGTGGTGCTGCTGGGGCCGCTGGGGCCGCCTCCTCGGCTGCCGAGGTAGCCACCTGGCCGTTGTTGGTGATCGGGTTGGTAGTTGCTTTGAGCGGCTGGCTCGGCGTCAGAATGGTCAGGTTGTTGGTCTTGGGCGGCGCCTCCTGATTGCTCTCCGAGTCCGAGGCGAGCGGTGTGCCGGCCAAACCGATGCCAATGCCGATGCCAATGCCAATGCCCAGAGCTATGGGCTCGCCGTCCTCCGTGGACGTGGTGGCCGTTGTCTGTGTGGTGCCGTCGTTGTCGTCGATGATCGGCTCCTGGGAGGTGGAATCGTTCGACACAAAGTTGGAGTCGCCGTCCTGCAGGGCGGCGCCCACGGCAGCTGCGCTACTGTTACTGTTCTTGGCCTCGCCCGACTGCAGAGGCGTCAGGGCGGCCGGATTGGTGTTCTCGTTCTCGGTCTCCGATTCTGTAGCAGTGTTGCGGCCGCCTGGGGATAGAAAGTATCGGTTTAAGCATGGGTTCTAACAACTGGGCGAGCTGCGGTGAGAATAGTGGCACAATGGAACCCTGTGTTTGTCATCAGAGGTCTAAATACTCTTGGTGAGGTGCTAACAACTATAAGCTTGTAATAATCTAAGCCTCTAAACTGATATCTATCTATGTTTCAACAACTGTTTATACATCTTTAGTTACTTTAGTGGTTTCTGGTGTCAAGTACTGTGTTTCTATTCTAGCCGCAGCTGCAGGAGCATCTTAGCCCTCCAACTTACCTGCTCCCTGGCTCTCGTCGTCCAGATCCACGGCCACGCCGTCGTTGGTGTCGTCGCCGTCGAGCACCTTGCTGCTGCTGCCGTTTGTGCTGAGTGAGCCGGTGGTGGTGCCGGTGGCGTTGGCGGCTGCGCCGGAGCCCGGCGGCGGCATATCGTCGAGCATCTCGGGACTGAGATCGTTGGCCACGTAGTGCGACCAGAGGGCCAGCTCCACGCGATGCGGCGACCAGTGCGGCGTCTCGCCGCCCACCTCGGCATTGAGGCGCTCCACGGTGGCCTGGATGTGATTGACGAAGTTGAGGTACTCCTTGGTGGTGTAGTCGATGCCCTCGATCTCTGGTATGGCCATCAGGCACTCGTCGGCCATGAACGGAGCCAGATGGGGGGCTGCGGCGGCCAGCAGGGCGCTGGCCATGGTGGTGCCGACGCCCTTGAGGTTCGATAAAGCTGTGATCGCCTGCTCCAGATTGGGCAGCTTGCGGAAGGCCTTCTTCGTCTCCTGGATGACGGCGCGCGGTGTGTTGACCTTGACCAGGTAGGATAGCTGCGGATAGAACTTGCCGCGCGACTGCTTCCACTTCATCGACTGGACGAGCTCGTCGTACACCATGTGCGCGTCCTTGCCGCGCGCCTTGATCAGCTTGGGCAGCTCGTTCTGGTACCACTGGTCCAGGCGGATCAGCTCCTGCGGCTTCTTGCAGCGCTTCTCGGCCTTCAGCTTGAGGACCTGCGGGTACAGCTGGAAGCAGTACTCGAACTGTGTGGTGCTCCCGTTCTCGAAGAACGAGACCGTCGCCTTGCCGTTGGACATCTTCTGTAGGGTTGTCGCCTGCGAATGGTTGCTGGATTGGTGGGTTGCTTGGCTCGGTGTTATCCTTGTACCGTCTTCTTGGGCACCAGGCTGTATATATATATGTGTATTGGTGTGCTATATGCTGTATATACGCCAAATCGAATCAATCTACCGCTTTATCTTTATCCTGCTTATCCTGTCCGTTCCGTTCCGAGCTGCTCCTGTCAATGTACTGCTATTCGTGCGTTGCGTTGAGAGTGGTCCCCGGCGAGGAAGAAGAGAGTCCGTGAGAGAGAGAGAGAGGAGCAAGAAGAAGCAGCAGAAGCAGAAGCACAAGGGAGAGAGGAAGAAACGAGAAGAGGCACAATTAGGTTTACAGTTACGATTACATATGCAAGGGGGATCGGGGGGACTGGGGGATTCGGGGGGATCGGTGGCGCTGCGATTGATTACTGTTAGTGCCGCCTCTGTTGTTTGTTGCATTTACTCAGTCCGATAATCGCTCACTATTTGCCAAAAATCTGCTCGCTTCCTCCGCCGCCGTGTGCACAGCACACAAATCGAATTTTTACAGTGTCGCTCGGTTCGTCGGGTTCTTTTTGGTCCGCCACACAAACACACAGAGACACGCTGACAGGCACAAACACGCAAACACACGCTCTCGCACACCCAAAGAGAGCCAGCCACACACACAGGGAAGCAACAACACACACACACACACACACCTATATACTGAGGCAACAGCAGCAGAAAATTTCTTTTTCATCTAGGTTTTCGAAAAAATACGAACGCGAGCATTAAATAAACGAATGCTTCTTTTCGTTTCGCACACAGCTCTTGTCTTTTTGGCAAACGCTGAGAACAGCTTTTCACTGCACGCACACAGATGAGTGGGTGAACAACAAATACCTTTTAAAAGTTAGTCGCCGCCAGTCTTCCTTTCCGTCCACATCCAAACAACTACTCCAATGAATGCTTTGCTTTTGCTGTTTTTCTGTGTTGCCTCTGCCTGCTTCGCTTCGTGCTGTGCTGTGCCGTGCTGCTTCTTCTTCTTCCTCTGTTTCTGCCTCTGCCTCGCCTCTGCTTCTGCCTGCAGGGGCGTCGCTGCCAGCCGATAGAAAAGGGGTTACGAGCTACTGCCAAGAGCACGCCACCAGAACAGCAGTACAACAGTGAAAAAGGATCGGATGCAGCTGTGCGATGTGCGATATGCGCTCTGCGCTGCTAACTCGTGTGACGGGAATGGGAATGGAGACGAGATGGGAATATGGGAATGAAAACAGGAGTTGTCGCTCTGTCTCGCCCGCACTCGCTGCCCGAATGTATCTGTATCTCTCTGGCACCCCTCAGCGTTCCATTTTGCCGGCGACGTCCGTGCGCGCTGCCGGCGTCGCTGCCGCTGCGTTTATGCGCGGTTTGCCGTTTCACGAAAATGTGTCGATGAACGGGGTTCAGGTATTCGCTAGCTTGCGTAAGCTAAGCAGAACTATTAATCGGTTAAAAAACACGTTTTCAATTTGATTAAGTCCGAGTTATGATAAATATATCGCCCAATGCGATATATCAGATGAAGTATTCCAGTCCGATTTCACGTATTCAAGAATTCGTGATATTCGGAGCGCAAACAGCTTGTCTCTGCTCGCTCGCTGCTTTTGTTGTGCCAGTTGCCAGCGGCAGCGGCGTCGTTGTGCCATTATTCATGAGGGGGTGCGTCAGGTTTGCTGAATGTTTCAGTCTTGTTTGTGCAAAGTGAAATTATTTATGGCTCAGCACGAACGAACGCCGATAGAAATGCATATGTTGTTCGTGGGTCAAAAGCTGCCCGAACGTGCAGTTAAGTGCTTATAATTTCTCTATTTTAATATTAAATATATTCCTCAATCAGCTGTTCCAGAGCTTAAAAATTCACAGAACTCTAAGCTGATAGACGTACGATTTTTTAATAATATTTTTTAAGGAAATAATATAATGGTAACTTTGATTCTCAAAAAACATGTTTTTTAAGCCTTCGCCGAATCGAAAACAGCTGCTTTCTAAGAATTGCCCCTACACATGTGATACAAGTTTAAGCTGAGCGGTCGACCAGCAACTTGATATTTAAAGAACCCTACTTAACAGTCGACTCAAGTTCGATCCCCCCGCAGGTACGCCCCTCAGTTCACCTATCGCTCGCTCGCCTTTGCCGCCATCATTCGCTGTGGCCGTTTTTACCCTATTCGTCGTCGTTGAGCGACGAGCAACTTAGCAGCTGCAATTTAGCTGTTTCTGCCTCTGCCGTGCCTGCCATTCGCTCATTATACCCTTGCAGAGGGTATTCGTACTTTTTTGGATTTTAAATGTGAAATTTTTTTTAATATCTGCTTTAATAACTTATAGGCATTGTAATTATTACAATCTGCATTAACAATAAGTATATCAAATACTTAATTTTTTATAAAATAGGGTATCGAATAGCTGGTTCAACCAAGAACCCTTTTCTCGTTTTGCCCTGCTGCTCTCACGCACACATGCACAGGCGAGCACCGATGCATGTGCGACGCGGCGATATGCGTGCGATATATCGCATCGATACTCGATGCGGATGCCCATCTGTTTCGCGGCGTTTTCCCGCTTTCCCCGTTGGAAAACCCGTTTTTCAAATTACATTTCCCAGTGTATTTCAAAACTGATAATGATTAATTTTCGAAACCCCCGCCGGAGAGCGGCATTCGGACCCAGAGTGACCGAGTTCTCTCTCTGTCATGGCGTATGTATTAATCATTCGGTATACAAGCGACTTTTTCGCACACCCCCCTCCCAAATTAACTACGTCTCTGTGTGTGCGATTCGTTCGTTTTTGTGTTTTGCCATTTTCGCTGTTCACGCACCAATACACCCAAGTGACAGAGCTGCCAGACCAGCGCAGTACCCATGGCCAAAAGGTGTGTGTCCGAGCTAAGCAACAAACGGTCTCGGTATTTTTGGAGTATATAAATACCGGAAAATCCCAGCGAAAAAGCGAGGGCAAAAGGTCCTAAAATTGGCAGTACAGTGTAGTGCATTTTATTTTAGAATACGAATTTTAAATCTCTCCCAGCGTTTCGTGCATCATGTTGGCCAGGTCCTTCTTATCCGTGGCCGTGTGCGGCCTGCTGCTATCGCCCCTCCTGCCCGCCGCCCGTGCGGCCCA
The DNA here is from genome assembly GCF_030179915.1 of Drosophila takahashii. Classification (NCBI taxonomy): domain Eukaryota; kingdom Metazoa; phylum Arthropoda; class Insecta; order Diptera; family Drosophilidae; genus Drosophila; species Drosophila takahashii. The sequence continues at coordinate 12,218,238 of NC_091683.1, forward strand.
GGAGGAGGACTCCTCCGCCGGCAAACAGGCGGAAAAGCAGTTCGCCGTGGAACTGGACCCGGAAACCTTCGACACCGCGATTGCCGGCGGCAATGTCTTCGTCAAGTTCTTTGCGCCTTGGTGAGTTTTTCCCCCTTCCGCTTTTCCCGATCCGCCGCAGAAAAGTGCGTCCCAAATTGGCCAACTTTTGCCGGCGAATCGCAGCGGTCCACATAGGTCGTTTATTTTATGTGACCGAGCCACGCACACATAATTACCAAAGGTGTTTCGGTTTTCACTTTCGCCTGTTTTTTGGGCGAATTCAATTTTTGGCGATTTTTCAGAATGGAAAAGTCATGATTGCTTTTATAGAGCAGTTTTTAAGACTAAAAATTAGATGAAAATTATCTTTAATAAATATAAAAGTTATTACAAAAAATTTAACTTTAATATTTTAATAATAATATTTAATTCCCATAGTTGATGACTTTTTTTTTTTCCAAATTTAGAACCTATAACTCTTGCAAATATCTTCCAAAAATGGTGAAATATATTTATAAATACAATATTATAGACTTTATAATTTTTCAAAAAGTGAAAACCGGAACACAGTTTTATGTTAATGGGTAGACATGGATTTACGTATTTGGCCGGCCGTATTTTTTGTATATTTTTTTTTTGTTGCAAAAATACCTGAAGAAATAGAGTGACATAAATGTGTGACCCCCAATTTGGTAAAAAAAACGGAAGATCCGTGGAACTGAAGATTCGTCATTCGTCTTCAAGACGACAAATCGCACGTTCGGCGATAAGACGATCAAAGGGGCTTTAATCGAGAACCCAGAACCCCCTTGCCGCAGCCCTTGATTGACACACTAAATACTCGAGATTTCGGGCACTACTATAGTTTAGTTTTCGTAGCACCCGGCTCTCAAGTCTTATCAAAAGCCATCGCAGTGTCTATGAGCTAATTTGATTAGGTTCAATTATGTTGCTAGGAAGTGCTCTGCGATTAGTTTGCGGGGAGTTTGAGGAAGCTCGAACTGCGATTCGGCACTAGCAGCAGATGATAAACTCTTTGTTCGGGACAAAGCGCACAGTCTTATCGCGGTTCATTGTTTTGACTTCCTTTGTGCAGGGAAAACGTATTGATTTGACCGATTTGTCGGCTCTCTTATTTCGAAATCTATTTAATCGGTTATTACTAAGGGTTCAGAAGGATTTCGTAAATATGAGTAATAAGTAGGGTAAAAGAAAGACAATCATAAAGGTGTTTTTTGCAAAAAGCCTACCTGAATCCTGATAAAACTCCTACTAACTACAGCTAAATATTGTTCTTTTGTTCTCCAGATATTAAATAAAAAATATCTTTAAGTAAAAATAATAATATTACAAAAAAAGACTTCTAATTCAACCCAAATATTCCAAAAAGCTTAACTGAATCCTTCATAAACCCCTAGTAACTACAGCTATTAAATACAGATAGCTACAGATATTTAATAGAAATATTTTTAAGTAAATATAAAATTCTTACATACAAAGATTTCTAATTCCCCCTGAATGATCCTATAGGTGCGGCCACTGCAAGCGCCTCCAGCCGCTGTGGGAGCAGCTGGCCGAGATCATGAACGTGGATGAGCCCAAGGTGATCATCGCCAAGGTGGACTGCACCAAGCACCAGACATTGTGCGCCGCCCACCAGGTGACCGGCTACCCGACGCTGCGCCTCTTCAAGCAGGGCGAGGAGGAGTCGGTCAAGTTCAAGGGCACCCGCGACCTGCCCGCCATCACGGACTTCATCAACCAGGAGCTGAGCACGCCCGCCGAGGCGGATCTGGGCGAGGCCAAGCGCGCGGATGTGGAGAACCCCAATCTGGGCAAGGTGGTCGACCTCACCGAGGACACCTTCGCCAAGCACGTGTCCAGTGGCAATCACTTTGTCAAGTTCTTCGCCCCCTGGTGCAGTCATTGTCAGGTGAGCAGCGAGCTAAACTATATTTTCGAGCTATATAATATATATAATCATAATCTTACAGCGCTTGGCGCCCACCTGGGAGGAGCTGGCCAAGGAGCTGGTGAAGGAGCCCGCCGTGACCATCTCGAAGATCGACTGCACCCAGTTCCGCTCCATCTGCCAGGACTTCGAGGTCAAGGGCTATCCCACGCTGCTCTGGATCGAGGATGGCAAGAAGATTGAGAAGTACTCGGGTGCCCGCGACCTGTCCACGCTGAAGAGCTACGTGGAGAAGATGGTGGGCGTGCCGCTGGAGAAGACCGAGGGCGAGGAGGCGGCCGCCACCAAGGAGACTGCCGGCGAGGAGGAGGCGGCAGCGGCGGCGGCCAAGAAGCTGACGCCCCAGCAGCTGACCGGCGAGGCCGAGTTCGATGCGGCCATTGCCGAGGGCGTGGCCTTCATCAAGTTCTACGCCCCGTGGTGCGGACACTGCCAGAAGCTGCAGCCCACCTGGGAGCAGCTGGCCACGGAGACGCACCAGGCGCAGAGTGGCGTGAGGATCGCCAAGGTGGACTGCACGGCGCCGGAGAACAAGCAGGTGTGCATCGACCAGCAGGTCGAGGGCTATCCTACGCTATTCCTCTACAAGAACGGGCAGCGCCAGAACGAGTACGAGGGCAGTCGCTCCCTGCCGGAGCTGCAGGCCTACCTCAAGAAGTTCCTCGGCCACGACGAGCTCTAAGTCGGAGGAGCAGGGGATCAGCAGCAGTCGAATGAACAAAAATCGCCCGCCAAACTAATCGTAATCGTAATGTTTTCTCTTCAAAAAACACCGGCATAAACCGACCTCTGTGAGGAGTCCGCATTTAAAGAATATATGAACAACACCCAAAAGACAAAGTGCTAGCCGGAGTCCATGAGTCGTTCTTAGTGTTTCCCCCGCTGTGTTCCCCCCACCCCCTTTTTTATGTTTTTAGTATTTACGGTAATGGGGCACCAGGACTGTGTGCACGAGAAAAGCCATTTAGCAAACATTATTTCCAATTCTAACATCATTTTGTGGTCGTTAGGCTACTTTTAAGTCATTCTTAGGAAAAATTGTCGACACAATACAAATAAATATCAATTGGAAAACATGGGTCTTTGTATCTTCTAAATAAGTTCATATTTAGGTTGGCATAAACGGGGTAGAAGTGGTAATAATAAAACACCTGTTTTTCTTGTTAAATTATTTGCGAAGAACCTTCATCGATTGGCAAACAAGAACCGAAAAGTATTGTTTTTTAAGCAAATAAATTTTTGGTTTTCCCACTTTTTTGATACATTTTAAAGCATATATTTGTGTACTCTAGTTAATTGTAGAGCACCTGTTTAAGTAAACTTGAGAACCATACATTCTTGAAGGAATTTGTGAACTTTACAAATTTCAGCTACAAAAAAATTTCAAATTTAAATTTTTTTCATGATTTTTTTGCGAAAAAGACATTTTAGACATTTTCTTGTTTTAGTGATCGATTGGAAATTAAACAACGAGTTCAAAAAGGTATAACAGTCCATATTTGGATGAAAACTTTCATATTTACGGTCAAAAAATAATTATTTTTTTGTGAAAAATTGAAATCTGGAATTGAATTTTTATGTTTGTTTTTTTGCTGTAACTTGGCCAAAAATGGCCCTACACCAAAAATACATACTGTTTTGAACAGATAACAAAATTTCCAAAAAATCCATAAAACTTTCCGTGTGATTTTGGAAAAATAAAATTTTTGCCAATTTTTAATTTTTTTATAAGGGTACCCCATGATTTTTTGCGAAAAATTAAAAATAAATAAAATGTCAAGGTTTAAATGCCAATCGTTAGGAAATTTAATAACGAGTTCAGAAAGGTATGACAATCCATATTTGAATCAATATTTTCTTTGTTTTAGCGAATAAAACTGTTTTACAAATGGTCAAATAACAATGATTCATGGATTTAAAAAATAAATTTCATAAAATGCCGTTTTAAATTTCGATTACCCGCGCTCTTACCCCACATCGATAGTACCGCCGATAGTTGAGTGCGCCCCGCTCTGCGCCCATCGACTAGTCGATTGGCCACCCAATCGATTTGGCTCCCACCTCTAGTAGCACTGCGATTTTGTTTTCATCCGAAAAAAGAGACTTTTTGCCATGTCTTTGGCTCGCACTGACAGAGCCGTCCAGTAGAGTGTCCTTGAGCGACTTGCCAGCGCTCAGCGAATCCCGAAGCGGGCTCCGGTCGATACCCGATATCCCCGATTCCCGATGAACGCCAGCGGAAACGGCGGAGGTGGAGGAGGAGGAGGAGGTGGAGCAGCGGGAGCGCCCGTCTCAGGAGGAGTGGGTGGTGCAGGAGGTGCAGGTGGTGCAGGTGCTGCTGCTGGTGGCGTGGGAGGCGCAGGCGGTGGAGGAGCTGGTGGCCCTGGCGCAGGCGGAGGGGCGGCTGCAGCGGATCAGGCTGGCGAGGCAGCTGGCGGAGCAGCAGGTGGAGCCGCTGGCGATGGTTCGGTTCCCAATGGAACCAGCGCCGCCAGCACGTCGGACAACCCGGCGAATGGAGCCAGCTCTAGCGAGGATCAGGACGCCAAGCGGCGCAAGTGCCGCGAAACAGAGGAGGGTCAGGATGGAGCCAGCACGGTGGGTATAGCGGCAAACTCTACAGAAATCCACAGATCCATTAGATCCCAGGGAACTATCTTATCTCAATCCTTATATGGCAACTCTATATAATACAAAACTCTGAATTTCCTTACTTGAGTTTGCAATACATCGATCGAAACTAACTATCATAAAATTAAAAATCAATTTAATTGACATAGATATCTATTTTATGTCATCTAGATTTTAATAATCCCTGAATTGTCATAGAAAATCTTTCTAACGGCAAATCCTCCACAGATCCTTTAGATCCCAGGGAATTATCCTTATCTATTTAAACTCTGAATTTCCTTACTAGAGTTTGCAATACATCGATTGAAATTGAATGCCAATAGCTTTTGGCAACTAACTATCAAAAAATTAAAAATCATATCGTTTGACAAGTGTCATAATATCTATCATATGTCATCTAGATTTTAATAATTCCTGAATTTTTCATATTTCACATAAATTTGCGGAAGAAACACTTGTAATATATCCAAGATTCGTGAGGAAAATCCCTTCTGTGTTTCAGTTATGGAAGACTCTTCAATGTGCATTGTAGGATGAGATATATAATTATAGAAAAAACCACAAAAAAGCTAACATCTAATCCTGGCTTAATTCCCTCCCCACCAGATGATCGATGCGAACAGCGTGCTGAACAAGATCGCCAACCTGTACGCCGAGCAGCTGATGTCGGACATCGTGCTGCTGGTGGACGGCAAGGAGTACCCCGCCCACCGCGTCATCCTGTGCGCCAGCAGCGACGTCTTTCAGGTGATGCTCATGAACCCCGAGTGGAACGAGTGCAGCAAGCACGTGATCGAGCTGCACGAGGAGGCCTGCTGCTCGGCGGTCTTCCCGCAGTTCATCAAGTACCTGTACGTGGGCCACATCGAGGTGACGCTGCAGACGGTGATGCCGATGCTGGCGCTGAGCGACAAGTACAATGTGCGCGACCTGATCGATCTCTGCGTGGGCTACATGAACAAGCACGTGGCCAAGGCGGCCACCAGCGGCTATTTGGTCTCCTGGCTGCAGTACACGCTCTCCTTCACGCCCACCCACAACGATCTCACCGAGACGCTCAAGCGCTTCCTCAAGTGGAACCTCGAGATGGTCGCCGAGTCGCGTGACTTTGTGGAAATGGACCCGGCCATATTGCAGCTGCTGCTGCAGCAGAACGACCTGGTCGTCACCAGCGAGTACAAACTGTTCGACATCCTGCAGACGTGGCTGCTGCATCGTCGCGAGCAAATGGAGGCCACCGCGAGCGGCAGCTTCATGGAGCTGATCGAGCAGACCGTCTCGCACATTCGCTTCGGCATGATGACGCCGCGCCAGCTGTCGCATTTGCTGATGGACCCGCTGATCGAGTACCACAAGGAGTTTCTCGTCGAGCGCATCGCCATCGGCATGAGCTACCAGTCGGGGCAGGAGGATCGGGTGCGCGAGGTGCGGGCCACCGAGTCCGGCGAGCTGCAGTTCACGCCGCGGCTCTACTGGAACGACACCTGGAGCGTCGACATCGATGTGCACAACTTCGATGCGATCGAGGACTACAAGAACTATGTGACCTGCTTCTTTTCGCAGCGCCACATCGCTGAGACTGAAGAGGACGGTGAGTAAAGGCTAGCGGAAGCGTCGCTGGGCAGCTGGCATCATCTAACGAAGCTCCTTCATCCACAGATCCCGGCATGACCTGGGAGATAGAGTTTTTCCCGCGCGGCGTTAGGTACAACAAGGCCAAAATGGTCTGGGGCGAGGACGTGCCGGGCTGCTCGTTGAACACAGTGCGCCTACGGGTTACCTGCAAGCATCAAAACATTGGCGAGGAGCGCTTCAAGGTGAGGGATTGCTTTACTGAAGATCTGTGTAGTATTATTAATATTTTTATACATTCCCAGATCGCCGTGCTGATCGTGGGCGTGCAGAACCAGATCATGCACATCCGTACGGTGGTGGAGCGCACCGAGTACTTCTCGGACACCTCGCGAGTGATCAACCTGGACAACCTGCTGCCGTACGACGAGCTGGAGCACACATCCCCCTACTTGAGTCCCCATCTGACGGGCACCGCCCGCAACACACTCACCCTGCACGTGGTCATCACGCCGATGGGCGCCCACACCTGCCGGGACACGCCGCCGTTTCAGTTCTAGGCACTCGGTACTTTCCGGCGTCCTTTCATCCGCAGCCCCACTGTATTTCACTCTTCCATTCAATGTTTGTATGTATGTATAAATGCAATGCGACTGCGACTACCCTTGGGCTCAATCTTGGCGATCCTCTCGATTACATACCACTCCCGCTCCCGCAATATGTTTTGTTATAAGTTTTTGTTTGTCTTTTTTTTTTTTGTCCCATAAGTTAGGCGCACCGAAAGGAGTGAGTTCTTAGGCAGGGCCATATCGTGGATAGTTGGTATTGGCCATAATGGATAGCGTGAGTGCCAACTGCAATGAAAGGAGATTTTCTAATAAACACTGAATTGTAAAGATGAAAACCGAAACCAAAACCAAAACCCCCAACCGACATGGCTGAGAAAGAGAGGGCTATTGCCATCTCATTTGCCAATGCATAGAGCATCAGTTTTAATGTTTTACAGCCGATAGATATGAGTGCCCGCTTGTGTGTGCCCAGATCTAGATCTCTGGATCCCTTTACGAGTGCGTTTACGGCCCGGGATCAAGCTGTCGCGTCTAAGGGGGCGTATCTTTATGTGCTCCGCTGGTAGTGACTTGGCCATAATGCCAAAATACCGGGCCAATTCCCGCGTGCAGACGTTCTGGATAATCTGGATAATCCCAGCCCAGGCAAAAACGAATATATATAAATCCAGGTCCAGGCATATAAGTCATCAATCGAATTGATTTAATCTTGGCGTTAATGTAGTTGTTAAATAAAATGTCTCTTCAAAAATCAGCTATGGTCTATTATTGAAGTTTGCGTTTTCATTAGACTGAACTAAAGAGTAGAATTACTGTCATCTAACGTTATAATTTAGTGATTTCGCTTTTAATTTAATTACTTCCTAAAGTTGTCCAGTCATTTTGTAAAACAACGTCTCGGAAACCTCTAATAAAGGTGTCGAAAAGTATAACTAAATGTTTTTATTACCTCTAATAGTACAAATACGATATGCTTGCCTGAGAATATCAATAAAGTATTTTATTTTACTTCAATCAGACTTATGGTTTTGTAATTTCAAGGGGTTTTGGGGGCAGATACTTTACTAATGCGGTTATTCCACTACATCGTTCGGATCATTCATTAGTACAATTTTTTCTCAGCCCATACGATTTTACGTAGGTGCGAGCAAGATCCGATTTACAGTAGCTCTAATAAATGAGCAAAATTGTACTTTTTAGATTCAATTTTGCTCATACAAAAAAAAATAAAATGGTGGCCTTCGGTTTTTAAAATTTTGCTCATTAATTGCTCATTGCAGCTGACATATATCTGTCTTGCTCGCACCTACGTAGAATCGTATAGGCTGAGAAAAAATTGTTCTAATGAATGAGCCGACCAATGTAGTGGAATAACCGCATAAATAATTAAATAGTTATTAGAAAACTTATATTTAAGTCTACCTACTAGTCGAAACTGTTGCTAAGTTCCAGAAGAGTTCTGTTTTGTCTTTTCAGACATCCAGTCCCCAGACCCCAGGGGTCTGTTCCCTGATCTAACGTGGCTCCATTTACGATTTGTTGGCTTCAGATAGCAAAATAGAGGGGCTGGCTATCTGTCTTATCGCCGATTTTGCATCTTGCTCGCTAAGCCAACGAACGAAGAACTTTTACACCACGATTCTGACTTGCAGATTGGGAAGATGGTGCGGTTATTTAAGATTTACAGCTTTTGTTTTCGTATTTTTGGTGCAGATATCTCTGGCCGGGTTTTACGAGTGTGTTACCGCAGAGAGCTTTACAGAACGCAATAGCGATCGGACTTTGAAGCACGTACCCCTGCGTTCAGATACCCGGACGTACTTTTAAGTCCCCGGCGTCACGGAGCTCCTCAGTTGGCCGTGGACAGTGCCGCCAGTCGCACATATCCTCAACCCATTTCGAATATATAGCCTGCGAAGATCAAGGACACCATGGATAATCCCGCCTATGTGATAGATTGTGAAAATGAGTTCGGTGAGTGAAGAAAAGAAGATTAAATGAGACTGCAAAATGTGGTATTATATGGTATCCTGTCGTAAAAAGTTGTGAAATGCCTAATATAAATCATAGAAAGTGTGTTTTAAACGTGTTCATTACTTTTATTTTTCTTAAGTGATCTAAAAACGAATGATGGTGAAATAAACTGTAATTTCAGTCTAAAATTTTCAGTGAGGATCAGAATTGAATAAAAGACGATAACTTGCTTTTCGTTTGCTATGCTTTATTATTGCCAAAATGACTTTGTTTTTCTTGGTATACATATATAAGATATATGCGGTATATAAGATATATATGCGGTATATGCCCATCAGTTACAGATTCAATTCTATGTCGTATCCATTTCGTTTATACGTATGTTATTATTGATGAATTCAATTCTCGTGTCTTTGGATGCAGATGCAGTTTCTCAATATTTCTCTCTCTGTCTCTACCTCTTTTCTCATCATTCCTCTTACTTTCTTTCCCGCTTTTTCGCTTAGTGTATTTCGTTTTTGATAGGTTTGCATTTAGTGTTTGAGTATGTGAATAGACCGAGCCAATGTCACGTCACCCATCGGTTATATGCCCCATATATATGGCAAATATAGTTGTTCTTAAGTTGAGCACGCCGCTCTTTTATCTCGCTAAGCAAAGTGCCTATAGGTGATACGTCAGCTAATTATTTATGGGCCCGAATCTCTGGTTTAATATTGAAGTTGTGACTAATTGTTTTCTAAAGATTTTACATATCTCCTGAAAGAGGTTCTAAATATATTATCTCAAGATTTCTGATATTATATGAAATTTTGTTGAAACTTTTGATCGCTTTTTGGGAACAGATGTCGCTATATATATAGATAACCGATTTTTGACAGTGACACAGGCCTTTTTTGCGTGAGTGTGATTCATTCTGATGCTGAATTATAGTGACATTTATCCGCTTCCCCGTGTTGAGGGGGTATAATCCGTGGATGGGTTACTGGTAATTGGTTACTGGTAAACTGGTAAACTGGTTACTCTAGGTTTAGGGTTGGCTAATTATTGTAGTTGGTGTAGCGTTCGCTAGCTGCCTGGAAGCAGTGTCCTAGGTGGGGTGAGTTTGCTGCTGAGCTTGGTGAGGTGAGCCGCCTGTGTGATCCGTAATCCGTGATTCGTGATCCGTGATCCGTGATCGCTGATATCGAGTGACTTTCTACTGAAGTGGGTCCCGTATTATGCGTGTGTGTCCCTTTCGAGTGTGTGTGGTGGAGTGGTTGTGGTTGTGTGGTGGTTGGTACATCGACTATAGTTTAGCTATGGTTTCAACTATCCTTTTCAAGTACGTAACATTTATTAACCTCTATATGTGGCCGGGCCTGGCTCTGTTTATATAGACCAAATTGCGGCTCAGCACTGGCACAAGTTGATTCTATGTTAACATCATAACCGATAACTCTCATTTTTCTAAAGTTCTCTCTATAAATCTTAAGATCTGTTTAATTTCAAACATATTCTACGTATAAAATGAGATGTGTGTATATATATAACTGTAAATTTCAATATGAAATGCTTAGTACCGCTTTTGATTTGGAAACTATATCCGTATAACCAAGTTCCTTGAAATATATCGCCTTTTTCGCCCATGCCAGTACTGAGCCCATCCGAATTATTGCGAGTAGTGCTGCCCTTCTAAGGAGTTCTCCACTGATATAGGTATGATCAGGTATGGAAGGTATGGCCGAATCGCTATACCATTTTGTTCAGTGAGCTAATCTCCACACTCCGATCTTGGCTGTTGTGTTGTAAATCCCTCTAAGTGGCTTACAAAAGAGAAAAAAAAAAGAGTACATTAACCGCGGGCTGCGATCCCTTACTTCTCGAAGATCAGCTCGCCGGTGAGGAACGGATTGAGGTAGGTCTGGGCCTCGTAGCCGGACACCGAGGCCGTCGTGGTCCTTCGTCGTCCGCCCGCCTGCGTTCCGCCCCGCCGCTCGCCGTGCGCATGGCCGTGGGCGTGGTGCGAGGGACGCTTCTCCTCGCTGGGACTCAGGATCAGCGGAATGGGCATCGAGGTGTAGAGCTGCAGCTGCGGTGGCTGCACAATCGTTCCGGCCGCCGGGTTCAGTGGGGTGTCCATGTAGCCGTGCGGCAAAGTGGGCGCCGTGGCCAGGGCATCTCCTCCAGCTCCTCCTCCTCCGCTGGTGGTGCTCGGCGTGGAACTGGCCATCGAGTTGGCAATGGACAGCTTCTTTTGGCTGCCAGTCCGAGCCCTGTGGTGCTTGTAGTGACCCCGATGCGTCTTTCGTTTCAGGTGACCCATTCCGTTGACCTCGGCCGGCGGTGAGGTGTCCAGCAGGAGGGGCAAGTGAGCCGGCTCCGGATCCGTGTCACCTCCCGGCTGATCGTGATGATGGCTCACATTGCCCGGGGTGTTCGGGATGCCCGGGGTGTACGGACCCAGGAGCGGCTTCTTCGGCGGCTCGCGGGGATGCGGATGGGGATGCGGATGCGCCTGGATTATGGTGGCCGTGGCGAAGACCTCCTGGAAGCGATTGTTCGCCTCCAGCTGCTGCAGCTGCAGATGTTGGCGCTGCAGGATCTGCTGGCGCTGCTGCTGCATGTGGCTGAGGATGCGGTACTGCTCGAGGATGTGCTTGTAGAACTGCTCCGCGGTCACTTCCGATGAGTTTAGGAGGCGAATGGCTATTTTTTCGGGTATCACAATTTTATCTGCAAAAAATGAAGTGTTTGTTTGTTTAGCAAAAAAGTATAAATTGCGGTTTTTAAATATTCAAATTGAAATTATATTGAACAATTTTCTTATACTATTATTAAATTAAATCAAGCATTTTAAAATTAAAAATTACCCTACTTCATTTCAAATTCAATTAAAATATTAAATACCAGATTTTGAATTCAATATAAAGTATTTTTTTTGCTATTCCATTTTTGTTTTAGTGTATTTGTAAACTTTAAAAACTTAAGAAAAAATGAAAACATTATATATTTTAATATATTTTTTACCCAGCAGTGTTTAAAAATGATTAAATTCATTTTTTCATGAGAGCCTTGGCTAAAAATTAATAATAAACTACAAACTGCTACCACAGTTATTTTTAAATTAAAATAAAATCATTTACATACATACATACATATATAATTTATAAAACCCGCCACAGTTTGCTATCATAAAGTGAGTTAAATCAATGCCTTAAATATTTATAAGTTTTCCCCTACATTTCCTACAATTTCATCCGCCCTCGACCGCTTATGTTTTATTTCTTGCAGTTTTTCGCAATTTTAGTCGCCCTTGTAGGCATTTGTGCCTTCCAATGCAGGCAGCTAGTCAAATTTTAAATAAAGGCATTGAAAGCGGACACTAAGCATATTTCCTTACATCTTGCTCCCTGGCAAAGTGCATTCTCGCTGTCATAAATTCCAATTTGTTTGCCTTTCTGCCGTATAACTTTCATTAAGCTCCCAGATTCTGCATTTAATTGCATCAAATTAGATTTATTGAACTGCAAACTGCAAACGAATGGAAAGTACAGCGAGGAAAACTGCACCCTATCGTGTTTTTGGGGAGGTGGGTGGCTAGGCGAATCGAATGGATGGGGTGGCTTGGGTGTAGTCGTGTGCATGACACCCCATTGACCTAATTTCGAGTTGATTTACAAAAACTGAACAAAAAGCCAAGAATCAGAGAAAGGATGGAGGCGGAACGAGCTGAAGCCGAAGCTAGTGGAACAATGTGGGCGGCTTTTTCACCTCCTTCCTGAGAAAGTGTTGCCAATTCAGATATATAGTCAAGAAATTTGGGTGCTTTTGCTATAAAGCTGACTTTGGTTTTTATATAATATGTAGTGATGTGATTTAGCCTGAAGTCGTTCTTAAAAGTATGCAATATTTTTGTTTTAATTTAGAACATATTTTTTGATAGGGGAGTGTAGGGTAATTTGACGAGTAGGGTAATGTGACGAACTCGTCGAATCTTATATATGACGTCACGACAAAAATTCCAAATAAATGTAGTCGTCTCCCCTTATCGTGTCGACAATGTATTTACAGTAATATTAATAAGAAGTCCCGTAATTTGTTCGTGAGGTAATTTTCGCTAAAAATGTGGTGCGCAAACTAGCAAACCCATTCAATTTACTTGTGTTTCAGCAGTGCCAGAGCAAAGATGAGTGGAAAATAAAATCAGGCAAATATATGCACGTATACATGAGATCTTTATCAACAGTTTTTGGTACCTCGCGTTTTTTTCTTTTGCGCCGTTTGAGAGTGACACCGTTTTTGCTCCAAGTCTACCTTGTAGGGTATCGTGACGAACTTTTTGTAGGGTATTGTGACGAACTTTTTTTATTCAAGAATTTTAACTGTTATCGTTGATTATTTGTAAAAAAAATATAATAATACCAGATAACATTTACTGCTGCAGTTTTATTGTTGTTTTTAATAGTGACGTCAGTTTAATTTAATTTTAAAAAAAATTTGCACTTTGACCATTTTTTTTTTTGTAAGTTTGGGTATTATCTTATTACTTTTTTCTTTTCCGTATCGAAAAAACCCTTTCCGTAAATAATATATAAAAAAATGTATTTTTTTTTTGTAAAAAGGATGGTTTACACCAAACGCTGTGGGATTTGGCTACGTTGAAATTTCGAATCCAAATTTTTTTAGAAATATGCTCAGTAAATGTAAGCAACTTTCTGCTTTTACACTTTTAAAAAATATTGATTTTTGGAGAAGTTACATTAAAGAACAAATCGTTCGTCACATTACCCTACAACTTTTGAAAGTGCAAAAAAAGTAGGGTTCACGCCAAACGCTGTGGGATTTAGCTGCATTGGAATTTCGAATTTCGAATTTTACAGGGATATGCTCAGTAGATGTAAGCAACTTTCTGCGTTTACACTTTTAAAAAATATTGATTGTTACAAAAGTTACATTCAAAAAACGAATCGTTCGTCACCTTACCCTACACTCCCCTACCTTTTTTGAGATTGGAAATAAATAAATGGATAATAAATAATAACCTATAAGCAGGACTTTTGTACTGAAATGCCTTTTTATCAGTAATGTAATTCTTTTCTTTTAAATGTTTTGAATTTGTATTTTTTTAAGCATAATGTTGATTAAACTAATCTGTACGCTCAGTGTGCACTCTACGTTGAAAGCACTTTATTTTGCATCTAAAAGAAGGGTCAACGCTGTCCTGCCAGCCATCCAAGCCCATCGGTAATGGGCAGCGGGTAGGCTAATGGGTAGCCCAACCCCAATCCCAACCCCATTCCCATCCCCAAGCTCTTAACTCCTGTAGCCTAGATTCGGGCTTTGTCCCAGATTGACCGCTGACCGCAAATTGTCCGCCCCGTGATTGGTTTTTGGTCACTGGTTTTTGGTTACTGCTTACTGGTCATCGGTCACCAGTTTCTGATGGAGTAGTTAACCCCCGGATGAGTAGTGCAGTGCAGTGTGGTGTGGTATGTGATTACCGGGTAACTGATTACCAGCCGCCTTACCGCAGTGCGTGGCCTTGGTGACGAAGGGGCGGATGGTGGGGTCCCAGATGAAGATGTAGTACAGGGAGAGCATGATGGCCGCCAGCGAAACGCAAAGGACATAGACGGCGACGGTCAGGATGCGGATGACCTTGCGGTTGCTCTGCTGCGGCTGGTAGCAGCGGCTTATTGTCTCCGTGGGCGGCAGTTTCACTTTCTCCTCCAGCGAACTGTGTTTCGAGTTCATTTTTGAGTTTTTGATTCGATCCTGATTCCGATATCTGTTTTGATTGTTTCGATATGTTCAGAGGTGCCTCTTCTTGATTTTGTTTGCTTTCCTTTCTTTATGGTTTTTTTTGTTATTTTATTTTATTTTTTTTGGCAGTGTCCCGTTATAGTCTAGTTATTAATTTTGTTTGGTAAATGCAAAGTTCTTTTCGGTCGTTAGCTTGCCACCTTCATTCACGTTAACTTGCGTTTTATACATTAATAATAATATTTTTTAATAAATTTATTTTTATTATTGTTTATGCGTGGCGAGCTTAAAAGTACAAAAAAAGAGCGCGCAAAAATTTGACTGCCAACCGACGCGTCGAACGTGTGCAAGCGAAATGAGAGCAGAGAGAGATTCTGGCAGGAGTTTGTACCGTAGTACCGTTTTTCGCCTTCGTGCCTTTGCATTCCTCCTTCGTGCGAGAGCGACTCTCTGCCGCCCCCTCGTTGGCCCCACCCTTCGTGGCAACTTCGGCTTGGGGAGTTTACCGTTGCATTAGCGATCTTCGCTTTTAATTTCATTCATAAAATCCACCTCTCTCGCTCGCGCTCATTTGCATTTTCGGCTGCCCACGCTGCCTGTTGTGTGTGTGTTTTTTTTTATGGAATTCCTTGAAGGCGAAATAACAACAAAAAGGCAGCTGAAACAAAAACAAACCGCACGTCGGCACGTTGCCGCTCTTTGTGTGTCAAGTGCAGTTTCCACTCCCCGCTCCCTTAACACCCTAAAGCCCCGCGAGCATATGCAACTGACTCACATGCGGAAATTAAAATGCGCGCTTGGATTAATTTTGCATTATTTCAATAATTTCAATGCCAATCAAATGTTTTGGCAATCGAGGCAGTATTTCGAAACGAAATACAAATATTGTGCACTTTTCGTGGGGGTGTTGCAGGACGGGCGTGGCGGGGCGGGGCGGGGAACTGCTGGCTTTGACAGCAACCTTCGCAGGTGTCGCGAAGGACGTCCAAACTTTCGCTGCCCCGCCCCATTCCACAGCCGTTCCACCTTTAACCCGCCGCGCACGCCGCACACCTTCGTTTTCCGTTGCCTTCGGGGGGTTAACAAACTGCAACTGGGTCACTAGGACAAGCCGAGAGAGCGAAAGGAGAGCGCTCGAAAAAGTACGGAGAGCGAGAGGGAGAGCGTAACGAGTGCAGCGCTCGGCGAATCAAAATGCAGGCGTGCGAGTGAGAGGTCCGAACGGTATTGCAATGTTGGCCATTGATTTTGTTGTATAAGCTCCACACACACACACACACACCCCGCTGAGAAAAGAGATAGCCAGTCACACACCCACATGCATGTGGACACAGGTGAACTTCGGAAACAGGGACAAAGGATTCACGTCCCGAAAGTATGCTAAGAATAAATATATTAATAAATAAATCAAGGATGTCACTAAAATCACTAGTTTTAAAATATACAATTAAAATTATCTAAAAGAAAGCATAACGTTATTTTAACATATTCTAAGATTTTCCTTGAAATATATTTTAAATCCTTTTAAAAAGTTTGTAAGCAAATCAAGTTAGAAGGAAAGTTCCAGAAAATTCTACCTGGCCAAGTTGCAGTTGCCCACGCTCCACTGTACTTGCACTTAAACGCATATTCATCATCTGGGCCAGGATGTAGGCCACACTCCCACCAGCGCACATGCATTTTCCGAGCAGTATTGTTGCAAAGTTTCCTTCGAGGAGTTTAATTCGCCAACGTGGCCAGGTGAGGCCCTCCCTCTCCCTGTCCCTCTCCCCGACTCTGCTGGCCTCGAAAATGTTTTGGGCCCTGCCTATGGCATTTCCCATTTCCCATTTCCGTTTTCCCTCCAGCCATTTCCCCCCGGCCTTCCCAAGTTTAAGGATGGTTTATCCATCTGCTTACTTATGTGCAGACGAAGCTGATTAAGCAGTTCGGGCAGCCGGAACGGGGGGATAACTTGAGGATAGGGGGTCTGTGGCCAACGAACAAGGCGAAAACTTATTCCCCCTACATACATGATACATAGTTGGATACACATAATTAAACTTAAACTTTGGTTGGGCGAAAGGAAAACTTTTCGAGCAAGAATAAAAAAAGAAATGGTCGAGGAGGAGGTATGCATATCAACTTAATAAGAACTAATGGCATGACTTTGGCAAATATGTGTCCTGCCAAGATATTGGCTTCAAAGTTATAACTAAGTAATAACAAGCAATTTCCATTCACTGCACAATTTCAATTAATATTTGGTTGTGGTTCTACTGACTATTTAATTATGCATTATTAACTGTGAGTGGAAATGCAATACCAATTGGAACATGTGCTTCTATAAAGTGGGATATCTGTTTGCATTTAGTTCGCAATTAAATCATTTTAATTGGTTTTAAGGCTTTCAAACAAATTTAAACTGTAAATTGATTGCAAATAAAATGCATTGCATACACTGCGTATGAGTGATAAAAAAGCATGCTCCTCTAATATAACTCATACGCCACGTACGCCAGAAATGTATTTATGAGTTGTATTAGAGGAAGAAAAATACTGAATTTATGAAGGATTAAATTCAGTTTTTACTTTAGAGAGTGAGTTCCCTGGTGCATTTCCTTACCAAAAATGAACATAATATTCTCTTAGCTGGGTGTTACTTTGTTTTTTTAAGCGGACTAGCCAAAGGCAGGTCCCTTCTTTTGGCCCTTGTAGACGGGCGGCATGCGTGAGTCCCAGAAGAAGATGTGGTAGATGGACAGGAAGAAGCCCAGGCAGCAGAGGCCGCACAGGTAGATCACGATCACAAAGTATCGGGCGAAGCGTTCGGTGCACGTCGGCGGTGCAATCACGATCTCCTCCAGCTGCGGCGACTTGGGCACATACGATGTGGCACAGGCACTTCTGCGCGGAGCACTGCTGCTGGCCAGGCGAACGCTTCGGCTGCTGCTGCTGCCACTTCCGGTTCCGGTTTCGGTCGATCCCCTGGCCGTCTCCTCACAGGAATCCCCCTCCGCCTCCTCCGTGCGCACATTCGACTCGATCAGATTGACGATCTTGGCCAGATTCGCCATGCTGGCCGCATTGCCCAGACCCACTCTTGCTGATTCCGCCGGAACGGACATTACGGACATTTAATAAATCCCCAGTCGTGCCTGTTCACTTCGCGATGTGCCAACAACTGATTTGATGTCGCCACCACAATTAAATCAAAATCACTCGAATGACGCCATTTCGCCCCAGGGTGTGTGATGGTTTCGAATACCATGGCTAGTTGTACGTAGATGCAGTGGAAAGTGGGCAAGTGGGTGGTTGCAACTCTGCGATTTGGTGGCACGTAGCAAAGCGGATTAGTTTTGTGCCTGGCTGTCAACTTTTGATATCGGCCACGGGGGCTAATTAAGCCACTAAAGCGAACCCACAACAGTGTTGACAGCTCTTGTGAATCTCATAAGCCACAAAAATAATATTACAACAAAATTATGGTTTTCTGTAAAAGGGATTAAAGTGTTTTTCGCAAACATAGGTGCACATAAGAAATGAAAATGTGGTTTTAATTTGTGAAAAAAAGGTAAAATCACATGTGAAAAAAAACATAGCATACTTTTTAGCGCTTTAATAGAAGATTTTAAATCTCTTTCAATTTTTTTTGGATAAACTAGGCAATTAAAGTAGAGCTTAAACAAATTTTACTATTTCTCGATATTAAATTTGTGTTTTCTCTTCCAAAAATCTATATTATCGATTCGATATTGTCAAAATATCGAAAATATCGATAATTTGAAGCACCTATAATATGATAATTCCGATTAGCTGGGGTGACAACCCTGGCACAAACGGAAAGGCCCTTAAATCTGTGCTCTGCGTTGCCGTGGTCAGTTTCGCGTGGCCACTCACCCGAATCTGGTCACTGATGTCGATGGGAGAACAATATGGCTGGCTGGTTGCTTTTGATCCTAGCCCCCCGATCCTAGCCAATTGGATGCGTGTGCTTGAACACGGGCAGCGGCGGCATGCGCGAGTCCCAGATGAACAGGTAGTAGACAGCCAGGGTGAGACCCATGCCGCTCACGCCGCCCATGTAGAGGATGAGGGTCAGCAGGCGGAAGGTCTTCGACTCGAAGAAGTCGTTCGACTTGGGCATCTGGATCTCCTCGTCCTTGGCCTCCTTGACCACCTCAGCCAGGTTGGCCATCAGCCCCGGTGTACCGCTCATTGTCGTTTTTACTCTCTCGGAAGTAACGAAATAATATATATTTTATATTAAAATATTATCCAACCGCTACCGTCGCTTCGAACGAACTGAACACAATTGACCGATTGCTCCGACTGTCCGGGGATCTGGTCTTTGGTTCCATTTCTTTTTCTGCTCTTGTGTTGCTCGGCTTTCGCATTCCGCTCGACTGTTTTTTGCGGTTTCTTTGCGGGGGTGCACAATGGAGGGGTGGAGGGTGGCATCGTCTTGGGGGCCACGCTAATAAGATTCGCCAGTACCAGACCCAACCAGATCCCCCATCACGTGCTGCGTTCTTCCACGACCACTTGACCCGG
This sequence comes from Drosophila takahashii, assembly GCF_030179915.1. Classification (NCBI taxonomy): domain Eukaryota; kingdom Metazoa; phylum Arthropoda; class Insecta; order Diptera; family Drosophilidae; genus Drosophila; species Drosophila takahashii. Next base: position 12,237,255 of record NC_091683.1, read on the forward strand.
TTTGATTTCCCGCCAACGTCGTCGTCGTCGTCACTCCTCCAATCCCGATTCCAGCCCAATTTATCTCGGTCCTTTTCGTTCTGTTCTGTTATATGTCGTATGTAGATTCTATATTCATGTTTGGTCAAGGAAATGAAAGTGACGATGGTGATGGAATGAGTGGCTAAGGAAAGGGTAAGTGTAAGGTCTTTAGAGTTTATTAGATCATATACCAATTTCCGAAATTTAAAGGATCTTACTTGATTTTTGAATATTATGGATTGCTCTCACTTTGTTATATGATTTTTTATGCTTTTTATTAGGGTAAATATTTTAAGCAACGAATTAATTTACATCGTCAGTAAATTATGATATATAATTTTTGTTTACATTTTTTTGTACTAGGGAATTTACTAGTCGAGTGCTCCACTAGCACATTCTTTCCACGCCTTTGCTAGCATTCCCAAATCCAATTAGCCGCAGTCTGCCTACCATCCCCTTTCTATATACTTACCACCTGGATGGGTCAAGTGGTCAAATGGTCACTGGTACTCGTGCACCTTCTGCACTGGATGGCCGCCAATGGAGACGGGGAACTTGAGGTGGATGTCCGGCATGCTGGAGTCGAAGAAGATGAGGTAGTACAGGGCCAGCACCATGCCCAGGCCACTGATCCCGCCCAGATACAGGAATATCGAGATCAGGCGGAAGGCCTTCGTTTCGAAGAAGGGCGAAGGAGGCTGCTCCTGGGGCAGGCGAACGTCGTCCTGCGAACCCTCCGACTTTTCACCCAAATTCAAAGCGGCTGAGGCCATAATTAAATGGCAACTGAACTCGATTCGATTGCCTTACGAACTATTTAAGGGAATCTTGATTTATTCCATAAACTCTAGGGCTTCGCATTAAATGACAGTGATTGACCTATCCGCTTTAATGGGTTGATTGAGAAAAAATACTATTCATAAAATCGAATCCACTGCCTCGATTATCAGCTACCAGTTACTCTGTATACCAAATTGAAAATAATTACTTTCTGTCTGATTTAGGAAAAATACAATTTTCGTAAATTTTAAATATGTTTTTCATAATTTTTTGAGAAAATTAAAAAAAATAAAATGTCCAGTTTTAAATGCAAATCGATTGAAAATTGAATAACGAGTTCAGAAAAGTATGACAATCCATATTTGGATCAGTATTTGCTTTGTTTTTGTTTTTTTTTGGAAATTCGCGATTTCAGTTTTTGACAAAAATTGGAATTTCAGTTTTTGACAAAAATTGGAATTTTTTCTTTTGGTTTTTTTGCTGTAACTTGGCCAAAAATCCTACTCCAAGTCCTACAATAAAGTCCTACACCAAAAATTCATACTGTTTTGAACAGATAACAAAATTTGCTATAAATCCATAAAACTTTCCGTGTAATTTTGGAAAAATAAAATTTTCGCCAATTTTTAATTATTTTATAAGGGGGTACCCCATGATTTTTTGCGAAAAATTAAAAATGAATAAATTGTCAAGGTTTAAATGCCAATCGTTAGGAAATTTAATAACGAGTTCAGAAAGGTATGACAATCCATACTTTGAATCAGTATTTGCTTTGTTATAGCGAAAAAACTGCAACGTTTTAGCGAAAAAACGGGTTTTGTTTTTTTTTTGGAAATTCGCGATTTCAGTTTTTGACAAAAATTGGAATTTTTTCTTTTGGTTTTTTTGCTGTAACTTGGCCAAAAATGGTCCTACACCAAAAATTCATACTGTTTTGAACAGATAACAAAATTTGCTATAAGTCCATAAAACTTTCCGTGTAATTTTGGAAAAATAAAATTTTCGCCAATTTTTAATTTTTTTATAAGGGGGTACCCCATGAATGAATGAATAAATGAATAAAAATGAATAAATTGTCAAGGTTTAAATGCCAATCGTTAGGAAATTTAATAACGAGTTCAGAAAGGTATGACAATCCATACTTTGAATCAGTATTTGCTTTGTTATAGCGAAAAAACTGCAACGTTTTAGCGAAAAAACGGGTTTGGTTTTTGTTTGGAAATTCGCGATTTCAGTTTTTGACAAAAATTGGAATTTTTTCTTTTGGTTTTTTTGCTGTAACTTGGCCAAAAATGGTCCTTCACCAAAAATTCATACTGTTTTGAACAGATATCAAAATTTGCTATAAATCCATAAAACTTTCCGTGTAATTTTGGAAAAATAAAATTTTCGCCAATTTTTAATTATTTTATAAGGGGGTACCCCATGATTTTTTGCGAAAAATTAAAAATGAATAAATTGTCAAGGTTTAAATGCCAATCGTTAGGAAATTTAATAACGAGTTCAGAAAGGTATGACAATCCATACTTTGAATCAGTATTTGCTTTGTTATAGCGAAAAAACTGCAACGTTTTAGCGAAAAAACGGGTTTTGTTTTTTTTTGGAAATTCGCGATTTCAGTTTTTGACAAAAATTGGAATTTTTTCTTTTGGTTTTTTTGCTGTAACTTGGCCAAAAATGGTCCTACACCAAAAATTCATACTGTTTTGAACAGATAACAAAATCCATAAAACTTTCCGTGTAATTTTGGAAAAATAAAATTTTCGCCAATTTTTAATTATTTTATAAGGGCGTACCCCATGATTTTTTGCGAAAAATTAAAAATGAATAAATTGTCAAGGTTTAAATGCCAATCGTTAGGAAATTTAATAACGAGTTCAGAAAGGTATGACAATCCATACTTTGAATCAGTATTTGCTTTGTTATAGCAAAAAAACTGCAACGTTTTAGCGAAAAAACGGGTTTTGTTTTTTTTTGGAAATTCGCGATTTCAGTTTTTGACAAAAATTGGAATTTTTTCTTTTGGTTTTTTTGCTGTAACTTGGCCAAAAATGGTCCTTCACCAAAAATTCATACTGTTTTGAACAGATATCAAAATTTGCTATAAATCCATAAAACTTTCCGTGTAATTTTGGAAAAATAAAATTTTCGCCAATTTTTAATTATTTTATAAGGGGGTACCCCATGATTTTTTGCGAAAAATTAAAAATGAATAAATTGTCAAGGTTTAAATGCCAATCGTTAGGAAATTTAATAACGAGTTCAGAAAGGTATGACAATCCATACTTTGAATCAGTATTTGCTTTGTTATAGCGAAAAAACTGCAACGTTTTAGCGAAAAAACGGGTTTTGTTTTTTTTTGGAAATTCGCGATTTCAGTTTTTGACAAAAATTGGAATTTTTTCTTTTGGTTTTTTTGCTGTAACTTGGCCAAAAATGGTCCTACACAAAAAATTCATACTGTTTTGAACAGATAACAAAATCCATAAAACTTTCCGTGTAATTTTGGAAAAATAAAATTTTCGCCAATTTTTAATTATTTTATAAGGGCGTACCCCATGATTTTTTGCGAAAAATTAAAAATGAATAAATTGTCAAGGTTTAAATGCCAATCGTTAGGAAATTTAATAACGAGTTCAGAAAGGTATGACAATCCATACTTTGAATCAGTATTTGCTTTGTTATAGCAAAAAAACTGCAACGTTTTAGCGAAAAAACGGGTTTTGTTTTTTTTTGGAAATTCGCGATTTCAGTTTTTGACAAAAATTGGAATTTTTTCTTTTGGTTTTTTTGCTGTACGTTGGCCAAAAATGGTCCTACACCAAAAATTCATACTGTTTTGAACAGATAACAAAATTTGCTATAAATCCATAAAACTTTCCGTGTAATTTTGGAAAAATAAAATTTTCGCCAATTTTTAATTATTTTATAAGGGGGTACCCCATGATTTTTTGCGAAAAATTAAAAATGAATAAATTGTCAAGGTTTAAATGCCAATCGTTAGGAAATTTAATAACGAGTTCAGAAAGGTATGACAATCCATACTTTGAATCAGTATTTGCTTTGTTATAGCGAAAAAACTGCAACGTTTTAGCGAAAAAACGGGTTTTGTTTTTTTTTGGAAATTTGCGATTTCAGTTTTTGACAAAAATTGGAATTTTTTCTTTTGGTTTTTTTGCTGTAACTTGGCCAAAAATGGTCCTACACCAAAAATTCATACTGTTTTGAACAGATAACAAAATTTGCTATAAGTCCATAAAACTTTCCGTGTAATTTTGGAAAAATAAAATTTTCGCCAATTTTTAATTTTTTTATAAGGGGGTACCCCATGATTTTTTGCGAAAAATTAAAAATGAATAAATTGTCAAGGTTTATATGCCAATCGTTAGGAAATTTAATAACGAGTTCAGAAAGGTATGACAATCCATACTTTGAATCAGTATTTGCTTTGTTATAGCGAAAAAACTGCAACGTTTTAGCGAAAAAACGGGTTTTGTTTTTTTTTGGAAATTCGCGATTTCAGTTTTTGACAAAAATTGGAATTTTTTCTTTTGGTTTTTTTGCTGTACGTTGGCCAAAAATGGTCCTACACCAAAAATTCATACTGTTTTGAACAGATAACAAAATTTGCTATAAATCCATAAAACTTTCCGTGTAATTTTGGAAAAATAAAATTTTCGCCAATTTTTAATTTTTTTATAAGGGGGTACCCCATGATTTTTTGCGAAAAATTAAAAATGAATAAATTGTCAAGGTTTAAATGCCAATCGTTAGGAAATTTAATAACGAGTTCAGAAAGGTATGACAATCCATACTTTGAATCAGTATTTGCTTTGTTATAGCAAAAAAACTGCAACGTTTTAGCGAAAAAACGGGTTTTGTTTTTTTTTGGAAATTCGCGATTTCAGTTTTTGACAAAAATTGGAATTTTTTCTTTTGGTTTTTTTGCTGTACGTTGGCCAAAAATGGTCCTACACCAAAAATTCATACTGTTTTGAACAGATAACAAAATTTGCTATAAATCCATAAAACTTTCCGTGTAATTTTGGAAAAATAAAATTTTCGCCAATTTTTAATTTTTTTATAAGGGGGTACCCCATGATTTTTTGCGAAAAATTAAAAATGAATAAATTGTCAAGGTTTAAATGCCAATCGTTAGGAAATTTAATAACGAGTTCAGAAAGGTATGACAATCCACACTTTGAATCAGTATTTGCTTTGTTATAGCAAAAAAACTGCAACGTTTTAGCGAAAAAACGGGTTTTGTTTTTTTTTGGAAATTCGCGATTTCAGTTTTTGACAAAAATTGGAATTTTTTCTTTTGGTTTTTTTGCTGTACGTTGGCCAAAAATGGTCCTACACCAAAAATTCATACTGTTTTGAACAGATAACAAAATTTGCTATAAGTCCATAAAACTTTCCGTGTAATTTTGGAAAAATAAAATTTTCGCCAATTTTTAATTTTTTTATAAGGGGGTACCCCATGATTTTTTGCGAAAAATTAAAAATGAATAAATTGTCAAGGTTTATATGCCAATCGTTAGGAAATTTAATAACGAGTTCAGAAAGGTATGACAATCCATACTTTGAATCAGTATTTGCTTTGTTATAGCGAAAAAACTGCAACGTTTTAGCGAAAAAACGGGTTTTGTTTTTTTTTGGAAATTCGCGATTTCAGTTTTTGACAAAAATTGGAATTTTTTCTTTTGGTTTTTTTGCTGTACGTTGGCCAAAAATGGTCCTACACCAAAAATTCATACTGTTTTGAACAGATAACAAAATTTGCTATAAATCCATAAAACTTTCCGTGTAATTTTGGAAAAATAAAATTTTCGCCAATTTTTAATTTTTTTATAAGGGGGTACCCCATGATTTTTTGCGAAAAATTAAAAATGAATAAATTGTCAAGGTTTAAATGCCAATCGTTAGGAAATTTAATAACGAGTTCAGAAAGGTATGACAATCCATACTTTGAATCAGTATTTGCTTTGTTATAGCGAAAAAACTGCAACGTTTTAGCGAAAAAACGGGTTTTGTTTTTTTTTTGGAAATTTGCGATTTCAGTTTTTGACAAAAATTGGAATTTTTTCTTTTGGTTTTTTTGCTGTAACTTGGCCAAAAATGGTCCTACACCAAAAATTCATACTGTTTTGAACAGATATCAAAATTTGCTATAAATCCATAAAACTAATTATTTTATAAGGGGGTACCCCATGATATTTTGCGAAAAATTAAAAATGAATAAATTGTCAAGGTTTAAATGCCAATCGTTAGGAAATTTAATAACGAGTTCAGAAAGGTATGACAATCCATACTTTGAATCAGTATTTGCTTTGTTATAGCGAAAAAACTGCAACGTTTTAGCGAAAAAACGGGTTTTGTTTTTTTTTTGAAATTTGCGATTTCAGTTTTTGACAAAAATTGGAATTTTTTCTTTTGGTTTTTTTGCTGTAACTTGGCCAAAAATGGTCCTACACCAAAAATTCATACTGTTATGAACAGATATCAAAATTTGCTATAAATCCATAAAACTAATTATTTTATAAGGGGGTACCCCATGATATTTTGCGAAAAATTAAAAATGAATAAATTGTCAAGGTTTAAATGCCAATCGTTAGGAAATTTAATAACGAGTTCAGAAAGGTATGACAATCCATACTTTGAATCAGTATTTGCTTTGTTATAGCGAAAAAACTGCAACGTTTTAGCGAAAAAACGGGTTTTGTTTTTTTTTTGGAAATTCGCGATTTCAGTTTTTGACAAAAATTGGAATTTTTTCTTTTGGTTTTTTTGCTGTAACTTGGCCAAAAATGGTCCTACACCAAAAATTCATACTGTTTTGAACAGATAACAAAATTTGCTATAAATCCATAAAACTTTCCGTGTAATTTTGGAAAAATAAAATTTTCGCCAATTTTTAATTATTTTATAAGGGGGTACCCCATGACTTTTTGCGAAAAATTAAAAATGAATAAATTGTCAAGGTTTAAATGCCAATCGTTAGGAAATTTAATAACGAGTTCAGAAAGGTATGACAATCCATACTTTGAATCAGTATTTGCTTTGTTATAGCGAAAAAACTGCAACGTTTTAGCGAAAAAACGGGTTTTGTTTTTTTTTTGGAAATTCGCGATTTCAGTTTTTGACAAAAATTGGAATTTTTTTCTTTTGGTTTTTTTGCTGTAACTTGGCCAAAAATGGTCCTACACCAAAAATTCATACTGTTTTGAACAGATAACAAAATTTGCTATAAGTCCATAAAACTTTCCGTGTAATTTTGGAAAAATAAAATTTTCGCCAATTTTTAATTTTTTTATAAGGGGGTACCCCATGATTTTTTGCGAAAAATTAAAAATGAATAAATTGTCAAGGTTTATATGCCAATCGTTAGGAAATTTAATAACGAGTTCAGAAAGGTATGACAATCCATACTTTGAATCAGTATTTGCTTTGTTATAGCGAAAAAACTGCAACGTTTTAGCGAAAAAACGGGTTTTGTTTTTTTTTGGAAATTCGCGATTTCAGTTTTTGACAAAAATTGGAATTTTTTCTTTTGGTTTTTTTGCTGTACGTTGGCCAAAAATGGTCCTACACCAAAAATTCATACTGTTTTGAACAGATAACAAAATTTGCTATAAATCCATAAAACTTTCCGTGTAATTTTGGAAAAATAAAATTTTCGCCAATTTTTAATTATTTTATAAGGGGGTACCCCATGATTTTTTGCAAAAAATTAAAAATGAATAAATTGTCAAGGTTTAAATGCCAATCGTTAGGAAATTTAATAACGAGTTCAGAAAGGTATGACAATCCATACTTTGCATCAGTATTTGCTTTGTTTTAGCGAAAAACCTGTGAAAATAATGATTTTTGCTAAAAACATGAATTTTTCGCCTTTCTAAATAGCCATCGCTGGGGAACGCGAGGAGAAGCTCTCGGAGAAGCCGCGGCCCCACACCTTTGAGGAGGCCATCACGCTGACGGGAGTGGGCCGCTTCCACTACCAGCTGCTGCTCATCTGCGGCCTCTGTTTCATGGCCGTGATGGTGGAGATAATGGGCGTCAGCCTAATCATGAACCAGATGAAGTGCGACCTCCAGCCGACGCTCGATGAGCAGGGCATCCTGGCGTCGGCCGGCTTCCTGGGCGTCGTCCTGAGCTCCCATGCCATGGGTTTCCTGGCGGACACCTGGGGCCGGGCCACCACCCTCAAGTACGCCCTGTGCCTCAGCTCCGTGTGCTCGATCGTCTCCGGCTTCTCGGTGAACATCTGGATGCTGATTGTCTTCCGCTTCCTCACGGGCTTCTTCATTTCCGGCGGCCAGGCGTGCGTCTTCAGCCTGTGCGGCGAGTTCCATGGCAATGGCTCGAGGGTTCGGCACGTGACGCTGCTCTCCGGCTTCCTCTGCATGGCCATGATCTTTGCTCCAGGTGAGTAAATATATATATTTTTATACATATATTTTTATACCCTTGCAGAGGGTATTATGATTTCAGTCAGAAGTTTGCAACGCAGTGAAGGAGACGTTTCCGACCCCATAAAGTATATATATTCTTGATCAGCATCACAAGACGAGTCGATCTAGCCATGTCCGTCTGTCCGTCTGTCCGTCTGTCCGTCTGTCCGTCTGTCCGTCTGTCCGTCTGTCCGTCTGTCTGTTTCTACGCAAACTAGTCTCTCAGTTTTTGAGCTATCGGGACAAAACTTTCGCAAAAGTCTTCTTTCTATTGCAGGTAGTATATATGTCGGAGCCGACCGGATCGGACAACTATATCTTATAGCTCCCATAGGAACAATCGGAAAAAAAAACTTTAAAAAATTCTAGCTTCGGTGTTTTTTGAAATATTACCTTCTACTTTTGGGGATGTTATTTTTTAAATATTTCTGAATTTCGAATAAATTTTTTAAAAAATCGGACTACTATATCATATAGCTGCCATAGGAACGATCGGAAAATTAATGGAAAAGTAATAGGAAATAAATTCAAGCTTCTTTGGTTTTTATTGTATTATCTTCTACTCTAGGATATGACTCTTTTTAAATATTTCCGAATTTCAATTTTAATTTAATCAAAATCGGACGACTATATCATATAGCTGCCATAGGAACGCTCGGAAAATTAATGGAAAAGTAATAGGAAATAAATTCTAGCTTCTTTGGTTTTTATTGTATTATCTTCTACTCTAGGATATGACTCTTTTTAAATATTTCCGAATTTCAATTTTAATTTGATCAAAATCGGACGACTATATCATATAGCTGCCATAGGAACGATCGGAAAATTAATGAGAAATATTAGAAAATTGAACATTTTTGCGATTTGTTAATTAATAGGAATGATCTGCAAGGGTATATAAGCTTCGGCTGGCCGAAGCTAGCTTCCTTTCTTGTTTTCAAATATTTTTTGCAGCCATGGCAATTGGCATTTTGCCCCTGCGCATCGAGACCATTGTGCTGGGCATGCGCTTCTCGTCCTGGCGCGTTTTGCTCCTGGCCAACGTCTCGGTTTCGCTGCTGGCCCTCGTGGGGATCAGCACTCTGCCCGAGACACCCAAGTATCTGCTGGTCCAGGGACGTGGCGATCAGTCGCTGGACATCCTGCGCACCATCTTTGCCAAGAATTCCGGCAGAAGTGCCTCGGAATATCCGGTTAAGGAGGTGGCTCTGGAGAGCGGAGGCGCCAGTTTGTCCGATGTGCATGGCTTCGTGGATGCAGTGCGTCTCGTCTGGCACCAGACAGTGCCGCTCTTCCACCGCGAGCGACTGTGGCACACGCTGAACATCTGCAGCATCCAGTTCCTCATCTACTTCCTGGCCCAGGGCATCTTCATGTGGTTCCCCACCATCCTGGATGAGCTGGGCACACGCAATGGCGAGGACATACTGCTCTGCACTGTCCTCCAGGACTTCAATGTGGATCTGGGGGGCTCGCAGGAGGAAGCGGCAGCAAGCTGCTCCGTGGCTGTGGACACCTCCACGTACCAGGTGATGATCATCATTGGAGCCTGCTTTGTGATGATTTATCTGCTCTTTGCCTACATCATCGATTATATAGGCAAGAAGAATCTGCTGAGTAAGTAGCCATTTTCATCTTTAATATCGCTTTATATTCAAAAACTAAATTGAGGGAAATTTCGCCTTGATTTCAAGAACATTTCTTTTTGAATTTTCCAATTGAGAACATTTGATCTTGGCTTTGTTTTTGCTCTCAATTTGTTTATTGTTCTTTTCTGAGTATAGCCTCTTCATTTCAGTGGCCTGGATGGTACTGACCATGATTTGCCTGGTGGCCCTGCACTATGTGGAGCAGTTCGCCCTGGTGGTGGTCGCCCTGACCGTTGTGATGGCCATTGGCAATTGCGGCGGTCTGGTCAGCACCATTGCCATGGAGTTCTATCCGACGCACATCAATGCCATGGGCATGTGCTTCATCATGATGGTGGGTCGCTTGGGCGCCGTCGTGGGCAGCAATCTCCTCGGGCGCCTGCTCTTCGCCAGCTGCGATCCCATCTTCTGGGCCCTTCTGGCTCTCGTGGTGCTCCTCTGCTCCCTGGGCTACTTCCTGCCGGAGAAACCGCCCGCCAAACGGACGAAGGAGCCATCGGCCACAGCGAAGGCAATCGTGGCTGCCACCACGAGTCCCATATTCGCTATTAACTCCAAGTAGGATTAGCTTAAGCCATTAACTGTAGCTCGATTTTTCGATTCGATTGTTTCCCACTAATTTTATTAGCAGCTTACAGTTTATGCCTGTAGATATTAGAAATACTTTTGTTATTGCATTTTTTTTGTAAATTTAGGTATGTAATATTCTCAACGGATTTTAAAAAAGTAATAAGATTGCTTTCTTCTTTGGGATTGTGATGTTATAAGAAATGATTTAATAAAATATCCCTTAAATGAAAAGCTCAAAAAGCTCATGTATTAAATAAAGTGTTACTTTTCAAGTGTCCTTGGTAAAAGTTAATATTTTAATACTTCTTTCAACCATAGATGTTTGTATATTTATGAGTGGTGAAGCAGGAAAAACAAACCCATCCGAGTTACACCCAAATGGGTAAGGAATCGAGAACGGGAACGAGAGCAGCCGCCTTGGAAATGGGAAATGGATTAGGTAAATGTTTGTGCCCATTCCTCCGCCAGTGGCGATGGATGTTGTCACCGAGGCAACAGGCACAAGTAGAAGTAGCTGCATTAACATTCCACGCATTCGTCGCTGGGCGGAGGGGGTGGTGCCAGGGGCAGGGGGGTGGGTTGTAGTTGGCCGAGGAGGGGTTAGGAGGTTCAGAGGGTCGGGGGATACTAAACGCATTCCAAGTGCCGTCGCATCACCAACTTCAACTGCTACTCAAGGTAGAGGGTATTCCTGGAGTTCGTGGGGTACATTAGTGACTTGTCCGTGGGAACATTCTTCCATTTCGATTAATAGTGAACTAATTTCAAACTGAGAGTGACTTAATTTAGTTAGATAAAGTTTGTGGGGTGTGGAATAAAAATATGTTATGCCTTTCAATAGTTGTAAAACCTTCATTTTTCAGGATTGTCCGTTAAGTTGTCCGCTCAAGAGAATATTTCGAACTATTTTGTCTTATCTCTTATATATTTATTTTTACAGGGTAAAAAATAGTCGAGTTCTCCCATCGAGTTCTAGCCCACTTGTTGGCCAGTGTTTTTGTGCGTCTTTTTATTTTGTTTGTATTTATTCAGCAAAACGGTATTTGCTCCGCCGGCTGGTCACAGTCTGCGCCTGCGTCTGTGGCGGCACCTCCAACCCGCCGATCAGGTAGGAAATGGGCAACCGAGCAAGTGAACAGGTAACCAGGTAAGCAGCCAAAGAGTCAAGCAAGCTGGCCAAGCAACAAACCGTTGCCAATCATAACACACACGTTGCCACAAAGCAACCGAGCTAGAGACACTGAGACACTGAGACAGTGTCATTGCGGATTCCTAACGCCGATTCCAACTGCAAGTCGGACTCCAAGTCCAATTGCGATTACCTCCGCCACGATCCCTGGGCCCAAGAAACGATCGCCGGATTGCCGGATCGCCGTCCATTGATTGCCTAACTGCGCATTTCTCGACTTATATGGCATTGGCCAGATAACCACCTAACAACTGCTAGTCTCCAGTGTCCAGTCTTCAGTTCTCAGTTCTCTAGTTCTTCAGTCTCTGTTTCGGCCTCGGTGTCCACCGTCTGAGTGTCAGTCTCGTCTTCGTTCTGGTCCCAATGCCAGTTCCATTAGCCAACGGCATTGCCATTGCCATCTCGACATCACCGATGAGCCATCTGTGGGGGCTGGCTGGGAATCCAGTCCAGAGTCCACAGGCCAGCCAACCCACATCAACATTGGCTACCGCCCAACTATGGAGGCGGCTCGGGGTCACCAGATCTCGATTTGCATGCTGACAAATTAACCAATGTTGATTGGCTGAACGGTTTTCGATAGCCCTTCAACTTGTGGGATAATATTATCCTGTATTACCTTATTTAACAGAAATTAATTTAAATTCGGGGTCACCAGCTCGCTTTATACCTGGTAACTAGTAATATAATAAGCCATGTAGAATAGCTATGATCCTAACCAGCTCTCATAAAAATGTTTACCTTGCAAAGGATCACTTGGCTCTAATTAAACTTTAATGCACTCTTCTCGATTCGGGGTCACCAGCAAAGCCGGGTGACAAATGAGCCGAAGAAACGCATGCGTTGACAGGCGACCATCCATCTTGATGGGGCCCAGGCCCATCGACCGGCCCACTAACCCATAATGCCGGCAAATTAGCATCGACATTAGCTCGGTGGCGGAATCGCCTCCTCCGGCCACAAAAGCCAGTGGTAATAACAACGAACACTTGCCACGATGGCTGCTAATGTCGGTAGTAATGGCGATGACAATGGAAGAGTCTGTCTGCGGAGACAGCTTCATTTGCTTCTGGGTCACGATGCTCGCCGGGTGTCGAATGACTAGGGCCATAATTCGAGTCTCGGGTGCTGGGCACAAGTCAATCGACCAGGTGGGCCAACTGGGCGACAACGTGCCGTGAAACAGAAACGCAGATAAACGTCGCAAACGCCCAAATGGAGCAGCATCTGACGGCGAATGACAAAAATAGTTAAATAGCCGACTTAGCCAAATTGGCACTCGGCGACCAAGGAGGCAAAGATTGTGGAAAGAATATAGTAAAGTATATTGAAAGAAACTCAACCATATTATACATTTATTACCTATCATATTCATTTAATTAAAATAGTTAATAATCTTCAATTGACAATTTTTCAAAGTATTAAAAAAAAACGTATTTTTAAAAATGAAATATATTAGTAAATAAAAATATTAAAATGTAAGATTGTGTTTATAAAGTGATTCTTTCCGGGAAGAATTACTCATTCTTCTCAGTGTCTCCAAAGACAGCGGCAATAAGAAGCACAGCCGGAGAAGAGATGGATTTGGAGACAGCGTTAGAAGTGCGTTGAGGAATTACAATGATGATAGCAAAAGGAGCAGGCTAGGGGGCTTCGGACCAGGTGAGGGGGCGGAGGAGGCGCGGGGCGGACAAAGTGTGCCGATGCCTGTCTTAGAAACTGGCGATGGCGATAGTTAACACGCCAAGTGGGAAGAAAGAACGAGCGACTGAGACGAAGACAGAGAAGGAGATGGAGATGGAGACAGACGCCAAATTCAAAAGTGGACTGCGCATGCGTGGAATGGGAATGAGAACGAGAACGCGAATGGAGAATCAGAGAATCGGGGAATCGGAGAATCGCAGTTGAAGTAGTTGGAACAGATACAACATTGTTGCTCTGGCTAATGGATGCTTTATATAGAAATACTCTATTTCCAATTTGTATCTGAAAAGAAATGCTAAAATATAAATAAGTATTGAAACATTAAAAAGGTTTTTAGAAAAGTATAAACAAATATTAAGAACAAGTGCGGTTCTAAAATACTTGTATTGTATTGTACAAAAGTGGGACAATATAGGAAAAGTAGAATCGTACGAGAACAAAGGTATTGCTGTATTGTTGGAGCGGCCAGGAGGACGCCCGCCAAGTCAAACGTTATTTAATCACAATCGCAATGGCCTCAGTGCAAACAAGCACACCAAGTCTGCTCTGGGAGAAGCAGCAACGACAGGTGCTGCTGCTGCAGCGGTACAGAATCCCGAGGAATGCATCAAGGCACAAGCAAAAAAAGAAACACCAGTCCAAAAGCTCTAGGCTCGTATTACAAACTAGAAAATACCCATCACTACTGCTTTTGTATTTAAATTTGGCATATAGATTACAAATCTGATAATTCGTGGTGTAATGTCTAAATTACCATAATACCTATTTATTTAGGATTATACGAGGGTTATTATAAAATCAAAAAAGTATGCTGTAAAATTTTAACACATGAAACTATAACCATTCTTCTGTGATTCTTCCCCTTTCTTCGGCTGCAGATATCATACTCCAGGTACTGCAGACACTAGAGGGTATTAAATAAAAACCCGATGTGGCAGCCGAGACCGCGGAAGAGGCAGTCGCAGTGGCGTGTGGAGTGGAGTATGCAGGCGCGACGGCCAATCAATTCTCAGAAATGAAAACGCCGTCTTCGGTGGGTATTACCGTTGCTGTTGTTCTGCTTCTGCCGGCTCTTCTGATTCTTCTGCTGGCTCTTCTCATTTCTCCGCCTTGTTGTTGGCACAATTGTGCGATGCAACACAGCAACACAGGCACATAAACAGAAAAGAATGCGAAGAAATGCAAAATGCAAACACCACGAACCACAACACAACCACTTTCCAAATGCATTCATGATGTTTACCGTTTAAATGCGCCCAGTCTACAAAGAGAGAGAAAGAGAGATGAAGAGAAAGAGAGGAGCAGCCTCTCAAACACTAACAACAAATGAGGAGAAAAGCAGCTGCCAAGTAGTAGTGGTAGTAGAAGTGGCAGAAGAAGGAGGAGGAGGGCCAGCATGGAAACCGTTGCACATTCTACATGTGTGTGCGTGTGCGATGGCAAGCTTGCCAATTCCGATGTGTGCGAAGGAGACGGAAGAAGCGAGCGATCGCGAGAGGAAACGGAATTTTTTTTTGTTTATTGCTCAAATCAGCTTTGATCAACTTCTGTTCCCATCTTGATTAGTTGTCAACGACGGGCGAAAACTGTTTAACCGTTATGAGCCGGCAGATCGGTTCCCAGCCCCAAAAAAGCCAGCCAGATGAATTATTCACCCAGCCCACCTGAAAAGCTGGCTACATCTTTTGCAATTTTGCAATTTGGGGAATGGATATTGCATTGGCCACAAGCTCTTCATTACAAAAACATCATATTTTAAGTCAGTTTTCTTTTATTTTAGATTGAAATACTTTAACATCTTAAAAGCACAGATTAAATACCTAAGCTTAAATTTGTTTCTTACTAGTTCCAAATTTTAGTAACACCATAAATGTTTATCTTTTTAAGATTAAAGAGAATCGAATAGGGTATCCATCGGCTTGCCAGTTTCGGGCACTCGAAATGATCGCGCTGAAAGTTCAAGTTCAAGTGCGACGTCGTTCGGTTGGCGGTGTTGCCATCATCATTTCCATGGATCAATTCTTCGGCAGGAGAATTGAAATCTCCCGATCCCGATCTCCTGCCGATTGAGGGGGCGTCCGAATGCATTTTTATTGGACTGTCTAATTGGCAGGCGATTCTATGTCATTAGGCCGCTTGATTAGCGGCGCCGCAGCAGCGCCACAAACAACAACAAGTTCTGGCTTTCTGGCCGAGCTGTGCTCATTTGCGCAGCTGCCAACGCAGGTGTAAAAAGCTCGTCGCGCAGTCGCAGTTGGCGCGGGCAGAGCTTTTACCTGTGTGTGTGTGTGTGTGTCTTCGCCTGCTTCTTTCTCTCCCTCTCTCTTCTTGCTGCTGTTGCTTCTTCTGCTTCTTCTTGCTGCTGCGGCTGCTGCTGCTGCTTCTTCTGCTTCTTCTTGCTGCTGCTGTTCCCGACAGTTACATTACGAGGCCAAAGAAAGTATCGCCTGGCTGGCTCGCGTATTTCGCGTTCGTCGCTCGCCGAGTCCACACGTGCTGCTGCTCCCGGTCGTGATCCGATCCGTGATCGTGATCCGTGATCCCCGATCCCCAGTGTGCCTGCCAAACACATAAAAAAAAAACGAAAAGAATTTAATATACAAATTTCCAAATAAATATATCAGAATAAGAAAAACATCCAAAGTGCCGACCAGTGTTAGTGCATATTCTTTTTTTTATTGTTGTTGTTATTGTCGCTGCCTGTTACCGTTACCTTGCCTAAGAGCAAGACACCAAGAAAGAGAAAGAACGAGAAGAGAGTAGAGAAGACACGTTCCCGTGAAGTGAGTGTTTCTTCCACCAAAAAACAACAAATTGATTTGGTTTTTTGTTCTTTTTTTTTTTTATTTTCAATTTTGAATTGCGTGAAACATCCCGGATTTGCCATTCTTCCAGAATCTTGTCATCTTTCTTCTACCAAATATCCAGTCTTTGTTCTCCTCCTTCTTCTCCTGCTTCCAACGAAGACTTTACCATAGCTGTGTGAAATATTCAGGATTTGCCATTTTAGCCAGCACCTTAATCTCTTCCCTCTTCCAGTCGGAGCCAATCGCATTTTGAGCTCTGTGAAACATCCAATCTTTGCCTTGCCAGCATCTCCTGCCTCGTCTTCTTGCGCTCGCCAGTGGAGCCGATTAACCAGCTAGACAGCAAATGCAGCCGAGCATTTCATGCTTTCTAATTTTCCCAATTAGCACAAATGCGGCTGGCTTGTTGCCTCCGCTACTTGCTTCTTGCTTCTTGCTTCTCGAGCGCACCTCTTCTTCTTTAACTGAATTCTTCTGCAGAGCGTCTTCTCAGCCTGGCCAGAATCGAAATCAAAATCAAAGGTGTTGCATGCACTGCCTTCTGGCGGCTGACGGCTGATGGCTGGTGGCTGGCACTTTCCAAAGTTTTTCCCGTGTAGAAAATATAACAATCATACATAATAATAATCATAACAATCACACGTACCGCTGTATAGAGAGAGCCACAAAAAGTGGCAACGTCATCTGGCGGATCATATTCCCAGACGCCCCAACAGGTGCACTATTTATTGACCGACCCCCTGAAGCCCCCTCCCATTCAACTCGCATACACCTGTCAAATGGCAACTAATCATCAATCAGTCGCCATGAGCACGGACTTCTCTCGGCCTGCGACTCGAACCCAAACTCAAACCCAAACCGATGATGATTCTTCTTTATTTGCGTTACGTGTTAGGCGGTCCGGTTCAGTTCGGTCCAGTCCGTTCTGTTCCGATTTCACTTCTGTCCTCCTCAGCTCTGTACATATTTATACCTCACTCTTTTTTTTGTTTTTTTGTGCGCCCCATTCACTCACATTTTAATGCATTTGCCAAACGCAGAGCCGGGATTTCACAAAAGCACGGAAATACAAGGAGTCCACTGCAGCCGCAATAGATCACGTATCCAAGACAGCTGTGTCTTGACCATCGGAAAGATTACTCTTTATCGGTAAGTTGGATGTATTTCTAGGCCAAGTAGTAGTTAAGATCGTATAAGTTTAAGAACTGATTATATTGGTAGTACAGACCATTTGGATAGTTAAGATAGTATAGTATAGATGTTGGATACCAATCAGATCTTGGTCTTAAGATGAACCCTTCTTATTTTTAAAACAGTCCAATTAAGATCTCAGCTCAGCGAAGGATTGCAAAGACCCCCAGCCCACCTGACTTATCGACTTATTAATTAAACCATCCAGATGATGGTCGATACAAGGCAGACACATAGCACGGGGATAAGAGCCCCGAAAACGGGTTTATTAACATACTGTTTTGCCACCTCTCCTGACCACATTCCCACCATTAAGACGTGTGGCAAGGCAAGTTCTGTTCCGTTCTGTTTGCAGATTAAATGTTATGACAACTTTCGTCAACGCACTTGGTTCATTAGTCTGCCAATGTCCGAGGAGAACAGACACAGATACAGATACAGAAAGAGATACAGATACAGATAAATAGAACAGATCTGCGCACAGATACAAGAAGTGAGCGGTGCTAATGCATTTGATCCGTTTTGGAGCGCATTAAATGCACCGTTAACTACTTCGAATTCTAATTAAGCTGATGCGACAATCCAAAGCACGCCGCTGTGGCACAATAAACTCAATTCCAGGAGGCCAGATTGGCAGTGGCAGTGGCAGTGGCAAACAAACACGCGACTTGGCCATAAATGCAATGCGGTATTGGCATCGCTATTGGTATCAGACAACGGCAACTACTATTCCACTATCTCTTTGTTTGGCCTCAAATGATTTGCTTTAGCCATTATTGGTGGGACCCTAAGCCGATCTTTACCTTCTTCCTTCCTCCGAAGACTCTTTCATTGTTTCGAATCGACTCTCGATGACGCATAATTTACGATCGACCCAGTAAATTCTATTCCCAGTGCTGCCTATCCACATTTGCGGATATATCTCGGAGAGTACAGTAAATACAGCTACAGATACAGATACCAAGACGTGTACAATATGCAGATGCGGATACAAGATAAAGCCCCGTCGACAAGTCTTCTCTTTCACAGAATGTTAATTTCTATTCAGCCATCATCAAAGATCTTCGGACACTGGTCAACTTGTAGATGCTTATGGGAGGGGGTTCGATGTCGGCGTCTCGTCGTCTAACTGTTCTTCGCCTTTCTACAAACATTCCATAATGAAATGGAAACTTTTCGTGGCACATTTCGGCCTTTAGTGCATCTTTGCCCCAACCAACCGGAGTTTGGGCTACGAAAAAGTGAGAGTACTGTTTGACCCAATCGTCAAGTTGAGATCTCTTCGAAAACTTTGGAATGTGCGGTGAAGCTGTTCTTGAGATGAAAGATATGCTAAGAACTTGTAAATAAAAGTTTATTTTGAGGTCTGTAGTACTTTAATCTTGAGTACCATAATTGGAACTTGTAATTGTACCTTGAAAGTATATTTTGTTCTATCCTAAACATTGTAAAAGATAGTTTTTCAATAAAGTTTAGGGTTTGTATAGCATTAATGAATATGGCATGTGTAGTTAGCTTTTATAACTGTAACAAATTAAAATGGGTAACAAATTTAGGACTCAAACTTAGGGCTTTCTAGCTTAAAGCCTTAAAGCCAACGCCACAAGAGTCTGTAACTTAAAGCCCCAAAGTCTTCTTCTCACCAAGAGTGGCCAAGTGACCCGGGGGCATAGCATTTCGAGCATCTCTTGAACATAAACAAGCCCAATAAAGTTGTTAAGTTTTCGTTGGCTCGACTTGGTCTGTGCATCCGATGATAAGCAGCTGGCAGCGAGACAACATCTCCATTCGGCATTCAACATCCAGCATTATCCATTCCCGAATCCAACCCAGCATTGTTTGCACTTGACTCTGGTGGGAGTGGATGGTAAAAAGAGGATGGTGGATGGAGGATGAGGCTCTCAGTTGGCAGTTGTCATGTTGACAACAGACTGCCAAACAAAAGCTTCGCTACAGCGGCTTTTTCGGTCTATGCAGTGGGCTATATGATTCCCAGGCTCTGCGCTGGCCCAAATTTGAATGGAAGGAGGTTCGGAATGGAGTCAGGGGCCATTTGACACGTTCTCGGTCTTTGCCAGCGCCATTTGAAGCTACAGCTACAATGGCTGTTGACAACTGCTGCGCTGCAAGTGCTGCAACTGGGAAACGATGTCATCTTTACTGCCACTCAGCCGCTCACTCCTTACTCAGCCCCACTTCGTCGCTGCATGAGATTTAGTGGCAAATTGTTGCCTCCTCCTTGTGCTGCAGTGGCTGCAAATTTAATATTCTGAGGCTATTAAGTCGCGCCACTGGGACAACCAGACTGTTCACAGCTTGTTGCTAAATTTTCGAAGTTCGCTAATGGATCTATGCATCTCGGCTGGTTGGTTGGCTGGTTGGCTGGAAATTTTAATTGCTGCGCCGGTTCGTACCAGGCTAATTACACCGAATAAAATTGCATTTGGCGATTGTCCGCAGAATGCGCCCCCGAAATACAAAAAAAAAAAAAAATAGTAGCAACGAAACAAAACAAAACGCTGGCCAAAAGTGGACAAACTTGCTCCAAAAAGGTGGCTAACTTGGTTGGTTTGCTGGAACCAGTTTAATTAAAAGAAAGTGAACCATTTAAAAATGTATTTTGATTTCGGCTTTGCTTTTCCCATAGCCAAAGCATCATTATCATTATCGTGATTATTGCGCTTTTCACTGGATCGGAGCTCGAACAGTAGCTAAAAATACGAGTATATTGTATATCTCATCAAAAAAAGCACAAAAAAAAACCAAAGAAAATATATATAGACAGAAATGAAGCATGGGCAGGTGATTTACCGTTTGCTTTTTGCACAGACCGTTATTCGATTCGAAAGTGGTCGGCGCCATCGGCATTTCCAACTCGGATCCAACTCCACATTTCCATTTCCACTTCCATTTCCACTGGCATTTCCATTTCCACAAGAAAAGTGAAAAGCATCGCAGCCGTAAAACCGTAAGCAAAGTTCGGCATTGATCGCCTTTTGATGCGACAATTTCTTTTCGATTTCGTTTTGATTCGCTTTTGATTCGATTCGTTTTGAGTTGATTCGAATCGATTTGGATGCATAGTTAATGAGTCAATGAATGGATTTGATTCTTTTTTCGGGTATACGGTTAATGATTTGTAGTTTATACTTTATAGGGGAGAGAGGAGGGAAGGAGGGCCTGTCTTGCGGAGCGTGTCGAGTTAACTTCTACTTTTCCGCTCTTCCGCTCTTCTTTTTCCCGCCGCTGCAAGTGCGGTACTGTTAATTGCAGCGCCAGAAGGAGAAGAAGAAG
Source organism: Drosophila takahashii (assembly GCF_030179915.1). NCBI lineage: Eukaryota > Metazoa > Arthropoda > Insecta > Diptera > Drosophilidae > Drosophila > Drosophila takahashii. Next base: position 12,257,917 of record NC_091683.1, read on the forward strand.
CAGCAGCATCGGCGGCGTCATTAATTAAGCGCCACTAGAGCGTGCAACACGCGGCCAAAGAGCTCCGTCGCACTTTCTTTGGCTTAGTTAGTTAGTTAGTCAGTCAGTCGGAGGCCAACTGTCGCCGTCTCCAAGCAAATCCCAGCGATGGGAAAGGTGCTACTTTTCTCTGCCAGGTACGAGTATACATATGCCGAAAATATATAGAGATATATATCAAAAGGAAGGCCCAGTTGAGATAAAGTTAACTTAATGCAAAAGGGGGTTAGATTAAAGTTTACTCCAAAAAACATTTCGATTTTCTTTAGGCAATAACAGATAAATAAATAAATTAATGGGGCTATAAAAACAAAACTTTAATAGTTATTTGTAATTCTTAATTGCCTATGTTTGGTAAATGGTACTTGGAATAAATAAATATAGTAAGCTTTATGTTGAGGTCTTGAGAAAGATACAAGAAATACTATTAAAAGTTTAAGCTAATTGCGGTAATTACAGATACTTTAACTTGTACGAGTGTTCTTAAATCGAAATAGAAAAAGAAACTTTAAATTCTTTATAACCCAAGTTCGCTTGGGAGATAAATCTTAGCCAAAACCTAGTTGGGAAATTTATTACTACTTAAAAAAAGTACTGTAAATCAACCCGAAGATAGATGGTTATGCGAACCATCAAGATACCACCCATCACCCATCACCCATCAGTGCCCCCGGGGCAAGCTCCTAATTGGACGCCCTCTGTCGGCGCACATGCAAATCAGCACCTGACTTACAGTTAGTCTAGCCGCAGTCTAGATCTGCTTACATATCAATTTCGGGCTCGTATCCAACCAGTTTTCACTCTTAACTCGCTAGATCAGAGACCAAAAAAGGCGAAAAAAGTGAACAAGAGAAATTAATTGCCTCCGAATTAAAGACAAATAAGCATATCGGCTGTTTACCGTTTACCGTTGCGTCTTGTCCATTTTTAGTTTCTTAGTTTTTTTCTTCGCATTTACAGTTCTGCGAGAGATTCTCCACTGACCGCATTTTTTCGCTCCATTCGGAGGCTTGTCCATCATCTTTTCGTGCATTCGAATCTCACATCTCAAATCACGAATCTCGAATCTTGAATCCACAAATTCGAATTCGCTTTGTTTCCGATTTCATTTTCACCTGTTTTATGGCCGCGCACCTGGGTAAAAGTGGGCATACAAATCGGACAATGAAAAGGAGACAAGAAATGAGATTTTATTATTATTGCTCTATGGCACAGAGCACTGTGGGCTTGACCGACTGGCTAACTGACTAACTGATTGATTGATTGATTGCCGGCGTCTCTTTAATTGCTGGTCGATCTGGGGAACAGGGAAAGTGCCCGTGCCGACCGACGAAAAGCAGCAGCCAACGCACAATCGACCGGGTAAATATTTATCCCATTTATTCGGACTCGAGTGCGAAAGAATTGAACAAATTGGAAAGTTTACAGTGAAATTGCTTGGTTCTGATTTGCTATTTTTATCCCTGGCTTTTAAGAATCTTCACTTGAAAAACTGCTTACAAGACGTTTTAACACTAATTAATGATCTATTTAAAGAAGGATTTACAAATAATAATTTACTCTATAAAGCAAGGTACTTACTTATATATTTATCTATATCTAGAATTCCATCTCTTTGCTTTTGATCTCTCAATTAATTAGAAAATCGATGAATTTGGTCACACCGATTTTCCCCCGATGACTCACGATCAGTAGAGTTGCCTCCATCTTCATCTTCACCTCCACCTCTGCCACCCATTTCCACCTCCACCTCCATTTCCATCGACATCGATCTCAGGCACCTCAATTTGCAACGTTGAATTGGCGCCCCCGGGGGGTCCCGTGATCGAATGGATCAGAGTCGATGTTTCGATGTTTCGATGGCGATCGGCAGGTTCCTTGGGTCCAAGTTCGGGTTCGAGGATCAGGTCCAGGGAAATTGGCCGCCCGGCCGTTTATTAAATTTCAATTTGTTTATGGCTTCTTTTCGTGGTCGCCTCACATTTGCGGCCATTTCACGTAGTCGGGCAATTTTCGTCCGATCTTTTGGTCCATTGGTCCACTGGTCCACTGGCCGGGGGGCGTCAGGTTAAGTGCGATCTGGCCCCAGATACGAGCAGCGCGCTAATGACGAGCATCGACATCTTTATTACCCCAACGGGCCTCGACGTTCGACGAGAGCCCAAAAAAATCAAAAAAATCATACCTACATGTACTGGCCACAACGAGCGAGGGTAAGAGCCTTTAACAATTGATATTTAACATACGAATTGGTCGGAGGACGACAACGATGATGATGATGACGATGTGACCGCGCCCACTCTGTGTTCTTGTGCCGCCCCTACACCAAAAAAAAAAAAACAGGGGTAGCTATTAGGGAGAGGGGGATGCCCAGAAGAAAGGAAAGGAATTTGGGTTAAGAATTCGCTGGGAAGAGTTCCCGCAACTACATAGGCTGTATAATAAAGTCATGTGGAATTACTTGATGGCACTACAAGTTTCGTTTAATCGGATGTTGAAGAAAAAGTGTTCTCAATAACACAAAGCTTTCAAGATGATTTGTTATTTAGGTTCTATCTTGATATATAGTCTGAGCAATTAACATCGCCTAATCTTCGACATTTAAAGCACCACTAAAGTAAAGCTTAAGTACAACTGACATTCGCTCCTAAAATACGTTAATGATCTAGCTTGGACCACAACTATCTAGTTTTTCGTTGCCTCCAGCCATCGATTAACGATGGCAGTCATCGAGAAAATCGATTGCAATGGGATCGGGAGATCAGTCAATCGTTCAGCAATTGCTGAGGCTCCGTTTACTGCGGATCACGACTTTCGCTCCTTCAACCTGCGGTGCCAAGCGAAATCGTGCCTTTAAATTGATATCGCACTTCCTCGTTCTGGTGATTTTCGAATGTCCAACCATCACTCGTAGTTGCAAATCGAACAGTAAGAGCTGAGTTTATTTTAATTGGTTCATTTCTTGGGTTTATTGTACACATTAGATCAATTAATGGGTTGCAATTAATTGAATGCATAGTATATAAAGTGACGATTGGCTTGAATGGACGTAGAATAACACGAGTGAAAGCGTTCAAATTAGTGATGTTGATTGGGGGAAAAACAGTTGGTTTCTACTTTCCTCAATTAGGTACAATTTAAATTGTATGGAAATCTAGTGAGCCATGTACTATACCAAAAACATTGTTGGAATTGTTAGCTTCTGTGTTGCCCAATGACGCAGCAAAAAGCGATGGAGAGAGAGAGAAAACCAGATTAGAGCCCTAGGGTTAATTCATTGAGGTAGTCCCAGAACTAAAAGCAAACTAACTCTATATCTCTTTTTCTTCCATTCCACTTGCAGATCCGATCGCCACGCCCACAGCGCCATCATGTGGAGCCCACAAAAAGGCCCTACACGACTGTGGGACCTTAGGTTTAGTAGCTGTATATTTATCTTACACTTAATGGTAAGTAAGGGGAATCGATTTCAGTGTGAACCAAATGAAACAAATGAACCATAAACAGAAACCAGTGTAACCTGTATCTTATCTACCGGAGTCTTATCACTTGTTTGATAAACAAATGTTTCGATTGGAAGCCACAAATCCAATGACCTTGTCAACATTTGTGTTTTGCTGATATTACAAGACGGACTATCTATTTATTTGCTATGAATCTATGTGTATTATGTGTTTATATAAAATAAAATTGATAATCATTATCTGAAATGAACTAGCTTATAGAAAAGAGAAGGGATAAGATTAGAATATAACCTTTCAACAGAATTATGGAGGATTAAAATATGGAAATTCTTTAACCTAACAGATAAGACAACCCCCAGTTAAAAGACAGCTCATTTTAACAGATCACTTGAATATAACTAGCTTATAGAAAAGAGAAGGGATAAGATTATAATAGAACCTTTCAACAGATTTATGGAGGATTAAAATATGGATATTCTTTAACCTAGCAGATAAGACAACCCCCAGTTAAAAGACATATCATTTTAACAGATCACTTGCATATAATTACGGGTGGGAGGGGAGTACCTAAAGCTACATGGACAGTCTAGATGGTCTCGCCCACGGGCTTGATGATCAGCTCGTGGATCTGGACATTGGGCGGGGTCTGGATGCAGTAGCTGACGGCATCGGCGACGTCCTCGGAGCGCAGCAGTGGCAGGTCGGGGAAGTGGACGAGGGCGGCCTTGTCGATGATCTCGGTGTCCACGGCACCGGGACTGATGCTCTGTAATTGAATGGATTAGATTATAATGTGATATAGAATAGATATCTCCCCTACTAACCGTGATCTTGGTCTGGGTCTTGCTGTTCTGGAACTCCTGGCGCAGGACCTCCGTCAAGGCGGTGATGGCGTGCTTCGAGGGCGAGTACATGCCCATGGTGAAGCCCGGAATGTTGGGCACCCGATGCCCGGCCACACTGTTGACGATCAGCACATGGCCGTCGTTGACATTGCGTCGCTGCAGCGACTTGAAGATCTCGCGCGTGCACCACGAGACTCCCAGGACATTGGTATCCAGAATGGCGCGCAGATCGTCGCCATTGCCCTCCTTGGTGATGCCCACGCCGGCCCGCACAATTCCGGCGTTATTCACCAGCACATCGGCGCCACCCAGAGTGGCGTCGATCCAGGCGAAGGTGTCGATCACCTCCTGCTCCTTGCTCACGTCGCACTTGCGGCCGTGGAAGCGAGCGGCCTGGTCCGCCGGCAGCGAGTCCTTCAGCTCCTTCAGACGCTCCTCGCGACGGGCCAGACCCACGACCACGAGGCCCTTGGCCACCAGATCCTTGCAGCAGGCAGCTCCGATTCCCGAACTGGCTCCCGTGACGACAGCAACGCGATTTAGCCAACGATCCATGGTTGTTTTTCTTTGTATTTTTCGATGTTTATCCGGTGGAATATTATGATAGAACTGCTCTTTCGCACTGCCGACCCACTTGCTTTTATAAGCAAACCGAATAGCCGACCAGTTCCGAATAATTCCGAATACGTAGATCCGAGATTCGAGAGACTATTTCACCATTCCACTCGATTCTATGCCATTTGACCGAACCCCAAACGTTCTCGCCGCCAGCCGGCGTTTCGGTTCGGGATTGTAGCGTAATCGTGAGTCTGCATAAAGCCATTGCCTCGATCAATTCATTCTAGAATGATAATACATAATATAGTCTCTCTGAGAATGCGAATGGGAATGAGCGGGCGAGTGAGTGGAATTCATTGTGGGTCAGCACATTTGTTTGAAGTATTTCCAAATCACAATTAAAATGCTTGTTTTTGTATTTTTAGCACTTTTCGGGGGGAGAGATATGGCAAAAGACTTTAATTAAACTTAGTCATTTAGAAAGAAAACATTGTTTCTTATAAAAGGGAATTAAATAAGCCACTTTATGGATTATAATGAAAATATTTATGTTTGATTATTATGTATACGCCGTGTTGTCCATTCTAATCATCTTGTGAATTATTTGCAATTATAATGCCATTAGAAAATGTGTTAAAAAGTGTTTTTGCCCTATGAATTAGCCAGCCATAATCGCTCAGACGTCGTGTTGCCCTTCATTAGAAACCTTATATTTTTTTCGTATATAATTAAAGCCGGAAAAAGGTGATGTAAAGCGTTGAGATAACTCACAATTCAAACAGCAGCACTATTAGATTGTGAGAATAATTACTGGCAAATGGTGTTACATGAAAAGCCAATAAGGCAATGAGGCAAAGCTATATTCCTCTGCTTGATCAAGATGTAAAACAATTACATGCGATTTGCATAGACTAATTTATTCAGTTGGCCAACTGGAAGATCTGGCCATTCGCTCCTTCATTTCCATTCTCGTCCGTTGGCGGCGACGGCAAAGACGCCAGACAATGTGGCACCAGCGATCGGATGCTATATACCCGATATATATACCCGATAAATATACAAATCCCGTCCAGCTGGGCAACTTTTACTGGGCCTGCAACTCGATCCTATGATTTCTGAGATGCTGAGATCCTCGATCTATGCGGCATGCGGCATGTGGCAAGGCAGTTTGGGGCAGGTATCGGTATGCAAATGGGCAAATGTCAGGTGCAACTACCTCCCGATTGCCTCCACAAGCCAGTGCTGCGCAAACGGATGCAGGCCAAGTGGAATTCGCTTTCCCATTTCGATTGGCCTTCATTCGGGGGGCCCGAAGACTGAAGACTGGAGACTGAAGACTGGAGAGACTGGATTGCCGTTTCGTTTTTATTGGCAACACGTTTGTCAGGTGCCAGTGGAACCGTTAGGAGCCCACCCACAAGGATGCTTTTTTAGATCTATAAAAAAAAATGATAGAACTGCTTGTTCCAAAACTACAAAGGTTTCTTCTATGGTTCAATACATTCTTGTTCTTTCGAACCCACTGATTCCCAATTCCAATATTATTCTCATTTCGATTGCAGTTTAGTTTAGTCATAGCTGGTAATGAACTTTGGCCCATGGAGCGGCCAGATGGGATGCCCAATATCGTTTCGCTGGAGGTGATGTGCGGCAAGGATCACATGGATGTCCACCTCACCTTTTCGCATCCCTTCGAGGGCATTGTCAGCTCCAAAGGTGCGTTGATATTTACCTAATTAACTAGGAAATTAATTTTTTATTTATTATTTACCCCCAAAGGACAACACAGCGATCCGCGCTGCGTTTACGTGCCGCCTTCGACGGGCAAAACGTTCTTCTCCTTCCGCATCTCGTACTCCCGCTGCGGCACCAAGCCGGATCTCAACGGGCAGTTCTACGAGAACACGGTTAGTGGTCAACCCCCTCTCTATAAGGAGAAATATTCATATTCATATTCTCTCTTTGAAAACAGGTGGTGGTCCAATACGACAAGGATCTGCTGGAGGTCTGGGACGAGGCCAAGCGATTGCGCTGCGAGTGGTTCAACGACTACGAGAAGACGGCCTCCAAGCCGCCAATGGTCATTGCCGATCTCGATGTCATCCAGCTAGATTTCCGGGGTGAGTACTCCTGAGGATTGGATTAATTTTAAAGAAAATATTGTGTGAAATTGTGTGTAGTTACATTACAAATATTATTCTTATCAACTTGACATTATTCATTGTTTTTCTAGTTGATATAGCTAATAATAATTTGATATTTTCGCTCTCTTTCTGACTGATTGTTATAAAAATTATTTATGAATGTCAAATTGAGATTTTTTAGTATCAAAAATTGGTATTGCATTGTATTATATAACATGAAAATATCAAATTGATATTAATTTTACTATTTATAGAATTTGTTTAATATTATATCATCATTACTTGATTTTCATAAATCGGATATACTTTCAAATTGATATGAAACGTATCCTTTTGACATTACTCACTGATATAATCAAATATTTGATACCAGGTGACAACGTGGACTGTTGGATGGAGATTCAGCATGGCAAGGGACCCTGGGCGCCGCCAGTCAGTGGCATTGTGCCACTGGGCTCCACTCTGACCCTGGTGGTGGCCATCAACGATTACCGAGGTGAGCATATCATGGCATATCATATGCATATCAGATAGTAAAAATACCCTAATCCTTCAAATCCAGGCGAATTCGACATGCGCGTCAAGTCCTGCGTGGCCTCCGATGGATCCGGGCATGTGATCAACCTCTCCGACGAGTTCGGCTGCGTGCTGCGACCCAAGATGATCTCGCGCTTCCTGAAGGCCCGTGCCCCCGACGAGAGGGCCACCGTGATCACCTACGCCTTCTTCCACGCCTTCAAGTTCCCCGACGCCCTGAGTGTGCACATCAAGTGCAAGGTGGAGATCTGTCGTCACGGCTGCCTCGATCATTGCCAGAACTCGGGAGTGGGTGGAGGTGGCTCATCCGGAGAGACCCTGGGCCTCGGGCTCGGCCTGACCAATGCCAACGAGCGCAAGGATGTCCACATGTCCGATGCGTTGGGCAGCAGCAGCAACGATCTGCTCAGGGATCTCGCCCTGCCGCCCGGAGGTCAACATGGCATGGGCATGGGCTTGGGCATGGGAATGGGACCGGATCACGATATCTTCTACGAGGACATCATCCACGATCACAAACAGACGCTGGGCGCTGGCGGTGGACAGCCTGGCGGGGATTATGGCCACGAGAAGAGCGTCAATCTGCAGCCACGCCCAGTGCACGAGGAGCAGGAGGAGGCGGATCTGTCCGATCTGTTTGGCGACGAGGATCTGGCCGATCTGGACATGGAGGGCGGCGAGGGAGAGCGTTACTTGGGCCTGAAGAAGAGCGGCAAGTTCCCGCACGGACCCAGGCAGCTGGAGGCCCAGAAGAGGATGGGTGTTCCGATGGCGGGGCCGCGTTCCCTGGAGCCACATGACCGAAATGAGGATGGGGATGGGGATGAGGAGGAGGTGCCCAGACCCGTTTACAGGCCACAGGCGGAGGCCCTGAAGAAGCCACGCGAGGATCACATTGATTTGGACAAGGAGGAGGGGGAGAAGGATCAAGAGAAGGACCAAAAGCTGGAAGAGGGAGCCACTGCCTCCCCGAAGAGCCTGCGCCGGCGCCGTCGATCCCTAGTGATTTCCGATCGCAAGGTGCGCAGCGCCGACGTCGGCGTCAGCGGCCTCTACGACGTCATCTCCGAGGCCGACCTGGCCTTCTCGCCGGACTCCAAGCAGGAGGCGGTGACCGTCTTCCAGGGCAAGATCAGCGAGGAGGTGGTCTACGGCATCTGCATGCCCGTTCCCGGCTTCAGCATCCTCTTCATCGTCGTCATCTCGGCGACGATCGTCTCCGCTTTGGTGGCCGGTTCGCTGTTATATCGCTATCAGCTGCAGAAGGAGGCGCTCGATAAGCAGGCGCCGATGCCGCCCGTCACCGGAACACTGGCCTCCTGGATGACCTTGCGGCTCTTCCGCCTGCGACACTTGCAACAGCAACAGCAACAGCAGCAGCAGCAACAAGTGAGGCAGCCGAGTTCAGGACACGAAACAGTCCAGTGAAAAATGGAAATCAAAATAGTAATCGAAATTGCAATCGGAATAGTAATCGAAATCTTTAGCAAAATCAAATCATGTTGCCCACACATCGTCGTCGTCGTCGTCTATGCCTTCCATTATTATTTATTTATTATGATTATTGTTTTTTTTTTTGAAGATATTATTGGGTTGTTTGTTCAGGATCCTGATCCAGACAAAGAGATATGGTGCAGATATCAGATATCAGAGATCGGGCAACAAGGCAATACTCGAGAACTGCTCGTTTCGGTGCTGAAAATGAAAAAATGAAAATGTTTTACAAATTTTAATGTAATTCCTTGTAATTGTTTTTTTTTTGTATTTTGTTGTTTTTTTGGGTGCATTTAGTCGTAAAATTGCATGGAAAAGGAGAAGAGAGATGAATAGAGAATTGGAAAAGTACACAAAGAGAGAGATACACAAATACAATGAAGACTCCGGACAGGTGCTCCAGGTTTAAGGAGTTACGGATGTTATCGCACATCCGCTAGGCGTAAGGGAACTTATTTATTTATACATATATCGATAAATTATACATACGAGATTTAGCTGTAAGCCGAGCGGTATGGAAATTTAAATTAAATTCTTTTTCGGATCGATTTTCTTTTTTTTTTTTTGATGTGTGCTCTTTTCGGCATCCAAAAACTTGTTAAGGGGAAAATTTAGTTAAATTATTCTATAGCTAATGCAATCGTTTAGAATCAATCTCATACTCACACACAAGCAAACACAGACTCACAGACTCACTCACGCACACATACAAACCAACTACCATTTTCCATTGAAAAACACAAACAATCGACAAATAAAAGTGCAATTTCTTGCATGCATATTACAAATTAAGTGAAAATTTTGTAACTGAGAAATTGACAATTGAATAAAGTATAGTTAAGTTGAAAATAATGAAAACAGAATGTTTATGGTATCATTTGGTTTTTTCGTTTTTTTCGTTAAAACAAAGCAAATACTGATGCAAAGTATGGATTGTCATACCTTTCTGAACTCGTTATTAAATTTCCTAACGATTGGCATTTAAACCTTGACAATTTATTCATTTTTAATTTTTCACAAAAAATCATGGGGTACCCCCTTATAAAAAAATTAAAAATTGGCGAAAATTTTATTTTTCCAAAATTACACGGAAAGTTTTATGGATTTATAGCAAATTTTGTTATCTGTTCAAAACAGTATGAATTTTTGGTGTAGGACCATTTTTGGCAAAAAAACCAAAAGAAAGAATTCCAATTTTTGTCAAAAACTGAAATCGCGAATTTCCAAAACAAAACCAACCCCGTTTTTTCGCTAAAACGTTGTAGTTTTTTCGCTATAACAAAGCAAATACTGATTCAAAGTATGGATTGTCATACCTTTCTGAACTCGTTATTAAATTTCCTAACGATTGGCATTTAAACCTTGACAATTTATTCATTTTTAATTTTTCACAAAAAATCATGGGGTACCCCCTTATAAAAAAATTAAAAATTGGCGAAAATTTTATTTTTCCAAAATTACACGGAAAGTTTTATGGATTTATAGCAAATTTTGTTATCTGTTCAAAACAGTATGAATTTTTGGTGTAGGACCATTTTTGGCCAAGTTACAGCAAAAAAACCAAAAGAAAGAATTCCAATTTTTGTCAAAAACTGAAATCGCGAATTTCCAAAAAAAAACCAACCCCGTTTTTTCGCTAAAACGTTGTAGTTTTTTCGCTATAACAAAGCAAATACTGATTCAAAGTATGGATTGTCATACCTTTCTGAACTCGTTATTAAATTTCCTAACGATTGGCATTTAAACCTTGACAATTTATTCATTTTTAATTTTTCGCAAAAAATCATGGGGTACCCCCTTATAAAAAAATTAAAAATTGGCGAAAATTTTATTTTTCCAAAATTACACGGAAAGTTTTATGGATTTATAGCAAATTTTGTTATCTGTTCAAAACAGTATGAATTTTTGGTGTAGGACCATTTTTGGCCAAGTTACAGCAAAAAAACCAAAAGAAAGAATTCCAATTTTTGTCAAAAACTGAAATTGCGAATTTCCAAAAAAAAACAAAACCCGTTTTTTCGCTAAAACGTTGCAGTTTTTTCGCTATAACAAAGCAAATACTGATTCAAAGTATGGATTGTCATACCTTTCTGAACTCGTTATTAAATTTCCTAACGATTGGCATTTAAACCTTGACAATTTATTCATTTTTAATTTTTCGCAAAAAATCATGGGGTACCCCCTTATAAAAAAATTAAAAATTGGCGAAAATTTTATTTTTCCAAAATTACACGGAAAGTTTTATGGATTTATAGCAAATTTTGTTATCTGTTCAAAACAGTATGAAGTTACAAGTTACAGCAAAAAAACCAAAAGAAAGAATTCCAATTTTTGTCAAAAACTGAAATCGCGAATTTCCAAAAAAAAACCAACCCCGTTTTTTCGCTAAAACGTTGTAGTTTTTTCGCTATAACAAAGCAAATACTGATTCAAAGTATGGATTGTCATACCTTTCTGAACTCGTTATTAAATTTCCTAACGATTGGCATTTAAACCTTGACAATTTATTCATTTTTAATTTTTCGCAAAAAATCATGGGGTACCCCCTTATAAAAAAATTAAAAATTGGCGAAAATTTTATTTTTCCAAAATTACACGGAAAGTTTTATGGATTTATAGCAAATTTTGTTATCTGTTCAAAACAGTATGAATTTTTGGTGTAGGACCATTTTTGGCCAAGTTACAGCAAAAAAACCAAAAGAAAGAATTCCAATTTTTGTCAAAAACTGAAATTGCGAATTTCCAAAAAAAAACAAAACCCGTTTTTTCGCTAAAACGTTGCAGTTTTTTCGCTATAACAAAGCAAATACTGATTCAAAGTATGGATTGTCATACCTTTCTGAACTCGTTATTAAATTTCCTAACGATTGGCATTTAAACCTTGACAATTTATTCATTTTTAATTTTTCGCAAAAAATCATGGGGTACCCCCTTATAAAAAAATTAAAAATTGGCGAAAATTTTATTTTTCCAAAATTACACGGATTTTTGTCAAAAACTGAAATCGCGAATTTCCAAAAAAAAACCAACCCCGTTTTTTCGCTAAAACGTTGTAGTTTTTTCGCTATAACAAAGCAAATACTGATTCAAAGTATGGATTGTCATACCTTTCTGAACTCGTTATTAAATTTCCTAACGATTGGCATTTAAACCTTGACAATTTATTCATTTTTAATTTTTCGCAAAAAATCATGGGGTACTCCCTTATAAAAAAATTAAAAATTGGCGAAAATTTTATTTTTCCAAAATTACACGGAAAGTTTTATGGATTTATAGCAAATTTTGTTATCTGTTCAAAACAGTATGAATTTTTGGTGTAGGACCATTTTTGGCCAAGTTACAGCAAAAAAACCAAAAGAAAGAATTCCAATTTTTGTCAAAAACTGAAATTGCGAATTTCCAAAAAAAAACAAAACCCGTTTTTTCGCTAAAACGTTGCAGTTTTTTCGCTATAACAAAGCAAATACTGATTCAAAGTATGGATTGTCATACCTTTCTGAACTCGTTATTAAATTTCCTAACGATTGGCATTTAAACCTTGACAATTTATTCATTTTTAATTTTTCGCAAAAAATCATGGGGTACCCCCTTATAAAAAAATTAAAAATTGGCGAAAATTTTATTTTTCCAAAATTACACGGAAAGTTTTATGGATTTATAGCAAATTTTGTTATCTGTTCAAAACAGTATGAATTTTTGGTGTAGGACCATTTTTGGCCAAGTTACAGCAAAAAAACCAAAAGAAAGAATTCCAATTTTTGTCAAAAACTGAAATCGCGAATTTCCAAAAAAAAACAAAACCCGTTTTTTCGCTAAAACGTTGTAGTTTTTTCGCTATAACAAAGCAAATACTGATTCAAAGTATGGATTGTCATACCTTTCTGAACTCGTTATTAAATTTCCTAACGATTGGCATTTAAACCTTGACAATTTATTCATTTTTAATTTTTCGTAAAAAATCATGGGGTACCCCCTTATAAAAAAATTAAAAATTGGCGAAAATTTTATTTTTTCAAAATTACACGGAAAGTTTTATGGATTTATAGCAAATTTTGTTATCTGTTCAAAACAGTATGAATTTTTGGTGTAGGACCATTTTTGGCCAAGTTACAGCAAAAAAACCAAAAGAAAGAATTCCAATTTTTGTCAAAAACTGAAATCGCGAATTTCCAAAAAAAAACCAACCCCGTTTTTTCGCTAAAACGTTGTAGTTTTTTCGCTATAACAAAGCAAATACTGATTCAAAGTATGGATTGTCATACCTTTCTGAACTCGTTATTAAATTTCCTAACGATTGGCATTTAAACCTTGACAATTTATTCATTTTTAATTTTTCGCAAAAAATCATGGGGTACCCCCTTATAAAAAAATTAAAAATTGGCGAAAATTTTATTTTTCCAAAATTACACGGAAAGTTTTATGGATTTATAGCAAATTTTGTTATCTGTTCAAAACAGTATGAATTTTTGGTGTAGGACCATTTTTGGCCAAGTTACAGCAAAAAAACCAAAAGAAAGAATTCCAATTTTTGTCAAAAACTGAAATTGCGAATTTCCTAAAAAAAACAAAACCCGTTTTTTCGCTAAAACGTTGCAGTTTTTTCGCTATAACAAAGCAAATACTGATTCAAAGTATGGATTGTCATACCTTTCTGAACTCGTTATTAAATTTCCTAACGATTGGCATTTAAACCTTGACAATTTATTCATTTTTAATTTTTCGCAAAAAATCATGGGGTACCCCCTTATAAAAAAATTAAAAATTGGCGAAAATTTTATTTTTCCAAAATTACACGGAAAGTTTTATGGATTTATAGCAAATTTTGTTTTCTGTTCAAAACAGTATGAATTTTTGGTGTAGGACCATTTTTGGCCAAGTTACAGCAAAAAAACCAAAAGAAAGAATTCCAATTTTTGTCAAAAACTGAAATCGCGAATTTCCAAAAAAAAACAAAACCCGTTTTTTCGCTAAAACGTTGCAGTTTTTTCGCTATAACAAAGCAAATACTGATTCAAAGTATGGATTGTCATACCTTTCTGAACTCGTTATTAAATTTCCTAACGATTGGCATTTAAACCTTGACAATTTATTCATTTTTAATTTTTCGCAAAAAATCATGGGGTACCCCCTTATAAAAAAATTAAAAATTGGCGAAAATTTTATTTTTCCAAAATTACACGGAAAGTTTTATGGATTTATAGCAAATTTTGTTTTCTGTTCAAAACAGTATGAATTTTTGGTGTAGGACCATTTTTGGCCAAGTTACAGCAAAAAAACCAAAAGAAAGAATTCCAATTTTTGTCAAAAACTGAAATCGCGAATTTCCAAAAAAAAACAAAACCCGTTTTTTCCAATTTTTGTCAAAAACTGAAATCGCGAATTTCCAAAAAAAAACCAACCCCGTTTTTTCGCTAAAACGTTGTAGTTTTTTCGCTATAACAAAGCAAATACTGATTCAAAGTATGGATTGTCATACCTTTCTGAACTCGTTATTAAATTTCCTAACGATTGGCATTTAAACCTTGACAATTTATTCATTTTTAATTTTTCGCAAAAAATCATGGGGTACCCCCTTATAAAAAAATTAAAAATTGGCGAAAATTTTATTTTTCCAAAATTACACGGAAAGTTTTATGGATTTATAGCAAATTTTGTTATCTGTTCAAAACAGTATGAATTTTTGGTGTAGGACCATTTTTGGCCAAGTTACAGCAAAAAAACCAAAAGAAAGAATTCCAATTTTTGTCAAAAACTGAAATTGCGAATTTCCAAAAAAAAACAAAACCCGTTTTTTCGCTAAAACGTTGCAGTTTTTTCGCTATAACAAAGCAAATACTGATTCAAAGTATGGATTGTCATACCTTTCTGAACTCGTTATTAAATTTCCTAACGATTGGCATTTAAACCTTGACAATTTATTCATTTTTAATTTTTCGCAAAAAATCATGGGGTACCCCCTTATAAAAAAATTAAAAATTGGCGAAAATTTTATTTTTCCAAAATTACACGGAAAGTTTTATGGATTTATAGCAAATTTTGTTTTCTGTTCAAAACAGTATGAATTTTTGGTGTAGGACCATTTTTGGCCAAGTTACAGCAAAAAAACCAAAAGAAAGAATTCCAATTTTTGTCAAAAACTGAAATCGCGAATTTCCAAAAAAAAAACAAAACCCGTTTTTTCGCTAAAACGTTGTAGTTTTTTCGCTATAACAAAGCAAATACTGATTCAAAGTATGGATTGTCATACCTTTCTGAACTCGTTATTA
Organism: Drosophila takahashii; assembly: GCF_030179915.1. Lineage (NCBI taxonomy): Eukaryota > Metazoa > Arthropoda > Insecta > Diptera > Drosophilidae > Drosophila > Drosophila takahashii. The sequence continues at coordinate 12,273,264 of NC_091683.1, forward strand.
AATTTCCTAACGATTGGCATTTAAACCTTGACAATTTATTCATTTTTAATTTTTCGTAAAAAATCATGGGGTACCCCCTTATAAAAAAATTAAAAATTGGCGAAAATTTTATTTTTTCAAAATTACACGGAAAGTTTTATGGATTTATAGCAAATTTTGTTATCTGTTCAAAACAGTATGAATTTTTGGTGTAGGACCATTTTTGGCCAAGTTACAGCAAAAAAACCAAAAGAAAGAATTCCAATTTTTGTCAAAAACTGAAATCGCGAATTTCCAAAAAAAAACCAACCCCGTTTTTTCGCTAAAACGTTGTAGTTTTTTCGCTATAACAAAGCAAATACTGATTCAAAGTATGGATTGTCATACCTTTCTGAACTCGTTATTAAATTTCCTAACGATTGGCATTTAAACCTTGACAATTTATTCATTTTTAATTTTTCGCAAAAAATCATGGGGTACCCCCTTATAAAAAAATTAAAAATTGGCGAAAATTTTATTTTTCCAAAATTACACGGAAAGTTTTATGGATTTATAGCAAATTTTGTTATCTGTTCAAAACAGTATGAATTTTTGGTGTAGGACCATTTTTGGCCAAGTTACAGCAAAAAAACCAAAAGAAAGAATTCCAATTTTTGTCAAAAACTGAAATCGCGAATTTCCAAAAAAAAACAAAACCCGTTTTTTCGCTAAAACGTTGTAGTTTTTTCGCTATAACAAAGCAAATACTGATTCAAAGTATGGATTGTCATACCTTTCTGAACTCGTTATTAAATTTCCTAACGATTGGCATTTAAACCTTGACAATTTATTCATTTTTAATTTTTCGTAAAAAATCATGGGGTACCCCCTTATAAAAAAATTAAAAATTGGCGAAAATTTTATTTTTTCAAAATTACACGGAAAGTTTTATGGATTTATAGCAAATTTTGTTATCTGTTCAAAACAGTATGAATTTTTGGTGTAGGACCATTTTTGGCCAAGTTACAGCAAAAAAACCAAAAGAAAGAATTCCAATTTTTGTCAAAAACTGAAATCGCGAATTTCCAAAAAAAAACCAACCCCGTTTTTTTCGCTAAAACGTTGTAGTTTTTTCGCTATAACAAAGCAAATACTGATTCAAAGTATGGATTGTCATACCTTTCTGAACTCGTTATTAAATTTCCTAACGATTGGCATTTAAACCTTGACAATTTATTCATTTTTAATTTTTCGCAAAAAATCATGGGGTACCCCCTTATAAAAAAATTAAAAATTGGCGAAAATTTTATTTTTCCAAAATTACACGGAAAGTTTTATGGATTTATAGCAAATTTTGTTATCTGTTCAAAACAGTATGAATTTTTGGTGTAGGACCATTTTTGGCCAAGTTACAGCAAAAAAACCAAAAGAAAGAATTCCAATTTTTGTCAAAAACTGAAATCGCGAATTTCCAAAAAAAAACAAAACCCGTTTTTTCGCTAAAACGTTGTAGTTTTTTCGCTATAACAAAGCAAATACTGATTCAAAGTATGGATTGTCATACCTTTCTGAACTCGTTATTAAATTTCCTAACGATTGGCATTTAAACCTTGACAATTTATTCATTTTTAATTTTTCGTAAAAAATCATGGGGTACCCCCTTATAAAAAAATTAAAAATTGGCGAAAATTTTATTTTTCCAAAATTACACGGAAAGTTTTATGGATTTATAGCAAATTTTGTTATCTGTTCAAAACAGTATGAATTTTTGGTGTAGGACCATTTTTGGCCAAGTTACAGCAAAAAAACCAAAAGAAAGAATTCCAATTTTTGTCAAAAACTGAAATCGCGAATTTCCAAAAAAAAACCAACCCCGTTTTTTCGCTAAAACGTTGTAGTTTTTTCGCTATAACAAAGCAAATACTGATTCAAAGTATGGATTGTCATACCTTTCTGAACTCGTTATTAAATTTCCTAACGATTGGCATTTAAACCTTGACAATTTATTCATTTTTAATTTTTCGCAAAAAATCATGGGGTACCCCCTTATAAAAAAATTAAAAATTGGCGAAAATTTTATTTTTCCAAAATTACACGGAAAGTTTTATGGATTTATAGCAAATTTTGTTATCTGTTCAAAACAGTATGAATTTTTGGTGTAGGACCATTTTTGGCCAAGTTACAGCAAAAAAACCAAAAGAAAGAATTCCAATTTTTGTCAAAAACTGAAATCGCGAATTTCCAAAAAAAAACCAACCCCGTTTTTTCGCTAAAACGTTGTAGTTTTTTCGCTATAACAAAGCAAATACTGATTCAAAGTATGGATTGTCATACCTTTCTGAACTCGTTATTAAATTTCCTAACGATTGGCATTTAAACCTTGACAATTTATTCATTTTTAATTTTTCGCAAAAAATCATGGGGTACCCCCTTATAAAAAAATTAAAAATTGGCGAAAATTTTATTTTTCCAAAATTACACGGAAAGTTTTATGGATTTATAGCAAATTTTGTTATCTGTTCAAAACAGTATGAATTTTTGGTGTAGGACCATTTTTGGCCAAGTTACAGCAAAAAAACCAAAAGAAAGAATTCCAATTTTTGTCAAAAACTGAAATCGCGAATTTCCAAAAAAAAACAAAACCCGTTTTTTCGCTAAAACGTTGTAGTTTTTTCGCTATAACAAAGCAAATACTGATTCAAAGTATGGATTGTCATACCTTTCTGAACTCGTTATTAAATTTCCTAACGATTGGCATTTAAACCTTGACAATTTATTCATTTTTAATTTTTCGTAAAAAATCATGGGGTACCCCCTTATAAAAAAATTAAAAATTGGCGAAAATTTTATTTTTTCAAAATTACACGGAAAGTTTTATGGATTTATAGCAAATTTTGTTATCTGTTCAAAACAGTATGAATTTTTGGTGTAGGACCATTTTTGGCCAAGTTACAGCAAAAAAACCAAAAGAAAGAATTCCAATTTTTGTCAAAAACTGAAATCGCGAATTTCCAAAAAAAAACCAACCCCGTTTTTTCGCTAAAACGTTGTAGTTTTTTCGCTATAACAAAGCAAATACTGATTCAAAGTATGGATTGTCATACCTTTCTGAACTCGTTATTAAATTTCCTAACGATTGGCATTTAAACCTTGACAATTTATTCATTTTTAATTTTTCGCAAAAAATCATGGGGTACCCCCTTATAAAAAAATTAAAAATTGGCGAAAATTTTATTTTTCCAAAATTACACGGAAAGTTTTATGGATTTATAGCAAATTTTGTTATCTGTTCAAAACAGTATGAATTTTTGGTGTAGGACCATTTTTGGCCAAGTTACAGCAAAAAAACCAAAAGAAAGAATTCCAATTTTTGTCAAAAACTGAAATCGCGAATTTCCAAAAAAAAACAAAACCCGTTTTTTCGCTAAAACGTTGTAGTTTTTTCGCTATAACAAAGCAAATACTGATTCAAAGTATGGATTGTCATACCTTTCTGAACTCGTTATTAAATTTCCTAACGATTGGCATTTAAACCTTGACAATTTATTCATTTTTAATTTTTCGTAAAAAATCATGGGGTACCCCCTTATAAAAAAATTAAAAATTGGCGAAAATTTTATTTTTCCAAAATTACACGGAAAGTTTTATGGATTTATAGCAAATTTTGTTATCTGTTCAAAACAGTATGAATTTTTGGTGTAGGACCATTTTTGGCCAAGTTACAGCAAAAAAACCAAAAGAAAGAATTCCAATTTTTGTCAAAAACTGAAATCGCGAATTTCCAAAAAAAAACCAACCCCGTTTTTTCGCTAAAACGTTGTAGTTTTTTCGCTATAACAAAGCAAATACTGATTCAAAGTATGGATTGTCATACCTTTCTGAACTCGTTATTAAATTTCCTAACGATTGGCATTTAAACCTTGACAATTTATTCATTTTTAATTTTTCGCAAAAAATCATGGGGTACCCCCTTATAAAAAAATTAAAAATTGGCGAAAATTTTATTTTTCCAAAATTACACGGAAAGTTTTATGGATTTATAGCAAATTTTGTTATCTGTTCAAAACAGTATGAATTTTTGGTGTAGGACCATTTTTGGCCAAGTTACAGCAAAAAAACCAAAAGAAAGAATTCCAATTTTTGTCAAAAACTGAAATCGCGAATTTCCAAAAAAAAACAAAACCCGTTTTTTCGCTAAAACGTTGTAGTTTTTTCGCTATAACAAAGCAAATACTGATTCAAAGTATGGATTGTCATACCTTTCTGAACTCGTTATTAAATTTCCTAACGATTGGCATTTAAACCTTGACAATTTATTCATTTTTAATTTTTCGTAAAAAATCATGGGGTACCCCCTTATAAAAAAATTAAAAATTGGCGAAAATTTTATTTTTTCAAAATTACACGGAAAGTTTTATGGATTTATAGCAAATTTTGTTATCTGTTCAAAACAGTATGAATTTTTGGTGTAGGACCATTTTTGGCCAAGTTACAGCAAAAAAACCAAAAGAAAGAATTCCAATTTTTGTCAAAAACTGAAATCGCGAATTTCCAAAAAAAAACCAACCCCGTTTTTTCGCTAAAACGTTGTAGTTTTTTCGCTATAACAAAGCAAATACTGATTCAAAGTATGGATTGTCATACCTTTCTGAACTCGTTATTAAATTTCCTAACGATTGGCATTTAAACCTTGACAATTTATTCATTTTTAATTTTTCGCAAAAAATCATGGGGTACCCCCTTGTAAAAAAATTAAAAATTGGCGAAAATTTTATTTTTCCAAAATTACACGGAAAGTTTTATGGATTTATAGCAAATTTTGTTATCTGTTCAAAACAGTATGAATTTTTGGTGTAGGACCATTTTTGGCCAAGTTACAGCAAAAAAACCAAAAGAAAGAATTCCAATTTTTGTCAAAAACTGAAATCGCGAATTTCCAAAAAAAAACAAAACCCGTTTTTTCGCTAAAACGTTGTAGTTTTTTCGCTATAACAAAGCAAATACTGATTCAAAGTATGGATTGTCATACCTTTCTGAACTCGTTATTAAATTTCCTAACGATTGGCATTTAAACCTTGACAATTTATTCATTTTTAATTTTTCGTAAAAAATCATGGGGTACCCCCTTATAAAAAAATTAAAAATTGGCGAAAATTTTATTTTTCCAAAATTACACGGAAAGTTTTATGGATTTATAGCAAATTTTGTTATCTGTTCAAAACAGTATGAATTTTTGGTGTAGGACCATTTTTGGCCAAGTTACAGCAAAAAAACCAAAAGAAAGAATTCCAATTTTTGTCAAAAACTGAAATCGCGAATTTCCAAAAAAAAACCAACCCCGTTTTTTCGCTAAAACGTTGTAGTTTTTTCGCTATAACAAAGCAAATACTGATTCAAAGTATGGATTGTCATACCTTTCTGAACTCGTTATTAAATTTCCTAACGATTGGCATTTAAACCTTGACAATTTATTCATTTTTAATTTTTCGCAAAAAATCATGGGGTACCCCCTTATAAAAAAATTAAAAATTGGCGAAAATTTTATTTTTCCAAAATTACACGGAAAGTTTTATGGATTTATAGCAAATTTTGTTATCTGTTCAAAACAGTATGAATTTTTGGTGTAGGACCATTTTTGGCCAAGTTACAGCAAAAAACCAAAAGAAAGAATTCCAATTTTTGTCAAAAACTGAAATCGCGAATTTCCAAAAAAAAACAAAACCCGTTTTTTCGCTAAAACGTTGCAGTTTTTTCGCTATAACAAAGCAAATACTGATTCAAAGTATGGATTGTCATACCTTTCTGAACTCGTTATTAAATTTCCTAACGATTGGCATTTAAACCTTGACAATTTATTCATTTTTAATTTTTCGCAAAAAATCATGGGGTACCCCCTTATAAAAAAATTAAAAATTGGCGAAAATTTTATTTTTCCAAAATTACACGGAAAGTTTTATGGATTTATAGCAAATTTTGTTATCTGTTCAAAACAGTATGTATTTTTGGTGTAGGACCATTTTTGGCCAAGTTGCAGCAAAAAAACCAAAAGAAAATATTTAAATTTTTGTCAAAAACTGAAATTCCGAATTTCCAAAAAAAAAACAAAACCGTTTTTTTCGCTAAAACAAAGCAAATACTGATTTAAAGTATGGAGTGTCATACCTTTCTGAGCTCGTTATTAAATTTCCTAACGATTGGCATTTACACCTTGATATTTTATGTATTTTTAATTTTTCGCAAAAAATCATGGGGTACCCCCTTATAAAAAAATTAAAAATTGGCGAAAATTTTATTTTTCCAAAATTACACGGAAAGTTTTATGGATTTATAGCAAATTTTGTTATCTGTTCAAAACAGTATGTATTTTTGGTGTAGGACCATTTTTGGCCAAGTTGCAGCAAAAAAACCAAAAGAAAATATTTCAATTTTTGTCAAAAACTGAAATTCCGAATTTCCAAAAAAAAAAACAAAACCGGTTTTTTCGCTAAAACAAAGCAAATACTAATTTAAAGTATAGAGTGTAATACCTTTCTGAACTCGTTATTAAATTTCCTAACGATTGGCATTTAAACCTTGATATTTTATGTATTTTTAATTTTTCGCAAAAAATCATGGGGTACCCCCTTATAAAAAAATTAAAAATTGGCGAAAATTTTATTTTTCCAAAATTACACGGAAAGTTTTATGGATTTATAGCAAATTTTGTTATCTGTTCAAAACAGTATGTATTTTTGGTGTAGGACCATTTTTGGCCAAGTTGCAGCAAAAAAACCAAAAGAAAATATTTCAATTTTTGTCAAAAACTGAAATTCCGAATTTCCAAAAAAAAAACAAAACCGGTTTTTTCGCTAAAACAAAGCAAATACTGATTTAAAGTGTGGAGTGTAATACCTTTCTGAACTCGTTATTAAATTTCCTAACGATTGGCATTTAAACCTTGATATTTTATGTATTTTAAATTTTTCGCAAAAAATCATGGGGTACCCCCTTATAAAAAAATTAAAAATTGGCGAAAATTTTATTTTTCCAAAATCACACGGAAAGTGTTATGGATTTATTGCAAATTTTGTTATCTTTTCAAAACAGTATTTTTGGTGTAGGACCATTTTTAGCCAAGTTACAGCATTGTTTCATATTGTTTTGATAAAAGGCAACACTACGTATGTGTGCTAGTCCCTGAAGGTATTTTTGGACCTTCGAAACTTCCAATGTGAGCCTCCGTAATGTCCGGAATCGTGAAAATCACTTTTAAGATACTTACCTCGAATATTGACCCTCAATTCCAAATGAATAAAAACAATAACGCCTTTTTTAAAGGGATTCTAAACAATTTATTGAACACTTTCTCTTCTCACTCGCTTTGCTCGGCTTATAAAAGTAGACAAAAAAAATCGAAGATATATATAAGGCGGTATATATGCGGGTATGTATGCGATATGTATAAATCATTATGCAAATAAATAAGTGGACTACGGGGCGTACTAACTGATAAAAGTTGATATGGGAAGTCTGGGTAAATGGCTGACAGTGGGAGGCATAAGTATTCGGCTTAGTCTACGGCTTAAAGCGCTTAAAATATTTAGTGACTAATTCAAGTGTATATTTGTTATGTGTATATTTGTGTGTTTGTGTGCAAAATGCGTGTGTATGCGTGTCTTCAAAGTCTTAAGAGAGTCTTACGAGAAATACTCTAAGTAATGAATTATATATCGGCTCAAATGCTGAAGAAAGCTACAAGTGATTGTCAGATGGGTATGATGGGCTGATCATGGCTTAGCACCGTTTTACATGAAATAGAACCTAGGCTTAAACTAAAACAAAAATAATCGATTATCGACTGCCACCAGGGGAAGGGAGAGGAGTGAAAGGGACACAAGAATTGCAAGTGGTGTCGTGAAGAGAGGTTTCTAGAGGTAGAGAGCTTACGGGGAAATGGAAATGGAAATGGAGGTGGAGGTGGAGGACAAGGAGAACCCAGTAAACGGCTTGAGTTAATGTTAAATGATTTGTATCAAAAATTATACTAACGAAGTGTACGCTACAAATTTAAGAGCCGCAGACGCAGACACAACTGTACCTAGAACCGTAAACGGAAGTGGAAACGGAACGGGAACGGAAACGGAAGCGCCGACGAAATGCGGTTACTAGCGATGGCACTAATAGGGTTGCATTTTGAGAATCAATGGCGGTTCAGTAGTAAGTAATAAGAATTTTAAATATAATGCTGCACAGGCAAGATATTGATATTGTAAAACTCTAATTCGATTTCTTCTTGTTCCTATTATTCAATTTAGTTGATTTAAAGTTTGGAATATTATTAAATTTAAGAACAGATTTGAGTAATACATTTTCTATTTTATCTCTCCAACTGAAGCCGCCAAGACCCCGATAACCATCCACTATTGCCAATGCCAAGCCACCTGATATCCGACCGCCCATCCACCATCCGATCCTCCATCCTCCAACCTCCAAACGGAACTAGTTGCAGTCGCACAGTCGGAGGCGTGCTCACGACATCGCCCGCTTCTTGGAGAGCGTGCCCTGCAGATCCGCCGGCGAGGGCAGCTGGATGACGGGATGCGGCAGCTGGGGCAGCTGGGCCAGCTGGGGATTCGTGAAGGCGACGGCCCGCTCCTTGGCGCTGGCCGAGAACGAGGCGAAGGGGCGCAGGCGGACGTAGAGCACGGCGGAGGTGAGGCAGGAGGTGACCAGGATGCCCAGCAGCACGATGAGCGTGATGGCGAAGCCCGGCGTGGTCATGCAGATGAGTCCCTCCTCGCGCAGCGGGAACACCATCGTCTGTGGACTGCGATCCACCCCGTTGCCAAAGGAGGAGCCATTCAAAGAGGAGCTACCATTACCATTCTCGTCAATTGCAAAGGTCAGATCCCCAGAGGACACCACCTTGATGATCCTGTTCAGGCCCACCTGCGGCTCGGCCACCGCTCGAGCCCTCCTCTGGACCCTCCGCTCGTCCCTTCGCTTGCCAATCGCACTGGCCACATGATACGCATCCACATGGAGCTGCGGCGGCGGTCCGTACTGCGACTCCGGACCCACCTGCAGATGGTGGACGTCCTGGAGGTTCGTCTCCGCCGAGCATTGCTCCGGGCAGTGGTAGCGGCAGATCTGGATGGTGCACTGGAAGTGCACCTCCATCGAGTCGGGGAACTTGAAGGCCTGGAAGTGGGCATACGACAGCACCGAGGCGGAGGCCCCGAAGTTCTTGATCTTCGTGAAGCGGGACATTAGCTTGGGTCGGGTAACGCAACCCCTCTGGTCCACCAACTGAATGGGCGCCCTCTTGCCGTCGTGGGCCACACAATTGCGCACCAGCATATCGAACTTGGAGTCGTCGTCCTTGATGGCCAGCACCATGGTCATTGTCTGGCCGATCTTCACCAGCCCCGAGACCTCCGAGGCCCACGGGCCCTTGCCCACTTGGATTTGCATCCAGCAGCCCACATTGTCGCCCGCGAAATCCGCCCTCACCACATCCAGCATGTCGACGGGGAAGGGCCTGAAGGTCACGCTCTTCTCGTACTGATCGTGCCACGTGCAGCGCAGCTTCCTCGCCTGATCCCACACCTCCTGCACCTGCGGATCGTACTGGATGACGATGATGTTCTCGAAATACGTGCCCGCCCCCGTGCTTCCCGCCTCGTGGCCATAGCCCTGGTTGTAGTTGTCCGTATTCCCGGCGGTTCCGCACTCGTGCAGCCCAATGTCGAAGCTAGCCGAGCTGCGGCCCAATCCGGAGGGCAGGTGGACGCAGTTCATGTTGCTGTAGTGGCCCTTCGAGAAGACGATGCCGTTGAAGGGCTTGTCGAACTGCACGAACACCTTCATGCCGTTCTTCTCGCACTTCACGTCCAGGGAGACGATCTTGGGCATGTCCTGCACGGGAGCCGCCCAGATCTCGTTGTTGCTCGATCCGCCCACACTCAAATCGGGCACCTGCACCTGTTGCTGCTGTCCCTGCTGCTGCTGCTGCTGCTGCTGTTGCTGCTGCTGCTGTTGCGGCTGCACCTGCAACTGCAACTGCGGCGGCGGCTGCGGTCGCTGCTGCAGCTGCGGCGGCGGCGGTCCCTTGTAGAACTGCGCTCCCGGCGGCGGCGGCGGTCCGAAGGGCTGGCCAAAGCTCAGCGGAATGTTCTGGTGATTGTCTACAAGTGGAGCAGCAAACGCAAATTAAATTACTTACGCATCAAGCTAGGAACTTAATATTATATTTTAATATTAACTTTTGATTTTTAAAGGCAATAAGAATCAAAGATTACATATTTCATAGCTTAATGGACATAAACATAATTATTATACCCTAATATTCCCGTGTATTATTTGTATATTATTATATAATTTCATTATTATTATTCCAGTTGTTCGAATTTCCTTAAAATTAATTTTGTTGACATGTTAACTTGATATTTATTATTTCAAATTTTTATTAATAAGAAATAAAGATAAATTGTCCCATATTTTAAAGTAATTTGTTTTGTTAAATATTTCAGTTTTTTTTGACAATAATATATTATTTTTTTTAAATATTGCTCAGCATTAATAAAAAAATAAAAAAAAAAAATATTTAGGTAGAAGAGGACTTTAATTTTTAAAATGGGCTCCATTTATTTATTTTAATATTCAAATATTACTCAGCACAAAAAATGAAAACGTGTTTTCTAATAATCTATAAATATGTGGTCTTTAATTTTTCAAAAAGCTTTTAAATGTTAAAAAAAAAACATGAAAATTCATGGAACATGTGTGGTTTTGAACCCGGACACACAGGGCACTAACCTACCCTTTTAAGGTATTTACGAATATGTTCTGGCTATGATCTATGACTTATCCCTGTACTTACTGCGCATGGTGAGGCCCACGGCCACATTGGGCGGTGGCTGGGGCATGTTGTGCTGGTAGTGCACCTGCACCTTGGGCACCGACTGGGGCAACTGCATCTGGATCTGCGGCAGCTGTTGCTGCTGTTGCTGCTGTTGCTGCTGCTGCTGCTGTTGCGCTTGAGCCTGCTGCTCCTGCTCCGACTCCTGGGCCATCTGGTCCAGCTCGTTCTCGTGATCACCCAGGGCGATGGTCAGATCGTCGTCCGGCCCACCGGCAATGGCCTTCACCACCTCCACATCGTCCGCGCAGACGAGGGCGACCTGTAGCCCCATTCCGGTTCGGGTTTGGGTGGTTAAATGGAAATGGAAACGGAGAAGATGAGAAGATGAGAAGTTGAGAAGTTGCGAAGAACGGAATGATTTCAGTTGGGGAATGCCAAATGGAATGGGCGCAGTGGCAAGTGGCGAGTGGCAGGTTGCAGGTTGCAAGGCGGATGCGGCATGCAACTCAATTGCATAAGGCAGCAAAAAGCCACTGGCAGCAAAAAGAAAAGAAAAGAAAGAGGAGAAAAGAGAAAAACCGCAGCCACTGCAACAATTTCGCTTTTTTTATTTCTTTCTTCTTTTTTTTTTTTTTTTTGTGCCACATGCAACGTGCGGCGACCCAATTGCCAGGGAGATCCGCCTGGCTTAAAAGGCGATGTCAAGGCTAGAACCAGACCAGACCAGGCCAGACCAGACGACAGCAACACAAACAAAAGGCAAAAGACCAAAGACACCGAAGACTGAAGACTGGAGACCCAAGACCCAGATTGAGATCGCGATCGACATCCAGTCGGAATTGCCGGGTTGCGGCGATGACGATGTGTACCCGATAATGGCCGTGTAACAGATTAGATACAATCTAGATAAATTAGACACTGGATGATGGGTGGGAAGAAACAACTACCCACTTCCACTTCCCTAGTAATTCTACAATTCTAAATGGTTGGGGGATAAAACACAGAGATTACGAAGATTGTGGAAACAAAAAATAAAAACTTGTTTCAATACTCCAGAAAATAGTAATTAGAAACTTGTCTCAATACCCCAGAAAATAGATAATAATAAAGACTTATTTTAAGGAATTTTAATATTTCAGGATACATTTTAAAAAGACTTATTTTAAAAGATTTTAAAATTTCAGGATATATTTTAACATTTCTGAAATTATTTATTTAATTCAATTTCTGTAAGCTACAAATCGTCAAAAGTTAAAAAGATTGTCAGTTTTATGATCTCAGCAGAAAAACAATCGATCCTCAGTTTTTTAAAGGATTTATCGATCAAAAAAGAAGTATAGAAATAGGTTCAAACCAGTCAAAAGTTAAAACGATTGTCAACCAATCGATCTGCAATATAAATATCGAAAAATAATCGACTTAAAATTTCCTATGAGCCTGATTTGACATTTTCGATTAAAAGTGATAAATCAAGATTGTACAATCGAGTGTGTTGAATGCAACCCATCCATACTTTCTAATCAAGACTCCCGTGTCGCATCCCGTAACTCCCGAGCTCCCATCTACCCAACTGTGAGATCTGCTAATAAACTTAATTAATTTTCCATTACTTTCTTTTTGCGTCCTTCACTTGGATTGGCCAATGGCCATGTTCCGGGTGACCAGATCTTAATTTTGCCTGGCCATTCAGGAACATCTTGATCCGCCGCGATGGCGATGGCTATGCCATGTACTTGTCGCTGAACTGGACTGATTCGGTTACCAAGTTGCCAAGTTGCCGGGCTATCTTGGCAATTAGACGACGAGTGTCCGTGGAGGGGGGAGTGGCACTGGAGCAATTGCGGACAGGTGGACGATGATGGCCATGGCCAAGATACCCATAACCATACCCATCCATACCCAAACCCATGGCCATGATGAAGATGCCCAGCGAAGATGGCGAGGCTGCATCCCATTTGGCCAAATCTGTGCCGCATCGCCGAAAACAACTTTCTCCGCCAACTGGGAAGCTGAGAAAACTGAGCATCCGAGTGTCTCAGTGTCTCAGTATCTTGGTATTGGATTTGTTGTCTTATTTTTTTTTGTTTCTGTTTTTTTAGTAGTCTCTAGATGGGATGTCGCAACGGCGGCGACGGCGGCATCCTGAAGCAATCCTGTTTGGTAGAAAGTGATGTGGCAAGCATCAAGCGGCAGACGATTGACGACAAAAAGGTAGATGGTAAATGGTAAATGGTAAATGCTGGCTGGCAATGGCGAGATGAGATGGTATGATGGTAAGATGGCAAACGAGTTGCCCGCGAAACGAATCCGAAAAACCAAAAAACCGAAAAACCCACTGCTACGAAATTCTATAATCAAATTTGCATGCGGGAACGTGATTTGGAGCGACTGCAGAAGCGAGCCATGAATACAAAAAACTAAAAACTATACTTAAGTACGAGCAATTCGTACAGAGAGAGAAAATATCACACACTTAATAAATCGCAAGAGAATTTGGGAACCTAAAAATGTTCTAGTTATGTTTAATGCTAATTTTTTGATCTGATTCTGTTGTAATATTTACCAATCAAGTTTTGTAATATTACCAAAAATTATTGTGTTTTAATTTTAACTTTTATATTTCAAATAATTAATTTTAGAAAATTTTTCAACATTTTTTTTTTAGAAATTTCAAAAAGTTATACATCTAATTTTAGACACCTTTGTATTTTTAAAACTATAATATTTGGTAATAATAATAATATAATATCGTTTTATTTTTAGGCAGATATTTCCCTTTCCCCTACAAATATTTGCCCCCAAAGATATCTAAAATTCGGTCTGTTCCGGTTCCCAGCTCATATGCGACTTTAACTGGAAACTAATCATCCCGAGAGAACTGCGTTAATTGAAATGTGTGCCAAGTGCGCTTCGCTGTTTGGCAATCATCCAGTGGGGAGTCGTGAGTTTCAGCTTAAACCCATTCCCCCCACACACACTTTAGTTTCCGTAATCCCCAATGGAGAAGACTAATGATGTGACTAAAGACTAGAGACCAAAGACGGAAGACAGAAGACAGAAGACAGAAGAAACCGGCTGTTGTTGCCAATCTTGACCTCGACCAATGTGCTAGGATTTCGGATTTGGGAAGAGACTTTGCCTGGCAGCCCACCAAATCGGGAGAAAGTGAAACATTAGCGGAGAATCGGAATTTGGCATCCACTTGGCCCGAAGGAGGAGGAAGGGAAGAGGCCGGCGGATGAGGGAGGGTCAAAGGTGAACGCCAGGCCGTTTGGCAGCATTTCTCGACCCCAAGATGAAAGCGAAAAGGAAGCGAAAAGTGGAGATGATGCTGCCACCACATGCTGCCGCTTGTTAAAGGAATGGAAAATGTTTTTTTCTCGTCTTTTTTTCGGCCTGGCTAAATTGTGTCATCGCCCCAGAATGGCCAAAATACAAAAAAAAAAACTTTCTAACCTCACGAATGCTGGGCCAAAAGAGATTCGGGACGGGGATGAGTGTTACCTAGGCAAAGTGGATGCACATGGAATTTTAATATGTGCCAAAAGGCGAAAAAGAGAAAGGAATGATGGGGATGCACTTCAAACGGAATGGTTATGTTATTGCTTCATTTTACTTTCGATAAGAAAAATCCTTTTTAAGTCAATAATAGCCTATGAGATATGATCTAAATATTTAATATAGGATGTTATTATAGATACTTTTGCACTTTGTTAAGATTAAATTAATTAAATAAAGTCTTATTTGACTGAAACTTAACTTAATCTTAACTTAAAGTTAAGAAGAATTTAAAAAATCTAGAGATTTCATTTGAAGATTGCAAAAAAATCTTAATTAAAACGTTTGCAACAGTGAGTTTCTAAATTCCCCAGATGACATCTACGATCTGCTATCTGTATCCTTTTCATTAAGCGCACTAATTACTCGATTCTCCGTTACTTTCCTCGCCGGTCACTTCGATATCTTATATGTATGCTTGTATATATTCCTGATTGGTTCCAGGAACTAAAAAACCAGCACATGTAACATTCGCACACACACACACACACGGGAAACGAGGCCATGCCAATTACACGTCCCATCCCAGCCTGTCCCATTCCAATGCATTCCTCTTCATTCCATTTCATTCCGGCAGAGGCGCTCTTTCACTTGCACACTAGGCAGACGACAGGCAGACAGAAGGAGAGAGGGAGGGGGGATGACGGAAAGAGAGAAAGAGCAGAGGCGCCGGAAGGGGGTGCATCTATATAGCAATATTACAAATAACTTTATAAAGATAAATCAAAATCTTTAAATTGATAATAAAGGCTTTTTCAAAACTAATAAAGAAATAATTAAATATGAATTCAATCTAAATTTACTGGTTTAGTGAAAATCCCCCTATGAAAACCCCTGTACGCCACTGAACGAATGAGAAGCTTAAGCCGGCTGCTGCTAATGGGAATTATCTATTTATAAGGTGATGTTGCTGCTGCCTTTGCTCATGTTGCCCATGTTGTTTGTGTTGCTGTTGTGTCTGCGGCTTTGGCTTAAATTGATTTCAATTATTTGCATCGGCTCAACTCACCTGCAGTGAAAGGAAAATGATAAGCGGCAGCCAAATCTTCTTAGCACCGATTTCTACGTTTCTTCGTAGATTTCTGCAGCGCACTTGTTTGTGTTGTTGCTGTGGATGTTGATGTTGCATGTTGCTGCCGTTACTGTGGTTGCTGCTGCTGCCGATGAATGTTGCTGTGTGTTAAACGTATAATTAATTTGTTTATCATTATTCGATATTTACTCTGGTTGTGGGCGGCCAAAGAATAAAGGAAAGCGGAAGAGGGAGAGGAAAAGAAAGAAGAAAGTGCTTTTCGCTTTTATTTCTTCTCATTGTTATGGTTACCTGCTATAAGAAAGTGTTTCCCGCTAATTGCAATTTATTAGCAATTTCTCAGTCAACTCAATGATGATTGATTGACTCGCTAAGTGTTGTGCCCCCCCTAGCCCCCCTTCTACGCCCCTCCACCCCACCCACTGACCAACAGTCCATAAATGAAAATAAAAAATTAAGAAAAAAGACAGACTGAAAGAAAGGGAAGCTGAAGCTCTGAAGCTGCGACAAGTCGAGAAAGAAAAGAATCTGTTTAATGACAACTCACTTAACTCTTAAGACTCGCCGGAGAAAAGGGTAACTGCGGAGGTGAAAAGTGTTAATAGGTTTCCCCATAACTCAAGTGGGTCATCTTGGCCCAGACAAATATGAGTGCGCTTAGTTGGCCAATTAGAAGGCCAAAGATAGTGACAAAGGTGTGAGGAAATTCCGCGGAAAGAGAGAGTGAAGAAAGAGTGAATGCAAGAAAGAAAGACGAGGCAGAACTTTGGAAGAATAAAGTGAATTCTTCATTCATTGTCCATTGACCTTGACCATTGTCCACTCTTTTTGGCAAATATCTTACTATATTCTCTATAAAAGTCCATATCAGTGTTTAATTTTTTAAATTTTTCACTTAAAATGAGGAAAATAGGAAACCGTAATAATGAAAAAGCTGTAGTCACCTCCTCCTCCAATTTAATGTATGTACACCTCATAAAAGTTAAAACGAATGGCCTTTTTAAATAAAAATGGTAACTAAAAACATTTAAGCAGTAATTAAAAAAACACTAATTTTTTCAGATTATAAAGCCTTAATTAATAGCTGTTGCATGTTTAAAATAATTGACATTAATTGACATTTAAAAGATATTTAAAGAAAACAAAAGGCTGTTAATTCACTGTTTTCACTTTTACGATCACTCGGTGAATATTTTCAATTATTCAGCTGCAATTCCTTTAATTTTATATTTAAGTATTTTAGTTGTTATAAAGAAAATGGCAATGTTACCTTTTAAACTTTTGTATTAATATTTTAAAACTTTTCCACATTTTTGAAATGCAAATATTCTGATAAAAAAAACTTTGTTTAGTTAAAGGAAATAAAACAAAAAGTACCCTAAAAGTTTAGGATGTTTAATTTTTACATTTTAGTAACAAAAAACAATAAGTAAAGGTGATTTACGTTAAAATATTTTATTTTTTCATTTAAAATATTTGATCTGAAGTGTAGGTGATATCTTATAATATTAAATAGTGGGCCTTAAAAGTTTGGTGAGCTTAGCGAACTGCAAGATCCTAACTGATCCTAACTCCCTCTCTATCTATCTATATGTCATAAATTTCCACCCCCTTTGTTTTATCCCTTAGTTCCTCTTCCTGCGCTAGTTCCGCTATAGGATTAACTTCCGGTTCTTGGGATCCCACTGCGATCTGCCGGCACTCACCTCTTGGGTCCTTGGCCCGATTCCGATGCAGTTCCGATACCAATTCCGATTCCAATTCCAAATTCCGCAGGCTGACAAACAGGATGCGTTAGCGACAACTTTCGAAAAACGGTTGCACTCGAACGGTGGCCGTTACTTCTGCCCGCTGATGTTGCTGATGTTGCTGCTGCTGCTGTTGCTGCTGCTGATGTTGCTGCTGCTGATGTTGCTGCTGTCCGCTGATGTTGCTGCTGATGGGCTGACGGTAATGACAGCAGCGGGGGGCCGAAGGGGGGCGTTGCACGCGGTCAACAATTAACGATCGCAAGTGGAGCACACACAAAAGAAAATATCAAATAAAAAAAAAAAAAAAGAAAAGGACACAAAAAGCGTGTTGATCACTTGGCTAACCGTTTCGCAAGCGGTTCTTTCCGTTTCGCTTGGGTTTTTCTATTATTTCTTTTTGTTTTGCTCCGATTCGCAGAGTGTTTTGTAGTGTTTGGCTTTTTTATTTCATCGGTTGTTCGTTGTTTATACTTTTTGTTTGGTGTTTGGTGTTTTTTTTTTTTTTCTTTCGATTTTCGGTTTATTTGAACCCGAGGATCTGTCGATCGATTGGCTGGATATGGACTCCCGCCTGAAGGAGGAGGTGGAAGAGAGAGAGAGAAACGCGTCTGCTTCGCGCCGTGGTTTAGCGCCGAATGCTGCAGACACCTGCTTTCTCGCAGCGGAACACTTCGCATGCGCAGCAGCAGCAGCATTGCGCCGTCGACGTCGCAGTCGGCGCCGGCAGCGAAATTTCTTCTTTCCATTGAGGCCTCCACTAAGGCAGTCGGCCAAGTCCAAATCCAAAATACGATGCCAAGTACGACTTGTTCAAGTACAGCTCGCCGGTTGCTGCATGTTGTGTGTTTGGTGTTGCACGTTGTTGCTGCTGCTTTTTGGGCCCAATGTGGCATGCGTTGCCAGTTGGTTTCCCCAGTCTTCTGTTTGTTTATACTGGGCAGCAGCTTCAACTTTCAGTTGCAATGGGTTACAGAAGCAGCAGACGTCGGTGACAATTGCATGAAGACAAGTCCTCTAACTGTTTGCACTTTCTATTCCCCTAACCCCAACTTAAACCCAACTTAAACCCGAACCCCCTCCCCACCTAAAACCCACAATTATTGACCACTGCCCATGCTCCAATTGTGGCAAGCAGTCAAGCCAAAGAAATGGGCGTGGGCGCCCTTTGATTGCCACACGTTGCGTTATCCAAGTGGCGGTTAGTGGGGGGTTAGCGCTCGGTTAGTGGCTCAGGTGGCTTGGCTCGGGTTTACCTTAAAGGGGAAGAGATATCGTATTTTTATTTATTCACTCCCCTTTGCGATGTTTCATCGACTGTTCCACTTTTCCATAAAATATTTTTGCCAACTGCCGCATTTGGCATTGTCGAGCAACAACAACAAAACTGTAACATCAACAACTGAAGCAACAACGACAACAACACACATATGTGCTGCACTTGCTCTCGTTGAAATAATAGGATGAGCAACGTGCCACAACGAAGGCAAACTGATAACCCGAAGGCACAGTGGTTCGAAATTACTTAAAAATTTGATTCAAGTTGATATATAAATAATCAAAAAAAAACAGAAATTTTTAGTTATAGTTTAAAATGTACCAAGAGAAAAACAATTATTACTTTACCAGTTCTTTTATTAAATTTCTTTATCAACTGTAAAATTGTTTGGTAATTTTTATTTATTTTTTTTTATTGGTAAATAAAATTTATTTTTATGATCCATTATTATTGGTTAAAATTCAGATGTTTTTGATGTTCTAAAAGTTTAAGGCCAACAATCTGTAATACAGATTACATACAGAATGATCTTTTTATGATCCAAAATTTATTCAACTAGTAGAACTATTAGTTCTTTATTTTACGAAATATTAGTTTTTATAAACTTTCAATTGATTTGTTGGTCCTGGACTGAATATTTTAAAGGGGTTGGACCCACTGTGCCGGCATGACGATCCCGTCGGGCCGCCCGGGCATTTCATCGCCATTTCAATTCCACTTTGCAGCATTGAGTTGAGTCTTTTTTTTTTTTAGGGGCGCCGCCGCGTGTCTCTCCTCGCGATTCCTGTTTGCTAAATATGACCAAAAAGACCCGTTTCGAAATTGGAGTAATTTCGATTGGAGTCACAGTAGTGCTGCGATGCCTCGATGCTCCAATCCTCCGATGCTCCGGTTCCGCCAGAAAGTGGCCAGCGGCCGCGTCTATCGGCGATCGTCTATCGGTCCGCTTTGCACATTAAGTAACACGCGCCATTCAGTCTACCGCCGGCATTTTTGAGCCTGTGACCGTCTAACTTGGCTAACTTGGTCAATTACTCGCCAGTTTTGCATGATCAAGGGGTTTGGGATGTGAATATGAATCTGAGTCCCCCATTTCTCATCCCCGGAAGATGAATATACCATACGATGATACATCTTATAGAGAAGGGCAGCCGGTCGCACGCCTCACGCATCTTAAGCGGCGTCGCGAGATGTCTTATTAAAAGTATCTTGTTACTTTCACCATCCACCGCCGACTTGAATTGCGCTTCAATTTCTCACAACTTTTTTTTTTCTTTTTTAAGGAAAGAGAGTTGGGGGGTTGACCAAATGTGTTGCCGTGTTTTTTTTTCAGTTGCAAAAGGTCTCTGGGTGAAAACTTGATGACGGTCCAGCAGGTCGAAGTTACCCATGTGATTCCATCGGGATCCTACGGATTCTATCTGGAGCTAATGCTACAAACACACACATATGTACCTGTGTGTTGGCCGGGCCAAAATCCTCTTCGCCACGCCGGTTTCTAGCCAACTATTTGGGTCGCTCTCACAATTTATTGGTTTAGTTTTCATTGCATTGACACTTCATCATCGCCGGCAAAAGTGCCAGCGTTTGTCATCTGTCGCGCTTGTTTTTCAGTTGCTGCTGTCGCTGGTGTTGCTGGTGTTCCTGGTGTTGCTGGTGTGCAACAGCAGCATGTTGCTGCTGCAGCATAACCTTTCGGCTGTTTGGCCAGCGCCCAGAGGGGTTACAAGGTGGCAATGGCAAATGCGATGGCGGAGACAGATCTCGACCAAAGTGAAAACGCCGCCAACAAAAACAAGTGCCACGGCGGCAGCAACAACTGCTGCAACTACAACTGCAACAGCAAACAGTAGCAATCGCTGCCATTAGGCCATGAGAAGACTCTTTTTGTCCGCTGTGGGTGTGGAAATTATAAGCGAAGAAGCCGCCACCCAAGGGAGAAGAATTGGGTTAGAGCCACAGCCGGCGGTGCACTGGGAAAAAAGAACTACCAACTACCAGAAATATCACTTTTTAGCTGGCATCCCAATTATATTTCAAAATATCCTTGTTTATTGATAAAGATTTTAGTATAAGAAAAATAATTTTCATATTTTTCAATTAAATATTTATGAAGGTAGTGTTTAAACACGTTTTTGGTCTATTTCAATATAAATAGAAGTTAAAAAACGGCAAGTAGATCCTTCAGCCAAAACAGCTTGTCATAAAAATCTAAGAAAAAACATACATTCGTAAAAAAATCTGCTAAATATTTGAATAAAAAAAAATTTGTTTAATATTAAAAAATATATAATTAAATCCCATACATTGAAAAAATGTCTTCTTTTGAAGCTTAGAATATATTTACCATCATGTAATACATTATTTATTATATGTTACAATAAAATAAAAAACTTCAGATGAACTACACATATTTGCTTCGAAAGAACCCCCATTTTCTCGCTGTGCACGGCTAGTTGCAACTCATGCTTTTGGGGGACTTAGAAAGCGCCTCCTTAGAATCCGAATCCGAGTACGAAGCCCCCTTTTGAAGCACCCCCCTCAGCCTGTACGGACAGACAGATCGGAGTCGCTGGGAGAGCCACTTGTCTGCCTATCAATTTCACTTTCTCGCCTCGACAACGCTCAAATAAAATTAAACGAAACGAAAGAAAAATAAAACAACATTGAAAGTCAATTAGCCGCTGTCGAAAAAGATTCTTCGCTCGAACCAGTCCAGTACCCAATCGCAAAGCCCAGTTCCTCCGATTCCATACGATACGATTCGATTCGATCCGCCTTGCAATTCGGCCATCTAAGCCAGCACACGCATGTATCTCGAGTATCTCAGAGTGTCTTGGTATCCGAAAGTATTTCCGAATATATCGCAGCATCCCAAGTATCCGAGTATCTCGGCCTGGGGCCAAATCTTCAGCCTGGAAACCGAATGGAATTTCAGGTGCGCACCCCATTCGATCGAAACCGAAATCGAACGATCGATGCGAGTTATGAAAGTTTCGCAATAAGAAAATAAAAAAATAAAAACAAAAATCAAAAACTTTTCGGATACTTTTGAGCTACATTCTCGCCATGAAAGTTTTGGCGATTTGGGTTTGGTTAATTTTCTGGGAAACGAAATGAAGAACTTTCATATCGATGGGTTTGTTATTACAAAGTAGGAAAGATATTTCATATTATCAGTACTCAAAAAAATACATTTTTGACCTACCATTTAAACCATTCTCCAAAATCACTTTACACACTATCATATTTCACCTCCCAATTATATGGTAAGAGCGTGTCGACATAAATTTAGTTTACGCTCGTTAAATTCAAGCCAAAACAGTTAAAGATTAACCAAATAAAGTTGTAGATCGTAAAGTCCAAGCGTAAATATTTAAAGATCATCCAAAATGTCAACATAAATTGTGGTAGATCACTTAACCACTTGACTGGGCTGAACTTCCACAGCCCAAAAAACAAAAAGAAAAACCCTCATATTAGGAAGATCGCTTTGAAGAGCATCATAGATCACTTTCCTCGTTTTTCCACGACATTCCTCGCATTTCCTTTTCGTCGGTTCGCTTGACCCCAGTCCGCCAGGGGAGGCATTTTCCCAGACCCCCTCTTTTTGACCACTGAGTTGACATTGGAGAAGGGGACACAGTCTGGGGGTTTGCTAGTTTGGGAGCTCTTCGGACAGCTAGACAAACACACCCACTTTCCAAATGAAAACAAAATCGCGGACCACCAAATAGCAGCACGAAGTCAGCTCCATCTCTTCCCCCATTTCCACCTTTTTTGTCCACAGTTTTTTCTACACAGTTTTTCTACTCCATCGCCATCAAACTGAGTCTGAACCGCAGACGACGATCGTGAAATATCGATGCTGAATGCGCCGCGCATGCGCAAACAAAACGGAACCCACTTGATGGTTTATGTTGGACGCTGATGTTGGCCAACGAACGACGACGGATGATGGATGGTGGCCATGGGAAGGGCACGCATGGATCCCCGAGCCCCTGAAAATCGCCCCCCCTCTCCACACAGATTTTCCACCATTTACGACTATGTCTCTGTGTCGCCGCATAATTGAGCGGCGAGCGAAACTAGCCATGATCTACGGCATATCATGTACCACCAAGTGCACTCCAAGTAATCCCACACGCTTTCCAAGCCACACGCACTCAAGATCGCGGAGCAGCTGGTGGCAACCACTCCAGAATCATGCTTTTTTTGCCCCTTTGCTCCGAGTGTTGGCTCGGGTAAAAGTTGATTTACTCGCAAAGGCCAAGATCTTAATGCTTTGGTTCAGTTGTGGGAAATGGTTTGTTGCCAATTGGGTTGCTTATATTATAATGGAGAGGTTTTAGATCTCTTACATCAGAAGGAAAATAACGGACTAGTGTAAATAATAAATCAATATATAAAATTTTAACGATATTTATATTATTATAAGTATTTGATCTCAATATCAATCAAACAGTAAACAAAAACAATTTTTTGCAAAAAATGACAAAATTTAAAAATTTCTAGGTTTGTATGCCAATTGATTGGGAATTTAATTACGAGCTCATCGAGGTATAACACTCCATATTTTGATCATTATTTCCATTGTTACGACCAAAAAACTGGGATTATAGGGTGAAAATAAGGATTCAAATTTTCGACGAAAATAGTCAATTTTTGTATGGTTTTTTAGTCGTAGCTTGAACAATTCAAGGCCTAGAGCTAAAAGACCGACTGTTTTGAA
Organism: Drosophila takahashii; assembly: GCF_030179915.1. Classification (NCBI taxonomy): domain Eukaryota; kingdom Metazoa; phylum Arthropoda; class Insecta; order Diptera; family Drosophilidae; genus Drosophila; species Drosophila takahashii. Next base: position 12,296,415 of record NC_091683.1, read on the forward strand.
CAGCTAACGACCTATACGACCAAATCCTATCCATCTCTGGGAAATTTATTTTTTGACCAATTTTCGCATATTTGATTTTTTATGATTTTTTTTGCAAAAAATTGACAAAAATTAAAAGTTTGAGATTTTAATGCCAATCGATTGGGAATTTAATTACGAGCCCAGCGAGGTACGACACTACATTTTTTGATCATTATATCTTTTGGTTTTGGCTAAAATACCGATTTTTTAGGGTGGGAAATAGGAAGTTAAATTTTAGGCAAAATATGATTTTTTTGTGGTTTTCGATTGTAATTTGGGAAAACTACAATTTTAATATCATATTATAGATTATAAAGAAAAATATTCGAAATATGGTACATGTTCAGTTTTCGAAGTACCAACTGAAATATTAATGAAAATGAAATGAGCAATTTGCTTAGCGCTGTTCAAGAAGCTGAAAGTTAGGCTGGTCGGCCGGCACCATAATCCGTCGGCCTGATCCCAAGTTCGGAATGCCATTAACGAACCCACCGGACGTGGACGCGGACGTGGACGCGGACGTGGACGTGGACACCATCCAACAACGTCCAGCTCAATTTTAGCGTTAACTCTTTTTTTCACTTTTTATTTTTTTGTTTTTGGTTTTCTGCAATTTTATGTGGCTGTTGTTGGTGCTTGGCAGGCGAGCATCGATCAATTGCAAATAGAAAACAAATCTCCAATCAGCCGGATTGCTCCCATGGATTGCCCATGGGCGGCGGTGGAAAGGGGGGGGCGGGGGTTTCCTAGGTGGGTCATCGAGTCGGTATCGCAGCTTGCGGGTGGGCCGTTGGCCAAACAGAGATGGAAACACAGATGCTGATGCTGATGCTGCGAAAGAAAGTGTTAAGACCAATTTGAAATATTCGCTGGTGAAATTTAAATCATTTTCAAATTTAATTACCGGCAAATAAACGTTTGACATTCCACTCCGAGCCGCGCCAGACATTCCGTCTGCCTGACTGTCGACTGTCACCTGAAGCTAACCAGCTAACCAGCTAACTAGCCCCACCTGTTGCCAGTCGGATTTCGATTGGGATTGGGATTTGGATGCGAATTCGGGCGTGGCACTCGCATTTGAGGCATTCCGATTCCAGCCCCCAGTTATATTAGTTATATGGCCATTTCGGCTGGACGATCGGGTGGCGTGTCCAAAAGCTCAGAGCCGTTCATTGAGAAATCACCGATGCCAGCCGGATGGACACACTGATTTAAACCAAGAGCTGGAATTATAAAAAACACTTGTTTTAAGATTTCAATAAGGAAAGTATATAATAAATATTTTGTAACTCCTTCTTCGATTTACCTTATTTTTTTCCCAACTTCCTTAGCCTAATAATATCATTTTTTTATTATCTCTGCCCAAGGACACAATAATTCCCAACTAGTTCTGCCGAAGCTTATATGTATACCCTTACAATATGCTTCCTATGGCCTTTATTTAATATGGCTATTTGTATTTAATTATTATTAATTTAATTATATTTCGTGGTTTTAATAAGAAGTCGTTGTTTTGGGATGGATTATAAATTTCGATGATATTAAATAGGGTGAAATATGGGTAAGGACTCTTTAAAAGGAGGTTCTACTTCCTCTTTCTCTCTCTCTCTCTTTCTCGGCAATCCTGCCCTTTAACTGTCCTTGATCTTAGACTTCATTCATCTGCACACACACACACAAGCACGCATTCCAGCGAGAGATCAGGAACTTGGTCAACCAAAAAAGAGAGCGGGAGAGCCAAAGGAGCAGGCGACATTTCTCCGAATGGGCACTTGTTGCTTTATTTCGATTCGTTTCGTTTCGCTGGCGCATTAAAAGCCGCTTTTCGCCTCGCTGCGTCTGCGATGGCAAAGAGAAAAGGGGGAGGGAGAAAGGCGCGAGAAAGGCGAAGAAAGAGGCAGGAGAGAGAGGAGGAGGAGAAGGAGCCGCCGTAGAAGCCGGAACTGGCCGCTAACGCATCGCAACGCAATGCGGCGACGAAAGTTGCGCCGCTTTTTTGGGCTGGCCAACAAAAAAAAAACCAGACAACTCCAAAAAAAAAAAAAATAAATAAAAAAAAATACTTAAAACGCAGACGCAGGCGGAAGAAGAAGCAGCAGCCGAAGCGGCAAAAGTAGTCACCTCTGAGGATGTCCAGTTTCATTCCAGTCCGGTCGTGAAAATGCCGCGCAACTCGTTTCGCAATAAAGAGAAAGTGTCCAGCGGAGCGCTCAGTTCGTTCTGGCGATCGTAAAGAATAAATTTGCAGGCTATTAAAATGTTTCCTGTTTCCATACACCTTCACCACACACACCACCCCGAAAATTTCGCTCTCCGCGGCGAGAAAGTTGCCTGGAAATCTGGAAATCTGGAAATCTGCATCCACGCGACAAGTGAAAACAAGATGCAGCCGAAAATACTTAATTCCCGTTCCCCAGACTATATATTTTCCACACATCCATATTTCCAAGTGTGCAGTGGAAGTGGAAGGCATTGACTGGTAAAACGGACGTTATAATTGATAAGAGCGGCTTACTCACCCGCACTCTTGGAAGGAGAGCAAGTGCCAGGGAGTGGAAGAGGGAGAGGGACGGCGGCTGATTAAATTCCAATATTCAAATGAGCGAGGGAATTCACCACGCTGGAAAGTGATGCGATCGCCTAGGAAAACCGCTAAATTTCAGGGATCCCTGATCTACTTAAGGAAGGAATGGAAAATTCGGGAAATCATGTCCTGGAATTTCCACTATGGAACCTTTTTTTAAAGGTTTATACAAAGCTAAATGGTGATATTTTAAAGTTAAAAACTAGATAAATTAAAATCAAAAAGGTAGGTATAAGTATTAAAATTAAATAAATTATTTTGTATTAAGTGCTGGTTTAAAATGATCCTAAAATGCAAAGTTCTTTTACATTTTCCAAACTCAAATGAACTTGAATATATGTATGCATACTTAGCTAAAAAGCAACCAAGTGCGCATTTATGTCGCATTTATTTCCAGCTTCCCGATAATGACCCAGCCACAGTTCTTCCCATAGAATTCTGTGGCAATAAGAAGGCGCCTTATCCGCAAAAACATCCGAATCCGTTGCGTTCCGATTCGCTGTGGTACACTTGAAAAAAATACACATATTAGTTTTAAACACAAAATTATTTTTGGTATTTTCATTATAAGGTAAATAAGAAATTACAGAAATGTAATCATAGTAATTATATTTCAGTTATGATACACGGTAAAGAGAATATCTAAGGCTCGTAATTGCTTACCAATTATTGATTTATTTTCCTCGAAAACGGTAAAAGTTTTTTTTTTATTTTGTAATTTTTACAAATTTATTTAATTTTTTCTAAGTGCAGCTATTGCTGGATGCTAATGTCGCATGTTGCTCGCGGAGATGGCGCAGTGCCATCGAAAACAGTGCCAGCGACAACGCAACGGAGATCGCGCGTCTGAGCCCGCCGGAAGATTAACGACAATAAGCCATTAATAGCCCCCCTGATCCGGAATAATGGCCCCCCCGATCATGGGCAGGAATGGAGTGATCCTGCTTTTCGCCTCTTTAATAATTATCCTGGAAATTTTCACCCCGGTGGATGGCAATCTGTGGACGAGGCACAATAGCAATGCATATCAAACGAGGAGGCGATCAGGTCCAAGTAACCAGTGTCCCAAGGTACGTAACCCACCCATCAACTCCCTAGTTATCAAGGTCAACTGGTCTATAAGACCGGGGAAATCCATTTCCTAGAGTTTATATTATGATTCAGGGTTTGTGATAGAAATATACATACATTTTAGAAGCCTAAAATATTATAATCTTTAAATTGAGATTACATTGGCATTAGTTTCAAGTATATGTGGTATTGAGGTCAAATATCTTTGGTACAAGAACAAAACAATCAGAACGGCTGACAGTTGAGACTCCATTACTTATTCGGATGCAGGTGCAGTTTTGGATGTACGGGTTCCCGTCCCTGATCACGTCCCTGGCCTCTTCTAACTGGATCACTTTCTTTGGCAGCGATTCACTTCACTTCACTCAGCTTAGCTTCGATTCGATTTCATTCTGAGCACAGCCGCCGGAGGAGGAAAGCATCTCAAACCCAAACTGAAGCTCAGAGGCTCATCAATATGCCGGGCACACTGTGACATATTTCAAGTCACTAGTGATGACACCGTATACTTATTAACATGAGGGAAATAGCAAAGTCTACAGTAGTTTTTGTATAACTCAAACTATTGTATGGCATAAAAAGTACGAGCCAAAGTCTTATAAAGTCTCAGAGTTATGAGACCTGGAGATCTAGAGGACTATATGAACCTTCTGTCTATAAAATGGTATAGTTTTGTATAAATATCAAGCTTTCCTTCATTAGGATCTTCATTTCTTCCAACCGTTTTGAAGCGCTCTATAATTCCCAACAGGTTCAGGATCACACAAAGAATTTTATTTCTTCAGGACAAGTTAGCCTTTAATATTTGTTTTCTCCTCTGCCCAAGAGACTTTGATCATACAAAATGATACATAAATGATGATAGGTGAGTGGCTCTTGTCTTCAACTTCTATCGACTGGGGGGCACGTTTCATCTCTAGCGAAAAGAATGAATGGGACATTAAAGCGAGGCGCAGAAAGAGCAAGGCAGAAGAAATGGGCTCACACCGATGCCAAAATCAATCACACTTTCTAAGTGGCTCAGACGTCGTCTGCGTCTCGCTGTCTTTACCCCCTTTCTCCAGACCCCTCCCCCCTCTACACCACTGTGTGTCTGCATCTCCGTTGGCGGCGACAATTGCACTTTGATGCAGGTGCAGTCACACAAATACAAATACAAATGCAAGTACAAACACCGAAAAGCGAGCCAAGAGCCAAGAGCCAAAAGCCAGAAAACAATCAACAAGAATAGACAAAAGACACGCACGTAGAGACCTGAAGAAAGAGGCGGCTGAAAAAAGGGGGCTGAAAGGGGGGAGGGGGGGAGTGAAAAGGGGGCGGCACATGCGGTGCAATGCGCTTTTGAGGCGCATCAATCAGAGGCTGACTTGCGTCTACATTTCGCGTCTGCAAGTCGCGTCTTGCACTTGCTCGACAGCGAAAGAGACGGCACTAGCGGTGCAGAGAGAGACGGCAACAGGGAGAAGGACAGAGACAGAGACAGCGACACCGACTCCTCAATGAACTGTCAGTAGTCAATCACGGTGACAGCGCTAACGGCTTTCGTCGTCTGTCGCTTCTCCAACTCGACTCTTTCACCTACCGAAGTTTGTTTTCTTGGGTCTTTATGGTGTTTTTCTTTCGGTTTTGTGGTCGCCAAGGCAAACAATGTAAATAAATGCAGCTAGCCACGTTGAAGGGGGAAAATAGCCAAGGCATTTGTGGCCTAAATGTTTATTTGACTTATTTATTTGCATGCCGGCATCCTTGACCTTTCTAATATCATATTTCGTTTCTTATTTGCTATTGCAATTTATTAACATCTCCTCAGTACTCTGATTTGATGATTTCAAACAACTCTTAACATTTTACAAGATTCAATCGATTTTTAAGGGATTTATAAAATTGGCGAAAATTTTATTTTTTTTGAAGATCACCACGGATTTATTAATTATTTTGCTATCTGTTCAAAACTGTATGTATTTTTGGTGTAAGACCATTTTTGGCCAAGTTATAGCAGAAAACAAAAAGAAAAAATTCATGTTTTTGTCAACAACCAAAATCTCAAATTTCCAGAAAAAAAACTTTTTTTTGCCAAAAAAAAAAAAAAACAGTTTTTTCGCTAAAACAAAGCAAATACTGATTCAAAGTATGGATTGTCATACCTTTCTGAACTCGTTATTAAATTTCCTAACGATTGGCATTTAAACCTTGACATTTTATTTATTTTTAATTTTTCGCAAAAAATCATGGGGTACCCCCTTATAAAAAATTAAAAATTGGCGAAAATTTTATTTTTCCAAAATCACACGGAAAGTTTTATGGATTTATTGCAAATTTTGTTATCTGTTCAAAACAGTATGTATTTTTGGTGTAGGACCAAGTTGGCCAAGTTACAGCAAAAAAACCAAAAGAAAAAATTCATATTTTTGTCAGAAACCAAAATCCCAAATTTCCACAAAAAACGAAACAGTTTTTTCGCTAAAACAAAGAAAATATGGATTGTCATACCTTTCTGAACTCGTTATTAAATTTCCAATCGATTGGCATTTAAACCTGGATTTTTTTTCGCAAAATGTGTTAACTAGTCTAAAATAGTATATATTTAATAATCAAATTCATGTTTTTTTTATAGGTTGGCGCTATAAAGAACTTTGATTTGGAACGGATGATGGGCTGCTGGCACGTGGTTCAGTATTATGCTTCCACGGAGGAGCTGCCCGAATACGCTTGCATGCGCAGTCACTTTTCCTTCTCCAAGGAAGATCAACATGTGGGTTTGGGGCTGGGACCTCTATCAACCTTTATAATATTTGTATCCCATTTTGAATAGATAACGATGAACTTTAGCTATATATTCGCGGAGGATCCGTTGCGTGAAAAGCTTGTAGGCAACATCACCTGGATGATACCCAAGTTCGATGAGCCAGGACATTGGCAGCACACGGAGGATATATGTGAGTGGTATAAATATTTTCCAGGATCTTAAAAAATTACCTTAAAAAAAAAGTATGCCACGATCTTTATGATCTTTAACCGAATATGATATTTAAGTGCATACTTTTAGGAGCAAATTTAAAGTTTTTCATTGAATTAATTTTAAATTATGTTAAAGATAAGTTTAATTTAAGAAAATACTTACCGTTCCAGATGAGGGCATCTACAACACGTACGTCCTGGACACGGATTACGACACCTGGGGCCTGGTGATGCACTGCGCCGAGAAGAAGAAGCAGCCGCGCTACCTGTCCGCCCTGCTTTTGGCCCGGAAACCGGCTCTGGCCGACAACGAGATTAGCTTCCTGCGCGGCAAGTTGCCGCAGGACATCGACGCATCCTTTATGTTCGACATCGGACAGGAGTCCTGCGACCACCTGATGGAATCGAGTCGCGACGATCCGCTGGCCTATGTGGTGAACGGTCGCCAGAATGCCAAGGAAATATTCAAGATTGTCAATAAGCTGTGATTGTGAAACTATCCACACAACTAAAGACGTATTAATATGTGTACTATTTCAATAAACTTTTCAATAAATGATTATTTTAATATAATTATTTGATATGATTAATAAAAATAGTAAAGAAAAAAGTATATTTTAAACTTACGCGCCTTACATATATATCGGTATACGGAATTATCCTTATCGATATTTGATATCAAAATTAATTTCTTCCAAACTTTATCGATTAGCCAATAACTTTTTTTTTGAAATAAAAACAAGATTTAACTACAAACATATTGTCTTATTTTATTTTAAAGTGAATAATGCGTACTGGAGATACTGAAATGTTCCAGGATTGCCATGGTGACAACTCTGGTTTTCATCGGTTTAACAACCTTGGGGCTGAAATTTCAAAAAATGTAATATGTATGGAACAGTTAAACAATTCAAAACGAAATTCAACAACTCAGCACTTCAACAGTTTGGGGAATACCCTATTTATTTGTTTAAAATATGCAAAATAGTGTGCCCTTACATACAATAACTAACCAATACTTTTTTATTTGCAGTGCTGCAAAACACGCGATGCTGACATGACGATATATCGGCTAGCGATGGCACCACGCCAGCGATAGACATTCGCCTGCGGACAGCGCAGGCAGCGGTTATCGATAGGCGCGATTGCATACCTGGTACCCCGTCTTCGCTACAATATTTGCCTTTACCGGTTCTGTTGCATTGCAAACGTCAATCAATTTGCGTAATTTATAACAATTTAGGTGAGTGCTAGCCACTGGAAGGCCGCTGGAAGACGGCCGCAGCGGGAATAATGCAAAGTAGCGGGCCTGTGTGCGTTGATTGCGCTCCTCAGTGTAAAGGCGTGCGTGTGTGCACGTCGCGTGCGTGTGTGTGTGGCCCCTGTATATGTGTCTCTTTTTTTCTCAATTTCCACCAGTGTGTGCTTCTTCTTGCTGCTCGGCACATTTTGTATGAGCGCTTGTCAATTGTCAAAATACGAGTATAAAAATTTCATTTCATTTTTTCCCCCCTTCGAACGGTGTGATCATTCGAAGCCAGCAACGCTGAACGAACGCATCGGGAGAAAATAAGAAAAACAAAAAGCCAAACGCAAACGCAAACCAACCAAAAAAAAAAAAAGAAAAGAAGCGGAAAGCAGAGTGTGTGGTGTGTGTGGAAGTGTGTGCGAGCAACAAGAAGCGGAGGCAAGAAGGAAAAGAGGAGCAGAAAAGTGGAAAAACTTTCGTCAAGTTTGCGTTCCATGGTATTTCAACAATAAATTCCGCACGCCAGGCCAAATTACGCAAAATAATCCCCCTAATGTATGTAATAGTGCGTGAGCGTTTGCCCCAGTGTGTGTGTGTGTATGTACGTGTGTGACATGTGCATGCTGGTGTGCGTGTGCAGGATAATTTGTCAGAAAAAAAAAGAAAGCAAATCAAATAATATAAATCATCAATTCACTTCGATTATTTTGCAGCAAAATGAGCAGCTCCGAGGAAGTCTCCTGGGTCACCTGGTTCTGTGGACTTCGTGGCAATGAGTTCTTCTGCGAGGTGAGATATACTACTTCCGATTCCCCGCGATTTTTTCGCGTTATCTAAGCGCGCGCTACGAGTGCAACAATTGCAAAGTGCAGCCCTGAGCCTGCTCTCCATGTGTCTGTCTGTCTGTGTGTGCCGCAAGGTGGGGCAATAATGGTCCAACTGTACACACATATATACATATATCGATATATACTTGCACAGATCTAATTTCCCTTAACCTTCCAATATTAGTTCCAATACCAATTCCATTTCCCATTCCCCTTCCAGGTGGACGAGGACTACATACAGGACAAATTCAATTTAACTGGTTTAAATGAGCAGGTGCCCAACTATCGCCAGGCCTTGGACATGATCTTGGATCTGGAGCCGGGTAAGATCGGAAATAAAAAGATATCATACGCATACTTACTCATATTTTTCAATCCTTCAGAGGACGAGCTCGAGGACAATCCCCTGCAGTCCGACATGACCGAGCAGGCCGCCGAGATGCTCTACGGCCTCATACACGCTAGATATATACTAACAAACCGCGGCATCGCTCAAATGATCGAGAAATATCAAACTGGCGATTTCGGACACTGCCCACGTGTCTACTGCGAAAGTCAGCCCATGCTGCCATTGGGTGCGTAAACAGATCCTTGAAGAACCTCTAGACCTAGAACCTAGCCTAAGCTATCGATATCACTGTCCCAAGCATAACTGACCAACTGAAGGCCATGCAACATTTACCATCCACTGGAGATTATGTATATTCCCTTAATCAAGAGCATTTTTCCTCTTCCTTAGTATCATATACTATCTACTCGAAAAGGAATAATATTTCTGGAACCACTCTTAACTCATAAGATCACCTTTCACTTTAAAAAGAACCAAATGTCATAAAATATGTGATATATTTTAATTACCAACTAGAACATATCAATCCTAAAACTTTCCAGTTCGCATTCCTTCCGCAAGTTCCAAGCGCAATTAAAATTGTCTACCAGGTTCATATACTTGTAAAATCTTCCATAACTTTACTATACATACCCATAAGATCTGGTTTTAATAATTCTTTCAAATCAGAAGGAATTATATTTCCAAAAGATGGTATATCCCAGAATTTTAACATTCGCAATACGATTGCAACGTATGTAAGCCCTTGCTAGTCCGGTTATTTATCATTAAATACTGCATTCATAATAAATTTAGCTTTTTATTAGGCTGATGTCAGAGTAGGCGCCACAAGCGATGCAATAATATTGGTCAAGAGCTCGTGATAAAGCACTGTAAAGGTTTTTCAAAGCTGAATAGATCTTTTAACGCGGAAACTCTGACATCAGCCTGATATTTATTGGAAAGAAGTTACCAAACAATTGCGATATTTTCTGAAAGTCAATCAAATTTTACATAAACAAATTCAATTCGTATACAAATATTAGATTAGATTTCAATGAGTCGCTGAATTTAAACGCGAGCTCATCCCAGATCAGTTAAAATAAATAAATAGATCAGACTTGCCTTATAAACATTTCTCAATTACATAAATATTTATGTAAATAAAAGGGTGGAACGAAAAAGCGATGATCAATCGTAATCCAAACCCTGAGAACGGCTACTTCTCGTATTCTTCCCAAATCGTAAACAATTGAACAGACCTAAAACCGATCACAGCTACAAACATTTTACTTGTATTTGTACAAAATCAGAACGAAAGAAAATTGACACTAGGATCATATTAATTATACAAAAACCTTTATTTTCCTAATTTTAATGTAATCTACAAACACAACTCAATAAAGCAAAGTATATTTTAATATTTCCCTTTGCAATCTTCAGGTCTGTCGGACATCCCCGGGGAGGCAATGGTGAAGACCTATTGCCCCAAGTGCATTGACGTGTACACACCAAAATCGTCGCGCCACCACCACACCGATGGCGCCTATTTCGGCACTGGATTTCCACACATGCTCTTCATGGTGCACCCCGAGTATCGTCCCAAGCGTCCTACTAATCAGTTTGTTCCAAGGTGAGATTTAAATGAGATTTGCAGGAGATGGACACCGATTTAATTACACTGAAATCCACATTCTGTATATTCTATGTTTGCGTATATCCGAAACGACGACAACTTGAACTACAAACAGGCTGTATGGCTTTAAAATACACAGCTTAGCTTATCAAATTCAGCTGCAGGCAGCAGCCAATTTTAAAATGCCACTACGAGCGGTAAATTTAAAACTCAATAACTAGCTATTATCCTTTTCCCCTTCTATAACCCCACTCTCTCATCTTTTTTGTTGTATATTATTTCTTAATCTAAAAATCTATATATTGACTAAAAAACGCCACCTAAGAATCATTCAACTAAGCATATAAATATATATTATATCTTTTTTTTATTTGTTTTCTCTCCCCACACATACAAAACCACCAAACCAAACACCACCACAAAAACCAAATCAAATCAAACATCCATAAAATCCGATCGACAACCTGAACCTGAATATGATAATGAATCTGAACGTGTCTCTGCCTGTCTGACAAACACAAAAACCTATCGATCTACAATCGATCGTTCCAATCGATCGATTCTTAACATTGGGTGTAGAAAAACTAATTCAATAAAACCACCAACAATAAATACAAAAACAACTACAACACAAACACATACGCACGAACACAACAACAAAAACAATCCATTCAACTGCATGTAAACCAAACAAAAAATTGAAAAAAAATCAATAAAAATCGAAATGATAGTTTACAACGGGAAGACCGATAGACAGCAACACACAACAACAACAACAACCACACTGAGAAATAGAGAAGCGAGACGGAGAGAGAGACAACTGTATTGAGGTTTTTGAGCGCCAGGAGCAAAGAATCATTTTTACAAATATAAAAACTAAAAAAAAAAACAAAACAAAAACAAACTGCGTTTATATTTAAAAAGAAAAAAAAATTAAGCATTAAACAGAAGAAATTGTATAACAAAAGAAAATAGATGAGAGGAAAACCCCACACACACACACGCACCGATTCATAAAGCACACTGAAACATGTGGAAACCTCATGCGATTTTTATTTTTATTTAAATCACTTCAATTCTTTTAATCTAATCTATATGAAAAACATTCGAAAACATGTGTATTACGTTAGCTTTTAGTATTACCGAGAGCAGGAAATCCTACGGATTGAAGTTTAAGTTCCAGGACTAAACAAACACATATACAAACACTCACACACATACACACACATGCGTAATATAATATTTAGTTGCTTTAGTCAATTAACCGATTATTTTGTATTTAATAACTGTTCGTTTCGTCAGCTTTGATGTATGTATGTTTTTTGTGTGGCATTTTACAACACTGGCAGTGCAACACTTGACCAAAAAAAAAACAAGAAACAAACAAACAAAAGAGACTCGAATTAGACAGAGAAGAGAGAGTGTGTGAGAGCGAGAGAGAGATAGGAAGAGAAGAAAGTTATTTAAAGTAGAGAAACAACGATATAAGCAACATAGTACTTCCAAATAATAAAGAACACAAATAACGATCAGCATTTATGTAAACGACAACGCTAATGAAACCCTGTATAAATCCCATAGCAGCCAGTAACGCCTGCCCAAAACTCGAAGATCCCCAAGATAGTGGCGGGCAAGATTATTAAGGATAACGAAAACCCAGCTCCCTCAAAGAAGTAACCGAAAAACAAGAGAAACAACATCCAATACAGTCATCCCCATCCACTCACGCACACAAAAACACACAAATCCACACAGATACAGAACACACACACACAGACAGATCCCCAAAACACCATACACAGCAAGAAAAAAAGAAGAGAAGCAGCCGCTTGGAAAATAAGGATGTGGATGATTAAGAAAGAGGAAGAAAAATGGCAGCAGCACTCAAGCAACGAAACGATCGATTAAAGAAGAAGCCCCAAAAGCACACACAGACACACACAATCAAACAAACACACCCACTCAGAGACACCCACACACTCATGAGCATGCACGGACAAGCAGGAAGAAATGGGAAAAGGACCAAGTGCTGCATCCTTTTTCCATTGTGTGCACACACTGTAATACAAATACAACCGATGTAACGGCAAGTGTTGCCTTATCGTTCGCAGAAGCAATAGCAAACTTGTGGCAGTGTTCAACAATCAATCAAAAACGCAAAGAAAACGAATGATGAATAAATCGAAACGAAAAGCCAGCATTTAAAACTCATTGCAGATTGTGTGTGTTCAGTAAAGTTTAAAAATACATACATATATAGCTTTGGCTTTGTTCCAGTTGTAGCGGCATTAATCGGTATAGTTTAGTTTTTTAAGGGTCCAATTCGGAATCGTTTCCATTTTAAATTCTACTGAATTCTTCCCCCTCCCCTTGTTGTTTTTTTTTTTAATTCCTTAATTCTTAACGTATTTGTATGTAGTTGCAAGAGCATTTCCCAATAATGTAATAATGTAGAACTGCATTTCTTCTGCCAAAACGAATTAATTAAATTTGTTTTTTTATGTTGTTAAGATCAATATGAATATTTGCGTAATTAAGAGAACGCAAAACAAAACACACAAACAATAAAACGAGAAGTGAATAACGTTTTTTAAGAAAATTAGAAATAAAGTATAAATATATATATATGGAAATCTATATAGAGATCGATAGAAAGGCCGAGGACCGTTGATAAGTTAATCTGAGAGTGTGCAGAAAACTGTTTACAATTAATAAATGAGAAAATAAAACGAAACGAGAAATGAAAATAATGGAGAACAAAAGTAATAATAACAATAACTAAAATAAAAACGAAACTGATATTTAATACAAAAAGCAGTCTATCATTTCGCCACTACGAATCAGAGTGTTTCCTCACATTAAATGTCTCACGATCCCCTTCCAGATATGGTCAAAATAAAAGCTAGCCTCGCAAATAATTTCAATTTTATCCAATATTTGTATGATATCATTTTCGATAAGACCCCCGGTTACGCCCGCACGAGGATTATAACTATATGTCACCGCTGTGTTTCATGTTACGTGTGCCCCGCCCCGGGCCATATCGCATACCTTTTTAATTTGATTTCACCTTTCTATATGCTATGCTTTGCACCTCCTCAAGGACTACATTGCACTATGTCAGGAGATCCTGAGTCGCCCTGATCCCGAGGCCGAGGCCGAGTGATCGCCGTTATTTCATTTTCCACAGACGAACTTCTTGAGCGCGCACAAAACTATAATTTACGGAGTCATAAAGTTTCATAATTAACGATTGTAGACCATCTTATTTTGAAATCTTGAATTTTTATCACAATAGTTTTGAGATAGTTAATAGGTGACTTCAAATCAAAGAAAGAGTTCAAATACATATATTTTTTAAAGAATTTTAAGAGCTCTGCTAGTTCTTAATCTTTATATTTTGAAGAGGAAATTTTAAATGAATTTTTAGGAATTATTTAGATAGAGAGAGGTTAAAAGTTCAGGCTTACAGAGAATTTGACCAAGGAGATTTGGGTCGTAGAACTGCAAATCATCATCACCGGCGGTGACAAAAGCTGGCTGCTGCAGCATCCGCCTGGCATAACTTACTGTATATTCCCCACTTATATTACCCGCTTAGCGCCGATCCGAATGCGAATGTGAAACGAATACAGCAATGAACAATCAAAAAATAAATATGCTAAACTTATACATTATTTGTTTATTTTTATTAATAATCTTAATGGGCCTAAACATGCACCTCACCAACCATAAATACACCTACCAATGTACACAATATTTGACACTGCTTGCTCCTCCATCTTCATGGACAACACAAATAACCCCGATTACCTTATCACAGGCACGACTTACATCCTACACTTGGGGGTCTTGTGAAAACTCTAGAGATTTAAAAGGAATCTTACCGAAGTTATTTTAATTCGGATATAAAATTAAAGAATCTATTTTAAAGATATCTTTTTAACATTAAAAAACATTTTAGTTTTAAAATCGAACTTGTTTTCTTAAATCTCTAGAGATTGAGGGACTTTCCACAGAAATTGTAAAATAAATTTGCGAATTAATTGAAGCACACAGAGACGCAGAGACACACACATAATGAAGATTACTCAGAGTTTGGAGATTTAGAAGGACATTCATATCACCGCCATGTTTACCCGGATTTCCCAAGGGACTTTTCCGTTGGCTCGGCCAACTCATTTGGTATAGACATTCACGGTTCAGATCAACACCCTGCAGCCATTCCATACCATTATAATCGTCTTTCACCGTTTTCCAATTGCTAAATAATTTTGACTCAGTGATTATTTTTGCAATTTCACATTTTCATGTATGTATTTAAGCAAAAATTAAATTAATTAAAAACTAAATACTAGTTGATTTTTGTTGTTTTTTAAAATTTGTGAATATGAGTTTCGAATGAAATCAATTTTAAACATTTGCCATAACAAAAAAATATAAAAACAGTAATTTGTAATATATAAAAATCAATTTAAAAACTACATTGGAGTATATTTTTATTTTCGAAATGTGAAACTTCATTAATTTTCATACTGGCAAATTGGAAACTCGGCCGATTTACACCAATTTACTTCTACAATTGATTGAATTGATATTGATGTGTGTGTTTCTTCTTTCTCTTCCGCTTTCTTTTTCTACTTTCTCTCTTCCTTTTTTTGCCACGTGTGTGTTTTTTTTACAATCCGATATTAAATAATATGATCTGATCCGATCCGATCCGATTTGATAATTGTAATTCGCTGATCCGTGCAGCAACGTGGTCAGCCGCCCAAGGACGAAGAGCCTGAGAATAATGCCGATACGGTCCCCAAGCGCCTCTAAGCCGATACACACCCACACAGACACTTGAATTCAATCACAGGCAGACAAACACACACACACACACACCTACAGGCCGGGCCACACTGAAAACAAAGTTTGGAGAAGCGAGCGAGAATATGTTTACGAAAAAACCCCAGATAGACAGGAAGGACCAACATCAAAATCGTCAACGCTGGATCCAAAAGCAGAAAAGCCATTAACACACATACAGAAACGAAAAACACTCACACACAGTCAGCTCCTGTTCGAGAAAATAAGGAAAGTAGGATCAGGTGCAGTGTGGCCAGAGCTTTAGACGAAAAGGTAAAAAATAATCTAATAACAAAGAAGATCAAGAAATGTAGCGTTATTTTTTTAGATTGCAGCCTTATCTTTTCGGTAAATATTTGTTTATTAGTTATTTCAAAAGTACTTCTTTATTCAAAATAATCAAATAGAAATATATATTTTTAAAAATACTTTTATTTCACGGAAAAGGGTTCTCAAATTCTCAAAAACTGTTATTAGATTACTTTTCACTCTGCGAATTACACTAAAACTCAGGACACACTGAACAGGTGTATTCAACTATATTCTTTGCATTTTATTTATTAAGTGAAATGAAAGGGGCTATACCGATTTATAAATAGTCTTTAAAATATTAAGTCATGTGGCCGGATACCCACCTCTGTTCCCTCAATTCTATTTCTACCCCTGCCCCCCGATTTCGAGCCCCAGCCTATTTGCTTCTTCTTCAAAGCGTACTACTTCAAGAACTTGGAAATATCGAAAGCCGAAAACTGAAAGCTGAAAGCAGGAACCCAAAAACAGCAACCACAACAACAACAGATAAAACCAAAACTGAACGTGAGCCGAATTCGAAAAATATCGGTGTTCCCTTTTTCGAAATCTGAGAGTGCATATACTTATATAGAAATACATATACATATAACATATAAACAATATACCGTTAGCTTATTTATATATGTACACACACATACACATACAGACTGTTCCCAAATTTCAAATTGGGCTTAAATTAAACGAAGCCGGAATTTCAGTTATTTTCAACTGCCAAAAGAGCCGAGAAATTTAAAAGTTCTGTGGCGGTGCTTGAATTTCTGCTCTTCCGAGTTCGTTGAATTCAAGATCGAATGCGAAAGCGAGAGCAGAACTGATATTTAAAAAAAAAAAAGAAAACAGAAAACAACAAAATATTTTATGTATTTTTTTAATGTATTTAAGAATAATTAAGATTAAAAAATGAAATGATAAAGCAGTCGTCGAGAGAAGATAATACCGTTATCACAGGAATTATATAGCAAAACAGAGATAAGGTTGATATGATGCGCAAGGAAATGATGATGAATTTCAATGCCAGCGAATGAAGAGAAAACAATAAAGATGATGAAAACCGAAATATGACTTTTATTTTGGGCGGAAATCTATGAATTTTACTAAATATGTAACTAGTTCATAGGGGCGGCTAATCGGATTTCTATAAACCTTTATTTTTCGTCTCAAATGTTGATTGTGTTGAAGGTGCGATCGTCACTAGTCTTGTCACCTCGCTAAGAGCTTTTTCATTTGATACCAAACCAAAACCAAGAACATCCAATTATACCTAAAAAATAAAGATCAATTCCCACTTTTCACCCAAATAATAAAACCGATAAATTTCTTTTTTCAATTTTTTTTATTTTATTTTTAAATAAATTAGAAAATCCTTCGTAAAATCGAAGAATCCTTTTATTTAGCCTGGCTGATGGAGTGGCCGCTGCTTTTAGTGGTTTTCTTGTGATTTTGTGGTTTATCTCTTGCCGTTTGCATTCTCATCGACCTATTATCCGCACGACCCGCAGCTCCCTGTGCTCTTCTACATCTCTTCTATGCGGCCAGAATCCCCCGACACATTCGCATTGCTATCCGGAAAATTCAAAGTCCTTTTCCGCAGTGAGCAGCAATGCAAATGTGCCAGTGGAATCCGGCTATTACGCGCTTATACATATAACATTTGTCTGTGTTTTGTGTTTGTTTGTTTGTTTGTTGCTTCCGCTTTACACATCCGCAGGCTAACCTACTGGATTGCGACTCCTCGGGGATCTCGGGGCTTACAGTCGTCACAGTTATGTGTATATATATAAAAAAATTTACAGTTTTACATAATTATGCAGCTAACGTGGGGGAAGTGGGCGGAAGGAGGCGAGAAATGCGAGGAACACTCGAATAAATCGTTATTACATTTCTCATATTTTTAGTTGACAAAAAAATACTTTAAATTAAAGTGTAAAAAAAAAAAAAAATGTAAAAAAAGGATTGTGATTTGTTTTCTTTAGTTTTGGATAGTTTGCCTTAAAGGTCGAATGGATGGTGGGCGGGCATGGGGGGCGGGGGATGGCTGCTGAGGGCTATAAAGTAGTATTATCTGTTGCTGTTGTGGTCTCTGCTATATTTGCTGTTCTTCTTCTTGTTGTTGTTGTTGTGGCTACTGCGTTTGCAATTAAGTTATAATTGTTTAATCAGTCTGAATTAATTCCAACACTATGATCTCGAATGGATGTGGGCTGGGCTGTGTGTGTATGTGCTTTGGGGCCATCTTACAGCTCGTCCTTGAGATCGGCATCGTCGCCGCCCTCTGGGGGAGGAGCACCGCCAGCACCCTGGTACAGCTTGGCGATCACCGGCTGAACGATGGCCTCCAGATCCTTCTTCTGCTTCTTGTACTCCTCGGGATCGGCATCGGGATTCTGCTCCAGCCACTTGATCGACTCATCGATGGCCGACTCCAGCTTGGTCTTCTCCTCGTCGCTCAGCTTGGCGCCCAGCTTGTCCTTGTCGCCGATCTGGTTCTTCAGGCTGTAGGCATACGACTCCAGCTCGTTGCGCGACTCGACGCGCTCCTTCAGCTTCTTGTCCTCGTCGGCGAACTTCTCGGCGTCGCGGATCATGCGATCGATGTCCTCGGGCGTCAGGCGGTTCTGGTCGTTGGTGATCACGATCTTCTCCTTGTTGCCGGTGCCCTTGTCCTCGGCGCTGACCTGCAGGATGCCGTTGGCGTCGATCTCGAACGAGACCTCGATCTGGGGAATGCCACGAGGAGCTGGGGGAATGCCAGTCAGATCGAACTTTCCGAGCAGATGGTTGTCCTTGGTCATGGGACGCTCGCCCTCGTACACCTGAATGGTGACGGTGTGCTGGTTATCGGAGGCGGTGGAGAACACCTGCGACTTCTTGGTGGGGATGACGGTGTTGCGGGGAATCAGCTTGGTCATCACACCGCCGACGGTCTCAATGCCCATGGTCAGTGGGTTCACATCGAGCAGCACAATGGCATCGGTGTCCTGTTCGCCGGAGAGCACGCCAGCCTGGACGGCAGCACCGTAGGCGACAGCCTCGTCGGGATTGATGCCTCGCGATGGTTCCTTGCCGCCGAAGAAGTCCTTGACCAGCTGCTGCACCTTGGGGATGCGGGTGGAGCCGCCAACCAGCACAATCTCGTGCACGTCCTTCTTGTTCATGTCCGCATCCTCGAGCACCTTCTGCACTGGCTTCAGGGTGGAACGGAAGAGGTCCAGGTTCAGCTCCTCGAACTTGGCGCGGGTCAGGGTCTCGGAGAAGTCGTCGCCCTCGAAGAACGACTCGATTTCGATGCGCACCTGGTGGGAGCCGGACAGAGCGCGCTTGGCCTTCTCGACCTCGCGACGCAGCTTCTGGACAGCGCGGTTGTCCTTGCGGATATCCTTGCCCTTCTTCTTCTTGTACAGCTTGATGAAGTGGTCCATCACACGCTGATCGAAGTCCTCACCGCCCAAATGGGTGTCGCCGTTGGTGGCCACCACCTCGAACACGCCGTTATCGATGGTCAGCAGGGAGACATCGAAGGTGCCGCCGCCCAGATCGAACACCAGCACGTTCTTCTCGCCCTCCTTCTTGTCCAGACCGTAGGCAATGGCCGCGGCAGTGGGTTCGTTGATGATGCGCATCACCTGCAGACCGGCGATCACTCCGGCATCCTTGGTAGCCTGACGCTGGGCATCGTTGAAGTAGGCCGGCACGGTGACGACGGCATGGGTGACCTTCTTGCCCAGATAGGCCTCGGCGGTCTCCTTCATCTTGCCGAGAACCATGGCGGAGATCTCCTCGGGGGCAAAGACCTTGGCGCCCTGCGACGTGTCCACGCTAATGTGGGGCTTCGAGTTCTTCTCGACAACCTTGAAGGGGAAGAACTTGATGTCGTGCTGCACATTGGTGTCCGACCACTCGCGACCGATCAGACGCTTGGCATCGAAGACGGTGTTCTCGGGATTGGTGGTCAGCTGATTCTTGGCGGCATCTCCGATGAGACGCTCACCGTCGGCGGTGAAGGCCACGTAGGAGGGGGTGATGCGGTTGCCCTGGTCGTTGGCGATGATCTCCACGCGTCCGTTCTTGTAAACACCAACGCTGCAAGAAAAGAGTGGGGAAGATGAGTAAGGAATATCATTGAATAGGGGAAATTTGCATCTAAACGAGTTGAGATTGTAAAACTTGAACTTGAACCTTAAACTACTGGAAAAATGACTAATCAAATGCGCATGTGGAAGTGAACAAGCTGAATACTTGGTAGTTCTAAGTTTTGCTTGTAAATTAAATATTAAATTAAACGATTTAAGAAACTCTCATGATATTTTTAGGAACTTTTTTTTTATATAATACAAAATTAATCGTAGATCTTTAGATATTTCTCTTTATATATTACTTAGAACTCTAAAGATTTTTTAAAGATCTTTTTAATTTAATACAAAAGTAATCGTAATTTTTTAGATCTTTCACTTTACTATCCAATTATTAGGATATATTATTTAAAACTACAAACTTTAGAGTTAATAATCTGTTTTACAAACTTATTCTGGGATCATATCTTAATAGCACGAATGACCCTAGTAAATTTGATGATCCGCATACGTCACGTGGACACATAAGGGTTAAGGGTTTACTTACCAGGAGTAGGTGGTGCCCAAATCAATGCCGATCACTGTGCCCAGCTCCTTGTCCTTCTCCTTCTTCTCCTCGCCCAGCGAGAGGCCAACGAAGGCCACGACAGCCAGTAATATGCATAACCTCATATTGAAGATCTCTCAGAAATACTGCAAATATTAAAAGAGATATAAAGAATTTAAATTAGTTTTAGGCAATTTTAAGCTCGGCTTTTTGTACACGTCAACACAATCACACACAGACACACGCACACACTCTATCTCTCTCTGAGAGAGATTCGCCACTGATGACGTCGGCCAGATTGTCAACGGTCAACATGTACATGTAGTACCGTTAGCTGTGCCACTTTGGCAGCCCCTCCACAAGGCGATTCTACCAATCTCAGTACCTTTATTGGGGCTATGTATATATATAAGTCCAGATCGGTTAAAGAACACGTCTACTCCAATGGCTAACTGCCCGGCAAGTGCTAAGCGCTGTGCTCATCGCGGCTCTGCTCCGCTGACATTGACCGACGTCGACGTCGCGGTAGAGCGACGGAGAGAGAGGGAGAGCGCAGCGAATTTTGTATACGTGTAACATTTTTCTGGTTCTTTCTGAAGAGGGGAGAGAGTGGGGGGCAAAGAGAGTGCTGCCGGCGAGAGAGCGGCCAAGTAACTGGTTTTCTTTTGGTTCTTTCACGCACTTGGAGAAAGTCTCCCCCACCCTCGCTCCTTGGCTCACCGAAACGCTAAATTTACACAGCTGTTTATAGCTTATCCACTCAGGTTTTTGGTCTTTTGTTTCTATGCCGCACTGACGTGTACTTTTGGCCAGCGGGCTGCTCTCTCCAAAGATTTAAGCTCTGTGGCCAAATAAATGACGTGTACCAAGCGGATTGAGCGCTCACACACACACAGGGCCCTACACCCACTCACACAGACAGCGGCATGCGCAGGCGCTTTTCGCTCTTAAAAAAATTCAGGCGGAATTAGCTGTAAATTAACTGTAAAATTGGTTCGAATAAATATAAATTTAAACTATTGATGGCCAATAGGAAGCTTGACAACCCAAAGTTCATTCACCGAACTTGCTATTTGCCTATTAGCATAATTAATGTGTCACGGCCACCACGTCATTGGTTGGCTTTTATTGAATGCAGCTAAAAAAAAACTTAATTCGCACGTTTCTATTTATTTTTGGGCACGTGCTGGCGAACTTTTTTTTTGTGGAGCAGCCCTTTTTATTGTTAGCCCCTTCTTTTCCTTTGCCAACATGGCGACTGCGGGAGTTGCAGTGTATAGGTGGCCCTCTCTTTTCTCGCTCTCCTGCGGCAAATTCACGAATATTCTGGCGGTGCAACTGCAATTGCAGTTATTGTTGCTAACGCCGCTATTCCCTTCCAACTTGTTTTCCTTTCCAACTATCACTTACACTTATCGCTGAGCCGCTGACTATTTCGAGTTGGTTTCGATTTAATGTGCTTTCTCGACGCTTCAAACGGAACTGACAGAGCAGCAGAATATCTGACTTTTTTGCCGGCGCTTTCTACGCACGCACACAGTCACGGGCCGCGACACGCTCACACACACACGCTTGCAACTCTGGGGCCAAAAAGACACGTCAGGTTTCGGTTCAGTGTTGGAAAACGAGCGCTGGGCCAGTAAGTAACCGCCTTTTGAAAAGTGTGTAAATTTAAAGAATTTAAATAAGGCTGACAGCTAATTCATTGAAAAGCTGAATGAAAAATGCTAGAAACTACTTGTCATTAAAATATATATTTGCAACCAACTACTTCTTGGGGTTTTGTTTGTTTGGGAAGATAAACAAAGAACAGTTTGCCAACTGTTTATTCTCGGGTGTATTTCTTCGAAAAATGTTGTTAAAAGTGAGGGAACTTTAAAGTTCCGCTAGCACACACCACAAAAAAAATATATATTAAAAAAAACATTTTCACTTATTTAGTTTTCGTTCACACATATCCAAATATTCTTGCATACTTACATTTGCTAACTTAAAATATTAAAAAAAATATTCACTTAATTAATTAATTGTCACTTTTTGTCACAGTAGTGTAGTCTTTGTTGTTTTTTGGCTTGGTTTTAATTGATCTAATGGGAATGTAACGATGTTTGTTTATAAGTATTTGCGGTCACAGCGCGTTACGTTGTTCTTATTGGAATATGTTTGGATTGAATCAATCGCGTTTCTCTTTTGCTGTGCTGTTATTCCTTGTACGTTTGTTTTGAAACTGATTATTGCAATCTGCTCCCTGTAGGATTGCTTGTCTTTTGGCTAAGATTGCTTTCGGCCCAAAAGTAGGCAACAGAGTTTGGTCTACATGGTTTAGTAGAAAATATAGTCTCTTGAGCCAGAACTCCCAAAACTTCACCAAATTGGTGAGTAGGCTTGAGCTACAGGTCGGACTCAGGGTCCCGACCCGAAGTCAATTTCGTTTGGAGTCACACCAAAATTACCAGTGGATCGAAGAAGAAGTTAGTTGCAAGTGCAAAGATCAAAGTTACACAAATTAAAGGAAATCCAAAATTTCCAAAATTCCCGGCAATCGCCGTTACAAGTGGCTTAAAAACCAAAAAAAAAACACAAGTGCTAAAGTGCCAACCCCTAGTGGGTAAGTTTTTTGAGTGCGAGAAGTTGATAAAGTGGTGTTTGAACGCCGTAATGTTTTTAGGTGGCACCTAATTACATAACCCCGGTCCGCCAAAAGCCAGGCTTGGGCGTAAGAGGCGTCTGGAGAACAAAAGCGCCAACAGGAGTGAAGTTATATATCCATCAACCGATCAATCAGCACCAGCAGCAGCAGCAGAATCCGAGATCCCTCAGCAGCGACAATAGCGCCGAGAATTTGATTTATTTATTATCTACATATTTTATTATCATTATCTACATATTTTTTCTACTTTCTACATCTACGTTTATATGTTGTAGAATAGCCCAGTAGCCAACAAAATTTAGGCTAGGGTCCATTTACCGGCAATACAATCCGTAAGCCGTAGGGAAATATAGCCCAAGAAGACAAAAAAAAAATGAATTAATCAACCCCTCAAATACTAAATCATTTCGAATTACATTTAAAACTTAAAGTTTCGAATTTTACGCGTCATTATACGCCACTAGAAGCAGATTGAAGCTGAATTTTAGTTTAAGTAGTTTTAAGAGAATAGTTATAATCAAGAGAGTAGGTCAATAACAGGGAAAATATGCATTAGAGCTGAGCAGTCCCGTCTTCCCATGTACTTTTCCCTTCCCTCTCCCATGTCTTAACGGCAGAGTACCGTACCGCTGTAGAGTACGAGTAAGGCGAGTGAGAGTAACGCTAGCGATCTCTTATGTAGTTGAGGTTCTCTTTCACAGGCCCCCTTCGAGAAGCGCTTCTTCGTGGGAAAACAAAGTGAGTCGATTTAATGTCATAAGAATCTCAACTACCCTTTTTAAATAGAACAAAAGTCTAAAGAGAAAATTTAACTTGTTACAAAATAAAAAATTCACCCCTCACTTAAATGCTGTAATAAAAAAAAAAAAAATTTAAAGAAACTACAAACTCCAAAAAAATGTCCTCCCCATAAAGCCCAAACCACAACTCCCTGCTCAATAATATAAAGTTTTAAGCCACACATATCATGCCATAATTTTACATACCTACACCCATTATACCCGCTCTCTACATTTGTATTATTTCATGTAAAAGCTAGATGTTATATACATGAGCACTGAAATATTCAGCGATCGCTAAATTTAATTTTTATTCATTAAATTCGCAATTTTAAGTTCAATCTATATGTTAATCACTTCTTAGGATCCTAATGCTCTTGTTTAGAATTAAATTTTGTCAGTTAATAGGATTATTCTATGTTTAAAAATAAAATTTATAATGTTGTCTAAAGTTGAGTAGAGTCCATAGGGAAGCCATGCGTCGTCGAATGTTATCTGTCGTGTAAAGTGTAGTCGCCTTTTAGGGATCGCCATAAATATATCTGGTCGATGGTGATCATGGTAGGGAGGGCAAGTCAGCTTGAACAACCGCTGACATAAAGGCACTACATCCTTGTTCGTCCTTATCTGTCCTTTGCTAGTCAATAGTCCGGTCCATTAGTCCTGTGGAGATCCTCGTACCCTTTAGCACGCGAAGTAATAAGATTTTGTTGTTCGTCTATAGAGCAAGTAGCAGCGTTCTTAAAACCTATCCCCGACCCCCCTCTACTGGTAACTCATGCCGGAACCAGCGCGTGCTCTACGTAGGCTACAAATTACACCAGCTCTCGAAACGTAGTTCGCTACAGTATTCTAATATATAACAATAAACTTATTTGGCGCCCAAACGTGTGTGGCCCGATTCTGTCATGGCGACAGTTCGATCCGGCAAGGCCAGATCCATTAAAAAAATATTTAAAACCGTCAGTAACATCAGACGTTAGTCAAGAGAATCTCCACAGCATTCATCCGCTAGATTAGGTGCGGCGAGGAGTGATTTACGGATCACAACTCCTTGCATACTATTAGGCCGCTGGAAAAGTTTTAGCTATTTAGCTTTAACGCCGCTACCTAATTAAACTTACGCATAGGGCGTTGTTTATTGGCTTAATAAATTTGCCATCCCGTCTTTTAGCGTGGGAAGTATTATTTTTTTTTTTACTGAAGTTTAATATAGAATTGTACAGAACACTTGTTGCCGGTTGCCTGGTGTATCTGGTATAGTCTGTGTTTTATGCGAAGTTCAAGAATTTTATTAATACCAGATGTTATATGTAAGATTAAGAGTCTGTTTTCGAGAATCTGAACAATAGGAGCCGGATGTTGCCGTTTTGCCATGCGGTGAACCGATTAAGTAGGTATTTTCGTTAATAGATCGTCATCTGAAAACGATATCTTTCACCTTTCTAGTCAATTTTTTTTGTAATTTAATTTTGTTTTGCGTATTAATCTTTTTGTAGTGGAGTTTTAGGCGGAATTGTACAGAACACTTTTGGCCGTTTGCCTGGTGTGTCTGGTATAGTCTGTATATAATACAAGTTGCAAAAAGTTATTTGATACAAGATGTTAAATGTAAGATTAGTGAATCTGTTACATGGAAATCCAGATATTACAGGAGCCTCTTGTTGCCGTTTGCCTTGAGGTGAACCTTTTTATTGTTTTTGTGTAATAGTTCGTCATCTGAAAACGACATCTTCCACTTGTAATTACATTTTATTATTAAAAATTTTAGAGTCAATAGTATTACATTTCATTACCGACAGGACTTAGCAGGACAAGGAACTTTACAAAAAGATAGCAGAAAACGATTGCATGGCACCCCAAATTTTGAGAGTTTTATTTTTGATTTTTTTCGATTATTTATTTATTTATTTATGTTTTGTTTATTTATTATTTTTTTTGCTTACTATTATTTATTTATTTTATTTATTTATTTTTATTATTAGGTAGATATTTTTTCAATTATTATTGCAAGATTCCGGAGCTGTAGGTCTTGTTGAAATGTCCCTAGCACACAGCACAGAAGATCTAAATAAAATAGTAGAGAACGTTTGTCAGATCTGCGCAAAACCTATTTCCTTTCCGATCCAATTGCTACACGCAAGGTGCGGTCACGATTTTCACCGAAATTGCTTCGCTACAAAAGCGGGGAAAACAAAAATCTGTCCTGTCTGCTCTAGCTCACTATCCTTCGCATCAGCGGAGAATTTAGCAGTTGATACTCCAACTAAACCTTCTGGCTCAAGAACCAAAACTCCAATAGTGCCACTTAACGTAGTAACTAGGTCGAAAGCTAATCAAGGCAAACCATCAAGCGACATCACAATGCCTACTGGTAACGACCAACAATCGTCTTCAGCCCCGACTGAACCTCAAACTGATTTTCAGTCGGCAATGGCCGAAACTATCAGGGTAGCCATTTCAGAAGCCTTAACGACTGCATTGGCCCAGCAAACAAAATGTTTCGCTGATGCTTTGGCCCAACAAACAAGAACCATGACCCAAGCGTTCGCAGGGAATTCGCAAGCCCAAGCGGCAAATTTTTCGCCTAACCAGATAATGTTAGACCCGATGTATAACCGAGGTAATACCGATCCTCAAGGTCCACCAAATCTAGGTCAGAATCGTAGTAGCAATTATTCGCCTGCCTCAGCAAGCAGCTCCTTAAGGCCAGATAAGATTGCTCAAATCATGGTTGGTTGGAAGCTACGCTTCTCAGGAAAAGGGCCAATGACTGTCGAAGACTTTATATACAGAGTAGAAGCTTTAGCAGGACAATCATTGGAGGGAAATCTTGAGCTAGTGGCTCAGAATGCTAATTTGCTGTTTGACGGAATCGCGAGCGATTGGTATTGGCGTTTTCATAAAAGCGTATCTGCAGTGCGTTGGTTCGAGTTAGTTGAAGGACTTAAAGGCCAATTCAAAGACGATAGAACTGACAGGAACATTCGAGCGGAAATAGACCAAAGGAAGCAACGGGGAAACGAAACTTTCGATGATTTTCATAGGATAATCGCTGCCCTTGCAGATAGACTGTCGCAACCAATGTCAGAGCAAGCAATGGTTGAAACTTTGCGGGCGAACCTCCTTCCAGAAGTCCAACATGAGATTTTGTATGAGCATACCCGAACTGTGCAAGAATTAAGACGACTAGTAAGGACCCGAGAAATTTTTATGCAAACCGTAGGAAAGCCGCAAGGATTTACACCGCGCCACGGACCACCCAGGAGGCAAGTCTGTGAGGTGCAATGTCAGGTAGAGACAGTAACAGAGAGCGAAGAGTCAGATGAAGATCAAGAGTTAGCGGCCATAAATCTGCGATGTTGGAACTGTAAAGAAAAGGGACATCCACATACCAAGTGCCCAGTACCGAAGCGGGTGTATTGTTTCGGATGCGGAGAAGACGGCCAGTACAGTCATACCTGCATCAAGTGCCACCCGACAAAAAACTCAGCAGAGCGTGCCACAAAGGCACGCAAACAGATGGTCTCGAAGGCAACGATGACCGACCAACCAGATTCACTTCACTAACCCCAAAACCAAAATCAACTGTCCAGATTTCTTCCAAAACTGAGTTAGAGAGCAATCATACCACTCGTTCAACAAGCCGTAGGGACAATTACAAAAGTTTAAAAAAGAAAGAACGCAAGCTCTTGCTCTCAGCCATAGTGGGGCAACTTAACGATTTCAGGCCTTACGCGCAGGTTGAAATGTTGGGCAAAATGGTAGTTGGGTTACTGGACACTGGAGCGTCAGTCAGCTGCATAGGTGGGAGTCTGGCTGCAGAGCTACCAGAACTAAATATAAAATACTCTAGAATAACAGCAGGAATTCGAACAGCAGACGGGCAATCCCAACCGATAAGTGGTCGGCTAACTACAGAAGTGTCCTTCCGGAGCGAAAAGAAAACACTAACCTTCTATGTAGTACCATCCCTAGCAGGAGATTTGTATCTAGGAATAGATTTTTGGAAGCATTTCCAGTTATTACCCGAAGCCTTCCGGGGCAACAATCCAATAGTGGCAGCATTAGAAGAGCCAATATCTCGTGAGCTCTTGCCTGACCAGCAACAAGCGCTACTTCGTGCAATTAAGCTTTTCCCGTCGTACGCGGCGAAAGGTCTGGGAAGGACCCAACTACTCTCACACTCCATTGATGTGGCTCAAGCAAAACCCATAAAACAAAGGCACTATGCGGTATCTCCGGCAACGGAAAAACTTATGTATGCGGAACTGGATAGAATGCTAGAGCTAGGTGTAATAGAGGAGTCGTCCAGCGCTTGGTCCTCACCAGTAGTTCTGGTCCAGAAACCTGGTAAAGTAAGGCTGTGTATTGATAGCCGAAAGCTGAATGAAGTGACGGTTAAAGACGCATATCCAATGCCACTTATTAATGGAATTTTAGGTAGGCTCCCAAAAGCAGAATTCATAACTAGTTTGGATCTAAAAGACGCCTTTTGGCAGATCCCGCTAGATGCTAATTCAAGGGACAAAACAGCATTCACAGTGCCTGGAAGACCCCTCTATCATTTTGTTGTTATGCCCTTTGGGCTATCTAATTCTCCCCAGACTATGTGTAGGCTAATGGATAAGGTGATCCCAGCGTCTCTAAGGAACGAGGTGTTTGTGTACTTAGACGACTTACTAATAGTCTCAGATACTTTTGAAAGACATATAGAAGTTCTGAAAGAGGTTGCGTCCCACCTTCAAAATGCCAAATTGACCATAAACGTAGAAAAAAGCAATTTTTGCATCAAGGAGGTTAAATACTTGGGACATGTGATTGGCCATGGAACCGTAGGCACAGACCCAGATAAAATATCCGCAATTCTGGAGTTCCCTAGCCCTCGCTCCATGAAACAGGTTCGCCGTTTCTTAGGAATGACGGGTTGGTATAATAAATTCATAAAAAACTTTGCCGCGTTAGCTTCTCCAATAACCGATACGCTCAGAAACAGAAAGAAATTTGCTTGGACTGAGGAAGCTCAACGAGCTTTTGAAATCTTGAAAGAACACATGTGTACGGCCCCTGTGTTGCATAGCCCAAATTTTGACGCTCCCTTTTCCATCCATTGTGATGCAAGCAACACTGGAGTGGGCGCGGTTCTAATGCAGGACGACGCCGAGGGAAACGAAGTTCCAATCTCCTTTATGTCCAAGAAACTAAACAAATGTCAATCAAATTACACAGTCACAGAAAAGGAGTGTTTGGCAGCTGTTTTGGCGGTAAAAAAATTCAGGGCATATGTGGAGGGACAAGAGTTCACAATTATTACCGATCACGCGTCCTTAAAGTGGCTAATGTCCCAGGGAGACCTCAGTTCTCGTCTTGCACGATGGTCCTTAAAATTGCAGGGATTTAAGTTCAAAATCAGCCATAGAAAAGGAAGTCAAAATGTAGTACCAGACGCCTTGTCAAGGACTTTTACGGAAGACCTTTCGGGCTTGGAAATATCTAGTTTAGTGGATATGGATGCCAGTGAGTTTAAAGGGAAAAATTACGAAGATCTAAAAGCAGCTATTTCCACAGGAGTACAACAATTAGGTGAGGTTAAGGTCAGCAACGGATTTGTTTATCGTCGCGCTGAGCACGCTGCAGACGAGAAAGTGGCAGATGAATCCTGTTGGAAGCTGTGGCTTCCTAAAGAGCTAGTTCCAGATTTGTTAAAAAAAACGCATGAAGATCCCTTAGCAGCACACTGTGGCATAGCCAAAATGTTAGAAAACTTGAGAAGATATTTCTATTGGCCAAATTTAGCGGTAGATGTAAAAGATTTTGTCAATAGGTGCGAAGTGTGCAAGACAACAAAGCATCCCAGTCAGACTTTGAGACCAGCCTTGGGAAATACTGGCCAATCTGAAAGGATTTTTCAAAGGCTCTACGTCGACTTTTTAGGGCCGTATCCGCGTAGCTCGGAAGGGCATATAGGGCTTTTTATTGTAGTCGATCATGCTTCAAAGTTTCCCTTTCTGAAAGCCGTAAAGAAATTTACGACAGAGGCTATTCTTCCATTCCTTGAAAAAGAAATCTTCCATTGTTTTGGCGTACCGGAAACTATTATTTCCGATAATGGAGTGCAGTTCAAATCAGTGGCGTTCAACGCTTTACTTGAGAGATATGGGATCGCACACTCCTATACGGCGATTTACGCTCCACAAGCCAACGCCTCAGAAAGGGTCAATAGATCGGTGTTAGCTGCCATCAAGGCGTACATAGATCTGAGTCAAAAGAACTGGGATAGTAAACTTAGTAGCATCTGTTGCGCGTTGAGGTCAAGTTTTCATTCGGCCATAAAAACGACACCGTACAGAATGGTTTTTGGGCAGCACATGGTAGTAGATGGAAAATCATATAAAATCATTAGGGAGCTAGGATTGCTAGAGGATAGAAATGTACAGTTCAGTAAGGATGACTCGCGAGACATAATAAGGCGTACGGCTCAGGATTCGATGGAAGCCCAAAGGGAAAGGAATGAAAGGGCTTATAACTTGCGGAGCCGAATTGTGTCTTACAGACCGGGTCAAGAGGTCTTTCGCCGGAACTTCCAGCAAAGCAACTTCGCAAAGGGTTTTAGCTCAAAGCTAGCACCGGTTTTTATAAAGTCTAGGATCCGAAAAAAACTGGGTTTGGCCTATTATGAAATTGAGGACCTCCAGGGAAGGTTAATTGGCAAATACCACGCGAAAGACTTGCGACAATAAGACAAGCTGGGATCTCCCTTGTGTCGATAGCTCACCCCAAGTGAGATTTTGGTGGGGGGGAACTGTAGGATTGCTTGTCTTTTGGCTAAGATTGCTTTCGGCCCAAAAGTAGGCAACAGAGTTTGGTCTACATGGTTTAGTAGAAAATATAGTCTCTTGAGCCAGAACTCCCAAAACTTCACCAAATTGGTGAGTAGGCTTGAGCTACAGGTCGGACTCAGGGTCCCGACCCGAAGTCAATTTCGTTTGGAGTCACACCAAAATTACCAGTGGATCGAAGAAGAAGTTAGTTGCAAGTGCAAAGATCAAAGTTACACAAATTAAAGGAAATCCAAAATTTCCAAAATTCCCGGCAATCGCCGTTACAAGTGGCTTAAAAACCAAAAAAAAAACACAAGTGCTAAAGTGCCAACCCCTAGTGGGTAAGTTTTTTGAGTGCGAGAAGTTGATAAAGTGGTGTTTGAACGCCGTAATGTTTTTAGGTGGCACCTAATTACATAACCCCGGTCCGCCAAAAGCCAGGCTTGGGCGTAAGAGGCGTCTGGAGAACAAAAGCGCCAACAGGAGTGAAGTTATATATCCATCAACCGATCAATCAGCACCAGCAGCAGCAGCAGAATCCGAGATCCCTCAGCAGCGACAATAGCGCCGAGAATTTGATTTATTTATTATCTACATATTTTATTATCATTATCTACATATTTTTTCTACTTTCTACATCTACGTTTATATGTTGTAGAATAGCCCAGTAGCCAACAAAATTTAGGCTAGGGTCCATTTACCGGCAATACAATCCGTAAGCCGTAGGGAAATATAGCCCAAGAAGACAAAAAAAAAATGAATTAATCAACCCCTCAAATACTAAATCATTTCGAATTACATTTAAAACTTAAAGTTTCGAATTTTACGCGTCATTATACGCCACTAGAAGCAGATTGAAGCTGAATTTTAGTTTAAGTAGTTTTAAGAGAATAGTTATAATCAAGAGAGTAGGTCAATAACAGGGAAAATATGCATTAGAGCTGAGCAGTCCCGTCTTCCCATGTACTTTTCCCTTCCCTCTCCCATGTCTTAACGGCAGAGTACCGTACCGCTGTAGAGTACGAGTAAGGCGAGTGAGAGTAACGCTAGCGATCTCTTATGTAGTTGAGGTTCTCTTTCACAGGCCCCCTTCGAGAAGCGCTTCTTCGTGGGAAAACAAAGTGAGTCGATTTAATGTCATAAGAATCTCAACTACCCTTTTTAAATAGAACAAAAGTCTAAAGAGAAAATTTAACTTGTTACAAAATAAAAAATTCACCCCTCACTTAAATGCTGTAATAAAAAAAAAAAAAATTTAAAGAAACTACAAACTCCAAAAAAATGTCCTCCCCATAAAGCCCAAACCACAACTCCCTGCTCAATAATATAAAGTTTTAAGCCACACATATCATGCCATAATTTTACATACCTACACCCATTATACCCGCTCTCTACATTTGTATTATTTCATGTAAAAGCTAGATGTTATATACATGAGCACTGAAATATTCAGCGATCGCTAAATTTAATTTTTATTCATTAAATTCGCAATTTTAAGTTCAATCTATATGTTAATCACTTCTTAGGATCCTAATGCTCTTGTTTAGAATTAAATTTTGTCAGTTAATAGGATTATTCTATGTTTAAAAATAAAATTTATAATGTTGTCTAAAGTTGAGTAGAGTCCATAGGGAAGCCATGCGTCGTCGAATGTTATCTGTCGTGTAAAGTGTAGTCGCCTTTTAGGGATCGCCATAAATATATCTGGTCGATGGTGATCATGGTAGGGAGGGCAAGTCAGCTTGAACAACCGCTGACATAAAGGCACTACATCCTTGTTCGTCCTTATCTGTCCTTTGCTAGTCAATAGTCCGGTCCATTAGTCCTGTGGAGATCCTCGTACCCTTTAGCACGCGAAGTAATAAGATTTTGTTGTTCGTCTATAGAGCAAGTAGCAGCGTTCTTAAAACCTATCCCCGACCCCCCTCTACTGGTAACTCATGCCGGAACCAGCGCGTGCTCTACGTAGGCTACAAATTACACCAGCTCTCGAAACGTAGTTCGCTACATCCCCCGGCTATTTATTGCTCTTGCTCCCACGTACCACTGACGTGTCGATGTTGTTCCCCTTCTGGAAACATCGATAGGTCTTGGTAATCGAATAAATCGAACAAGAATATCTCGTTATAAAAAAGTTTGGGTAAACAAAAATGAAAAAAAGTAAGAAAAGATTGTGGAGATATTATATATTATTTAAGGCTCTAAAAATAATATTTAATTCTATTATTTTGTACTGGAAGCTCCATATTTATATGTACCTTAAGTACATTTATTTTACATAAATTAATTCTGAATTACAGAATGCTAAATATATATTTAGTGTAATAAAATTAGTTTAAAGAATGTCGTAACAAATATTATTTACATGCCTTGTTATATATTATAAAAGTAAAGAATACAAATAACAATTGGTAACTTTGATTTTGTTTTATTTTTTACTATAAAACTGTTAGATTTTATTTTTAAATTAAATTTTAATCGATGGTTTTTTAAAAATACTCCACCCCTATCACTGACGTGGTACCGCCCACCGAAGGGGTTTCTCACTCTCTCCGAGCTTTTCACTATTTGTTTACCCAAACATTTTCGGAGAGGAGAGAGTAAGAGGTTTGGCCTTCTTTTTTTGGTGTTTGTCTGATGCAAATATGTGTTTGCTTCAAGAAAGACGCGACCACTGACGTGTACGTTGCCCCAGGTTTACCGTTAAGCTTCCAGCTGGATCTGGATGTTTACCGTTACTTAAGTGGGGCGTAATTATTGACCAATTTTCGAAATATCTGTACTTCAAACTTTAAAGTACTGACTAAAAATATATGTATATTTCGAAGCTATTATTAAACAGCAAACAGAGTACCCTAATGAAAAATACTTGGTTTTTAAATATTAACCTTGGTTATCAAAAATCTAAAAAATTGTTCTAGCATTTGTTTTTAATTTAAAAAAAAACTCATTTTTATTTGAAATGTTTTTGATGATATTCTGGTCTTTGCATTTAGCATTTTAATTATTAATAACAAAAAATATTGTCATATTTAGGATATTACATATTGCATATATGTAAATATTCAAACCATCAATCTAAGTGAAACCTTTTTATATAGTTAATTAATTAATAGTCTGCTATTAATATTGGTATATTTAAAAACACAGGCGGAAATGGAAAAAATAAATAAAAAATGTTTATTTAATTCTGATTTTTTTTTAAATTTGTTTACCCATTATTCATAAATGCAGATAAGTTAAATTCCACATTATATTGAAACTCTTGATTTGTCGAGCATATTCTAGAATGTCGACACGAAAAATATGTTGTGGTAATTTAAAGCAATTATATTTCGCAGTTTTCAACAATTCAGATAATCTTCATTAAAAATGATAGTATCCATTGTGATAATTTTGTTAAAAATGTTAATGGCTTGACTATATAAAACCCATACATATCTAAAAAAAAATCAGCAATTTCGTCAATCTTCATTTGGAATGAAAAGCCACGCATAAGATTCTTCAGTCTGTGTCAAAAATATGTCATGAATAAGATTTCGGTTAGTCCAAATTACACATTAAAGCGTTGCCCCGAAGTCCACGTATATCTGGCAATTTCCAGGCATTTCGTCGATCTTCATTTGAAATGATATTTTCCATAAATCAGTGTACTGCCGATAAGACTGATTCCACAGTATTCCACATACATATAGCGAGTTCTTGAGCCGTTCAGCTTATCAGGTCGCATCCGCCCGAGAATATAATAAAAACGCCCAGTGTTTCTTTGGTTTTTTTTCGACTTTTGTAATGACACTCAATCAATATCAATATATTTTTTCATAACAATACATAATAGCATGTAATAATCTTTTTTTATCATTCCCCCGCTCAGCGCCCCATCGATATCGTATCGTACTTTACATTATAAAAGTATATGTTGACCAAATTTTGGTGTGGAATCCAACCAAAATCGTGTTTGTTTTCTGTCGCAGATTGTGCAGGAAAAACTATGGACATGTGGTACTTTAAGCAACACATTCGATAATCTCTAGTCGGTAATTTCGATATCTATTAAAACAAAAATAAAAAAAAGATGATACAAACTAGGTTCTCTATGGCGAATTTGCTACATTCGGATTATTGATAATGAAAATGATGCGACGTGGTCGAAGAATGGGCCACATCATCTGCTCTCCACAGTATTTTTAAAGCTTAACGACATATAAAAATCAATTGCTTTACAATGCTGTCGTTTTTGAGTGTTTTTTTTGTTTGGTCAAAAGTTTGTGGCTATTTGAAAATGAAGAAAAATCGCTGAGATGTACATTTATATATGTATATATATAAAAAATCGGAGCGTAAAGAAAAGCACATCGAAAAACGGTTAATAGTTAATAGTTTGTATAAGAGTATAGTTACAGTTGTTTGTTGGTTTGTTTCTTTTGCATTTTCTTGGGCAATAGAGTGCACAAAAATGGTTTGCTTTTGCTTTTTCTTTTTCGTATATAATATATAAAGTTGCTTTAAATTGAATTTGTATGCTTGGTTTTCCTTCGCTAGTTGCTGAAACACTTGAGTTGCATAGATCCGTTTTGAATGTTTTGGTTTTTTTTGTGAGAGTTTGGTCCGAAACTGCGACACGAAGTGAGCTATTCTATGGATACAGATACAGCATGCAGGCTCTACGGTATCTTCTCGATCTTAGGATCATCTGCTAGTTAACAATATCAACAAAGGGCAAGCTGATTTTACATTTAATTGGGTCTATTTGTGTTCTTTGCAAACTGAAAATGGGTGGGACAGTAAGCAAACTCTGGATAATACTCGGCAGTTGGCCCTGAACATGTTAAATATCTTACTGGGAAAAACTTGTAATTGGAAAAGAATTCCCATTGACAACAGACATTAGACGAATTTAAAAGAAATCATAAATATTTGATATAAAAGCCAACTGGCTCGGAATTATCCAAAGATTACTTTCTGCCAATGCGAAATGGAGACCCATCCATTATACATATTTCTGTGTATATATAGTGGTGTATATATATATATATTCTGTGTTCTGCTTGGTGCGGTGGCAGCAAATTGTTTCATCATTTTCCTCCTCACTATCATCATCCTCCAACTCCCTGCGTGCGGCTCCTACTCGTGCCTCACTCCGCAAATGGACAGGAACGTACTGAAGTTGTGCAGGCTGCAGGCGGGCAGCACTGTGTAGACAATGGCGGCCGTTTCCTGGCACTTCACACGGAAATCGTGCAGCGCCTGGAGCAGCAGATCCGTGGCCGGTGCGGCGTTCACTTGGTAGAACAATTTCAGATGGATCGCCGGCACAGGCTGCTGCTGATCTCCGCCCGCTCCGCCCGGCTGCGTGGGCGTGGCCGGCGGTGTTCCCGAATTATTCGTCGGCTGCTTCTTGGCCAGCGGATAGTCCTTCAGCAGGCGATTGACCACATAGGTGAGAATCTCGTCCAGATGCTCGGCACTAACCGATTGCGCCAGGCGGCAGTGGTTGCCCAGGATGTCGTCGCTCAGCTGGGTCAGTTGGGTGGTGGACGAGGCCAAACCGGTGGATACGTAGCAAACGATGGCCGCACAGTTGTTCTCGTAGTTCCAGCGACGTCGTATCGAGATGGTGTAGTCACCCACCGAGCAGCCAGTCTCCTCGTCTGCGAGAGATTATAAAATAATTAATAGTAAGCTATGGGGAAACGATTTCTCTCTGCTGTCTCACAGTCGAAACGATCGTTGTGGGTGTGCGCCCACACCTGCCATTCCACGAGCGCCTCTCGCGGCAGCGCCGGCAGCACAATGTAGTCCATGATCGCATTGGTGGTGCGACGCTCCCACTGGCGACGTGCCTCCCCAATGAAGGCCGGATGGGTCACAAAGCAGATGCCGTGCACCACATCCCGCAGCTGACCGTGGGCGTTCATCGCCTTGGCAATGCGACTGATGTGGCGCAGCGTGAGCTTGCACTGCGGACGGATGCCGCCCTCGATAATTGTCATGCTGCCGGGCACCAAGGCGATCTGGCCGGAGATGTACGTGATGTCGCCAATCTGCAAGGAATTACGAATTAGTATCAGTTATTTAATATGATAGAAAAATGGCACCAAAAAATCTACTAACTTTGAAGTTTTTTCTATAAAAACTGGTTGAAAGGATTTAATTCAAACCTTTTATATATTATTAGGTGTCATTTAGAATTTTTTTCGATATTCCAAAGTTAAAAATGCGTTTTTCACCTTCTTCCCAGAAAAATATGCGACAAATTTGAAAACGATCGGTTGAGCCGTTTAGAAATGCCGATGAACAAGGACTTTCGAAACGTGGTTTCGACAAAAAACCAACTTAAAGATGCACTTACGCACCTAAAGTCTTAGAGGTTAGGGTACTTATTTTAGCATAACTTCTAAAGTTTTTATCCGATTGACTTGAAACTTTTTTGGTATAATCTTAAGAGCTTAATCCCCTGGATCCCCTAGACTGCTACTCTTCTCACCCTGGTCGACTGGCTGTAGGGCCCAATGTTGGCCGGCGCCCAGTGCGAGATGCCCTGCACATGCATCGTGTTGCGACGCCCGTTGAGCAGGGCCGCCGCCGTCTCCTCGCCCTCGCGGTCCCGCTCCTCGGCACTCGAAATGGCACCGGCCACCGGCTGGCGGTAGGCAATGGCCTCCATCACCACGTGGCAGCCGTCGGGCAGCGGACACTCGACGCAGACGCGCGTCGGCGGATTGTGGAAGTCGAAGGCGCGATGGTAGACGCGATTCAGCGCCGGATACTCGCCGATGGAGCGCACGTAGAGCGTGACGTAGCACAGGTCCTGCAGATCGTAGCCCTTGGCCTGGCACATCTCGCCCAGCGTGTCCAGGGCCTGCTGCATGCCCTGCTCAATGCCCTCCGAACCGGAGCCTATAAAGGGATTAGGTAGAGGGTTATTAGTCATGTTGTAGTTGAGACAAAGAGGTTGAAAAACAAGGTGGTCACTTGAAAAAAGCTATTTAAAATATTTAAAAATTAAATAGTTACTAAAATCGAGATTTAATTTGCACTGTTACACCAAAACATGAGTAAATTAATGAAAAATATTAATAAAAAAAAATATAATTCCTTAACTAATCTATTTTTAATTTAATTTAATTTATTTTATCTATTTTAAAATATTTAAAAATTAAATTGTTACAATTATGGAGATTTAATTTGCATTTTTACTTGAAAACATAAGTAAATTAATGCAAAATATTGAACAAAAAATATAATGCCTTATCAAATCTTATTTTAATTTAATTTTATTTATGTTATCTAATTTAAAATATTTAAAAATTAAATAGTTACAAAAATTGAGGTTTAAGTTCCACTTTTACTCCAAAACATGAGTAAATTAAAGAAAAATATTAATAAAAAAATATAAATCCTCAACTAATCCAATTTTAATTTAATTTATTTTATCTAATTTCTAGTCTCAAATGACCACCTTGCTTTTAAGAAAAGATAGTTTAGAGATGCTATAGAGACTCTTTTCGGATACCCTGTATGCCCGCCAGCCACATCCAGCCCTTGGCATTGATGGCCGCTCTGGCCTCGTTGGCTAGTGGACGGAATTCCCGCTCGTACTTCAGCGGACTGGGCGGCTGTGTGGTGGCCAAAGGTGCTCCTACTCCGATTCCAACTCCTCCTCCTCCCGGATGGCAGCAGGTATTGGCGCTGAGCCCAAGCGAGGAGATGGCCAGCGACAGCGAGCCGCACACGGCGGCCGTGCTGCTGCCGAGCCCATGGCCACCGCCGTGGCTCTGCGAGCTGGCCAGGCTGCTCAGGCCGTCGGCGGCGTTGGTGGCGGTGGTGGTCAGCAGCATGGAGGCACAGGCCGAGGCGGAACAGATCGGCGGTCCTCCTCCGCCTCCTCCTCCGCCTGTGGGCTCGTCGACGCTGGCGCTCTTCGTGACAATGGGTATCGGCGAGGAGGCGGTGGCGGCCAGGTGGCGGCCAAAGGAGTTGCTGCGCGATATCAGCTCGCTCTGGCTGAGCGACTCGCGCAGCCGCGTCTCCTTCTCGATCAGCTCCAGCTCCGTTTCGCTGAAGTCCGGATCGCTGAGGTCGCTGTACGTCGACTCGTTCAGATCGCTAATGTAGTCGAGTGAACGCTTAACGAACACCACCTCGCTGCCGCCGCCGCCGCCGCCGCTGCTGGATGCGCCCGCCGCCTCCTTTGGCTGCAGCGTCAGCTTGGTGAAGTTGATGTAGCCCACCGGGCAGATGGGATCGGCACTGCTGATGATCGTCTGGATGTCCTCCACCACGATGCGCTGCCGGAAGAGCGGGCAGTCCAGCGTGAAGGTCTCGTACTCGCCGCCCTCGCCGCACACATTCAGTCCGTACTTGTCGCGCATCTTCAGCAGGTGCGGCTGCATCTCGCGCAGCGACTTGCCCAGGTGTCGATCCGGCACGAGGCCCAGGGCAGCCACCTGTGTGTCGGGGATATCGGGGGAGATGTTGCATGTCGTTGGCCAAGGATGGTTAAGCGGGGGCTAAATTGTGACATGGAAAACACCTTCGAGGGATGGCGGATTTACGGGGGTTTTGAAGTAAAGCTAATCGATAGTTTCGATATTTTGATTCGATAATAGCGATGTACTAAAGGGAAACTGTCTATACTTCTTCAAGCTTCATTTTGTAGGATGCATTTAACATTTAATTATTTTCTCTTTTTATTTTAAATAAAATTTTAGTAGTTTTCATCATTGATTTGATTTCTTTTCGATATTTTGGCAATAACGATTCGATTATATCGATTGAAGGGAAACTGTCGATTTTGTTTCAAGCTTTTTTTGTAGGATGCATTTAACATTTAATTCTTATCTTTTTTATTTTGCATAGAATTTTAGTAGTATTTCTCATTCTAGAGAGCTTGCAAATTATCGATATTTTCGATATTTTGGCAATATTGATTCGATAGGATCGATTAAAGCGAAACTGTCGATATTTTTTTTCAAGCTCTATTTTGTAGGATGCATTTAACAATTAGTTCTTTTCTATCATTATTTTAAATAGAATTTTAGTAGTCTTTCTCATTCTAACCTACATTATAAAATGATTTCTTCATCTAGCCTTTCTTTCTTCATTTGCAAATAAATAGTAGTAGCAAATTTTACGACGCTATTAATGTTAATTCAAGTACAATACAGGCCGAAGATTCAAATTGATGGGCAAACAGCAAAGTATTTTACTTTACAAACGTTGCATATGGGCAAGTGAAGTGGGATTCAGGTGAAATAGATCATTTTCAGCTGAGCAACTCGAGCGTTTGTTTGTTTAGATGGGCTAAATTTAGCACAAGCGACAACTCAACTCGGCTGAGGAATTCAGCAGGTCGTGAAAATGGTATTCGATACGATTATGAAACCTATAGCTCATCAATAACTGTAAAGATCCTAAAGTTTCTTCCAAATATGCCAGCCATCGAAGGTGTTTTTTGTGTTTTCTTTATGGAAATCGGTGGGCAATAGTCGACTCATTTAATACCTTGATGATGATGGCGTGCACCTGGCAGTCGATCATCTCCTGCAGCAATTCAGTCTGATCTCTCCTCCACAGGTAGGCCAGGGATATCAGGTTCAGGCGGCTGCACACGTTCTCCACACGCACGCGTTGGTAGTCCGACAGGATGGCGCCCACGGCCACCGCATCCACCTGAAGTTCGTGCTGTGAATGGAGGTAAATGAAAGGTATAAGTTAGTATATATAGGATAATTTATTATACGAAGAAATCTGATATAATATGTAGCTTGAAATAAGTATAGAACCTTTTCATAATTATAACCTCCTTTAAAAATAATTTATAACATTGATACTACTTATTTTTAGCTAATAAAGCTCTTAAAAAACAACGCACGGCTCGAGTTCTTATACATGGGATTTTCCGAATGTAATTAATTTCCTATCAGCTCAGGGCAGATCGAATTGTAATGCAAGCGACGAGTAAAAATAAAGCGAAATTATAATAAAGCCAGTCATTTTGCGATATCAGCTAAAGGAATGCAAAAATGTAATTACAGTTTGCGAGCAACTGTGATAGCCGGCGGCTATTAAGGCCCAGTGCCGGACAAACTGTAATCATCATCATAAGGCCGGTTCCAAATTTCTTTTTCCAATATCAAGGGGTAAATAAACATAGGTACTCTTACTCGTTTTGTTATTGTTTTGGTTTTTCGCTGCCGTTTTTTTTATTATAATATTTTGTTTTTAATGATTTTTATTCAACCCGGTCGGTCGGTCGGTTGGTTCACGTGCACGGCAACAGTTCGTCCCGTCTCGATTGGCCGGGCATCGCGATAAGATTACCGCCCGGCGACTTCCCACCGCAAATGGATGTAGAAGTGGATGTGCCACCCAATTACGGAGCGGTTTGTGGTTGCAGTTGCAATCCGAGCTGCAGTTGATTGATGAGGAGCGAGGATGAGTGGGCACGAGCCAGGGAATCCAAGGACACGGCACAACAAGCGCGGATACACGAACCGAAATCCCCGATCTGATAGCCCTACAAACACTTGACACAGTGCAAAAAATAATACCCTATTCCTTGATTTAAATGATTAACTAATTTAATTATTAAAATCGATCAAGAATTAATGTATTCTAGTAAACAAATATTTATTGACACAGTGCAAAAAATAATACCCTATTTCTTGATTTAAATGATTAATTAATTTAATTATTAAAAAATCTATCTGATAACTTTTCAGGTTTTAAGTTCAAGAATAAATGTATTCTAGTAAACAAATATTTCGAAACTCTAACTCCTTGATTTTTTTCAGTTATCATTAAAAGCAATTCTCATTTTTCTGTGTACGTAAACCTAGAACAGCGGTAAAGTACTTTTTCAATCGAAAGCTATATGATATAACTATATCTGATAACGCACATTTGCGATTTTAGGAAAACAAACAGGTTTGCGGGTAGACATAAACAAGTAATTCGAATCGATTTCCAGACTAATAGTTGGTAGGCTAAACAAATGCCAGTTTTACGTTTGAATTTCAATACCGAGTAAACAGAAGGCACAATCGGAATAAACATATCGGAACCCATAGGTTTAATATGAGATTTT
Organism: Drosophila takahashii; assembly: GCF_030179915.1. NCBI lineage: Eukaryota > Metazoa > Arthropoda > Insecta > Diptera > Drosophilidae > Drosophila > Drosophila takahashii. Next base: position 12,338,214 of record NC_091683.1, read on the forward strand.
CAATGGGTATTGGGTGACCTGCTACTCGGAATTCGAAAGGCTCCGAAATAATAGGGAATTAATAGCAATTGCAGTCGATTTGCCCGGTTTTCTTATCACCAACTTTAATCTAAGTTCGCTTTGCGGAGGGAAAGGGAAGGGGGCAACAATCATTAAGCAATCAATCACCTTGCATGTCTCCAGCAGACTATATAGATCCTCGACCTCGTCGTCATCGGTGGGCACGTACTGCTTGCCGGTCTGGGTGCTCTTGCCCTTGGTTTCGCGCCGGTACAGCGGCAATCCCATGGCGCTGGCCAGAATCTCGATGCCCATGTGGCCGACCGTCTGGTACATAAAGCTGTCCAGTTCGTCTGGAAAGTAACAATTTAGATACTAGAGACTGGAGACTTGGAACAGCGGCAAGAGATCAAATGGCAGCGCGAATCGGTTGGTAAATGATTGCGCAAATAGTAATACTAACAAAGTATGGCAATAATATAAGATGATAGAATCTGGCTATCTAAAATTGTCAACTACATTATATTATGGATTTTAAAATTATTTATAATATTTAATATTCCTCCAGGAGCGGTAAAGAGTTAATATCCTTGAATATGATATATAATATTTTAAAGAATTTTTCTATTTGCAAGAGAAAATATCTTATTTAAAAGGTATTATAGGAACTATAATTCACAATTGCTTTGCTGTTTTTAAAGATATGTTATTCTTTTTTAATAGATCTTAACTAACATATACCTTAGAAATTGTTTTTCTATGAGGATAATTTTATAAATTTTCAGAATTCCGAAAGGTTATATTTTTACTCTCTACTCGTAAAGGAATTTGGAGATGGTAAACCTTAAGATAAGATAAGGTAAAAATAAATAGTAAGGGCCCTATTTTTTATATATCTTATTTATAATTTAAAGAACTTTTAGAATACCAATAGGTAATATTTCTACTCTCTTTGATATTTGAAACTGCAAAATGATTGCGAATTATGGTTATAAGGATTTTGGAGGATGGTAAACTTTAAGATATGATAAGGCTTGATAAAAGTATTTAAAAGTAAATAGTAAGGGCACTATTTCTAACTAACGTATTCCTTGGAAATTTATAATTTTAAGAATATTCAGAATTCCAAAAGGTTTTCCTTTCTAGTCTCTTTGATATTTTGAAGTGAAATGATTGCGAATTATGGTTATAAGGATTTTAGGGATAGTAAACCCTAAGATATGATAAGGCTTGATATGATGGTAAAAATAAATATAAAGGGCACTATTTTTGATATATCGTAATTAACGTATCCCTTGGAAATTTATAATTTAAAGAATTTTCCGAATTCCAAAAGGTTTTCCTTTCTAGTCTCTTTGATATTTTGAAGTGAAATGATTGCGAATTATGCTTATAAGGATTTTGGAGGATGGTAAACCTTGAAATATGAAGATATTTTTTTTCTGGGCTTCGCGAACTCACCTCTGTCCTTGGGATGCAGATTGGCCAACGCGACGATCTCGTGGCCCTCGGCGACGCACTGCATCATGTTGTAGCAGCTGTCCTTGCCGCCACTGACCATGGCCACCACCCGCATCTTGCCGCCGATTTTCGCCTCGATTTCGCTCAGTGTACGGGGAGGGGGGATGCGCTAGTGTGCGTGTGTGTTACCTGCTGCTTTCTGCTGCCTCTCTTTTATCTTTAGCTTTATTTTTGGCTTAGTTTGTGCTGCTCGTTAGTCCCGAAGTGCGTGCTCATTTGGTCTGCTTTTGTTGACTAGACTGATTTCTGATTTGCCGTGTCTTTTGGTTTGTTTTTCTCCCGTTTTCCGCCGCCTCCGCTCCGCTCCTGTGCTGCAAAGGTGAGAAGTGACAGGGAAATGTAGAAAACAACAAATGGAAAGGAGACAGAGACGGAGAAGGTAAATTGCCTGGTTGAAAAGCTTTCAAACTGTAAGTGGCCAAGGGTAATTGTTTTAAAACCGTAAGTGCTTGTTGCTCGGCAAATTGAGTTAAGGCTGGGGAGAATACCAATAGCAATCTGATTGGATTATCACAGGAGCATGGAGCATGTCCATGTCCTCCTTGTCATCTTCCCCCTTTCTAATTGGAAAATTGCACGAAGGTCAAACCACACACACACACATTCGTATTATTTTGCTTGCATTTGTTTAGAGCGAAATATCTCGACGTGTATAAATCTACGTTTTATAAATAAATCGAATTAGTTGCGCCGGCAGAAGAAGCGCGTGCAGCAAAAACAACAACAAAGCATCAAAGCACCGAAAACGAAAGTAAGGCGAAAGGAAATTAAGGAGGAAGAGAAAGAGTGTGTTAAATACACCCACACACGCACACAAAGATTTGACCCAAATATAATATTTTCAACATATAACATTTTCCATTCCTTTTCCTATTTTTTTCGCTTTTTTTTTGGATGAACTCACTCTGGATACCAAAACACAACCTACCACACACACACACACACACAGGCGCAACCGCAAATAAACACGAAAAACAACAAACACAACAATGTGCCGTTTTGCAAAAATATTGCAGGACAGCGAGACAGGATCGCACTGCTCCCGGAATTACTAGCGGATCTCGAACGGAACGCTTACCAACCAAGCTGGCCGAGCTTTGTAATTGTTGTGCGACAGAACTTTTACGCCAACGTAAAGGCAAAAAATTTATTTTTTTTGCCGCTAATGCTTTTTGGCCCCAGCGTTGCCAGATGGCGTTGCTCTGAAAACACCGGCACGAGCGGTCCCACTAAAAGCGGGGGTTTGTGTCCTTGCTAAGTTGGACGGTCACACTCGGGAGGGTGTCGCGGCTAACATTAGTGATGGGAAAACATCGATGTTTAACAGAGTTGTAACAGAAAAAATGTAGATGGCGTGTTGGTATAACTAACATCTTAGCGATGGGCAAACATCGATATTTGCAAATGTCTCAATATCATCGGTGGGCCTGTCGACGTCCCACCACCTCTAGCCAGAAGAGAGACAAAAAACAGAGACAGAAACAGCGCAGCAACCAAAATAATAACAATTAATAATACTAAGTGTCCGCTAACGATATTACCCGAATAAAGGCAGGCGCTCGCTAGCAGTTTTTGACCAGCTAGCACTAGTTTTTTTTCCTTTTCGTTTTGGCAGCAGTCTCTCTTGGTTATTTTCTGTTTTTTTTTTCTGTTGCGACGCATAAATCGTCTTTAATCGATACACATATATATATATATATAAGTTAACGGGAGAGTACAACAACAACAAGGCCAGCGATTGCAGATTTAATGTCGCAGTTACTTTTTGTGCAGCAACAACAACAAACACAGTGGCAGTCGGCAGCACAACAGCAACAATAACAAAATCATAATCGAAAAACGACGAAAAAGAAGTAGAAAAAAATAAAACGTACGACGCAGCGCAGTCGTTGTGTCTGTATTGGTGCGTGTGCGTGTGTGTGTGTGAGTGCGAGTGAGCCAGCAATAGGGCTCTGCGTCGACGGCGGCAGCGGCAGAAGAAGAAGAAGCAGCAAAAAGTTCAGTTTTTTCAAACAAAACCCGAGCTCCGCAGTTGAGAACTTGCTGCGCGTTTCGAGGAGAGCTATTAATTAATTAGTAGAAGCCCAAAAATTAAGCACCCGCACTTGGAGGGCGTGGCAAAACAACAAAAAACCAGAAAATAAAGGGGGGCGGATAGAAAGAGAGGGGAAAAGCAAGACGCAGTTTGGAGACTTGACTTTTTTGTTGCTGCTGCTGCCGCCTGCAACAAACGAAGATAATAAAAAAGAGGAGCTCGAAAACAACAACAACAAGAAGAACACACCAAAAAGGAAATCAACAACAAAAGCTTGAGCAAGAGAGAGCGAGAGAGACATAGAGAGAGAGCGAGCAGCTAAAAACATATGATTTTTGTTTGTGTTGTTGTTTTTGCGCGCGCTCTGCGGAACGTGTGAGAAAAGTGGAACGAGCGAATGTGTTTCAGCTGCTGCTGATTCAGATTCAACCAACGAACAGCAACAACAACGCAAGTGGTAAGTTCTTCCTCTTCTCCTAGTTGTTGTTTTTGTTTGACGCGCAAAAAAAAAAAGGAAAACGAACAAACGAAAAGCCAAGAAAATCGTGTATATACATATATGAAAAATCAACCTCTATTTATGCAACTATTTGTTTATTGTTGCTCTGTCGAAATCACAGACGTGTAAATTGTGCAAACAAAGGCCAAGAATAGAGCGAGAAATAAGGGGGGAAGAGGCGAAGCAGTGAAAGGGAGAGAGAGCTGAAAATTTGTATTTGTACCACCAAGTATTTGCTGTTATTTAAATGTCAAAAGTAGTGGAAATTTTGTTTTGGCTGTGACGCGAAAAAAACAATATTTCAAAACACAAACAATGAAGGAAAAAAACACACAGATACACTCGCCTATATATGTATACAAGTGTGTGTATGTGCGCATTAGACGGGCAACAACAAAGCAGTGGAAACGAAACGAACTGATAGTGGAACACATTTGGGCACAGTGGTTCAAATTGAAATTTTATTGGGAAGATTTATATATTTTATAACATTTCGTTTTTAAAAATCTTAAAACAGGTTTTTTTTGTAGATCTTCAGTATTTTTTAAAAAGTTAAAAACTTTAATTATTTATTTAGTATATTAACATGTTAAATAAACATTCCACTGTGCGACGCTGCAGAGAGAGAGCAACAACAAAATTTCGTTGCAGCTGAGTTGCTGCAAATGCGTTTGTGTGTGCATTCAAGTGCATCTGGATGTGTGTTTGAGTTTTGTTTTCGTTTTCGGCTCTCTTCTCCATCTCTATCTCTCTCTCACTTGTGCTTTTCGACTTCTGTATATATTTTGATAATTGCTCTGCTTTTGGCTCTTTGTTTTCCAACTGTATTTAAAGGCAACAACAAAAACAAAAACAAATACAGCACCACTGGTCGTGTAATCAAAAAATAACAAAAATATTTGAATGACACAAATTGTTTTCGCTTCATTTACAAATTTAAAACGCACATTAAAAGTGACATTTTTCAATTGCCACCCCCAGTATCTTTTTGCTCTTCTTCTTCTCCGCCTCCCCTGGCCATTCTATGATTTTACCTAATAGAAATGTTTGCCAAAAAATCTGCCAATGTTTGGCCGAGTGGGTGGGTGTCATTGAAAATGAGCAGAAACACAAAAGCAGAGAAACAAAATATAAAAAAAGCGAAAATTGCATTCCGCCTGTCAGCACTACAGTGGGCTCTTTGTTCAGAACCACAAATTAATAGATTTAAAAAAAATTAATCTTGATATAAGGTTCCATTATGATCCCAGCAAAATATTGAAATACTACTAATTATCAATTTACAAAAATGTATAGTACGTCTTTTTTCAGATACTATTGTTTTTTTTTAATGATGAGATCTCCCTTACCTATAACATTACATTTCAGTTTTTTTAGTGCCACAGACGATAGTTCATCTCGAAAGAGTTCTACTGTGCCTATATGGCCTATAGGTTAGTTTTATCTACTCTAGACCAAGGGGTTCCTTTGTTCGCATCCAAGGACTGCCAAAGGTTGAGGGACGTGGTCGGGGACCCAGAAGCCTTATCATCTGATGAGGTGTACGGGGGCGTGTGCGACTGATATTTGTATTCCTCTTTAATCTGCTTCAATAGAAATTATTTCGCCCGTAATCTAGTGAAAATAATCAGCTGTGTGTGGGTTGATGAACTTGTGCTATATAGAATCTGTTTCACAGATACCTTATAAAGTAGCTATGTACGTGCAGCAAAGGGGAATAAAAATGCTAAAATTACCACATTTGAAAAACTTTTCTTTAAATTGACACGTAAAATGCACATATTTTTCTTGTACATTGCACATTCTAAATCTATATCCTATCATTTCGTGTGTGAACTAAAAGAAATTTTTGTTTTTGTACTGCAGGTATTTAATTTTTTTAGTTGCATTTAAGTTGCTGTTACTCACAGCCTAAAAAAACACGTTTTGATTACTAGAACTGATGAAATTGCATGTCTAATATCTAAACGGTGTGTGTTGGTATTTATAGTAACACCTGTTCGCGAATTGCAATCGTGTGCGAGTGAGCTATTGTTGGCTATCTTTGGGTATCGTAAAAGGAAACAAAGGAAAAAAGACTTGCTGAGATTTTGTCAAGTGGCTTTTGGCAATGGGCAGCATAAACAATGGGGCCCCCACCTAAAAAAAAAACATGCTCCCTCGTTTGGGGTTTCTCTTTTCCTTTTTGCATTCTCTTTCTGCATTTCTTTGGCCCGTTGAAATTGCATTGAGCCTGAGATTCGTTTATGCGGTGGCCGAGTTCCCGCTTGAACTTGCTCTGGAATTGATCGGGTGTCAAGGATTTGTGTAAACGAATGCGAGGGCAGGTACAGTTTTACTTCTAAAAAAGTAATCTTGACAAGTGAACATTTAAAAATTGAACATTTTGGAACGCAAATCGAAAAAGGTTTTACATGTTTCGATAATACATTTTTTTTTAAACTTTGCATTGACCCTAACTTTTATTACTCATACGTACTGTTGACTTCGATTAAAAATTTATTTTAATCTTAATGGCGTAGATTTTAACCAAACATTTGTTATTTTGCTCCACCTTTTTTACCAACTATTCCAACAAAATGAATAAATTGTTAATATATTTTTCTTTATTAATTCCAACTGGCATACGTGTCGTATGAGTAATATATTAGGTAACATTAGGACGATTAAACATCACCTAAATCTTAATCTTAATTAAAAGATTCTTAAATATGCATAATAAATTTTTAATGCCGATTTGTGTTTTAGAAGTTTGACTGTATTAACATTGAGGGGTCTTTCTCTTTCTCCCTCACAAAATTAATGCCGTTTGGATGCCTATTGCTGAACAAAGACAAATGCGTTACTTATGGTCGCCACGGGTGAGAGGGAGAGAGGAACAGCGAGGGGGCGGGAGACCATCTCTTTCTCGCACAAGTAGCCTCTGTGTGTGTGTGTGACATTGCTTGTTGCTATTACAGTTATTGTTTTTGTTTTTGTTGCGCGTGTGCCAAGCCAATTGAGGAATGCAGCGATGCAGCTGCTCTCTTCCCACCTCTACACCCCGCTTTGTGATACCGTTTTTTGGGGCTTAACCCTTAAGATCCCCCACCCCATCATCATACATATAAGAATGTTGTTTCGCTTGAGAATTTCGAGTACTTCAAAGTAATTTGGACCCCTTGCGAAAATCCTTTCTGGTATTTCGCAATTTTTACAAGCGTTTAATTGAATCATTACGCCTTTACAACACGACTTCGTGTCTTATCATTCGCCAATTCCAATACGGAATACTATATTTCATGTGCATATATATGAATATATATGTAGTGAATGTAATTACCTCATTTCTATCTATATGTGGCGAAATACTCGTTTAATCAATTGCCACCACACGTGGAAAAGTTTTGCAAACTGCATATACCCAGCAAATCGTTATTTGAGTAATCGTCTCTCGATAGGGATCGTTCACCCCCGCTGTCCTCTGAGCAGGTTGAATAATTAATGAATGACTGTAGTGGAGAAAGTCGAAAATTCAAAAGTATTTATTATGTTCTATAAAAACTAAAAAAAAAATTAAGTTGTGTAGGCCTTAAAAATTAGAGTTTTGGGTCCTATTCAGTTAAAATCATACAAATACATATTACAGCTAACATTAAAATTGATCAAAATATTGGTTTTATAACAATTAAAGTGTTAATTATAAAGGCCTAACAAATTCTTTAAAATATTATTCGCAGTTCTAAATTTTTTCGGGGTCATGTGGGTTAATAAGTTTTCCTTTTCTGGACAATTGTTGCAATATCGTCGTTTCCTCTTCTCTCTCAATTCCTTTTTCGATTCGCCAATTGGAATGGGGAGAAAGATCTTTGGCTTGGCTTAAACGGTTATTTCCAATAAATAGGGGAGACAGAGAGAAGAAGAAGAACAGCTTCTTTGTGTGGTGTTTGCATATTGCGTTTTGCTGGCGAAGCGGAACAGAAAACTAAAACTAGAAGCTAAAGCAAATGGCCTGATGATTTCTGCGTGACTTTGAGGTTTGTTGTTGGGGTTTGTGGAGCTTGTTTTGGTTTCGTGTTTGCAGTGTGAAAAAAACAACAACAAATATTGTTTTTTTCTTGATACGTTCAATTTGTAAGCGTATTTTGTTGTTGTTTTATTGCACTTAATTTGCGCCCCATGGAATTGAAATTGACAAAAGCGAAGGGGGGGACAAAAAGTAACCGAAAAAGTAAAATTAAAATAAAAGCAAGGCGTAGAGCGAAAAATACACGTAATGCGCTAATAAATTGGTAACAAGAGAGCGAAAAGGTGAAGGGGGTGGTGCAGGAGGTGGCAGTGGGTGGTGGGAGGTGGCTCTGTCCAAAGATTAAAGCATTTTGATTGAGACAAAGGGAAAACGGAACGAAATGGAATGACCAAAAGAAACTATGAAATTAGGGTGGACTTTAATTCGATGTTCAATCTACGGGGTTCTTTATCATATCACGCATACGACATGTTGCCATACATTTATTTATTTTATTAATGTTAATAAAAATAATCTGGAATACATGTCATATGATGATTCTATCTTTAAAATGTTAAATCAAGCTTATATCTTATTATTGCCTTTACAACCAGTTTTAAGGTGAATTTCAAGTTGTTTTACTTTAGCTGTGTTGTGCAATGAGTCAACGCACATAATAAATAATAATGACATGCAGAAAAGACAACAAAAGGCTAAGGCAACTATCATCAAGAGATCTTTAAACTATGTACACACAAGTTAATTTTCCACACATTCGGTCAAAGGTCTCTTGTCCGCCAGCTTGGGTTCACCCTAAAGAGAGTGATGGGAGCGGGGGGAGCTGCATAAGTGAGAGAGTGTTCAATTTGTTTATTTATTGTTTTTGCTTTCTATTTGCAGTTGACAACAAGAGAGAGCCAACGAGAGACAGAGAGCGAGAGAGTGAGCGGGAGCGAAAGAGCAGGGGAAAGCAAGAACCGATCAGACGCAGTGTCTCCAGTAGCATATACCCACTGCCCACTGCCAGCCCCACCCCGCCCCTCTGTCCACTGACCAGTCCAGTGTGGAGGCACTGCATCATTGGCAGCAGCTGTGGTAGCAGCTAGAAGAGGAGGAGCGATTCCAGGAGCGGCCATCTCCCCCCCTCCCGCAGCCGTCGTCGTCGCATCATGTCCGCGGATTCGCCACGCCGCCATCCCTCAGGCGTGGTCGGTTCCGGTTTGGGCTCCACATCCGGATCCATTTCCGGTTCCGGCTCCGCTGGAGGCAGCAGCAAATCCGGCACCGCCGTACCCGCCATTGTGCCACCGCAAACAGTCTCGGATCGCTCGATTCTCGACTCGGCCATTGGCTTCATCAACGATGTGACTTTGGCCAACCAGCCGGTGCAGGATCCCAAGGACACCATCACCTGGGCCCGCTTCGAAACGTGTGCGGATGTCAGCGATCCGCGTTTCGGTGACGACTGGGAACTGGAGGGCAATGCGGCGCCGCCACTGCTCCTCATCCTCGGCTACGGCCTGGGCGTCCAGGTGTGGGCCATCCCAGCGAATGGCGAAGCGGTTGAGGTGCTATCCTGGCGTCACGGCGTCGTCACTGCCCTCCGGGTGCTGCCCACGCCGGCCACGGCCGCCGCTCTGGACGAGAATGGCCGGGCGGACGAGCCGGTGGATGCCTTTGCCGAGAAGCGTCCCCTGGTGGCGTTCGTCGATGGAGGCAGTGCAGCGGCGAGTGGTTTACTTTCCGGCAATCCAGGATTGGGTTTGGGCGGAGGCGGCGGTGGCGGTGGAATCCCCACAGTTGGCGGATCCGTTGGAGGAGCTGGCGTTTCGGCTGCCGCCCAATTCAGTGCCGTGAACTTCATGTCCCTCAAAACGGGCGTCCAGGTGAAGACGATCAAGTTCAAGAACGCCGTGCTGGACATTCAGGCCAATCGATCGGCGGTGGTCATCACGTTCCACGAACGGATCGCCGTCTTCGATGCGCGAACGCTGGAGGACCGCCTCACCATCACCACCTGCTATCCCAGTCCGGGGTGAGTGAAGCTAGAAGCTTTTAATTCTTTAAATATAACTTTTTTTCTTGACAGGATCAATCCCAATCCCATTGCTTTGGGACCGCGCTGGCTGGCCTATGCGGAGCACAAGTTGCTGCACTCCAAGCGCAGCGGCGGCGGCTGCGATGGCGAGGGCGTTCCCAGCTACACGGCCACCGTGCTCAATGCGGCCAAATCTTTGGGCAAGGGTCTGCGGGAGCTGGGCGAGCAGGTGGCCGCCGGACTGACGGGCACCACCGCCGGCAGCGCCGGCAGCTCCAAGAGCAGCAGCTTCGACTCGGCCAGCGGCGGTCCGGATGCCAAGCAATCGGGTGTGGTCACCATTATCGATGTGAAGGTGAGTTAAAGCGCTGAAATTCCCTCTTTGGATCCCAAAACTCATCTAATTCCTATTACAGCATCCTGTTAAGGACTACAGTCCCACGTCGGGCACTCCGCTGAGCTCCACGGGCGGCTCGCAGGGCGGCGGCGATCCCATCGTTGCCCACTTTGTGGCCCACAGCGAGGCTCTGGTGGCCCTGGAGTTTGACAGCTCCGGCATGCTGCTCCTGACCGCCGATCGGCGGGGCCACGACTTCCATGTGTTCCGCATTCAGCCGCATCCCGTTGGCCCCAGCCTGGCCGCCGTCCACCATCTGTACGTGCTGCATCGCGGCGATACGAGCGCCAAGGTGCAGCACATCGCCTTCTCGCTGGACTCGCGCTGGGCTGCCGTGTCCACGCTGCGCGGCACCACCCACGTCTTCCCCATCACGCCCTACGGCGGCGCCATGGGCGTTCGCACGCACACCTCGCTGCATGTGGTCAACAAGCTGTCGCGCTTCCATCGCAGTGCCGGTTTGGGCGCCGACGGGCGCTCCAGTTCGCCCATTTCGCACTCGGAGAGCACGACGTTTGTGCAGTCGCTGCAGCCGTATCACAATCCCACCCTGCCGCCGTATCCGCGGCCGTCGGTGGTGCAGCCACTGGCCCAGCTGCGTCAGCCCTTCACGCTCGGCTCGCCGCCAGGATCGGCGGGCCTGGGCGGTGGTGGTGGCGTGGGCGGCGGCGGTGGCATGAGCAGCGGAGTGAGTTCCGTTGGCCACGGAGGCGTTGGCGTGGGCAGCAGCAGCCAAAGGCAGCGACAGCGGCTCTCCTCGCTGTCCGATGACAGCGGGAAACCACTGAGCGTCTGCTCCATTTTCGCCAAATCGCGCTCCTGGCTGCTGGAGCCACCGATGGCGACACGAGAGCAGCCGCATCGCGTCCAGCGCAAGGCGGTGGACTCGCTCTTCGTGATGGCCGGACACGGGGCGCTCATCCAGTACGATCTGGACACAAAGCTAGCCTCACGTGAGTTACTCCTTAGAGCTTTTATTATACCCGTTACGCGTAGAGTCCGTCTGTCCGTCCGTATGAACGCTGAGATCTCGGAAACTACAAAAGCTAGAAGGTTGAGATTTTCCACACATATTCTTGGGCTTGCTACGCAGCGCAAGTTTATTTCAGCCGAGCGCCACGCCCCCTCTAACGCCCACAATCATCCACTAACGATCTTTAAAGATTTCCGAAAAGTATAAATGCAATTTTGTTGTATATATTTATACCTATCGAAATGTAGAAGACATTTTTCAAATCGGACCATTCATTAAAAAGTTATACCCAATCAAAAATGTTATATATCCATCTCCCTCGCACTCCCTTTGGCCGAGTGACGGGTATTAGATAGTCGGGACACCAACCCGACTATAGCGTTCTCTTTTGTTTATATACTAAATATCGAAACGTTGCAGATGTTGCCAAAGAGAAGATTTGTGATGACACGCCCATCGAGCTGGAGGTGGAGGCCCGCGCCCAGTGGAATCTGGGGCGGCGCAAGGATGGATCTCAAGAAATCGCACCACCGCTGACGCTGGACAACTGGCTGATCAAGGATCGCCATGGCAGCCTGCTGCAGGACAGCACCCATCATTTCGACGAGCCGGACGAGCGGGCCGAGAGCTGGCTGGCGCAGGTGGAGATCATCACGCACGCGGGTCCGCACCGCCGGCTGTGGATGGGTCCGCAGTTTGTCTTCAAGAACTACAATACGCCCAGCGGGTGAGGGAGGATCTATAGCTTAGATATTTCTTATAGTTTATAACGAATTTATCTTTCCCCTTCCAGTTCAAATCTGAACCATGTCGATGCAGAGGCGGTGGAGATTGGCGTCACCAAGACGACGACCACCACGCTGCCCTCGACGGCAGCCGCTTCGTCGGTTTTGGGAGGCGGCAAGGATCGCTCCAGTCCGCTGAACATGCCGCTGAATGCAGCCACTTCGGTGGGAGGATCGGGCATCGGCAGCTCAGCGGTGACGGGACGCAGCGGTGCCGGAGTACCGGTTCTAATCGAATCCGGATCATACAGTAAGAATACGATATAGATATAGCTACTTGATCTAACTAGAGTTTTGTATGCAACAAAAATAGGCAGCATTGAGCAGAGTCCCAAGTTAATGGATCGCTTCCGGCATGGTCACCTGGATTCGGACTACGGCCATGGCGACACTCGTCTTAAGGAGGATCTGGCGGATGCCATGCGAGAGTCCCCATCCACGGCGGCGGCGCGACGTGAGACTTCGGGTGAGTGGCTACTTAATCGTTATCCCTCAATCGTCCTGGATAGATGTACACATAAATATCGCATGTTGTGCAAGACAAGATTGGAATGCTAACCGATGATCCTGGGTTGAGTGGCTTGCTGGTGTGGTTCTGGACGGGATTAGCGTTCCGTTTTGACCATGCCAGCGAGTGGATACCCGGAATCAAAGGCATCCTCCTTGATCGTTAGCCGATTCTCGATGTCTTCACAAGTCTGTTTATTAATTGTCTACGATCTATACAAACGTTTTATGTTTTTTTTGTTTTTTAAATATTTATATATATATATTCTTACGTTTTTTATTTCGAACGCTTTCAAAATGAAAATGTTTAATTCAAAATATTTTTGGTGGTCAAACAAAAGAAGAAAAAAAAAGATGTGTATTTTAATATATTGATTATAAAACACCACGAAATTGGCATTGGTTGTTGGTTGTTGATAATGATGATGAACTATGATGATGATATTATGCTGATGATGATGATGTTATAGCCATCCCCTCCCACCTCTCACCCTGCATGATCCTCTTACTCAACTCTCTCATATCACTAAGCTTTCTCCTCATTCCTCATCCATTTACATATCTCCCTTTCTCTATATATATGTGTGTGTGTGAGCGTGTGTATTCAATGGTGTAAGTGTGTTGGTGTTTTTTTATATCCTTAGTTGTTGAAATTTTTATTTTTCCAGCCGGAACACAAAAATCGCTTATGCAAATTAACAATGAACTTTTCTTTGGTGTTTTCGTTTAGCCGTAAAATGAGATACAACTAAAATTAATCTATTTCAATTTTAATGACAACTAAATTTAAGCTAACAACATTTTTGTCACAGCAGAGTCCCCTATCCAAAAGAAAAACCCACCAATACTACCTACCTCCAAAAGAATTCTTCGGCAAGACATTATATTTACACATCTACTTTTAACACTTCTTTGCCCCATTGGTCGCTGTTAATCCTGTCGTGCACTTAACCCCCTGGGATGAGATCGGACTGATCGGATTAATGTATTTACATTTAATCCCGATCCTGTCTGATTTCCCCTACTGAAAAAAAATTAAACAAAATTGCCTCTACAGCTTTTCTTACCACGAAGCAGCACAGCAAATCATTTATCAAACTCACCATACTTTTGATCTTTTCCGCACTTTTTATACTTTTTGGACACCTCTTATTACATTTAACCCTTATCATTATTATTTTTCAGTTCAGTATTTCAAACTATTTTTTAAAATTGTCTACCATTGTTTTGCTTTTTCACCACACATCCTTTCACCATAAATTTCGCGTTCTCTTCACCACGTTTTGTGTAATTTGCACCTCGATTCTTGAATCTTTCACCACATGGTTGCATTTTAATCACCTCTATGCACTTTTCACCTCGGTGCTTCGCCGCTTCCTCTTCTTCTTCTTCTGCTTCACTCCTTTTACGGTTGCCCCTTTTCGTCCTTGTCTCTTGTGATTCGTTTAATACACTTTTGATTTTTATATTCGTTTGCTAAAAATGACGAAAGGAAATTTGTGAACCAAAAGTTTCATTGCACGTGCGAGTGAGAAAGCCATAGACTGATTGGGGGCGAGTGAGATGGAGAGAGAGGAAGAAAGCGAGGGAGGGAGAGAGAGAGAGAGAGAGAACGGTTGAGAGGAGAAAGCACATTAATCTACATGAATCTTTTAATAAAAAGCCAAAGCCATAAAAATTTCGAAACCGCAATTCAAAATTCACGATAAAACAATATTCCAGTTTCTTTATTATTTCCCAAAAAAAAATCAATGTCACGCTATTTTCTTAACTTTAATTTAATTTAATTCTTTTCGTTTTCACACTAAAACAAAAATCAAAAAATTCCAAATAAAACAAAACTGACAGATATTTTCGTTTTTCATTTCTTTTAATTTGCCCAAAACAAATATATATATTTACAAAGTTATACTTTTCTGTTCCACGTTCGATTTTCCTTTTTGTTTTGAGTGTTTTCCGCTTCCTTTTCGATCGATCAACTGCTCGAAAAAATACCAATATTCATAATATTTCACTGCCAATAAATAAAAACCAAGCTTAGCTAAAATATTCAAGAAAAAAAAATAAGAAATATATGCAACAAATAGAAAATAACGCTAAAATGTATTTTCCAATTAAACATTTTCAAAACTTCGAATCAATTTCGAAATCAAAATTCGCCTTTGGCTTTTTGTTTTCTGTTTCCTGTACGAACCCAAAATGCGCTTTTCTCATAATTTGTTTTCTCTTCTATTTCTCTTTTTTTCTCCGCTCTGTATTCTGTGTATCCTGTGTGCCCCACCGTTGTTGCCCCGCCCGCAGCTGCCTCCGCAGATCCCGCAGCTCCGCCTCCGTGTGGCGATCAGCACCACCTGGCCACCGGTTCCTCGCCATCGCCAGCGGATCTCCTGGCCGCCGGCGGCGGCGGAAGTTCGTCCTCGAATTGTGATAATGCCTGCTATTACGATGCCCTCGCCGAGCACGAGAGTCTCAACGATCTGGACGAGGTGGCCGAGGATCATCATCCGGATACGGATACGCATTTGCACTCGATGGATTCCATCAACGCCCTGGCCTCCGTTCTGCCCAACATCTGCAGCTATTCGCGCGTGGAGAAGATGGTCAATCCGCTGGGCACCGTAACGGATCTAAATGCGGGAATCTCCGGTGAACTACAGACGGATATGCTGGACGAGGTGGTGGGCCAACTGGCGGCCGAGGAGACGGTGATCCATGAGAATTGCGACGAGGCTCTCTTCCGGCCGGTGGTGGCCATCTTTTGCAGTGATCCCGTCGAGCGGCAGAAGCTCCTGCAGAAAAAGGATCCCCAGACGGACGAGGCTATGGCTGCGGAATTGGAACTGCAGCAGGCCAGTTGCCAACCGCCTGTGGTGCTGGTTAACAAGCTGATTGTACCGGTGATTGCCAAGGAGGTGGACGAGGTGCTCGTCCAGAAGGAGAAGCAAAAGTCGCAGAAGTCGCAAAAGGCGCAACAGCAGCAGCAACAGAAGAACCTACGATCCTTGGCAGCTGCCGAGGATGCGGCGCAGGCGCAGAGATTCGCGGAGCTTTCGCATCTCAACAAGCCGAAAAGTAACACCAATAACAACAATAAAACTGCCAGCCAGAAGAGTGGTAGTGGCACCTCCGAGGATGAGGCCACCAATGCCACGATCGCAAAATCAGCGAAGAAGGCCAAGAGTAACAAGCAAAAGACCAGAAAGCCAGAGCAGGAGAAGATCGTAAAGGAGAAGGAGGAGGTTATGAAGGAGGTGGAAATCCAAGAGGAGGAGCAGCTCTCCGAAGCGGAATCCGATCATGCAGACAGTCTGTTGGCCAACAAGAGCAGCATTGCGGCCGTTATGGTGAGCAGTGCCAGTGCCCAGGGATTGAGTCTGCATGTGGAGATGAGTGCGCCGGATGCCCAGGATGAGGATGAGGAGGAAGAGGAAGAGAAAGAGGAGCGGGATACCGAGGAGGAGCCTCCAAAGGCGGCCAAAAAGAAGCAACAGCCAGGAGGAGCAGTAGCCACCATGACAATCGACAAGGAAAAGGAGAAGACCAAGGAAAAGGAGCTAAAGCTAAAGGAGAAAGAGAAGGAGAAGGAGAAAGAGAAAGAAAGGGAAGCAAAGCTCAAGGAGAAAGAAAAAGAAGAAAGGCTGAAGCTCAAGGAAAGAGAAGAAAGAGAAAAGAAAGAAAGAGAACGGGAAGAAAATCTAAAGGAGGAAAAGATCAAGGAGAAACAAAGGGAAGAAAAGCTGAAGGAGGAGAAGGAAAGGGAAGAAAGGATCAAAGAAAAGGAAAGGCAAGAAAAAATCAAGGAAAAGGAAAGAGAAGAAAGAATCAAGGAAAAAGAGCGCGAAGAGAAGCTTAAGGAGAAGCAGCGTGAAGAAAAGCTCAAGGAAGAAAAGATCAAGGAGAAGGAACGGGAAGAAAAATTAAAGGAAAAGGAAAGAGCTGAAAAGATCAAGGAGAAGGAACGGGAAGAGAAACTCAAGGAGAAGGAAAGGGAAGAAAAGATCAAGAAAGAAAGGGAAGAGAGACAGAAGGAAAAGGAGAGAGAAGAGAAGCTCAAGGAGAAAGAAAGGCAAGAGAAGCTCAGAGAGAAAGAGCGTGAAGAGAAGCTCAAGAAGGAAATGGAAGAGAAGCAAAAGGAAAGGGAAAGAGAGGAGAAGCTCAAGGAGAAAGAGAAAGCCGAGAAGCTCAAGGAGCTTGAAAGAGAGGCCAAGCTTAAGGAGAAGGAAAGAGAGGCCAAGCTCAAGGAGAAGGCGGAGAAAGAGAAAGTGAAGGAGAAGGAAAAGACCCTCGAATCCCCCCTCCCGGCAGCGGTGACCAGTCCCTGGAGAAGAGTAGCCGACGAAACTCCAACCAAGCTGCCCGCCGTTCAGGATTACCCCAGCCTGGGCAAGAAGCCCGCCAAGGCGAGTCCCGAAAAGAAGCGGGATGAGAAGCTGCTGCCGGGTCTCACCACTCCCCCGAAGGAGGAGGTCAAGGACACCTTCGAGGACTTCCTGAGCGGCCTGAAGCCACTGGAGGCCCTGCCACCGCTTCCAGCTCTCGAACCCCTCGAGGTCAAGGACGATTCGAAGAAGGAAACCTTGAGCCTGATCAATTTCGAGAGTCCGCTGCAGGAGAAGTCGGCGATCCCGCGAAATATATCCCCACCACCGCGCGGCTTCACCGAACAAAATCTGATCCTGGCCCTCTGCGGTTCCCTGCACTACGAAAACGAACAGGAGCGCGTAAGGGAAGCAGATCTGGAGGTGGTAGCCACACCAGAACCGGCGTACATTACCCTGGATACGCTGTCCCTGCAGAAGTCCACCTCCACATCGAATAACTCCTCGGGTTCCGAGGAGATTGTCATCATGGAGGAGCCCGTCAAGAAGCTGAGCAAGAAGCACAAGCGACTGAAGCAACTCCAGTTGCAGCAGCAGCAAAGGGAGCGGGAAAGGGAGCCCGACGACGAGGAGCTGCGTCCTCTGATCAGCATCAGCATGTGCGATTCGCAGCTGGAACAGCCTGCCAGGTCAGCTGCCGACGAGGATGAGGCAGGCGATGTTGAGGAGACGGAGCCCGAACCCGAACCCCAACCTGAATCACTGCCCGAGGATCTGCTGCACTTTGGCAGCAGTGGCGTGGCCACCAATGCCACCAGCGAGGACAGCGAAGGACCCGTGCCCGCCACCACATCCGATGACAACGTGGTCTACGGCAATGCCGCCGCCGCACCGCCGCACAAGCTCAAGACCAAGAAGCTGGAGCACAAGATCAATCTGATAGCGGCCATCGAGGCGGCCACCTCCTCGTCCACGTCCTCGGCGGAGGAGAGCAGTGTGGAGACGACGGTTCATCCGGCGGATTCGACGGGTCTGGGTTTGGGTTTGCAATCCCATTCGCCCGGCGGAGGAACTAGTTCTGGTAACCTGACCACGGGTGCTGCTGCTGCCACGACTGCTGCTCTAAATGCTGCCGGCGGCGGCGGAGGAGGCGTTACCTCCGTGGGCGTGGCCAGCCCGCCGAGTGCCACAAAGAAGAAGACGAAGCGACGCAAGAGATAAGAATTAGCGATTTGTTTGCTGTGTGTCTTTAGCCTGGTGGTGCTGTGGCATCTGTACGCCAATCGGCAGGACGGAGCACCCACTGCCCATGCGCTCCAGCAGCAGCAGCAGCAGCCGGAGGATCATGGAGTATCGGAGCAGCCAGGACAACCTGCTGACAGCCAGAACAATCGCATCCTGAAGCAGGAGGAAGCTGATCAGAAGGTGAAGTAGGACAGCAGCAAACGAGCAACAGCAATTCGAAATCCATGGACAACCAATGGAAAACAACCACGACAGAAGATGACTCTAGATTCTTAATTTTTAGCTGTGTGCAAGAAGTAAATCATTTCAGTAACCAACCACAAACCACAAAAACCAACAAAAAAAAAAACAACAAAACAAAAAACAAAACTCTGCAAAAAAAATTGTGATTTATCGAAAAGAAAAACAAAAAGTTAGTTATAATGCATTAATTTAAAGCGAAAAAACAAACAAAAACAAAAACAAAACGACTGTAGCTGTTCGTTTAGACAAAAAACATACATATAAACAAATGAAAGGAAAAGCGACAAAAAATATTTAAATACTAACCGATTTTTAAGTGCAAAGTTATATTGTTAGCTATACATTTCTAGAAAATATGAATACAACAGAACCTATATATAAACGACACCCATTTATATATATATATATATATTACAATATATAAATATTTGAAAGAAAGTGGCCTAAACGTAAGCACACAGATAATGTATCAACTAATGCTCTCAAATTGTACATAAAAGGCGCCCGAAAATTCGCTCAGTGCGGAAATCGAAATTTGTAAAATTGAAATCCTGCCCCCTAGCTTACACACAAACACACACATATGCAGCTAAAGCTTGCAGGACACACAGTTGGAAGTTAATGGTTAAATAAATACGCAACCCCAATTTTATCCATAGAACGATTCTCCCAAGAAAACACACACACTTTCCTGCCCAAAATCCAACTGAGTGTAACCTATTGCAAAGCATCTGATGACTAAACCACACTGATTATAATTATAGTACTAACTGTCCAATGTCACAATTGTTTGAATTCGTTTTTAGGCTTTGCTTTCGTTAAGTTTTCTCCATACTCGTTCAGGTTTCCTCTAGTTTCTCCCACAC
Organism: Drosophila takahashii; assembly: GCF_030179915.1. NCBI lineage: Eukaryota > Metazoa > Arthropoda > Insecta > Diptera > Drosophilidae > Drosophila > Drosophila takahashii. Next base: position 12,357,630 of record NC_091683.1, read on the forward strand.
TCAAGCTCAAGGTCTCCTTTCTTAAAATTTTTTATTATTTTTTTTTGTTTCTTTGTTAATTTATTACACTTTTTAGAAATTGTCTCTTGTGTATGTGTTTTTTTCTATTTAAAAGATTGTAAAAAGTGAGGAAATCAATTGTTTTCTGTATATATATGTATATCGTATAAAAATTATATCTAACTCGCAGTATTTATGATTTACGTTTGAGAGATGGATGAAAAAAAAGGAGGCAAGGAAATCGCTAAACACTAAAATTTAATTTAATTAAATGATGTATGATTAAATAAATGCAATTTTAGTTAAAACAACAAAGCTGGCTAAAAAGTGTTCTTACTGGGTTTTTGGATCTTTAATATGCAAAATGGTTTCATTGGGATCTTCAAAATTTAATGAATATGAATTATTCAATTAATTATATTGTAAGGGACTAAAGCAATAATATTTCGCAATTAAAAACTCTAAAATATTTCAATAATTTCAAAGTGAAATTTAGACCTATAGATAAATGTTTATAACTATATGACTAACTATATTTTGTTTTTTTTCTTAGGCACCTATTTTACCACGGATCAGCTGGATGGCTTGGCCCACAACAACAACAACAACATCAACAACAACATAATCCCAACCAAAGGCAACACGATGAATCCCAATGCGATGCCGAACAACAAGGGCCAACAGAAGCCGGAGGTCACAGATGCCGGGGACTATCCCATTCGCCATTCGTTCGGCGATCACGGCGAACTCTCGACGGTGGTCAACATCGAGGTGTTCGACGATCAGTTGAGCCTGAGCAGCATCAGCACCAACAGTCGCCTCTCGCTGGAGGGACCGCCGTCGCAATCGTCGCCTCCACTCAGCCTGACCAACGGCCAACTGATGGACACCAATCTGATGCACTTCAGCGAGAGTGCGACTGCCACTGGAGTGCCGCAGAGAGGCGGCGGCGGTGGTGGAGGAGCCCGTTTCGAGGTGGATAGAGAGGACGATGACGACGAGGAGGCGGAGGAGGATGAGCGGGAGGATCGCCAACTGGGCCGGCGGAATTTGTGAGAGTTAATGCAGAGGGCGGGCCTCCTGGGCGGCCAGCTCCAGTTGCGACGCATCTGCGCCCAGCTCTTCAGTCCGCGCGCCGTCGAGGATCCCTAGACTTAGCTTTTGGTGCTTGCTCTACCCATTCTCTGTATCTGTATCTCCATGGGCCTCTGCCTCGGTATTCGTATCTGTATCTGTGTCTCTGACGAGCTATTGTAGTTTAATTTTGTCTGTTTTGTTAAGTCCAAGTAGTCGATAGTTGATATCCGGAAGCGTTCCTGCAGCCATCTTTTTTTGATTTTTACAAAACCACACAAAGCCCCGCCCTTGAAAAAAAAAAACTAAAATGTGAAATGCCAATGCAATAAAAAAGTAAACAAATTCGTGTGAAAAGATATATAAGCATAAGAAATAGATCAGATCAGACCTCAGCTGAATGCCGTGATATTTAAAATAAAATTATAAAAAAAAAAAAAACAAAGTAAATGAAAGAGGAGCGTAGAACGAACGAGAGGCGAAATACAATACAATATTAAAAATATATATATATATATCTAGAGATCGAAAGGCGCATAAAGCAAACACAATGAACCACAAAATATGAAATATGTAATAGCATAGAAACTCCATCTACTTACCCTAGACTAAAGAAGAAAAAGCTCCTTAAGCCCAAATTCGAGAAAGTTTTCACCTTCTTTCGATTTGATTATTTTTCCAATTTTTTTGTACCTTAATTAAGTAGGAATTTAGTTTTGTATACTTTTCTATGTAAACCAATGAAGTCCAGTTCAATGGGAATGATTTAATATTAAACAATTATTATGTGTACACAGACCTCCTCTCCCACAGTTGTGAAATCCCCTAACATTTAGCTACCTGTAAAGCTAACGAATTCCAAGTCTTAATTCTGCCTTCAGCATTCACACTTTTGTTAGTTCTTCGATTCTAAAGCAAGAATTCATTCCAAAATACGAAATCAAAAGCTCACACGCAAACCTTAACGTAGAATCAGTAATGAAGTTGCCGAAATAGATGAGAAAAATGAAACATATCCATTTACAGATATAAATACTAATTATAGTATAAATATTATTCCCACATTGGTGCATTATCGACATCCCAAAACAAAAGTCTTAAGAAAACAGTTCAAACTTCATGGCGAAACATGCATAAATATATATTTTTATAAACGTTGAACGATGATCTACACATTTATATATTATAGATGAGCATACTGAAAAATCCCATCCCGAAAATAATCAAAAATCAATCACAGATAAGCAATGAGAATTTGCTCTCATTGCCGCTTCCTGTTTCCACCTAAGAAAAATATGAAAGAAAAGAAAACTGAGGTCGCTGAAAATAATCATAGATAAAAAACATACACACACACGCATACTGCTGGCCAGGTTGAGGTTGTGGATATAGAAGATTGAAGATTTTATATAACAGAAGCGAGGATGGAAGATTTATATGGAAGGAGAAACAGACATAAACATATTTTTTATACTTGCAACTATCGTCTTCACTTTGTGTTTCGATTTTCAAAACGTTTTTAGCCAACTAAGTCTACGGATATGACTTCGCATATATACCTATATATATACACACTACATATAGATACGCAAATTGGCAGACAGTTTACTTAAAACCTATATCTACATATACGAGTATATATACCTACATATATGTGGCATCTTATCCCGATGTTCATTTCATGTCGTCGCATGCCTTTCCCCTTAGTTAATCGAAAGTTACACAAATCAAAAGCTTAAAAAACAAAAAAAAAAACTTTTTTAATTCATTTGTATAACCGAAAGTGTCATAGAATTCATTTTGAAAGGTCGATTTTAGAATTGATCTTACCATATAATATAATAAATGCATAAACTAAAAAAATTCAAAATAAACTGTGTTTTTAATAGGTTTTGGCAGTGGCGGATCTAGGATTTTGTTGTGGGGGGTGATATAAGAATGCCAAGAAGAATTAAATGCCAATCGACTAGAAATTTAATAACGAATTCAGAAAGGATCAATATTTCCATTGTTTACGGTCAAAAAACGATTTTTTTTTTGTTAAAAATTGGGATCTGATTTTTTGCCAAAAAATTTAATTTTTTCTTTATGTTTTTTTGCTGTAACTTGGCCAAAAATGGTACTACACCAAAAATACATACTGTTTTGAACAGATAACAAATTAATAAATAAATCCACAACACTTTCCGTGTGATTTTGAAAAAATAAAATTTTCGCCAAATTTTCAATTTTTTTATAAGGGGGTACATCATGATTTTTTGCGAAAAATGTCAAAAAAATAAAATGTCCAGGTTTAAATGCCAATCGACTGGAAATTTAATAACGAGTTCAAAAAGGTATGACAATCCATATTTGGATCAATATTTCCATTGTTACGGTCAAAAAACAAATTTTTTTTGAGGAAAATTGGGTTTGGTAAAAATATGAATTTTTCCTTTTTGTTTTTTTGCTGTAACTTTGCCAAAAATGGTCCTACACCAAAAAAACATATTTATTTTAAATTGCTTTATTTGTTAAAAAAAAGAAAATGAAGTCGCGAAACAATCATTGTTTTGGCTGGAATAGGTGGGTTGGATTTTCATATATTAAGTGTTAAATATTTAACCGCTGCGACGGGTGCGCCTGAGTTTCCTGGTCTTGGTCTTGGTGGTCTTCGTCTTCTTGCTCTTCTTGTCCTTCGTGTCCTTATTGCTCCTCTTGGTCTTCTTGGTTCTCCTCAGACCAGCCCCTTTCCTCACGACCTTCCAATGGCTCGTGTGTTTTTCCTTCTTGGATTTGGAGGACTCCGTGGTGGTGGTGGTGGGTGCCACAGTGGTAGTCGTAGTGGTAGTTGTAGTTGTGGTAGTTGTCGCTGATGTGTCCGATGTTGTCGAAGATGAGGACGATGAGGAAGATGCCGGGGTGGACGAGCTGGACGTACTGGTTGTGGGGGTTGAGGTGCTGGCCGTGGGCGTTGAGGAGGATGCAGGTGTCGATGCGCCATGGGCCACCGCCAAAAGGCAGGCGAGGATCAGTACGCAGAAGAATCGCATCTTGTTGTGTGCGGGGGCAGTGGAGCTCTAAACTGTGCCTTCTGAAGAATTTCGAACAGGCTTTTATAGGTGGCTATCCAATAACATCCAGTCAGCATCCAACTGCCTGAAAAATGGATTTCTATTTGTCGCGAGCAAATACCTTTATCTCCTCGTTCTCCGGTCTCCAGATCTATGCCTTTGTTGCTTTGTCTTTCGATATTTGCCGAAAAACACGCTTAGAATCCGAATTCGTGTTCACCCCAGACACATAATTGGCACTATTTGCCAAAACCCCAATCCGAGGGTTAGTGTTCTACGCGTAATTAAAGAATTGTCTAAATTCCGAAACAATGGTACGATATCTCATGCAGATGTGGGCTCTGTTTGATAGTTCTGTTTTATTCTAAGATTGGCAATGTTTGGTATTGGTTATATAACAAAGAACATACAAAGTGCGTGCAAAAATTTAAAGTTTTCTAATTATCAAATTTCTAATACGTGTTAAAAATTATACCGAAAATATTAGAAATATGAAAAAAGGATGTTATCTTTGATGATATTAATTGATTAAAATCTTTTTTCGCCATTCTATAATATACGTTGATAAAAAAATACATATGTAGAAAATATTACAAGGGTTATAAGATAGAAGATTATGGCTTAGGGCGTATTCTTCATATTTATTCTCCCACAAACATACTCTAAATCTAGTTTAATTTATTTGCAGACATTACGAGGTCAAATCGTCTGGCAAAACAAGGTCAATGTCACTGACCAGTGGAAAGTGGAACTACACTTAAAAAAATAATCTTAAGTTTATAAAATAGCTATAATATAATTACTTAGTACTTTTAAAATTATTTCACAGATTTCTAGATTTATTGTTTGATTTTATAAACTATAAAATGTTATAAATATTTGGTCTCTGTAGTTTATTATTAGATCATTTCGTTAGCATAATATCATCAATCATTGTACAATCATTAATGATTGATGGAGAAGTCGACTACTGCACAAATCCCTTGAAAGAGTCTCGATGTTTCGGTTGATTGATTAGGTCAGTGTAGGCTTAAGCCAGAAACCACATCTAATGTCATTCGCTATAGTTCAAAGGCAAAAAGATGTCAACTTGCCGTGGAGCCAAGTGAAAGTGCAAGTGTTTTTGGGCTTCGTGCGTCTAGTGAGCAAAGATTTGCCAAACTTTTTCCTCTTCCAGAAGCCGAGGACAAATAAATATTTGTGGCCAAATATGAATGATATGAATATCGCACCGCAGCACTCGACAATGGCCTCTTTTGTTGAATTAAGTGTTCCCATTGTGCGGTGACTTTGCTTTGGCTCAGGGTTGCCAGGCTGTTGGCAGTGCTTCCAACGGGGTTGTCTTAAGCTTATCCCCAATCTGTTGACCTATGACCTTTTATAAGGGTTTATTTCTTTAACAAGGCTATTTACTTTTTACAAAAATGTGTATTACAATTTGGAGAGGAAAAGAGAGTAAATAAATATCTTCATATTAAAAAAACGTAATATTTATATCATATTTATTTGATAAAATATTAGTCACACTTATTTTAAATATTTTCTCCTTAAAAAAAATTTCATATAAAAAAAAATGTTAAATTTAATTTTTATTAAATGAGTTTTTTTATTAGTGTACATACAGTCCATATTCTTCTTAGATTAAATTTAAAAAAAATCATAAATTATAAATAATTTTTTTGATTTGTCGCCTTACTTCACATTATAAAAGTTCAACGGTCGACTGTTTAAGGCAGCTCCTTATTTGTTTTTGTTATAGACGCAGGTCGCCGGTTAATTCGATAATGGCACCCCATCATTCCAGAGTCACGCCAACCTGCATAAGCTCATTGCGAGCTGAAAAATAAAATATAGAATAGAAGCACGCTAGGGAGGCGATCTCCTCGTGCCCCCAAGATTCGCAGATCCGATTCAATTTCACCCACTCAGTTTCGCTTGCATCGTCGTCATGCTTGGATCGCTTCTGCTGGGTATCGCCACGCTGCTGGGCGGGATCTACGTCTTTCTGGTGTCCAACTATGGCCACTGGAGGCGACGAGGCGTCACGGAGCCCCGGGTTCTTCCGCTCTTCGGCTCCTTTCCCAATATGGTGTGGCCACGCCAGCACTTTACCATGGACATGCGCGATATCTACATGTGGGTATTATCGATATTTTCGATATTTTGGCAATATTCGCTCGATAATATCGATGTTTTCAAGAAAAAACACAAATTAAATATCCAGATATAGAAAACTTTAGATATTTTTGCAAGCTACATGTGGGTATTATCGATATTTTCGATATTTTTGAAATATTCGCTCGATTATATCGATGTTTTCGATTAAAAACACAAACTAAATATCTAGAAATAGAAAACTTTAGATATTTTGGCAAGCTCTAGTGTTAGGATACTCGATATTTAATATATATTAACCCAATAATATTTTAAAAATATCATTTTCAGGCGTTACCGCAACACGCACAGCTTTGTGGGTTGCTTCCTGCTGCGCGCCCCCAAGCTGCTTGTCCTCGAACCCCGCCTCGTCTACGAGATCTATGTGAGCGCCTTCAGTCACTTCGAGAACAACGATGCCTCCAAGATGATCGACATCGACAAGGATCGCCTGGTGGCCCTCAATCCGTTTGTGCTCGAGGGCGATGAGTGGCGCCGCCAGCGGGCGGTCTTCTCAACGCTGCTGACCAACGGACGCATCCGCACCACCCATGCCATCATGCAGCGCGTCTGTGGGGATCTCTGCGAGTTCGTGGCGAGGAAGTCGGTCGGCGGCTTGGAACTGGATGGCATTGATGTGGGTATCTTAGGACTTAAAACCTCTTTGAAAAGCTGTCCAAAAGAATGCTACTCTTTTTTTTGATAGTCCTATTTTTAAAGCCTACTTTTAGACACCTTTTCTGGGCGATTTCAAAACTCCTCTTGTAACGATTTTAATATTTTTTAGCTCGGTCTCCGCTTTACCGGCGAATCCCTGTTCGACTGCGTTCTGGGCATCCAGGCGCGCACCTTCAGCGACAATCCACTGCCGGTTGTCCGGCAAAACCAGGTGATGTCCGCCGAGAATCGCGGTCTGGCCATCGCCGGTGCCGCCTGCGGTCTCTTCCCGAATCTTCCCCGCCGCCTGCGACCCAAGGTGTTTCCCCGATCCCACGATGAATTCTACGCCTCGCTGATCAGCGAGTCTCTGCGCCTGCGCCGCTCCAAGCGGCAGGAGCGGAACGACTTTATCAACCATCTGCTCGAGATGCAGCGGGAGCTCGATCTCAGCGAGGAGGACATGGCCTCGCATGTCATGACCTTCATGTTCGACGGCCTGGACACCACCTCCAACAGCATTGCCCACTGTCTTCTGCTGGTGAGTTAAGAGTTCTCACCCAAAAAAAATCGATATGAAACGTAGATCGATTTAACATTATTTAAGATCAATTTTAATTTGATTTGACCTGGTCGAAAAGAGTATTTCATGTAAAAACGATATGGGTTTATGTTTTTTTTATCTTACAAATCCTTCCAGCTTGGTCGCAATCCGGATTGCCAGCGACGTCTGTTCGAGGAGCTCCAGAAGTCCAGTCCCGACGGGAAACTGCCCGATCTGGACGCTCTGATCGACCTGCCCTACCTGAGTGCCTGCTTCAATGGTTCGTAAAAAATCGATATGAATCGTAGATCGATTTTACATTATTGAACATCAATTTTAATTGAATCAAAAAGAGTATTTCATGTAAAAAAGATGTGCGCTTTGCATGAAATTTACATGGCCATATCGATTTTACGGGATCATGCTTTTTTGTGTGAAGAATATATATATCCCATCTTTCCAGAGAGCTTGCGCATTTATCCCGCCGGCGGTTGGTCCTCGAAGACCTGCACCAAGGAGTTCGAACTGCGGGGCAGTCACCATGCGGAACCGCTGAAGCTGCGACCCGGCGACAACCTGATGGTGCCCATCTATGCCCTGCACAACGATCCCGAGTTCTATCCGGAACCGGAGGCATTTCGACCCGAGAGATTCCTGGACGGTGGCCTGAAGCGATTCAAGCAGCAGGGCATCTTCCTGGGCTTCGGCAACGGACCTCGTCAGTGCGTCGGGATGCGATTGGGCCTGGCCATGGCGAAGGCCGCCCTGGCGGCCATTGTCCAGCGGTTCGAGGTCCTGGTCAGTCCTCGCACCCGGAACGGCACCCAAATAGATCCCGTCATCTTTGTGGGCGTCCACAAGGGCGGCATCTGGCTGCAGTTTAAACCACGAAAGGTCTAGGCTAGAAAATCTAAAAAATCGATAGAAAAGGAAGATCTGGAAATTAGATCTGGTATTATCCTTGGGAAGAGGGATTGAAAAAATATCGACAGTTTGCTATGTATCGATACTTAATGTATTTTTCCTTGAAAACATCAATATTATCGAGTCGCTATTTTAAAAACATCGAAAATATCGATAATTCTTAAGTTCTAGTTTAAAAAGTATTTACTTACCAAAAAGAAACCCCATAAAAATATGAAATCCTAAGGAGTGTATAAAAGTAGAAAGTATTTCCTTTAAAACGAGAAATAAAATAAAGTGATATAATAATTTGGTCATAAGGAAACCATTGATATTCTTGCTTTTATTTGTTTATTACCTAAAAATATTTAATCATATTTTATATCTTTCTAAATCCAAATATTATTTTTCGCTTGTGCATGGGCTTTGCCGACTAGTTTTCAATGATGTTTTTGTTCGTCTCGAGGGTTCAATAAATATTAGAGTGGTTCATCTTTTGTTAGGCCGAGGGCTTAGCTGCATTCGATTGGGAATTATGTCATCGGGCGGTGTCCAAACACTGGTTTTATATCAATAAGGCGGAGGCATTGAATGCATTTATATGGAATACACTCAACAAAATATAGTTCAAAACAAAAAAAGAAAATTTAAAAATGCAAAATATAAAATAGAAAGTAAATATAATAATCTAATATTAAAAGAATTTGATTATTTTTATATAATAATATTTTCGTGTTAGGAAGCACATTTACTATTAAATTTCATACGGTGGGAAAATGGTTTCCTAATAACTATTTGCCAAAAAATGCAAAATATAAAATAAAAAGTAAATATAATAAACTAATATTAAAAGAATTTGATTTTTTTTTATAACATTTTTTAGGAAGCACATTTACTATTATATTTCATACGGTGGGAAAATGGTTTCCTAATAACTATTTGCCTAATCAATCGGTTTTATGTTGAGGGGAAGCCTAAGATATTTAGTATTGAGTAAGGTGCGATTAATTGTCATCGAGCAACACATAAACAGAAAATGAAACGTGTAGGCCCGTAAATCCGGTCGGGCCTTTCACTATGCGCCTCTTACTAAGTTACTAAGAGCGGAAGCAAACAAATTTAAGACCCGTCAAAACCCACAGGCCGAAAACCCAAAAACCCAAAACCCCCAAACGAAACCACGAAGGTCACGCGTTGGGAGAGAGTTTTTGGTTTGAGTTTACGTTTGAGAAGGGGAAGACACGCCTTTGGGTTGGGATGAATAATCAAAAAGCAGAGACATCGTCTAAATCATCATAGAGATCATTTGAAATTGGACTCTTGCGAAGTTGTTTATATGACTTATTTTGAAACCATAAAAGAAGATTTATAACTTGAGCTGAATTTTAATTCAAATGATTTACTGTATTATGAATATGTTCAAAGTTAAGACAATACTATTATTATCATCTATTATAACTCTTCAAAAAAAAAAATAAAATATATAAATAATAAATATAGTGAGGACTGTAATCAAAACCAATTTAAATCCCATTAAATGTGGAATACCTGCGATTTCCGTCAATCTTTTCACAGATTTAATGCAACCCATTTGCCGACCGCATTCCAAATTCAAGGTCCAACTTTATAAAATGAGTAATCCCCGAATCCCAACTCCCAATCAACGAAATTAAACAGTCAAATTATTTACATATTTTACGTAAGTATAAATTTATTAGGTAAGAAATTCGAATCGGTTGTTATTGCATGCAAATGATTTGATTTCGAATGCGATTTGTGTGGTGGTATTTGGATTTCGATTTGCTGGCAGAAATGCATGCGAAATGAGGTAGAAAAAAAATAATAGTCGCTGCTGGGATGATGAAATTAACAACTAATCAGTGCTGGGAGCTGGTTGACCTTGACCCCTGACCCCGGACTTCAACCCCTTAGAGGGTGGCAACGGGATAGAGGCGCAGCGGCTTGGAGGCCTGGCGCACAATTCGCGACCTGGGACGAGCCGGCGGCAAGTAGGCGTTATTCTGGCCAAGATTCAAAATGGGCTGCAATCTCAGTGGTTGTTGCTGCGGCTGCTGCTGCACTGCATCGTAAATCTTGACCGTCTGCACATGACTTTCGGCCCCACTGTGCGCATTCTGGGTCACCACCTTCACCACCTGGTGACGTCCCTGCGGCTGCTCGCTGGTGGCCCCCAGAATCTTAATGGTCTTGACTCCGTTTTGATCCAGCTGCTCCAGCACCTTGAAGGTCCGCGGCGCCGCATTGGGCTTCACGATCTGCACGGTTCGCACCCGGGAGCTGCCACGCAGGGCGGGTGGCGCCACCACCGGAGCGGTGGCGGCCATGGCCACATTCACCGCCACCTGAACGTCCTTGGGCATGAACTTTTGCAGCGACTGCTGGGCCTTAAAGTTTAGAGTGGGCTGTTGCTGCTGCTGCTGCTGCACCACCCGGTGGTGGTAGTGGTGGTGCAGGTGCTGCTGCTGCTGCTGGCGGGGCACCACAGCACTGCTCACATAGGCGGGGGCATAGAAACGAGGCCTCTTCGACTGCTCACGGTACATGGGCGCCACCTCGACGACCTGTTGTTGCTGCACCTGCTTCTGCTGATGATGTTGCACCTGGTGATGTTGCTGCGCATAGCGGGCGAAGGGCTGCACGGTGTTCATGTAGCTCCTCAGCGAGTGGATGTGGGTGACCTGGGTGGGCGCGGGAGCTGGCAAAGGCAGGGAGATGGCTATCGGCGCTGGTCCGGCCACATGGATGGGCGTGGGAGTGGCCAGGCGAAGGGGAGCGGGAGCAGGAGCAGCAACATGGATGGGAGCGGGAGCAGGAGCTGCAACATGGATAGGAGCAGGAGCAGGAGCAGGAACTGGAGCAGGAGCCGCCACAGCTGGAGGCAAATAACCAGAAGCCCTGTATTGCTGTTGCTGCTGGTGGGAGCTGGATGTTGCTGTTGCCTGGACAACGGCGACAGGAGCTGCTGCCGGGGCAGCCAAGGGAGCAGGAGCTGGAATGGAAACGGGAGAAGGAGCTGCAACTGGAGCCGCAACAGCGTTTGTGGGCGGCAGATAACCAGGAGCCGTGAAATGTTGCTGATGTTGCTGCGATTTGGGGCGACCGTAGACAATATCTGCGTGTTGCTGTTGCTGCTGCTGCTGCTGCTGCTGCTGCAACCGCAATTGCTGCTCCTGTTGCTGCTTCAGCAGCTTGGTGGCCGTTTGCAGACTGTGCAGCTCAGCGATCGCTGCCTCGGCATTTTCGGGCTTCACAAAGTCATAGCCATCGGGAAGTTCACCGGGATTGCTGACAGTTGCTTGTGTGGGAGCAACATACACCTGCTGTTGCTGCTGCTGTTGCTGCTGCTGCTGCTGTGGTTGCTGGTAGGCGATCTGGTTGGGTGCCTGAGGACGTGGCTCATCGTAGCCGGGTGGCAGATAGCCAGGGGCACGATACTCGCCTGCAACCTGCTGGGTTGTGGCCACATTCTGAGCCGATGAGCTGGTGGCAACACTCGCACCCAGGCTCACTGGCAGCTGGTCGGGATTGGCGAAGTCATAGCCAGGTGGCAAATAACCAGGAGCCCGGTATTCCTGGCCAGAAATCTGCTGTTGCTGCTGTTGGACTTCCTGCACCTGCTGCACTTGTTGCTGCTGCACTTGTTGCACCTCTTGAACCTGCTGTTGCTGCTGCTGCTGCTGCTGAGGTGGCAGGTAGGTAGGTCCTTGGAAGGCCTGGTAGTTGGACACTGGCTGGGAAACCTGAGCGGCGGAAGTGGGTGGCAGATATCCGGGTGCCTCGTAGCTCTGTTGGCTGTACTGCTGTTGCTGTTGCACCTGTTGCTGTTGCACCTGTTGCTGTTGCACATGTTGCTGCTGCACCACTTGCTGTTGCTGCTGCTGCACTACTTGCTGTTCTTGTTGCACCACTTGCTGTGGAATCACTTGCTGTTGCACCTGTTGCTGCTGCACCACTTGCTGTTGCTGTTGCTGCTGCTGCTGCACAATGGGCGTGGCTGCGCTGGGCGGCAGATAGGCCTGCCCAGTGTAACCCACCGAGCTGGAAACCTGAGCCTTTTGCTGGAAATCGTGCCGATAGCTCGAAGGGAAGGGCACAGGAATCGGAGAAGCAGGAGCAACTGAAGCTGGAGCATCGGCAAAGTTCAGGAAGGACAAATCCAAGCTGTCATCATGACCATGACCATTGGAACTCTGAGCCTGGGGAGGCAGGTAAGAGGGACCCTTGCCATGATTACCAGCGAAGTGGTTGTGAACCTCGAAGATTTGATAGCCGGAATTGCCGTAGTTGCTCTCCTGGAAGCCGCCGCCCGTCTTGTAGTACTGCTCCTTGACGATCAGCGGCTGTTGCTGCTGCTGCTGTTGCTGTTGCAACTTGAGCGATATATCCGCTTGGGTTAATCCACATAGCGCACAGATGGCGAAAAGCGCGGTAAGGGCGCCAAAGAACTTCACCGAGAACGAAGCGAATAAAAAAAGAGCACAGTTTTTGAGTCACAGAAAAAAAAAGTAGCTAAGGTAATCACTTATCAGCGATTATAATATTATAGGGATGAATATATGGCTTAATGGTAATCCTTAGCCTCTCTGCTTACATTCATCTTCACAGTGGTCGTGCCTGAGCCCTCGATGTCCAACCGATCAATGATGCCCCGATTGACCCGGCCACGCGTTTTATACAAGGGCCCATCCGATCCGAAAACGAAAACGAAAACTAGTCGGTCGCATCTTCAGCGATCGACATCTTCATTTCCCCCGAACACCGAACCCCAAACCCCAATGCTCCATCATCATCTTTCGCCAAACTCCAAGGTGGTCAGAAAGGGGGCCTTTCATTAGTTGGGCTTATAGTTACTTTGGGATTTCGGATTTTGGATGCTGCGCAACATTTTCAAATAGTTGCGCTTCGACTTTGTTCGCATTTCGCTCGAAAATGCAGATTCCGCTTATTGAGTTATCGCCGGTTGACTACTAGCCGTACACCCAGAAAAACCAATAGACTAGATGGTATTTGCCATTATAACATGGCTAGTAGCTTAGATATATTTGTGAGTAATTAATGGATGAGTATAGAAAATGTACATATTTTGAGGGAATATCAAAGACTTATATCAAAAATGTTTTTAGATTGATCTGAGAAACACTTTTTTAAATACCTTTTAAAGAAAATATTAAATACATATTTATTATATTCTGGAAAATATATCTTGAAATAAACAAATTGTAGAATAGATATTAGTTTACAATGTCTTGGAAAGTGAATGATTAGAAAAGGGATTTTAACTTTCCATGCCATTTCCATTCGTTCTTAAATAAAATGCAAATGCATTAAAAGTTATAATAAGTCATAAGTAAGTCTTAATAATAAATTTCATAAATTTAATAAATAACAATTTATATTAGTGTTTTTTTGGTTTCCATCCAAATATAAAACTTATATATTAGATGAGAACCATTTTGCATCAATCTGAAGATCCTATAACAAGTAGCTTATACTTTGGCCCAATTTCTCGATCTCTTCTTAAATTTAAACTTGGGTTAAAGCCTTATAATCGTAAGTGAAATCAGAGTTTAAAGTTTCCCCAATATTTACCAGTGTATTCCATCTAATTCCCGATCCCGTGTGCTTTGGGCGGATGTAATTAATACGCATGCTCCCAAAAATATCTCAAGCTTCGGACATCGGACATCAGTCACCGTGTGTTCTCCGTCCGGATTGCGTAATCCGCCTCGTTATCGGGTGTCTTGGATTTCCTGTTATTAGCTTTGCATATGCATCGGCTTTTCGGGTTTGGGGCTTTGGGCTCTCGGCTTTGGTTTTGGGTTTCGCAAAATGCTCGCTAAATATCTGGCTGGCATTGCCAAAAATTATTACATCTGTCATTAGCAATGCGTGTCGGCTATTTTTTGTTTGTTTTCCTTTTTTTTTTGGGCCATGAATTAAACATTAAACATTGATAAGCATGTCGCCTCACCTCCGCCTCGAATTTTGCCTCAAATAATGCCACCTGCTAGCCGATATCTTTGTGGATTCTTGTGCAACTTCGGTCGCAGGTTTATGATGACTTCCAATTAGCTGTTAACTTTTTTATTTTTCTGACGGAAAACAGTTTCAAAATTAATGTTAATTTTTAAAACCAGTATTTTATTATTTATTATGTTTGAAAGACGCGTAAGTGATAAAAAGTAAGCATAGGAAATGTCTAAGCATTTAATAATTTTAAATTTAGTTCTATATAAAAATAAACATGTAAATAAAATTATAAATATTTTTTATTTACCAAAAGCTTACCAAAAATCGGATTATTTACGCTTCGCTTATCTAAAAAAAAAACCAAAACACATAAAACATGACTCTATTCACCGCCGATCGATACAAATCACAGCTAAACAAATAACGTTGTATAACCATTATAGCGACATCTTTCATTTGGTTTTCCGCAGAAACCCGTGTAATTTTCCCATGGCGCTCGCCTCTGGGGGGTTTCCCCCCTCGCCAATGTTCGAATCGAGAAACCTTGACCCATCTTGGCTTAAATACTTTATGCATATTTGGCCCACCGACCGGCCAATGCATACAAAATGCCGAACGATCGCTAACAACTTGGCCAACACAAAAGGCCGGCAGGTGAAAAATTCAGACGAGCTGGTCAACAAAGGCGGGACATGCAAATAATTGAATCGAATTGAATTGAATCGAAATATTGGCCAAACAAAAATCAAAGGGTCCCAGGGCCCAGATACTTATTAACTGATTAAATAAAACAATGTGTGAACGTTTATTTCGGATCGCATTTATTGAAGTTTTGGGCGTTGCATAATTATATGGAATTTCCAAAAGTTAAATGTAAGGTCAAAACTTAGAAAATATTATTTTAAAGTTATTTGAAGAAAACAATACCCATACTTGAAGAAAATATTTCCAAAATAATTATACAAAATATTTCAGCAAAGCAATTTATGTAATAAATTTGGAATTTCGATTTATAATTCATTTTTAATCTAATCAATTTTAAAACCATATATGTAATATGTAATTATACCCTATTAATTAAAGCATTTTAGGGATAGTTTCCAAAGTTATGAAATGCATTTGATTGTAACTCTATCCGGAATTTGTAGGCCCAATCCTCAATTCTTTCGTGCCATAAATTTCCGCTCAACCCGAATTAGCATCTGAGATACATTATTAATTATTTATGAGAGTTCCCCTCCAGTTTGTTGGCATAACTAAATGATTTGATATGCATATTGCCTGGCTTGTTAATTATTTAATTTCGCGCTCACTTTCCCTCTCTTTCTGTCGCTCTCTTCCTCTCGCTCTCCCTTTCTGGTTCTCTGTGAAAATGTGTAAAAAAATATATATTCACATTAACAAACATCGCCTCCCATTAGTGGGCCATTGGAGGTCGATTTACATACTTATTGGCTATGCATATAGTTGGAATATTTATCAATATTAAATTTGTGCCATATACGAGCAGTAACAACAACAGCAACAGGTTGCAGCCGCAATTTAGTAAAGCCACACTGAAAGAAAAACTAACAACTAACAACTAAACCTAAATCAGTATGTTAGCCGAAACAAAGGAAATAATAGATCCAAATATGAATTGTCATACCTTTCTGAACTCGTTGTTAAATATTCAATCGATTGGCATTTAAACCTGGACAATTTATTTTTTGACATTTTTCGCAAAAAATCATGATGTACCCCCTTACAAAAAAAAATAAAAATTGGCAAAAATTTTATTTTTCCAAAATCACACGAGAAATGTCATGGATTTAATTACACTGTGCAGCATTTTTAGTGCTTTTTAAATTTACCTCGATGGATGCTATATTTTTGGATTCGTTACGAATTCCCAAGATAAACTGCGTTTTCAAAAAAGTTCCCCGACGCAAGGATTCTTAGCAAAAGGACCTCAAAGTTCGAAAAATGCAGCAATTGGCCAACTTTCGGGAGCTCTCAGAGGCAAACGGATTCATGGTTTGATTCGATGCTAAAGTTTTTTAAAAGATACCTTCTTTATATTTCAAACCCCATACTTAGAATAATTTTAGGATTTTTTTTAAGGCAGAAATAGATTCCAGAAAACATAGTCAAAAAACTTAAAAGCATACAGCTGCGGTCAAAATAGTAGTAGTGTTGCCGCCCTGTGTTTTTAAAAGTTTGTTGTTGTAATTCATCTTCTTCTGGTGATATTGTATTGATTATAATTGTACTATTAGACTAATTGGATAAGAAAAGTGACAACAAAAAACTTTTAAAAACACATGACGGCAACACTACTACTATTTTGACCGCAGCTGTATACTTTTATGTTTTTTGACTATGTTTTCTAAAACTTGTTTCTCCCTTAATAAAAATCCTAAAATTATTCTAAGTATGGGATTTGAAAGATAAAGAGTGTATCTTTTATAAAACTTTAGCATCTAACCAAACCATGAATCCGTTTGCCTCTGAGAGCTTTGGAAAGTTGGCCAATTTCGGAATTTTTCGAACTTTGAGGTCCTTTTGCTAAGAATCCTTGCGTCGGGGAACTTTTTGGAAAACGCAGTTTAACTTTGGAATTCGTAACAAATCCAAAAATATAGTATCCATCGAGGTAAATTTTTGATGCTGCATAGTGTTATTATTTTGTTATCTGTTCAAAGCAGTATGTATTTTTGGTGTAGGTCCATTTTTGGCGAAGTTATAGCAAAAAACAGAAAGAAAAATATGCAAATTTTTGCCGAAAAACCAGATACCAATTTTCAAAAAAAAAATAATTCGTTTTTTGACCGTAACAATGGAAATATTAATCCAAATATGGGTTGTCATACCTTTCTGAACTCGTTATTAAATTTCCAAACTATTGGCATTAAAGCCTGGGTATTTTATTTTTTTTGACATTTTTCTCAAAAAATTATGATGTACCCTCTTATAAAAAAATTAAAATTGACGAAAATTTTATTTTTTCAAGATCACCTGGAAAGTTACATGGATTTATTTATTATTTTGTTATCTGTTCAAAACAGTATGTATTTTTGGTGTAGGACCATTTTTGGCCAAGTTACAGCAAAAAAACAAAAAAAAACTTTTTTCCATTTATCCTAAATATTTTTAATAATTTTCTTTCTCTGTCGTTAAAATATTTGGCAAAGCCGATAAAGATAAACAAACGTACTACCACAAAAAACATGATACGAAAATGAAAACGAAAAGAAAAGGGAAACCGAATCCGAATCGATTGGATAAATGCGTTTGTCCAGTGGGTGGATCAATAAGTTCCTAAATTTCTTTAGAAATTTATGAAATATATTTAATATAATTTCCCCATATTGTTTCAAGGATGGACAATTTTTTACGATTTTATATATAATATAATATAATTTTCTTTTAGATTTATGAACTCGTTAAGCAGCCCTCGCAGCATCCGTACGAAGATCGCCCATTGACGGATGGAACCGGTGTCGTCGAACTACTAATTGATACATAAAACCTGAAGAGGTCTCCAGCAGCCAAAGCGGCGACCTCTTGCCCAAAAAAAAGGGGGAATCGGAGGGGTTTACGACGGCAGAGGATGGTTTAACAAAAAAAAAAGGGTGGAGTGCCTCAGGAAGTTCGGGGCGTGTTCGCTTTATTTGTTTTGGGGGCCTTTGCAGTGACGATTCATTGATTGGCCATTATCTATTGAGCCACGCCATGCAAATCTGAATGGATTTTGAAATTTGATTTTTTAATTACCCCTGCTGGCCAATATTATCCATGCCCTGTCCTTCCAGAAATAATTGCTGCACGCGAAGAAATTATCTAACTTGAAACTTAGGTATCTCTCAGTTTTTTTATGGACTATATTTAGAAAAAGTAAATATAATTAAAAAGGTTAAAAATTCAAAAATATTATAAATATTTTATAGAAATAGTACCTAATAAATACTTTTAAATTTTAAGTCAGGTTAATTCCGCTTTTTTTCTTAGCTGAATGACTAATGGACTGATTTAACCTCTGACACGTGTGTCCCAAGATTACTCGCGTTATTATTATCATTATAAATGTGGATAATTAGCATGCAAACTGTGTTGACGTTTGATTAACCCCATTTTGACATCGATCAATCGATCCGCTGACAATTCATTTACACATGTCCTTCAGCATTGTCTTCCCCTTCACTTTGGCCCAAAGTTGCCGGCCATCTGTTGTTGCCAAGTTCAGTTCGGGCCAACATCTTTTAGGGCCAGCCAACTAAATGATTAAAGCGGTGGGAAAAAAAACACAAACCTGTAAATTCTTCAGAAAATTTAAAGTGTAAAAAAAAGAATATTTTATGACAGAATGTTAAAGAAATTGAGAAAATATTACAATAATTACTGTTAATATTAATTAATAATTATAAGCTATTTCTTAAAATATTTTGTATTTATAATATAAAATATTAGGGTTTTTATAAAATGTATTGTAATTTATTGACAACATTTTAAAGTAATCCCATAAAACTTTAAATGTATTTCTAACAATATCCCAGATAAATAAAAATTAAAATTTTGCCAAATCGTTTTTGTCTCGTTTCAGCGCCCTTTGTCATGAATGGGGCAATAAACATACTACCAACGATGTGTCACTGTCATTGTCTTGGACTGATTTAAATACTATTAATTGGCATACAGACAAACGACGATATTTGCATACCATTTATCGCATTTTATATCTGGACATACATATTTGGCAATGCCATCGCGATTGACAAAAGATCTGCGAAATTCCAAAAGTCGCTCAATGAAGATCAGCGAATAAAAGATGACAGGCCGTACATAAAACAGTTAAAAAGATTTATTGCATTTCAATGGGGCATTATCTTAGCAGTGGCAATAATTTTGTTTGCATAATTGTCGTTTAGTAACCCGAATCCGTCACGATTTCGAAATCGCATTACCTTTTCATATATCATGGGTGTGAAATGCAAAAACACGAACCTAAGATATCTTATCAGTTGTGAAGAAAATTTGACCAAGTTCCCAAAGAAAGATAGTTGTTAATCTGGTTAATACACTAATGGAAATCAATGGAGATAAGGTTTTCCCTTAACTCCATTTGATAAGTACGTGTCGTTAGTTATCATATTTTGTATGATATCAGGTGAATTTTTGTATTTATTTATAATTTAATTAAATTGGTAGTCTTGCTTTATTTTTTGAATTATAAAAACTACAACTTTATTATGGGTTTCAGCACAGAGTCATATCATCATATCTCTACCGTTAAATTGACAGTTTTTCTCGCTCATTATCGTTAAAATTATTACTCAATTAATCATACCATGCCTAACACAATTCTTCTACTCTTCTCGAACAGCCGACGTTCTTTGCTATTGACTCAGCTGAATTTTTGGGACAGATCTTGGCGATATCTATAAAGCCACGCCATCGGAAATATTAACACTAATGATTCCCTATTAAACCGAACTTAAAAAAGGATTCTTGTATACTTCCTAAACCTTTCTTTGTAATATATTTTTTAAAAATATTTCTAAAATATACTTAAACCCCCTATTAAAACGCTCAATGTGTTTACCTTTAGCTATCGAGTTATGGTTGCTTTTGCATGTATTTAATAAAAAAAAAAACCATTCTGTTTTTCCGGTTGGGGTCTTAACAAAAAAATATTACATGTCGTTTAGGGGGGGTTATTTTTTTCTCCCCTAAAGAAAACGCCCTTGAGGGGGAGGGGGGGGGGAATGAATACGTTGTGGCTAAGACGAGATTGACAACATTTTTCTGGGGGGATTTGGATGGTTCCCTTCCCTTCCGAAGGGCTTCTTACACAAAGCTAGATCAATCCGATCCTCTAGAGCCGCCCGTAGTGCGCCTGGCTGGGCTTTCGGTCCGTGAAGAAGTTGCGCAGCACCATGATCTGGACGAGGCCGATCAGGATGACGGCGGCCGTTTCCAGGGAGGACCAGACCATCACCCGCTGGTTGAGATCCTCGGCCCGCTTGCGTCCCTGCGCCTCCCGCAGCCGATGATGCGTCTGGGCGTCGAGGATGTCGTTGAGGCCCTTGTGTATGGCCTGCGAGGAGGTCTCCATCTGGGTGAGCACGGTGGCGTGCTCATCCACGCCGGGCAGGGCCGGCTCCTCGCCCACCTGGAAGTCCACGTAGACGATCTTGTGCGAGAAGGCCGAGAACTGATTGCCGAAGCATGCGGTATAGACGCCCGTCGTCTCCGCCACGAACTGGTGGCTATCGAAGGTGGCCTTCTCCAGCTTGTAGATGACCTTGCCCTGCGGATCCTTCAGCGTCACATCGACGTCCAGTTGGCCGCCGGCGGAGACCTGGAACTCGAAGTAGGCGCTCGAGTTCTTCTTGATCTCCTCGTAGAAGCAGTCCTCCGCGTTGTCGGCCAGGTCGAAGGTGAACTCCACGGCCTGGATGCAGTGCATCATGAGGGCCGCCACAAGGATTGCGATTTGTGTGTTCATTTTGGGCTCTCCTCTTGCTCTCTCTCTCTCTCTCGCTTTTTGGTATTCGCTGGGGGCTCCACGTCCGCGGACTCTGTGCTATCGATTCTCTCTCTCTGCTGACACCGCCTGCGATTGCCCAGCTGCAAAGGGAAAACACTGGGTCACTAGATTCGGCGACTCTGCGATGCCACCTGGCCGGGTGTCCAGCTGTCCCACTTCGTCCCTTTCGTACTCACCGAGCCTCCGGTGATATTGATATCCGGATTACGTGACGTGTTTTTGTTTTTTGTGATGTGATATCGATAGCCCTTGCGGCGTTCTTGCCTATCGTTCTGCGATTGCTCCGAATGTTCTGACACGTGTCAACACTCTTTTCGCCGCTGTACAGCACTGCCGATAAGCCGATAGACCGATATACAAATTTAGGGCACCCTGTGCTTCGTTGGCGCCAAAATTGAATTCAATTTATTTATTTATAAACAACAATGCACAAATACACCATTGAAAATAAAAAAAACTTATAAATTAAACTGCTAACTAATTAAATTACTATTAATAAATAGTAACAAGTGTACTTTTCTTTTGTTTTCTTTTTTTTTTATCAAATATTTGTAGTTTTAAAATAATAAATCCACCAAAAATTCATTTAAAATAATTTTTAAATTTTTTTCAAAATATATTGAAAACAATTCCCTGAAGTACATTTCAGTATTGTAATTTAGAGGGCATTGATTGCTCAACGAAATGCATTTATTGTCCGCCCAACGGGAAATTTGTGAACGTAAGTAAAAATAGAAAAGTCCGAACCTAAACCTGCAGGTGCAGCAGGGCGTGCCTAGTCAGAATGGTGAGCACATTGCTGGCCGTGGACATGCCCAGGATCTCGCCGACCGTGTAGTCCAAAGTGATGAGGTTCTGCTTGCCGACGGTGACGGGCGGACCGTTGCGCTTGCGCAGACCGCCGGCGGAGTCGTGGCGCGGCCGGTAGACGAGCACATGCCGGATGCTCTCGCAGATGGCCACGTACTCGAGCTCCGGACAGCAGCCGGTGAACTTGCGCTGCTCCTTGGAGGCCTGCACATAGCCGAAGGCGTGCAGTTGTCCCTCGTGCCGGACGCTCCACTCGTCGGGGCGACTGGGCTGGTGCATCTGCAGCCAAATGGAGGCATCGACGCCCTGGCGCGTGGCAAAGGCGGCCGGAAACCCGGGACGCAGTGTGGCGGAGAAAAGCAGCGGTGTGGAGCCCAGGAAAATGGTGTGCGTGATGCTGCCAGTCGACAGATTGAAGCGTACTGTCAGAGATTAAGATTAGATATGATCTGGTGTAGCTATATAACCCACTCACCCATCTTAAAGTCCTCGTCGGGCAGCCCCAAATCGCATTCCTCGATGGGATCCTCTAGATTGGGAATGGGCAGCGGCGCAGCTGCCTCGCCTTCGTTCTGTGCCAGCAATCTGGGCCATTCCTTTTGCTCCGCCTTGGACAGCGACACTTCCAGGAGTTCCTCTAATGACCAATTGATGAAATCCTCGTTGACATTGGCGTACAGCTCACCGCTGAAGATCTCCTGATCCGCATAATCCACCGCCAGACTGCTGGGCGTGCAGCGCACGTTGAACTCGTCCTTGGAGGCACCGCTGGGCACTTCCAAGCGGATGAGCACCTTGTCCGCCGTCTGGGAAAAGTGGTATGGCTGTTGCAGCTGCTCATCCGCAGGAACTGCAGGTGGGGCATTTGCAGCGGCTTCTTCGGCCGCCTGTCGCTGCTCGGGCGTCTGCACCTCGCGATTGCTGGCCAGGATCAGGGACTCGGCGCGCGGCTCAAAGGCGCAATAGTGCACAGAGCCCGTGGTCTCCAGACGCTGGCAGACGGCATATGACCACTCGCCACCGGCAGCCGACGATTGCGACCAGCGTGCCCAGGTGAGGGCCATGTAGTAGACATGCGTCTGATGATCCTGCCGCGACGAGACAGCCTCCCTTCGTGCCACATGGCCGGCCACCAGGGAGATTTGCTTGCGCTCCTGCACCACATCCAGCCGGGCATCGAACAGGGCAAAGCCGCGCTGATCGCTGCTCTGATCCACCGGCGTTCGGGCAATCCGCTCCCAGTTCTGCGCCCCGGAACGCGATCGATCGCCCGTGTCCACCAGGTGGTACGAGGTCATTCCATCGCAGATCACACAGAAGCGCTCCGAAACGAAGGCGATCGTGTAGTTGTAGTCGCCTGCCAAATGCTGATGACCGTCGCCCTGGTCGCGGTACTCCAGCGAGAAGACGACACGCTGACCAAGCGCCTGACCACTTTGCGGATCGTAGTCGCACTGCATCAGCTGGTGGCGCGCGGTCATGTAGTAGCTGCAGTGGCGCCGCCAGGGATCCGCCACCAGGTGATTGTGCCGGCCGAAGAGCTCCACGTGCAGCAGCGAGTACTGATTGGCGTGCGGCTCCTGGACGAGGGGATCGCTATCCAGGTCCTGACGGAGCACCGGCACCGGATCGAAGGACAGCTTGTAGCCATCGAAGCTCGGACACACCAGGCTGCGGTCCACGCTCAGCTCCACCACCGGCATGATTTGGAGATTCCAGATCCGGCCTCAAAACTGTAAAAACTTATGCTTTCGGAAATTCCAATTCGACAAGACGGGACAGGACAACAAATCTAAATGTCAAAATCAAAAATCGCACGGCCACTAGTCATCGATAGTCGGTCGATTTTTCGATTTATGTTTGTGTTCCATTTGGGCTATTCTAGTCTGTGAAAGTCACAGTAGGATCAGTGATCACTGATTTCTAACGATAGTTGATGCCAAAATTCTTCCATTTTGAATAGTAAAAGTTCCGGCAAGCCGAAGTTTTAATACCCTCGCAGATTTCACCATTGAAAATGGGAAAGGAATATAATAACTGAAATTATTTTGAAAAACATCAAATTTCGATATTGTTCCTACGATCACGCTTTAACCCTGATAACGGTATGCATAAAGAAATATAATTTGGAACTATTTGTTTTTTTTGTTTTTACATTTCACGAGTAATCTTCCCAAAATGCTTAGTTTTTATCCAATTGTTTCTAGTATAAATACATAAAAAAGTTTTTGTTTTAAATTGATAACTAGAGGATTCAAAAATTGCCGAATATGTAATTTCTAAAGTCATTTAAACAAATACTTTTGCGATAGTTTTGTAACACGAAATACCGATAAATGGGAGCTATCGATAGGCTCTCCGATTGCACAGCACTCGCATATCGGAGTGCGAGTGCCCCAACCGATAGCTGCCAGTTGCGTGCCGTGCGAAAACATAACGGGAGCGGAGCAGCTGTTGCCTGCTAATTGGGAAATCAAACACACAAAAACGCAAAATTGTGAGTTTCGTGTGGCGATTGGGCGAGTGAAAAGCGCTGCCCGAAGCTGGAGGCGACTATTCCGGCACAACACATCCAAATCGGTGGCAGCTGCAGTTCAGTTAGTGACACAATACGGGGACACGGCGAGCGTGCAACAGGGACGGCGATAGAGCGAGGGGCAACTCGAGAGTTTCCAAACCTAAAAAATAATGCAAATTCAGGATGCAGAGGAGCAGTGAGGACATGTCCACGGTGCGCCTGCCCATTGTGGGCATGACCTGCCAGTCGTGCGTGCGCAACATCCAGGAGCAGATTGGCCAGAAACCGGGAATAATCACGGTTCGCGTTGTCCTGGAGGAGCAGGCGGGCTACTTTGACTACGATCCGCGGCAAACGGATCCCTCGCGGATAGCCAGCGATATCGACGACATGGGCTTCGAGTGCAGCTATCCTACGGATACCCAGCAATCCTCCTCCTCCTCCTCCTCCGCCTGGACCAACATCCGGGTGGTGGGCATGACCTGCCAGTCGTGCGTACGCAACATCGAGGGCAACATCGGCACCAAGCCGGGCATCCACAGCATCGAGGTGCAGCTGGCGGCCAAGAATGCCCGCGTCCAGTATGATCCCGCCCAGCATGATCCCGCCCAGATAGCCGAGCTCATCGACGACATGGGCTTCGAGGCGAGCGTGCAGCCAGCGGATTGGGAAACTACCTCCAAATCCAAGTCTCCCTCACCCGCCGCCTCGTCGCCCAGGAAGAGGGAAACTCCTCCGGCTGCACAAAATGGCTCCGCAGTGGCCATACCCATCGAACAGGAGCTGCTGACCAAGTGCTTCCTGCACATCCGTGGCATGACCTGCGCCAGCTGCGTGGCGGCCATCGAGAAGCACTGCAAGAAGATCTACGGCCTGGACACCATTTTGGTGGCCCTGCTGGCCGCCAAGGCGGAGGTCAAGTTCAATGCCAACGTGGTGACGGCCGAGAATATAGCCAAATCCATCACAGAGCTCGGCTTCCCCACCGAACTCATCGATGAGCCCGACAACGGCGAGGCGGAGGTGGAGCTGGAGATCATGGGCATGACCTGCGCCTCCTGCGTCAACAAGATCGAGAGCCATGTGCTCAAGATAAAGGGCGTGACCAGCGCCTCCGTTACACTGCTAACGAAAAGGGGTGAGTGGTAAAATATTGTCTTTTTATGAAAGCAAAGTAATGCATTTCCATAATCATTTAGTAGTAAAATATTGTATTTTTTTGAACTCAAAGTAATCCATTTGGATAATCATTTAGTAGTTAAATATTGTATTTTTCTGAAATTAAAGTAATCCATTTCCATAATCATTTAGTAGTGAAATTTTGAATTTTTCTGAAATCAAATTAATCTATTTCCATAATCATTTAGTAGTTAAATTTTGTATTTTTTTGAAATCAAACTAATATATTTTTATAATCATTTACTAGCAAAATATTGCATTTTTCTGAAATCAAATTAATCCATTTCCAAAATTATTTAATAGTAAAATATTGTCTTTTTTCTGAAATCAAAATAATTCATTTCCATAATCATTTAGTAGTAAAATATAGTATTTTTCTGAAATCAAAGCTAGCCATTTAAGTGAAATAATTGGAAATAATTTGGAATATTGTATTTACGATATAAGATAGCTTTTTAATGATTAATCGTAGTGTATTTATTTAGAGGAAATATTTATTTAAATCATTTAACAGAGTTAAACTCGATCTCAGTATTTAAATCACCAAACAGTTGCTATCCAAAACACAATACCTATGTGAATATGTGACTAGACTATCTGGAATCGCGGGCGGGGTCACACAATGGGATCGCGAATCTAGCATTCCGCAAGTGCAAGTGACAAGTGTTACGCAACATTTAGAATAAACACCTGGAACCAGGCCATCAACCGATATGCACCTGTTGCTGCCGTATGTTTTTAACAGCTGGCTGGAAATTCGGCCTAAATAATGATCCTATATCTTGTATACCCTTGAACTTTAGGGTTACAAATATACAGAATGAGATCCCTATTCCTAAAGAATCTTTTTTTCTAGAACTAATAATATAAATATTTATATCAAGGGTACTTAAAACTTTTCCCTGATTTAGCAAGAAGCAACAGCTGTTCTTTATTAACCTCCCAGCTTCGAGATCATCGACTGGAATCGGTGCAAAAAGTGTTTTGTTCACTTTTCACAACTCAAAACTGGCCCAGCAATTGTTTATTGTAACTGATATACTCGGTTTTCTTTATGCTCCATGGCCCGGGGGTTATATTTTCACATTCGGGAGGGTGGGAACAGTGGTTCCGACGATAAGAGGGACTCTATATACACCATACACTATGCTTAAGGCAAACAATGGCAATGGCAACTAGATTAAAGTGCTTAGATCTGCGCCTGTGTGCGTGGGCAGTAAAGTTATCTGGAACAGTTGGGGAATTTAATGGGGGGGTGGAAAGACTGAAACGCGAGAAAGTGATTATGCATAAAAATGCACATAAAACTAAGGGAAATTTACTCGGAAGATTAGAACATTTTGCACTCGTTAGATTTTACAAGGTTTATTATTAGTTTCATTTTATTATGAAATTCTAATTAAATCAATAGGAAAATTCTTATAGATATAGAGTATTTTCTGCGAGTGTTCAGGAAGTACCCATATAAGATTAGCCGAGAGAAAGGGAAAGAGGAATTTAAAGAACAAAAGACGAGTTGTGATTGCTGGCTCTTTGTTTGCATAAAATATAATTTGACTATCGAGTTATTATGGACAGGCCTTTACCAACCAACATTTAAGCCTTGAAACTGAAAGTCCGCCTGGGCACGAAAAAAAATCAAAACAAAAGTGAAAGAGCTCGAATACACGCCCCAAAATATATATGTATGTATAAAAATATATATATAAGCATATACCCACGATCGCAGGCAAAACTGAGGAATTAATCTCGCTTTTGTCTGGAAAGAGGGAGACCTCTCTCTTTTTCAGTTTGGCTCTCTCTGCTCCGCATGCGTGACCACGAACTCCAGTCCACTTCCACATTTTACACGGGGAGAAAATATTAGATGCTAATTATATTTTCATATTATATATAAATATTTATTTATTTTTTATTTAATTCGTAATTCTACACCAAAATTAACCTTATTAAATTCATAACTCAATAAAAAACAAGAAAGGAAGCTAGCTTCGGCCAGCCGAAGCTTATATACCCTTGCAGATCATTCCTATTAATTAACAAATCGCAAAAATGTTAATTTTCTAATATTTCTCATTAATTTTCCGATCGTTCCTATGGCAGCTATATGATATAGTCGTCCGATTTTGATCAAATTAAAATTGAAATTCGGAAATATTTAAAAAGAGTCATATCCTAGAGTAGAAGATAATACAATAAAAATCAAAGAAGCTAGAATTTATTTCCTATTACTTTTCCATTAATTTTCCGATCGTTCCTATGGCAGCTATATGATATAGTAGTCCGATTTTTTAAATAATTAATTCGAAATTCAGATATATTTAAAAAATAACATCCCCAAAAGTAGAAGGTAATATTTCAAAAAACACCGAAGCTAGAATTTTTTAAAGTTTTTTTCTTCCGATCCTTCCTATGGGAGCTATAAGATATAGTTGTCCGATCCGGTCGGCTCCGACATATATACTACCTGCAATAGAAAGAAGACTTTTGCGAAAGTTTCGTCCCGATAGCTCAAAAACTGAGAGACTAGTTTGCGTAGAAACAGACAGACGGACAGACGGACAGACGGACAGACGGACAGACAGACAGACGGACAGACGGACGGACAGACGGACAGACGGACATGGCTAGATCGACTCGTCTTGTGATGCTGATCAAGAATATATATACTTTATGGGGTCGGAAACGTCTCCTTCACTGCGTTGCAAACTTCTGACTGAAATCATAATACCCTCTGCAAGGGTATAAAAATTATACAAGGGTGCCAAAAAAAATGTAAAGGTATTTCATTTTTGTAGTACCTATTAAAAATTTTTTTTTATTTTCATATTGATCATTTAATATTTTTCTTTTTTTAAATGAACCAATAAATTTTTTTCGTTGTGCATTTCCAGTTTCATTCACCTTCACATTGATTTAGAGCTGTGCTCTTTTTTTTCTGGTTGCTTAAATATTTCTGCTCTGGTCTCGCAGATCTTGATTTGAAATTAGTTTGCTATTATGCAATAAAATGCGCTCGACCCTTGTTTGATCACACATTGGTTTTAACTTCTAGCTTACTCACAAAAATCACTTTGCATACCTGGATTTACCTTGCGTACGTGCACCGTTTGAAAAAGTGAAATACAACAGCAATATAAAATGCATAAATGAGAGCTTCATAATTATGATTGCAATGAAACTGGTTTCCAGTTTCAGTTCACTTGCCTTTTGCGCTTTTTTTCGCATTTTCGACATGGATATGCACACGACGAAGAAAAGCAAATGAAACTATTTCGATTATATGACACTGAAAAATATTTCTGATTTAAATAAGGTAAAAAAATGGTGGCCTATTGCAAACGTCAGTCAGTTGTATCTGTAAGATAAGATATAAGGCCATACAATCGCATGCATTTGAATTTAATTCTGAATATAATATCAAATGAACATTATTTTGGGTTTATTAATCGTAGGAGGTTGTAAGCAATGCATTGTATTTAAGATCTCTAAATTGTTATTAGCTTTTTAGAATTTTAGAAATAATTCCTAGAATAGAATAGTATTCAAGATCTCTAAAAAATACTGTGATATATTATATTTATAGTCATAGTTTGTATTCTATTGAATTTAATTCCATAAACTTGGATTGGTTTTTGGTTTTTATAAGCAATACTTAAATACAATAATTATAAGAGAATTTATAGAAGTCTTGGTTTTATATGGTTGACTTTTAAACATATGGATTAGGCTAATTCCACACTGCTTCTTATCTTTAAATCAATTAGCACTTAAACTTCAACTTCGGACTCTTCCATTAACTCTCATTAAATTAGTTAAAGTTGTAGTTTCTCATTTGTTACCGGAACATTGGCTTGTTAACTTGTTTTAGGTTTGTTCGCCCGATCGGTAGTCGGAATTGGGAGTGTAAACTGTTGAGCAAAACATATGTTTTCTTCCGATTCTTATCGTCCGGCGATAAGTGCACTACGACGACGACAGCAACAACTACGGGCAATCTCAATTCAAATTGAAAATGTTCTAAAATTGTAACAACGAATCGCGGGCGATAAGATGCAAGCCAAACAAAAAAATAGAGAATAGAATAGAGAGCCCTAGAAGAGGAATTTTGACAACAGTAGAACGTTTATAACTCGATAAACCTATAAATTGTTTTTTATAAATATAAAATATTTTATTGGTTTAGAGGAAATAAAATTTATAAAGGTCTTTCCTATAGAATGTGGAGTGTACACACGCACACGACACCCCCATCATTTATCAATTGGGGGAACCTGGGCAAAGATCGATCGATACCATCGATAATTAGCAACAATTGTCACCCTTTGGTGTGATCAAAGCATTATGCCATCCCAATCCTTCCTCAATTTTGCACACCACCCGCTTGGTTTTCACTTAATGACCCGCTAATTGAACGATAAATAATAATTCTGAACGATATCATGTGTTTGGTCAACTATTTCCCTTTGTTTCCCTTGTAGCTTAAGTGATTCACAGGGCTTGGAAATAGTGTACTTCTTCTTAATTTTTGAGTGTTTTTCTAGATGACTGTGGGGACTTTTTCCATAGTATTGTCGTCAATTAAGAGACTTTACTTGGTTTCAATCTTCTTTTTTTTTGTCTGATGAGTGATTTATAGAATAAAAGCAAACCTTGTTGATCCTAGGATAAAATAAGGGAGACTAATAAATTATTAAGTAAACACACCGCTTTTATAATCTAAAAGTAAATTTACCTAGTTACAGAATCATCTTTTCCCACGTCTGATAAGGAGGTTATTACGATGACGGGTTTAAATTTTAAACAGTGACAGTCATCTTGAATTCATATTTTTTTAAGTTGTTAAATTAAATACAGTTATGAAAATGAAATATACAAAACTATATTCCTGGTGATTAGCTTAATATAGATAATGCATTCGCTGTTCTAATTGATTTGCCATATAAACAATACATATACAATTCCTGAGAGGCGATTACTTTCTTATCAATGAACCCCAAAGGGAACAAAGTGTTCCCCTCTTTACCTATATGTAAAACGAATAATGAAATATGTCTGATTTCGTCATTTTCTCGGATCGTAGATCGGATACCGGGGAAAAGCAATAACACGATGAATCGGAATGGGAACCTTCTGGGGGGAAAAACATGCACAGCAGATGGCAATAATATCAGAAATTTCTATTTCTAGTTGTTGGGTAACCGGCGACATGCTAATAATCAAGAACGGCAGCGATTCAGTTTACACATTCGACAAAAAGTTGAATAGTTATCTTATCGGGGGTGCGATGAACCTACAGCAACACCAGCGATATTTCGCCCCCAAGATTCCAGGGGCTTCTAAGCTGTAGGGATTTCATTTAATTCCCTTTAGTCTGCATGCGAAAGTTTTAACCACATGTTTGATATATGTATCTAAATTGTTAATAGTCATGGTTTAGAAAAAAAAAATGCATGCATTGTGTATTCCGCATATTTACTAGATAAAAAGTTAACTAAGAAACTTAGATTTGATGTAAAATTTCCAGTTTGCCATTGCAAATCGATTTTGCAATCGAGTCCATTCGAATCTGAATCTGTCGCCATCGAACCGGTTGCCCGCTCCAATTTCAATACCAGAACCGGCATTATTTTCCACTCATTAACGAGCACAAACAATTTTCATTTGAAAACCTCTAAAGCTTCCCTCTTCCTCGCTGCCCCTATCTATATGATGAGATTGTCTGCCTTTCTACTACACTTTTCTCTGGGGTTCTGGTTTAAAGACAGGAGCGGCCATAAAAGTGATAGCAGCCTCGAGAAACTGTGATGAAATTGATATGGCATTCAGATACAAGTTATACACTTTCATTTAGGTCGAATTCTGTACTGATATAGTTCTTTATGTATCTGTATTTAAGTGAATATTGGCTTGTAATTTTAGATACATTTTTTTTCGTGTCGAAATAGTACTATTATTATCATTATTATAGATCAGCAAGCACTGATCAATTGTGATTAGCTTTCTCTTCAAACCACTTCAATGACCCAGACTGTAAACTGAATCCTCTGTGAATATTTACCTGCATTTGTTGCCAGCTTTCTCTATTTTTTTGCGTATTACTGGTTCTGTAATCGTTACACACAGAACAAGTTTTAGGACTACCAATGTAAATTAACTTGGTTTTGATTGAGGGCAATATTAAAAAAAATAACGGAGATAATTTTATAAAAATGATAAAATGCCGAAAATTTTATTTTTCAAAATCACTCGAAAGTGTTATGGATTTATTTATTATTTTGTTATCTGTTCAAAACAGTATGTATTTTTGGTGTAGGACCATTTTTGGCCAAGTTACAGCAAAAAAACCAAAAGAAAAAATTCCAATTTTTGTCAAAAACTGAAATCCCGAACTAAAAAAAAAAAAACAAAATCGGTTTTTTCGCTAAAACAAAGCAAATACTGATGTAAAGTATGGATTGTCATACCTTTCTGAACTCGTTATTAAATTTCCTAACGATTGGCATTTAAACCTTGAAATTTTATTTATTTTGAATTTTTCGCAAAAAATCATGGGGTACCCCCTTATAAAAAAATTAAAAATTGGCGAAAATTTTATTTTCCCAAAATTACACGGAAAGTTTTATGGATTTATTGCAAATTTTGTTATCTGTTCAAAACAGTATGTATTTTTGGTGTAGGACCATTTTTGGCCAAGTTTTGGCCAATTTTTTGCCAAAACCCAGATCCCAATTTTCCACGCAAAAATATTTAGTTTCTTGGCCGAAACAATGGAACTATAGATCCAAATATGGACTGTCATACCTTTCTGAACTCGTTATTAAATTTCCTAACGATTGGCATGTAAACCTGGGCATTTTATTTTTTTTTTAAATTTTTCGCAAAAAATTAAACAAAATGTGAAAATTGGCGAAAATTGTATTTTCACAAAAAGAAACCTTTACAACCCAAAAACTACAACAAACTCCTCTCCATCTTATTTCCCTGCAGGCAAATTCCGGTACATCACCGAGGACACGGGACCCCGGAGCATCTGCGAGGCGATCGAGGGGCTGGGCTTCGAGGCCAAGCTGATGACCGGGCGGGACAAGATGGCCCACAACTACCTGGAGCACAAGGAGGAGATCCGGAAGTGGCGCAACGCCTTCCTCGTCTCGCTGATCTTCGGCGGACCCTGCATGGTGGCCATGATCTACTTCATGCTGGAGATGAGCGACAAGGGCCACGCGAACATGTGCTGCCTCGTTCCCGGCCTTTCGATGGAGAACCTGGTGATGTTCCTGCTCTCGACGCCCGTCCAGTTCTTCGGCGGCTTCCACTTCTACGTGCAGTCGTATCGGGCGATCAAGCACGGCACCACCAACATGGACGTACTGATCTCGATGGTCACGACCATTTCGTATGTCTACTCCGTGGCCGTGGTGATTGCCGCCGTTCTGCTGGAGCAGAACAGCTCACCGCTTACCTTCTTCGATACGCCGCCCATGCTGCTGATCTTCATCTCGCTGGGCCGCTGGCTGGAGCACATAGCCAAGGGCAAGACCTCGGAGGCGCTGTCCAAGCTACTGTCCCTCAAGGCGGCCGATGCGCTGCTGGTGGAGATCTCGCCGGACTTTGATATCGTCAGCGAGAAGGTGATATCCGTGGACTATGTGCAGCGCGGCGACATCCTGAAGGTGATTCCGGGAGCCAAAGTCCCGGTGGATGGCAAGGTTCTCTACGGCCATTCCAGTTGCGATGAGTCGCTCATCACCGGCGAATCCATGCCGGTGG
Source organism: Drosophila takahashii (assembly GCF_030179915.1). NCBI lineage: Eukaryota > Metazoa > Arthropoda > Insecta > Diptera > Drosophilidae > Drosophila > Drosophila takahashii. Next base: position 12,390,815 of record NC_091683.1, read on the forward strand.
CCAAGCGCAAGGGTTCAGTGGTTATCGGCGGCTCCATCAACCAGAACGGCGTGCTCCTGGTGGAGGCTACGCACACCGGAGAGAATACGACGCTGGCGCAGATTGTGCGACTGGTGGAGGAGGCGCAGACCAGCAAGGCGCCCATCCAGCAGCTGGCCGATCGCATTGCCGGCTACTTTGTGCCCTTCGTCGTTGTGGTTTCCAGCATCACGCTGATTGCCTGGATCATCATCGGTTTCGCCAATCCGAATCTGGTGCCCGTGGCCATGGAGCACAAGATGCACATGGACCAGAACACCATCATCGTTAGCTATGCCTTCAAGTGTGCGTTGAGTGTGCTGGCCATTGCCTGTCCCTGTGCCTTGGGCCTGGCCACGCCCACAGCCGTGATGGTGGCCACCGGAACGGGAGCGATCAACGGAGTGCTGGTGAAGGGAGCCACCGCCCTGGAAAATGCCCACAAGGTGAGGTTTGAATTAGAGCTAGAATCAATGAATTTTTTTGAATTTTTTGTTTTATATGAATAAATTAATTGGAATTTTGAGTTTAATAGAATTAAATGAATGAATGAATGGCATGAATTCCGAAATAATTCAAACGTTAATTTCCTTTAAAGAAGAAAGGGCCATCGTTTTGTGATTAAATCTGCATGAATTTTATTTTCCAAGCAGCTAACATTGATTTGTTAAATATTTTCCACTTTTTGTTCTAAAAAAAAGCACCAAAAAATCAGGCAAATTCAAGAAGTTTGTAAAAATTTTTATGAACTTCTTGAATTTGCCTGATTTTTTTATTACAAATTATTCATTCATTCAATTAGAAAAACTTTTCTTTAAATTTTGTATACTTTTTGTTCTCAAAAGAAAGCACAACAAAAATCAGGATAATTCAAAAAATTCATACAACTTATTCATTCATTCAATTCGAAATAAATTAGAAAAACATTCAATTGTTTTCACATAAAATTGAATTAAACAAATCAGAAATTTCTGGCTCTAGTTTGAATTGAAATATACCCCATTACTTACCTTACTGATCAACTTTTTCGCTTCCAGGTGAAGACTGTGGTCTTCGACAAGACGGGCACCATAACCCACGGCACCCCGATGACCAGCAAGGTCACCCTCTTCGTCCGCGCCCAAGTCTGCAGCCTGGCTCGAGCTCTGACGATTGTGGGCGCCGCCGAGCAGAACAGCGAGCATCCCATTGCCTCCGCCATTGTGCACTTTGCCAAGGACATGCTGAATGTGGGCTCTTCTCCACAGGGTGGTAGCTTCGGCAAGAGCAGCCATTTCCAGGCCGTTCCCGGCTGTGGCATCCGCGTCACCGTCTCCAACTACGAGCAAACGCTGCGACAGGCCTGCAATGCCGAGCGGATCATCAACTACGAGAATCTGCATCGCAATAGTCCGCTGGAATCGGTCCCAGTGGACAATGGAGCGAGTATCGAGCATCTGCTGCCGCAGCACAGCGTGCGCAAGTCGATGGAACTGAACAACCAGCAGTTGCTATCCGACTTGGTACTGGAAACGGAGGAGCAACTCACCACGGATCAGCCATTAATTGATGGCCCCGAGATCCTAGTGCTCATTGGCAATCGCGAGTGGATGCAGCGCAATGGCATCGAGGTGCCGCTGGAGATTAGCGACTGCATGACGCACGAGGAGCGAAAGGGACACACCGCAGTGCTGTGCGCCCTCAACGGGCAGCTGGTTTGCATGTTTGCCGTCTCGGACATGGTCAAGCCGGAGGCCCATCTCGCCGTCTACACGCTGAAGCGGATGGGCATCGATGTGGTGCTGCTGACGGGGGATAACAAGAACACAGCGGCCAGCATAGCCAGAGAGGTGGGTTAATACTGAGTTAATACTTTTTATAAATTAATATATCAACCTATTTCCCCTAGGTTGGCATACGAACCGTTTATGCGGAGGTCCTACCCTCGCACAAGGTGGCCAAGATCCAGCGCATCCAGGCCAGCGGCATCCGCGTGGCCATGGTGGGCGATGGGGTCAACGATAGTCCGGCGCTGGCGCAGGCGGATGTGGGCATAACGATTGCCGCTGGCACGGATGTGGCCGCCGAGGCCTCCGACATTGTTCTCATGCGCAACGACCTGCTCGATGTGGTGGCCTGCCTGGATTTGTCCCGCTGCACGGTGCGTCGCATTCGCTACAACTTCTTCTTCGCCAGCATGTACAATCTGCTGGGCATTCCACTGGCCAGCGGTCTGTTCGCCCCCTACGGCTTCACCCTGCTGCCGTGGATGGCCTCCGTGGCCATGGCCGCCAGTTCAGTGAGCGTGGTGTGCTCCTCGCTGCTGCTGAAGATGTACCGCAAGCCGACGGCCAAGACGCTGCGCACGGCGGAGTACGAGGCGCAGTTGGCGGCGGAACGGGCAGGTGGCTCTGAGTTTGAACTGGACAAGCTCTCCCTTCATCGCGGCCTCGACGATCTGCCCGAAAAGGGGGGCAGGCTGGCCTTCAAGCGGTCCAGCAACTCGCTCATCTCGCGCATCTTCATGCAGGGCAATGGGGGCATCAGCTCGCCGAATGCCAAGCATGAGGAGGGACTGCTGGATCCCGAGGAGCAGTACGACGGGCGCACCAAGATCGTGAGGAGTCGCTATCATGCCAGCGACAGCACCGAACTGCAGAAGCTGTGAGAGATCAGAAGCTGAACGCAACCACACAATCCAACCGAGGACCTCAAAACGACAAATTTTCAGTGAAATTCTTTTTGCGGGCTTTAAATTGAACTAGTAAGAGAGAGCGAATTATAAGACCTGTGTAAATATTTGCAGATTGATTGTTTTTTGACAAGGAATAGGCAGTAGGATCTTTGATCTATTCGCGGGTCTAATATGATTTTGTAAATCCCACATGGGCAAAAGATAAAGAAGGTGTGTGCTCAGTATGTAAATATAGCTCAAACACAAAATATTTAATTTATATTTTAAGTACTCCCTTTTGAACTACCGAGTCGCCTTCTTATCTTTTCCTATTTCGAGAGTTACAAACTCTATATTAGATCTAAGGGATAAATCGAAAATGTAATCGTACTCCTGATTCCAGGGTTTTTTGTTGTATACATATGGCCGTCTAAAAACAATAGATTTTAGACCGGCACTCGCACCGTCCCTTTTTTCTACAACATATTTGTTATTTTCCCCTTTTTTTTAAATAAGAAACTTTAAACATTTATACGAGTTTTCTGTTTTATACAATAATTTTCTTACTCCTCTTTTTCCGCTCTATTATGCCTATCATAATTACCATTATTATTATTATTATTATTCTATACAAACTATTTTTTTTGTGTTACGATTGTAAGTTAAATATTATTATTAAGTTCAACGGAACAAAGGCAAAAACCAGACATCAACCATCATTGAACTATTGTTACCTATTGTTAATACGCATTATCATATAGCCACAAAAACACAAAAGGAAGAATAAATCAAATGAAATCCAATCCAAAAGACGAACATCGAACAACTTGACCCCATATCGGCTTTAATCCTTAGTTGTGCAATCGCAGGAGGACGTACACTTGTAAAACAATTGGGCACAAGCATCAAACAAAACGAAAGACATTCTTTATATGTAACTTTAAAGTTTATATACAAAACGCATTGTTAATGTACATATGAATAAAACGAGAGATTCGGAGGAGAATCCCCATACTGGCAAAATGCAAAGCAAGTGTTTTTATTACTTTACTTAAAATAAATAAAATATATTTACTCAAGCTATAATTTTTATCCCTCAAAAAAGAAACCCCACTTTGTTACTTTAAATTTTGATTTTTATTTCTGTTTTAAATCAGTACGAAAGACAGTGCGATCGAACGAACGTATATGGTGTTTTCAATACTCCAAAAATGCATTTGTCATTGGGTGCAGGTCTGTGTGTGAAAATTGAAATGAATTCTCGAGAAACTGGCTGACTTGGTCAGGGTAAAAGAGCTGGCATTCTGTGAAACTAAACTTCTACCTTTGGCTAGTTGAACAAAGTGAAATGGGGGGAGAGGTAATGTTTGGAGTTTGGCCATCTCACGCCTGGCCCAGGGCATCTTCGATGAGGGCTGCGCGTTGCTGATCCTCCTCCTCCTGCTGGCTCTTTCGCTTGGGATAGACGTCCAGGCCCTTCTTGAACTCGTTGATATCGAGGATGGTGTTTTGATTGCCCACTTCGGGCAGAAAGACGACGCTCAGCTTGTTTTCCAGGGCCGCAAATAGATCCTCGTCGTCCTCGTCCTCGGATGAATCGTCCTCATCCTCGTGATCGCCCTTTTCGGTTCCACTCTCATCGCCATCATCATCCTCCTCGTTGGCTTCTTCCTCGACTTTATCCTCGTTAGCAAGGTGAGAACCGGGCAAAGGTTCGGGCATATCTGCCGGACGATGTCCAATCACCTGGACGGACAGCTTCCGCAGATTATTGGTATCGATGCCCAAGAGGAATTCAATGATCTCCGTCTTTTGCAGCGTGCGCAAGACTTCAATCTGCCGACGTCGGCGATCGAATAGGTAATCCTCGTTGATGATCTCCTCCCAGTTGCGACCCATCTCCGCGCTCAGTGCCATGTCGGCCACCAACTTCAGCTTGATTAGGGAGTCGCGCGTGTGATCGTACTCATCCTGCGGCAGATTGCGCAGAATCTGCAGCATTTTGGCGCGGAACACCTCGATGCGACACTCCACATAGCTGGCCGTCGTCTTTGTCTCCTGCGAGTTGACCATAATCGAATAGCCGGCAATGCCGTAGTTGATCCTTACGGTGGCGTCCACATGGTAGCCCAGCTGCTCCTTGGTCCGCAGCTGATCGAACAGCGGTTCGTCCACGAACATCATCATCAGATCGAGAATGCTCTCCACACGCACTGTATTGGGTCCGATTTGGTAGAAGTTCGTGATCACCGTGTTTGTGTCCTGCTCGTTGAGAGCATGGCACCGGATCACATTGGTGCCCAGCGGCAATTGTATGGTCCTATCCTCCACATAGCGCTGCTCCCTGATTGCCCGGCAATTGAGACGACTCAGCACCGAGTTGAGGACATTGTGAGCCGATTCCTCCGTGTAGTTGCCCTGGATGAGAGCCTGGATGTAGAGCTCCTGGGGGAACTGGCGCGCAAACTCGCGCAGATCCTCCAGGGTAATATCGTTGAGGCACTTGTACTTGTCGATCATCAGCCAGCGGATCTGCTCCAGCACACAGAGGCGAACGTCCCTGGAAAAGAGCGAGCGAGGTATATAAGTTTAATACACCTTGTGATAGAATCAGGGTTCGGAATTTAAAACACTTGTTAAAAACATGTAAAATTGTGATTTACAGTTGTGATTTTTACACAATGTGTTATTAACAAGACGTGTTTTTTACACACTGTGTTTTTAACACAAATGAAAATTACATTTTATGGACATTAACGAATCGAAGGGAGCATGAAGAATCAATATTGGACCATGATATCTCAATTGTTATTTTTAACCGTTTCAAATTTTTCAGCTCAACGTATATTTCTGACGTTTAAATGTCAAAAAATGTCATTGTGTAAAAAACACGCCGTGTTAATAACGCATCGTGTAAATAACACAAATAACCTGTGTGTGTTATTTATGTTTCTAACATGTGTACGCTAAAATTTTTTACACACATGTCAATAACTTTTTTTGAACTTAGCACTTATGTTAATAACACAAGTTTTTTACAGAGTGTCTTATCTTGCGAACCCTGGATAGAATACATTACCTGTTGAGAGCCTTTGGCTTGATCAAAGTATTAAAGAAGTTCTTGCGCTGGTTCTTGCGGAAGGCGGCCAGCATCTTTTCGTCGAGCGTGTCGGCCACATGGAGCATTCCCTCGGCAATGGCCTCCACGATGAGATGCAGCTTCTCGTTGTAGCCGCTCACCTTGAGCAGCAGACCCTTTTCGGCCGTGCTAAAGGTGTACGAAAGGCCGGCACTGATGGCTGGATAGAGTTCCTCGCACACATGGAACTTGACCAGCTCCTCGTAGAGGGTGCACATGGCATCGCTAAAAGGAAAAAGAGGAAAGGGTTATTAAATTAGAGATTCGAGATTTAAATTTAAGCCACCTACTTCTTGGCACTTTGTCGCTGCAGCGGTGAGATGAAGTAAAAGGCCATATAGGCCTCGGGCAAATCGAACTTGTCGTCCTGGCGGAACCACAGCTCGCACGTGTCCGTCTTGAGCAGTTTCTTGGGTGCACCAGGCACCTCCGGCTTCCCAGCCGAATGCCAAAGCAGCGTGAAATCCTCAGTGACAAACTTATTTGGCTCGGGCAAGAACAATTCCTCCAGCGGCTTGGATTCCTCCCACAGCTTGCGCCACTTCTCAGGCATCGGAATGGTGGCATACTCGGTGCCGAACCACTCCTCCGTCTGGTCGTAGGCGCTGACGCCCTCGTACTTGTTGCGCGACGTGACCATCAGGTTGAACTTCAGCTCGTTGAGGTGGCCAGTCAGCTCCCTGAGATGCTCCTCGTTGTACTCGTAGTACAGCTCCTTGCCAGTCAAAATATCCTTCGGTGGGAAGTACTTGGAGTTCAGCACCAACTCCTGAACATTATCAAACGCCGGTCGCTGGGCCTGAAAGCGAAAGCCCGTCTCCTCGATGCGCTGCTGCTCCTCGTAGACCTCGCGCATGGAACCGCAGTTCGCGAAGAGCTTGACATAGGCAAAGGTGGCGGCCAGGACCTCGTCCAGATGCCGGAAACCCTCGTCGGTGAGGTAGATGCACACGTTGAACAGCGCGTACATGGAGTTGGTGTCGAATCCATTCTCCTCGATGCCCGCAATCAAATGGAGCGCCCACAGGCGGCGTCTCAGGTAGGCGCACAGGCTGCCACGCCCCTCGTAGCCCAGCAGATAGGACAAAAACTGATCCGGCTTGCTGCGGTAGTACTGGCGCACATTGGGCAGCACCCAAGTCAGCTCCAGCTTGCACTCGTTCTCCACGGGCTTCACAAAGAACACCTGCTCGTGGAAGGCCGGCTTGAAGGCCTCCCGGTAGCTGAATTTGCTGAGATCCGGGGCCCTCACCTCATTGTGCGGTATCTCCGAGAAGTGACGCACCACCAGCGATTCCAGCTCATCGATGGGCAGGCGGGCCTGCAGGCAAACATACATCCTATTGGCGCCATAGTGCTCCTTCCGGATCTCATGCAGCACCTTGTGCAGCTCCGCATCGTCCACATTCTCCCTTAGCGACTTCATGTTGCCCCAGGCGAAGGTTCCGTGCGGAAAGCCCTCGGTGGCCAGGCTGGCCAGCAGTTGATCCCGCCGCGTCTCGTCGTCCTGCAGGATTTGCTGGAACTCCGAGTCAACGGCGCTGCGCTCGCGCTGCATGGCCTCCTGCTTCATCAGCGGCGCCTTCATCAGCGCAGTGAAGTAGTCCAAACTCGAGTCCAGATGCTTTTCGGCCACCTCGAAGTAGAAGAGCGTCTCCTCGCAATCGGTGTTGGCGTTGCTGAAACCGCCGCACTTCTTGATGTGCGCATCGAAGATGTTCTCCTCCGGGTACTTTTCGGAGCCCATGAAGATCATGTGCTCGAGAAAGTGGGCCAATCCCTGGTACTTCTTGGGCTCGGCAAAGGAGCCATAGTCGATCATCAGGGCGCAGGCGGCCAGCTTCTCGTCGCCCTCCGCCTCGCTGCCCGACTCCACGCTGCTGCTGCCGCTGTCCGAGGAGCTCGAGGAGCTGCTGGTCTCGCTGCTGGTGGTCACCGACTCGCTGCTCGACTCGCATTCGCAGGCATTCTCCGACGAGGACTCCGAGGTGGTGAAGCCATCGTGGGGCATTGGGCTGGGATCCGAGACAATCAAAGCGTGCAGGCCATTGCCGAGGAGTAAAGTTCTAATAGAGGAAGGGAAATTAATGATCTGCTTAACTGAACCCGTCACCCCACTCACTTGTACAGCTTCTTGTCCGTCTCCGACTTGTCGGGTGTGTCCAGATACTTGACCTGGTCCGTCATCTTCCCACCGCCGGCTAATTGAATAATGGGTCTCCGCACTTGGACTTGGAATGGCAAGCTTATTCGTCTGAGCAAGTGTGCGCTGTGTCGCAGCCAACACATGCGAGTCCGCGAGCTTCTGGAGTGGGATTGAATTTAATCCGGGGAAATGGATTTGCCAATTCGACAAGCAAATAGCTGCAGAGTTGCCAGGTGGGGAGTAGAGTAGGGTTGCTCCCTGAAACCGGCTTGGCCACTGAAAAATCCACTTCCTGTCAAGATTCCCTCGTATTGGCAGGGATACTCCTGCCGGCTACTCGAAATTAATATTAATAATATTAATCAAAAACCACGGGGCGTGCTGTATCGATAGCGGGCCTATCGTCAATCGATATCCGGCGGATCACAACAGCTGTTTGTCCTGCGGGTGGAACAAAGAGTAGGGTTGTCACGCTTACTATTACCGATAGTAAAGTAAATATATATATATTTCTGATTTTGATCAGCAAAGCCTTGGGGCTCTTAGGTATTTTAGAGTTAAAAACGAGGAAGCGAAATTAAGCAGTACTAAATATATAAAAAATTAATAGTATGGAAAAAATTAAAAAGAATTTAGAATTATCAACAAATTACATTAAACTTTTTTAAAATTTATATTAATATTACTCATCGCAGCTCCTATCCGATGTACCATCCCTAAAACAGTACCGAAAATACCAACAAGAGCACTTCCCAACACTGCCCCGATTGCACCGAGAGTCATGCGTGCGTGTGTGTGTGCGTGCGTGCGTGTTTGTGTGTCGTATGAATTGTGGCGACCAGCGAAAATAAAAATAAATAAATAAATGCACATTGCGACCGAGGCGGCCCGTGTGTGCAGATGCCAGATGGTGCACTTGGATGACCCCAGCGGATGACCCCAAAAGCAACGATTGACCCGTAGCAATTCGGAGGAGCAACAACAACAACGGCGAACGGTGAACCGATCGCTGCCCCGCACACACACGCACACAAAGGTGGTAATCCGAACGGTGAGTTTCGTTCCACTGATAAACTTATCACCCGAAAAAAAAAACGATAATTCTAAATTTGTTTTGCCCCATTCGCATAATTTCCACTGTGCTCCCTCTTCCTCTCCCTCCTCTTTCCAGCAGAGAGACGAGAGAGACACGCACATAACGGTACCCGCGCCCAGACAGGAAGTAGCGAATAATTGAATATTCCAGCGGCGTACAGCAGCGGTCAGGCGGATAGTTCCACCCCAGCAATGGCCACGGGCGGCGGAGGCGGTGGAGGCGGAGGAAGTTCCCCCGGAAATGCTGACCACCACAAGCGCAACACCTTCACCAGCTATGTGGCGCCGCTGCCGGGCGATCTGCGCGCCACGGCGGACACGAATGAATGGTGCCTGCCCAGCGATCTGCGTGACGTGCACCTGGCCAAGCCGCGTCTGCTGCAGGGCGAGCAGATCGTGGCCTCCGCCCCGGCCTACATGTATTCGGCGATAGATCCCATGGACAGTAGCGGCTCCTCCTCCTCGAATTCCGGGGGAGATCCCCACAAGGAGGCCACCTTTGGCCTGCTCAGCGTCACCAATTTCAAGCTCTCCTTCGTGCCGCTGCACTCGAAGCGAAATCCTGCCGCAGCAGTTGCCGCCCCCTTGGTGGATCTCTACCAGGAGAACGCCTATCTGGGCCGCAACGAGATCACGCTGAACAACATCGATCACATCTACACGATCGCCGAGCTGGGACGGGCGGCCAGTGCGCTGCAGGCGGCGCGCGGCATGGCCAGCCAGCACGGGATGATCAGCAGGCGCAAGAAGCTGGAGCCTTTCAAGCAGCAGAATATCAGCGGCAGGATTGCCGCCTTGCATATTGTCTGCAAGAACTTTCGCCTGCTCAAGTTTGCCTTCCAGCAGCAGGATTCGAAGATGTTTGGAGCCAGCGATCAGGGCAAGCTGATTGCCTCGGCCTTGGTTCGCTTTGCCTATCCCATGCGGCACGATCTGAGCTTCGCCTATGCGCACAGGGAGCCGTACTACTCGACTTTAGGAGCCTCCGGCACCAGCATGTATGCCACGAAGAACGACTGGGCCAGGGAGCTGATACGCTGCGGCGCCACCGAGTGGCAGGTGGTGAGCAGCGCCAGCGTCCAGCTGCTGCAGAATCCCCTCCAGGCGGGCAAGTACTCCGTGCCGCCGCATTTCGTCATACCCAAGAGTTGCGGGGTGGATCGATTTCTTGACCTTTCGCGCGCCTTCTGCGATTCGCGTGCCGCCTTTTGGGTGTATAGCTACGGCAGTAGCGCTGCTCTGGTGCGCCTGGCTGAACTGCAGCCGGCTGCCCAGCAGGACACCAAGTCGGAGAACGTGATGCTCGAGCTGGTGCGCAAATGCGATGCGGGCAGGCAGCTGAAGCTGCTGCAGCTCACGGATCGCCTGCCGAGCATTCAGGATGTGCTGCGTGCCTATCAGAAGCTGCGGCGTTTGTGCACCCCTGAGACGCCCGAGAAATTCATGCTGCAGGATGACAAGTACCTGGGACTGCTCGAAAAGACCAACTGGCTGTTCTATGTGTCGCTGTGCCTGCGCTATGCGAGTGAAGCCTCGGCCACCTTGCGCAGCGGAGTGACCTGCGTGCTCCAGGAGTCGAATGGCCGCGATCTGTGCTGCGTGATCAGCAGTCTGGCGCAGCTGCTGCTCGATCCGCACTTCCGCTCGACCGATGGCTTTCAGTCGCTGGTGCAGAAGGAGTGGGTGGCCCTCGAGCATCCCTTCCAGCGGCGACTGGGTCACGTTTATCCCGCACAGCCTACTAGCAATTCCGAACTGCTGGACAGCGAACAGAGCCCCGTGTTCCTGCTCTTCCTCGACTGCGTGTGGCAGCTGCTGCAGCAATTTCCCGACGAGTTCGAGTTCACGCAGACGTATTTAACCACGCTTTGGGACTCGTGCTTCATGCCCATCTTCGACACCTTCCAGTTTGATACGCAGGCGCAGCGTTTGAAAGCGGTTCGCGACTCGCAGCTCGTTTTGCGGCCCGTTTGGGACTGGGGCGAGCAGTTCTCCGACAAGGACAAGATGTTCTTCAGCAATCCGCTGTACCAGCGGCAAAAGGGAGATAGGTTTCTCGAGGCGGCGACGGCTCATCGCAGATCTCTGGCGGTGGGACAGAATAGGGGCACTGGATCTACATCTGCATCCACTCCCTCCCGCAACACCATCAATCCGCAGCTCTTCGCCACGGCCTGCTCGGTGCCGCAGGATCGCTTCCTGCAGCCGGCGCACCGGATCTTCGATTTGCAGGTCTGGGATCAGTGCTATTATCGATGGCTGCCCATCCTGGACATTCGTGGCGGTGGCCAGCCGCAGGTGGATCTCTTCCATCGCTTGCTGCTGAGCAATATTGCGAAGATACAGCGCTGTTTGGAGTTTCAGAATTTCGAGGATTTGCCAGAGGCCTTCTATGAGTCCACCGGCGAATCGCGACCCAGTCAGCAGCAGAGGGATCGGGAGGAGAAGGAGGATGAAGCCGAGTTCGTGGATGGAGTCGAAAGGCGAAGGAAGACAAAGGCGGGGACGCCCACCAATGGCCTGACTTCGATGAGCGGGAATCTGCAGCTATCGACGCTTTCGTCGTTCTTCCCCTTCGGCAATCCCATCGCCGGCGAGGCACCGCATCAGCTGTACGACATTTTGAGCAGCAGCAGCGAACTCCTGATGGAGACCTCCTCCTTCCTGGACAAGTCCTCCATTGTCTGATCCACACACTTGTCCGCCTTCAACGCTGAACTTTCCAAGTATTACACAAAAAAAGAGAAACCATTTACAGAGAAACCCCCTGGCATATCGCTTTTAACACCTTTGATTATTGTTAACTAATAAGCAAGTTATGGCATAAGTTTTTTTTATTTCGTTTTACTACCACTAAACTGCATAAAAGCGCTGCATAATAATAACAATAATAAAAACGGAGTAACACTGACTAAATAATAAATAACAAGCAATTCATGTGAAACGAATTCAAGCCGCAAATCAGCAAGAACGAAGCGCAAGAAAACACCAATTAAATCAATATGTATTATATTGTATGTAACTTAATATATGAAAATATATCTATATGTATATTTAAATAAATCAAAATTGTAAAATCAAATGATATGCTTTTTAATGGGTATCATGGGCGTATTAGGTGATAAGTTCTGGTAGAATTTTAATTTTCGTGTCCATATGGGTTCTATGATAAGAAATAGACTTATATTTGGCACTGGATATTACATTTGACTTGTTGAGCATAGATAACAATGAAATCAACGTTGGGTTAGATAAAAACCTAAAAAAGATAAAGATGAGTCAGCTGAAAAGCATTAGTCAGGGGTAAACACTTTTAAAATTTTAATATTAGCATAGGAATATGTATTTTAAATTAAGATATCACCATAGTAGTTAGAAAGAGTATAGAACCAATTTAATTTAAATTTTACAACTATACTTAAAAAATAGATATTTATCTAAAATAATAATTTAACCCTAATGAAATTGATATTTAATATTAGGTACTTTAAAAAGTAAAAAAGTATTTAAAAAAAATATTAGATTTAAAATATCAAATTATTAAAATAATTACACTACTATATTTACACAAGGGTTAACGTGCAACAGCTTCGATAAATAACTGTTTACTTCCCGATTTTCGGACTTACATAGACTCATTCATTTTCGTAACAGATCTTAATTATTATAAATTTATAATTTGTAAGGTAATAAGCAATTATCTTAATAGAATATCTAAATAAACATAGAGAAAGTTCTTTTATTAAAGGATATAATGGACATTTTTGCTGAACAACATATTAATCAATTTCAAGATCAAGACTTTCCAAATAAAGTGCAGGATCCGTTTCTGCGGTTTTCAAGTGAAGAGCAAAAACTTCCTTTTAGCCAGTTGCCAAGTGAAATTCAGGATCATAAGATCTCCAGTGATATACAAAATGTGGATAAATTCTCTATTGAAATTGAAAATCAAAAGCAAGAATTTAAGGATCCAGAAGAACTGCCCACTGAAATTGTTGGTCCAGAGAAAAAGGAGCTTAGCAATGAAACGCAGGATATTTCCGCCTCTGAACCACTGGTTAATCCTCGTAGTCGCGTGATTCCACCCATGCCCTCGGAGGACACCATGCGCCACTCCATAGCCGACAGCCTCATGGAGATCCTGGTAAATATGACTAATCCGCAGTACCGCCAACAGTGCTTTGAACTCTTGCAGGTGAGCGATGCTCTGCAGGCGCGCAGTCGAATCCTGGGCATCCTGCAGCGAATCGACGAGAAGCGTAGGATGTCTACTTAGGTCAAATTTATCATTATATCATTTTACAAAGATTTTTCGGATCAAGACCTGCGTATCTATATAATTTAAGGCACGATCCTGCGAATGATAAGCACCTAAATCGAATTGTACACCTTGCATTGTCATTATGAGTTAAACATTTAATAATAAAAACGTTGCGTGGCTAACATTTAGGTTTTTTGGGGGGGTTTGATCTTTGGGTGCTCTGTGGGGGGCATCACTTGTCCTTCTTCTCGTCCTCCTGCTTAGCCTGCTCCGCCTTCAGCAGCTCGGACTCGATGCCCACCTTCTTGAGCTCCTCGATGAGGTCGCCACTCTGGTGCATCTGCAGCAGGATGTCGCAGCCGCCGACGAACTCGCCATCGATGAAGACCTGCGGAATGGTTGGCCAGTCGGTGTAGTCCTTTACCCCTGAAAATTAGGCATATCAATAGATTATAGTGGGACATTTAAATGGAGAAGGCATCTCAATTCACCCTGCCGCAGCGACTCGTTCTGCAGGACATCGTGGGCATCGTACTGGACGCCGTGCATCCGCATGATCTGCACCACCGCATTGCTGAAGCCGCAGCGCGGCGCCTGGGGATTGCCCTTCATGAAGACGACCACCTTGTTGGTGCGCACCAGCTTGTCCAGCGTCGCCTTGTCCACCGCCGCGCCGGTCGCCGCATCGCCGGCAAAGAGGCGACTCAGAACGCCCGGGGTGGATGCACTTGCTCCGGCTCCGGCGGCCATCCGGTAGCTCGGACGCAACAGGCTCTGGCAAATTCGGTTCATCTTCGGCGGCGCTCTCCTCGAGGTAATAATAATATTAATAATATTATCTAATAACAACAAGGGCTGTCAAGTGTCGGCTGAAAGGTATCGAATAGCGATACTCGATTGGCAATACTACGGACAATCGAGTGTTGGAGGGGTTCAGTTCGAAAATATTCAAGAAATTCTAGAGCATTTCAAAAAATTTTATTTGCAGTTTACAATAGGAACATAAAAAGAAACCAATTATTATAAAAGTTTAAAATTTCTCAGTTAGCTCACAGTTTATATAAATAAATAAATTGTAAAAGTTATTGTACATTTTCTTAAATTTTCAGTAGTTTTCATTTATTTGTTATTAATTTTAAACTATACAAATTATTCCTTAGTCATCAATATTAGTCATAATCATTATTTATAATATTTTCAAAAGTATCTCGAATTTATTTTGTGACAATAAAAACAGATATACCTTAAACGCGTTTTAATCCGTTTTTATTGGTATAAATTTAAACTCATCATTATTTTTTTTAAATAAAGCAATAATCATAATTGAAATATAATTTATTTTGCGATAATCACACACATAGCTACAATTACAAGACTAAAACTTAAGGCTAACTAGTGGAGTGTGGTGTAGGATCTCTGGAGTTCCCCCGGATTGCTGGCTGGCGGGGCCTGGGCCTCAGTTCGTCCTGTTCCCGTGCCAGGACCTATCATATTCTCCATTCGCTGGCTGGTTTCCCGCATAACGCCACCAAAATCGGGTAAATCCGGCAGATCCAAAGCGAGGTGGGCGGAGAATCGCTTGTAAACCGAAGATTTGGTGCTCTCCTTCTTGATCTTCTTCCTGTTTTCCTCGTATTTCAGCTGTTGCTTCAGGAAAATCGAAGCCTTGATCATTTCCTGTATGTTGTCGAATATGCTCTCCGATTTTTCAATCGTACGCAGGGCTCTGTATACAAGAATTTTGCAATTAATGGGGATTCGTAAGGCTGATAGTACAAAAACTCACTGAATTCCGTACTCCATATCGTAACAATGCCCCTGGAGATTGTTTTGCAGCTGGAAGACCTCATCGCGCTTCTCGAAAATCGCTGGCGAAACCTTGCGAACGTGTTCTTGGACCCGGAAAAAGGCCAGCGACGGATCGTTGGCGAAGATGTGTATGTTTTCCGATATCTTCTCCGAGGTTTTCTTCGTTTTAAAGACCAGTTCTCCGCCCCGAGACATTGTTTTATTTACTTTTACTCTTCTTTTTGTTTACATCTAGTCTTGGAAAAGTTATCGATAGCTGAAACACACTTTACACGGTACATATTGATTACAAATTTATCGAATACAAAAATGTATCGTATAAAGGGCATTCCTTTATTTACATTTACAAATTTAAAAAAACAAGGGAATGTAAAACATATTCAAATTGGTTTAATTACAAGGTAATTTTAATGTATTATCCTAACATTTCTGTTAGAAAATCGTTGAACCAGTGGGCGCTGACAATTGCTAATTGGTATGGAATACTATCGCGATAGTCTGAAAAACATCGATAGCGGCGGCCACCGGTCCAATCATCGATAATGGTACCTTAGTTTTCCAGCTTAGAAGGCTGCTCGTTCTTATACTGAAACGGTAAATTCGGAATTAAATTGTGAATTAAAGTGTGAATTTACAATCAAGAACTAATTAATTGGCCAGACCCGATCAATTGAACTCTACATATTTTTTGCATATTTTTGTTGCTGTGCTGTGAGTGAAGCGAGTGCGAATGCGAACACCGAGAATAAAAACGCAAAACAACTGTGGGATGCTTTGATATAAAAAAAAAGGCTGACCGGCTCGGTTTTTTGTTGCCAATTATGAATAACAAGTGATTTGTGCCGAGAGCCGGTTGTCGCGAAACGTGTACTAGTCATGGATTATACCATATTACCATATTACTAACAAACTCTGGGGTACAGCAACAACAAAGCGGCAATAACAAACTTTGTTTACCTAGAAACTCCAATAAGCCACCCCAATCAGAAGTCTCTGAAACTGAGGGTTAATTTCCAGTGTGTATGTGTGGGCTATTTTTGTTTGTTAGACTTTCTTCTATACTCTTTGTTTTTTAGATAAGGATTTCTAGAGTGATTTCTCTCAGTGAAAGAATGATGAGCTCATTGATAAGACTCGCCCAATTTCTCCCTCTCCCTTTCGCACACACACACATGGCTGCTTACGTCATGCCTCCCCCCGCCATCCCCTTGTTCTATTTTTTCGCAATTTATTTCTGTTTTATTCGCGCTTTGATAAAAAAAAAATAGGCGCACAAAAGTCCCCCTAGCAGAGTCATAAAATAATAAAAAAAATCACCAACACAGTTTACAATTGTCGAGTGGCTTTTTTCTATCGTTCGCAACTCCTCAAGTGTCCATAATTTAAGCCCCCACATTCCATATTCCCCATTTAATCGTTCAAATACTCTATAGACCGTATATGTACAATGTATATACCCAGTATTATATGCAGAACCCCAATGCTAATTGTTGTTGCTGTTTTTCCCTAGAGACAGAATAAAAAAGCTTTTAATAAAAACGATATAAAACAGAAACAAAAAAAAAAAAAAACTGCCAATACACAAACAACAAAAATCGAGAACAAAAATAAATAAAAACAATAGAGGCGCGCGTGTTTCGATGCTAATCTAAAAATTTAATTTGTAACATACTCTCGGGCGGCGATATAAATACCAGGACCACAGCCCCATCAAAAGCTTCTGACTTTTTTATGTTTTATTCACAGAGAAAGAAAATAATTCTTAGTTCTATAAAATGTTTCTCTATTAAAAAAATTTTTGTAGTAAAAAATATTTTAAATAAAAGTTCCTATTTTTATATCGAATTCAGCACAATTTTTAAATTTTAAGAAACTCTTCCGAGAATTCAAATTTTAATAAAACTGATAAATATTTCCACTCATTGGTACATTGCTTTTCTCACCGTGTGCTAATTATACATTCGTGTGTGCTCTTTTGCTTTTTTTTGCGGCAGAACTTTTCAGCGGAGCTTTCGGCAAAGGAGTAATACGAAACAAATAAAAATATAAATAAAGACCAACAAGTAGACGACGACGCGGAACCTCAACGATGGGCAACATACACACGACGGGTCCCAATGAGGCGTTAATTGTTTCAGGTGAGTCGGGCGAACCCTTCGAAACCCCAAAACCACCCAACCCACCCACTGCTCAACCCTTTTCGCCATCACTGTTGCGTCAAACGCCTGTTGACTGATTTTGAAATGCTGCAATTAGAAAACCGCATGTTGACAGGACATTGCGAATTCAGCCAGGGTTGCGTATTTACATTTACTCAGTTGCGAGTGACATTCGACTTCGCTTTGATCTATGATTGCAGGGCATTCAGGATAATGACAGCACTGAGAAAAATAAAATAGTTGGAAAGGTGTCTAAAAGTAGGCAACACTTCTTAACCCTCAAATCTGTTGGTTTTATTCCGAAAAAATTTCACTGCATACTTTTAGACAGCTTTATATATATATATTTAAATAATATACCTACTTATTTTAAAAATAAATAAGAAGTTTGTGTAATTCATTTGAACCTGATCGCATTTAGGCTCACTTTTGACATTTTCTTAATGCCAAAAAGTTGTATTACCTGTCCAATAAATTTCAGGCCTGTTTGTATTATATATTGTAATTTAATGTCTGCAATTTAAAAAATATATATTGTGTATTTGCACTTAAAAAGTGATTGATACTTAGGATTGAGTTCAATGGGACTTAATATTACTTAAGGAATTAAAGGAATATTAAGAAATTTTCTTTTTACTCTAAAAACCTTTTTTATTGACAATTTGGAACGCTTTCGTATCTTTTTGATAACCTTAAAGAAGGAAACTTAAACCTATAATACTTAGCTAATGTTATTCGGGTTTTTCGGACATCAAAGCATGAAATAATACTTATAATATCTTATTACATAATTTTTTTGCCGTGCAACCTTTGGTATCCATTGTGTAGCCCTGGAAAGCCCGGAAGTCTTCAACCTTCCTCTCCGGCGGCACAGAAAACTCCCTGATGCATATTGAATTTTTCACACACACACAAGAGAAGCGCGGAGGACGCGGAAGCCTAGGACAGTGATAACCACTTGTATGCAACCACCCACCATCCCCAGCATCCCAGCATCCCGGCCAAAGGGAAACCACCCCCTGATGTTTTGTGTTTTATGTTTTATGTTGAAAATTTTGCCTACGTCTCCGCCTGTGCCTTTGCCTAGCCAAACTTTTCAACCCCCATGGCATGGGTTAATGCACTCTGGCCAACCCCTAGGGGAACCCCAACCCCTTGGAAAACCCCCGTAACCCCAAGCCTGCGCCAACCCCAAAAATCCGAATGCAACTCGCTCAACTCGTTAAGGTAATTCTATTTAATTAACTCGCCAAGTCAAACAATAACCGGCGACTAATGGTTGAGTTTGCTCTTCACTTTTTCCGGCTTTTTGCAAGCGATATAATAAAATAATACATTTACCCGCGGGTATCGATAATCCTTTAATGGCAATTTATTTGCCAAGGGAGGAGGCTAAATGCTCTCGAGCACGCATATTTAACATAATGGTCGACGAGCACGAAGAGTATGATATTTTCAAATTAATATACATAGATGGTGCCAGATAAGTTCGATAAATATTATAATATTTGTATTATAGTTTTGGTTTTATCCACATGATTATTCCTGAACCTTATATAGTTAAAAAAAATTTGTATAGAATTCTTTAAGGGATTCTTTATGGCGTTTTAGGGATAAACTTCTCTAAATTCAACTCCACTCGGATCGTATCATGTCCGCCGCCTTCTCCCCGATCATAAAGGCCGCCGCATTCGTGTGGGCGGTGGGTGGCACCGGGATCACACTGGTGTCCACCACCCGGAGTTTCCTCATCCCGTGAACTTTTAGCTCATGATTCACCACTGTCGTAGGATCACTTTCGGGTCCCATGCGACAGGTGGCCACCTGGTGGTGCAGCGTATAGGACAGCGTTCTTATCGAGCATCGCCAGTAGTCATCCGAGGCGAACTCGTGGCCCTCGCATCCCGGCACCCGTCTCTTCAGCAATCTCGCCCCAATCCTCTGCATCGCCGGCATCTGGATGATCCTCAGACTGGCCTTAATCCCATCCAGCAGGTATTCCACATCCTCCTCGGCCACAAAGTATTTCGGATCGATCTTGGGCCACCTCAGCGGATTGCGATCCCTCAGCCAAAGACGACCCACCGACTTGGGATGGAACTGCATGACCAGCAGGGTGAAGTGATCCTGTTGGGCCTGCGCCAGTTCCCTGTACATCCGGTCGTAGATTTCGTCCTTGAAATTGGCGCCCAACTTGAGGCCGGTGCCCTCGTCACTGGCCAAGCTCCCCGTGACCATTATCAACTCGATATCGGGCCAATCCCTGGGCAGCTCCGATCGCTGGGTCTTCAGGAAGGCCAAGGCCTCAACCCCGCCGATGGAACTCAGTCGGGTGGCTGGATTTCCGGCCAGCAGGTAGGACAGCACCTCTGCAGGCGTGACCCGCGACGTGAAGGTCGTTTGACCCGTGGTATTCGTCACAAAGGTGGGTCCAAAGTGGCACATGTGATCGTACATTCGCTTGCCCACGGGTAAAGCTTTTACCAAGGGAACTCCAATCGCCTTGAGGTTATCTTCCGGCCCAATCCCCGAGAGCATCAGCAGTTGCGGCGAGTTGAAGGT
Organism: Drosophila takahashii; assembly: GCF_030179915.1. Taxonomy (NCBI): domain Eukaryota; kingdom Metazoa; phylum Arthropoda; class Insecta; order Diptera; family Drosophilidae; genus Drosophila; species Drosophila takahashii. The sequence continues at coordinate 12,410,657 of NC_091683.1, forward strand.
GCCCGCCGATAGGATCACCTCCTTGCGGGCCTTGAAGGTATAAGCCCTATTTTTGTAGTGAAACTCGATGCCGTAGGCTGCTTTCGTGGCCTCATCGATCAGCAGGCGGGTCACGCGGGCAAAGGTGAAGATGTGCAGGTTGGAGCGCAGATCCCTCACAGGTTTCAAGTAGGCGGAATACGCTGAATGCCTCCGACCATTCAGGGTGGTGGCCTGCACATAGGAGACCCCCAGCTGGGATTCACCATTGTAATCGGTGCGCGGATGACCCGCCTCCACGGAGGCCTCCACGAAGGCATCGACCAGCTGCGATCGAAAGCGCACATATTCCACACTCAGCGGACCACTGTGATTGTGATACGGCGACTGCTGCAGGCCCTGCAGTTGGGCATTCTCGGAGCGCAGGAAATAGGGCAGCACCTCTTCGTAACTCCAGCCGGGATTCCCTGCCGCCGCCCAGCCATCAAAGTCCCGGCGATTCCCGCGATTGTAGATCATATAGTTGATGGAACTGGTGCCACCGAGGACCTTTCCCCGCGGCAAAGCACACTCGTTGTTGTTCATCCCGTGGCAGGAGAGCTTCTGCGGCACCGACTTGTAGCCCCAGTTCGAGGAGGTCTGCTGCAGATAACCCGCCACCACTGGCGTCAGATGGGCTATGTTCTCCACGCCACCCGCCTCCACGAGGGCCACCGTCCACTGGGGATTCTCCGAGAGACGGGCGGCCAAGGAGCTGCCAGCTGCTCCGGCGCCAACCACAATGAAGTCAAAGGTCGAGAGGTCCTGGGGAACTGAAAGTAAAGGAAAGAATTATTTAAAAAATGTTCCCAAGAAAAAAATGGATTCTTATCTTTAAGAATCTACATGAAGATTATTTGATTTCTTCATGGTATTGAAATATATTCAACATAGGTTTATTAGTATAATTTAATATGTATTAAACATATTTTTTGTAGATTTCGATGTCCAACCGTTTCTTTACCCGTTTCAACCTGCCATTTTAAGAAGCCTCTATTATATACATTAGTTTGCTTTGAATTCACTCACCTAAGAAATATTGCTTCAATCTTCTTATAGATAGAATATATCTTGGAGTAATATATTGATTTCTTCATGGTATCAAAAAATATTTACCATAGGTTTACTAGAATAATTTAATATTAATTAAACATATTTGTTTTAGATTTCTATGTCCAACCGTTTCTTCTCCCGTTTCAACCGGCCATTTTTAGAGGCCTCTATTCTATACATTATTCTATTCTATACACTTACCATTGGGACGCGTGGCCTGTTCTAGGAGATTCACCAGGCCCACCTGGTTGAGCTGATCCAGCAGCAATCGGTTGACATCCCCACGAGATTGGGCCAGGAAAGAGAGCAACAGGAGCCTAGGGAGCAGGTGTGAGATCTGTGTGGACTGCATTTGGCTAATGGTGTGGGCAAATGAGCTGCCATCGTCTGGGGGGAGTTGCTTTTAAGCCATGGCTCCTGGACGGGACTGGATTGGATTGGAGTGACTCAGGTGCCTTTATTGTTGCTGTGCCTCTCCGCCGCCGCCAAATGATGCCCCACCCACCCCGTTGGCCATATAAACCGCATACCCTGCAATTGGCCAAAGGGAGTTGGGGATTCGGTGATGGGTGTATTTCTTATAATAGAATTTTTCCTTATTAAACAGGGAAAAACTTAATAAGATGTCAGACAAACACTGAATAGGTCTTAACATATCGAAATATTCCTATTTCTAAGTAAGAGTATTTATAAAAGAACAAAATTTAAAGTTGAAAAATGTTTTATAAAATCACAACATAAAAAATCGAATAAAATATATAACAGAAGACTTAACGCAGCATACCCAATAAAATATTTATATGATAAACACAATGAACTTCAGGAAGAAATAAACTAATGGACCGAATTAAGACTAACTTGGATGAAAATAAACCGTCAAGGAAAATCATAAAAAAAAAGAAACACCTCAAGCCAATAAAGCGCGAAGACCAAATGAAGTGAGAAATAGATTCCAAACAAAGAATGAAATTAAGCATTAAGCCAAGATAAGAATAAGACGAACCAAGCACATAAACCAGCAAATAGCAAATAGCAAGGCGAACAGAAATAGTAAACTATTAAAAGCAAAGCAAAGTTAACTAAAAACCGGTTGAAGAACTTAAAACAAATTTAAATAAAATTAGCACCAATTAGCAGTAAACAAACCTAACCTAAACAAACTAAAAAGATAGTGAAAATTGCAGAGTTTAGCTGGAAACATCAAAACATTGGAGAGCTGCTGCTGAAATCATTAAGATAAAGTTCGAATGATCTAGTTTAGGATGGATTTTTACACAGAAAGAAAAGAAATGAATAAAATTCTATAAAAACCAGGAGCTCTAAAGGTTTACCTTTGTATCATTAATTAGCAACATTTTATTATGATAAAATTCAAAAAGAAGATCTTGAAAACTACAGGGTATCCGATGAATGGCAACACCTTTTATCCTTACTTGGCCAAATGTGAAGGGAGAATGACAAGATTCTCACTTTTTAAGTGCCGGTCGCAATTTGCGGGTTCGTTTAACTTTGGCGCGTGCTCTCCCTGCGTTGGGCCCCTAAATGCACTTAACGTTCATATATGTAATATAATATTATATTATGATATATACATCATCGATGAGGCATACACTCCCGGCGCCCTATTAATATTTTTTTATTTTCTTCGCTCCGAAAAAACGCCGAGGCATTGAACTTGATGTGCGTAAACCCGTTTGCGATGCCTCGTTTGCTCCGCTTGGATTCCGATTCCAATTCCGATTCGGATCAGTTCGAAATCGGTGAGAAGTTATTAAGCTAGGTCATGACGTGGTCCAAATTGGATTGACCCGAAACGTTCTCAAGACCCCGTTGGGCGATGCACTGGGAGAAAATTTGGGAAATTTTTAAGATATAAATCATATTTTTAATTCCCCACCAATAAAAACTCAGCCTTGAATGATATTAGCTGTTATTTATTTAATAATAGGAATGAAATGTATTTGAAATTTATTATTATAGGTTTTCGAAATGATATTCTTTAAATCCCCGCAAACAACTTAGAAATTAGACCATTTAGAATATGAAAAAAAATTAGGAATGCTTTTTAGATCGCAACATTTGTGAAGTGTACCCGCTTGCTTTCTTTCAACTTTCGTCTCGCATTTTATTAACCCCTTTGCATAAATCGCCGTTTGTCTCCGAAAGTGATCTTAAGTGATCTGCTGATCTGTATATTAACTCCATTCGGATCGTATCATGTCCGCCGCCTTCTCCCCGATCATAAAGGCCGCCGCATTTGTGTGGGCGGTGGGTGGCACCGGGATCACACTGGTGTCCACCACCCGGAGTTTCCTCATTCCGTGAACTTTTAGCTCATGATTCACCACCGTCGTAGGATCACTTTCGGGTCCCATGCGACAGGTGGCCACCTGGTGGTGCAGCGTATAGGACAGCGTTCTTATCGAGCATCGCCAGTAGTCATCCGAGGCGAACTCGTGGTTCTCGCATCCTGGCACCGGTTTGTCCAGCAGTCGCGTTCCAATCGCCTGCATGGCAGGCATTCTGGATATCCTGATCGCCTCCTTGATGCCCTCCAGCAGATGCTCCACATCCTTGGGAGCCGAGAAGTACTTGGGATCGATGCGTGGCCACTCCAGTGGATTGCGATTGTGGAGCCACAGGCGACCCACGGAGGCGGGATTGAAGTGCATGATGAGGAAGCTGAAGTGATCCTGCTGTCGCACGGTGAGATCCTTGTACATCTTCTCGTAGATCTCTGGCCGGAAGTTGGCTCCCTTGGCCAAAGCGGTGCCATCGTCGCTGGCCAAACTGCCGGCCACCTGGATGAGCTCCACATCGGGCTGGCTGGCCGGACTCTGGCTGGCCGAGGGCACCTTGATGAAGGTGAGCGTCTCCACGCCCCCGATGCTCGAGAGGAAGGTGTCGGCGCGTCCGAGGAGCCACTCCTTGACCACCGGCGGTCCCAGGCGAGCGGCGAAAAGGGTTTGACCCGTCGTATTCGTCACAAAGGTGGGTCCAAAGTGGCACATATGATCGTACATCCGCTTGCCCACGGGAAGAGCCTTAATCAAGGGAACTCCAATCGCCTTGAGGTTATCCTCCGGCCCAATCCCCGAGAGCATCAGCAGTTGCGGCGAGTTGAAGGCTCCCGCCGATAGGATCACCTCCTTGCGGGCACGCACCTTGAAGCTTCTGCCCTGATGGATGAACTCCACTCCATAGGCCGACTTGGTGGCGGCATCGATGAGGATGCGAGTGACCCTGGCCAGGGTAAGAATATGAAGATTACGACGCCTCGAGCGAATGGGTTCTATGTAGGCGCGAAAGGCGCTGTGCCGCCTGCCCTTCTGGGTGGTGGCCTGGACATAGGAGACCCCCAGCTGGGATTCACCATTGTAATCGGTGCGCGGATGACCCGCCTCCTGGGCGGCCCTCAAGTAGGCATGGGCCAGTCGCGTTCGATGACGCACATCCTCCACGCTCAGTGGGCCACTGTGATTGTGATAGGGCGAGTGCTCGAGGCCCTGCAGTTGGGCATGCTCACTCCTCAAAAAATAGGGCAGCACCTCCTCGTAACTCCAGCCGGGATTACCAGCCGCCGCCCAGCCATCAAAATCCCTGCGATTCCCGCGATTATAGATCATATAGTTGATGGAACTGGTGCCACCCAGGACCTTTCCCCGCGGCAAGGCACACTTATTTTCGGGCATCCCGCGACACGCATGCCGCTGCGGCTGCGAATTGTAGCCCCAATTGGAGGCAGTCGACTGCAGGTGGGCCGCCAGCAGCGGCACCTGATGGATTATGTTCTCCACGCCCCCCGCCTCGATGAGGAAGACGCTCCAGTTGGGATTCTCCGAGAGGCGGGCGGCCAGCGTACAGCCAGCGGCCCCCGAGCCAACCACTATGAAATCGTAGTTCTTTTGAGGCACTGCAAATGCAAGAAGATTATGGGGTTATAACTGGTTATAAAAATAATATTGATATAGGAAAATAATATATGATATGATATCATAATAATATAATATAAGAAAATGTGTTTAATCGATGAACTAAGGAACATGTGATTATATACAAATCAGTATTTTAAACATTCGAAATTCAGAGAACTTAATTATAATATTTTATGAAGAAGTTATAAGATTATAACTGGTTATAAAAATAATATTGATATGATATCATAATTATATAATATAAGAATATGTGATTATATACAAATCTGTATTTTAAACATTCCAAATTCAGAGACTTTAAATATAATATTTTAGTCTTCTTTTCGATTTTTGGATTTAGGATAAAAATTTACATTTAATAAAAGTAAGCTCAGAATAACCTGTTTATAATACGTTTTTGCATATGATACTATGTCTTTTTATAAATATTCAAAATCATCATTCAATTTCATGGAAATTAATAACTACATAACTGATATTTTTAATGATTTTTTAATAATGAAAATACTTTGATTTTATTAACACATTATCAAATATAAAATGATTATTATTCACTAAAGAATTTTCTTAATACTATTTTACAAATTCTGTTAGTAAAATATCACGATGATTTATTATATTTAACCTATGTAGATATATTATTATAAATCAAACCCTCACCATCGCTGAAGAATGGCACATTGACGACATTGCCCAGTCCCAATCGCCTCAGTTCGTCCAGTTGGGGATTCCTTTGGCAGTGGATCACCTGGATGAGGAGCAGGAACAGAAACAGAAACAGAAGCCGGAACAGCAGCAGCTTGTCCATGGTTGCGATGGTCGGTAACTGAACTCTGCAGCTTCGGTGCTTCGGGTGAAATTGGATCTCTACCTCTGTTTGGCATCACATCTGCCAACGCACTGTGGAACGGGTTGTAGAATTCCCCAGTGTTCTGCATATGAAATATGAAATTTTAATATGCATATTTTCTCTGCTTTTTATTACCAGTGGGCGTGGGATCCCCAAAGTTCGATTATTATTAAGTGAATATTTTAAAATTTATTGGCTTGTAATGGAAAATTATGTCTTGAATTTGCATTTAATTGCCCAAAGAGAGGGAGTATTTTTTTGAACTGTAATTTTTATTTAGGGCTTTTGGAATTTACATATTTAAAACAAGATTTGTACTGCATGCTAATTGAAATATATTTATAAACCTGCTCCACTGTGGATAATCTTGCCGGTTTGGTTCTCCCTGACTGATCTCTATCCCCTGTCTCTCTCTCTCCCTCTCACTCCGTCTCTCTCTGCCTTTCTCCGCATCTCTCCATATCTCCATCTTTCTCCACTGATGAGTTGGTTGACTTGGTGGCCGGGTTTTTAGGGCCAAAACAGGCTGAGATTGTCTCAGAATTTTTATTGCCACTTGCTAATTTGCGCTTTCTTGCCTCTCTTTCATTTACCGTTCGGCTGTCTCTTTCCTAATGCAGAGAGAGAAAATTAGGAAACGATTTTGCCTATTAATATGAGTATTTTTATTTATACATTTTTCTGTTTTTTTCTCTGTATCTTTGGCTTTTGCATCTGAGCCCGGTTCAATGGCACTTGGATGGGCAACTTGTTCTGGCTGGGAGTATATTCTTTTTTTTTATGCTGCTGGTCTGTAAGTTGAATCTTTGAAGATTGAAGCACCAGCAGCGGGAACTCGAGGGTTAATATATTTTCCAAGCCACCCCCCATCGAGCATAATAATCGAGGGAAAAACAAAACCAAAGCGGATTAAACGACTTTAGGTCTAGCCAAAAAAAAAAAAAGAGAGTAGGAAATATATAATCAAAATGGGATAAAGGGGTGGTCCACTGCAGCGGCAGCAACCCCAGCATATGGATGCAGTTCCTCCAACCCCGAACCCAAAATGCCAAAGTCAAGGGATTCCCTTACAAAGGGGAACAGGAAACCAAATAAATGAGCAGGACTGGGATTAGAAATCCAAAGGATGGGCCATGTTTTGGTCATGGCAATTGCATTCAAAATTTGTCCTCTTTGTGCTCGCTTTTTTTGTTGTTCGAATCCGCCCCCTTGATTCATGAATATTTCAATTTGTGTTAATGAAAAGTCTGGCGTAACCATAGTGACTTTTTTACGGTGGAAAAGGAATTTCGGATATGGGTTTTTACTTGGTAAAACAAAAAACTGAAATTAGGAAATAATTTAAAGACTGGAATAAAGTAAAAACTGTGGAAAATATATTTCAAAATTAAATAAATAATTATTTATTTTACTTTTATTTATTTTTAAATAATTCCAGTGGTTCAAATAAACTGGCCCAGAGCTTTAAGCCAAGCTTCAAAGCTTTAAGTTTCCATTTAAGATCACATTTTGTATAGTCTACCCTTGGGAGGCAAAAAAACATCTTTTGCCAATGCAATTATTCTCAATTTTCGACAGATTTATACGCACTCTACATAAATAAATAATTCTAAGGTCAAATCGATGCAAATTAAACCAAGATAAAACATAAAACCAAAGATTCAGCACCGAAAAACCCTCAGCAAAATATTCACACCAACTTTTGATCGTAAAACAAATAAAACCGAAAGCGACAAGGCAGAAAAAAAAACGAGAGTAAGGCAAAAAATCATTTCCGCAACAATAAAAAAGATTGAGAGAGACGCCAAAACAAAGGCGTGTAATAAATCAAAACGAAGAATCGTCAAACGAGCTTCCAACTTCATGGATTTCATGGATTTTGATTATGAAGCCACAAATTGATTAGCATGAAAATTGCCAGAGCTGAAAATTCCTATTGAAATTGCATGAGACAAAGGCGAAAACAGAGAGATCCAATAAAATTCAATGTCAATGTCAGATTTTTGTAGACCCAAGACAATTGATTTTTGGTTAATTTTGATGGCTTGTTTGTTGCTAGGGATAGTATTTGAAAAATTATATAATTTGAAACTCAAAGAACCTCTGGTTTTGATTTTTCACCATATAAAACACTTTTCGTTTTAAAGTACATATAAAACTTATATTGATTTATTTATATATATGCTATAAATTGCTTAAATTTCTAAACTTAAACTAGAATCAGTTCAGGCAAGAGAGAATTACAGGTAATAACAAGCGATTTTAGAAGGCCTTAACTATAACTTAGGCCCCATTTTAAAGCAGCCAGAAATTATAGATGATTTAACAGGGATTAACAGGATGCATGACGTCGGGCTGCTTGCAAATGGGGCTTACACCTGATTGCGGAAATGAACTTTGGACTAAGGGATTCGCGGATCATAGATCATAGATTATATAGATCATAGATCATATAGATCAAAGATCATATAAATCATAAATCATATAAATCATAGATCAAATAGATCATAGATCATATAGATCATAGATCATATAGATCACAGATCATATAGATCACAGATCATATAAATCATAGATCATATAGATCATAGATCATAAATCATATAAATCATAGATCATATAAATCATAGATCATATAAATCATAGATCATATAGATCATAGATCATTGATCACACATCATAGATCACTGGATGAAGCCATGATCCTGCTTGATCATATCGGCCGCCTTCTCGGCGATCATGAAGACGGGTCCGTTGGGATGTCCGGACATGATCTCGGGCATGATGCTGGCATCGGCCACCCGCAGATTCTTGATTCCATGCACCCGCAGGCGATGATCCACCACCGCAGCCCGATCCGATTTGGGACCCATCTTGGCGGTGCCCGAGTAATGGTAGATTGTGAAGGTGAAGTGCCTCACATAGCAGGCCCAGTAGGCCCAACTCTTATAAGCATGCTGCTTGCAGGTGGGTATCTTCTTCTCCCACAACTGGGCATTGATCGCCTGCATGCCCCGCTGATCCATCAGGCTGATGGCCTTCAGGAGACCCCTGACCGAGATGTCCACGTCGTAGGGATGGGCAAAGTAATTCGCATGGATGAGGGGATACTTGAAGGGATCGCTGCTCTTCAGCATGATGCGACCACGGCTCTTGGGCCGCAGGATCATGGGGAAGATCATGAAGGCATTCAGCGATTTGTCCTCGATTTCGGCAAAGAGCGTGTCGTAGATGGATTTCTTCAGGCCGAAGGCACGCGAGATGGCCGGATTGGAGGACATGGAGCCGCCCACCAGGAAGAGCTCAATATCTGGCCAGCCATCCTCATCCCGCTCGTGATCCAGATCCCAGAAGGCGATGGCCTCGCAGCCGCCGGGCGAACCATACGGTCCCTCCATCCTATTAAATCGATTGATGAGCGTGGGATCCGAAAAGTCCTCGAACTTCAGCGATGTGGCATTGGTCGTGAAGGTAACCGCCGGTGCCGTGTGATCCTGTAGGTTGTAACCCACGGCCAGATCAGCCAGGGGTTTGATGCCCACCTCGCGCAGATGCTTCGCCGGTCCCACACCCGATAGCATCAGCAATTGCGGCGTATTGATGGCTCCCGCCGAGACAATCACCTCTTTCCTTGCCAAAATCTTCTGCATGCGACCCTCCGTCTGAACCATAATACCATAGGCCGTCTTCGTTTGCGGATCAATGAGCACTTTGGTCACCAGGGCGTTCTTCTTCACATGCAGATTGCTGCGCTTGCCCTTCAGTGGATACAGATAAGCCCTATTGGAGCTCCAGCGCGTCGAATTCCTGGTGGTGGTGTGCAGAAAGGCTACGCCATTCTGAATCCTGCCATTGTAGTCCCGGTACTTCAGTCCATCCTGCTGGGCGGCATCCACAAAGGCCTCGGCGATCTTGGAGCGCCAGTTGACATAGCTCACCTTCACCGGCCCGTTGCGTCCGACGTAATCCTCCTCGGCATCGGGCACCGAGCTGCCCTCGTACTTCTTGAAATACGGCAGTACGTCCTTGAAGCTCCATCCTGGATTTCCCAGCGACTCCCAGCGATCGTAATCCCTGCGATTGCCACGGGTGTACATCATGTAGTTCAGCACCGAACTGCCGCCCATCACTTTGCCACGCGGCCAATTGCAGCGATTGTTGTTCATCGCCAGGCAGGCGTGATCCGAGGGCTGCGTCCTGTACTTCCAGTTCATCTCGCCCAGCTGCAGGAAGTGCGCCACTATGGGCACATCCATGACGAGTCTCTCGGGACCACCGGCCTCCAGGAGGAGAACCCGCCACTTGGGATTCTCCGAGAGGCGGGCGGCCAAGGCACAACCCGCTGTTCCGGCTCCAACCACTATGAAATCGTACTCGCTATCCAGCACTAGATTATTATCGTAGTTTTCCAACTCCACATCCGCCTGGCCGCGTCGCAGGAAGTTGATCGTCTCGAAGAGGACATTGTTGCTCTGCTGAGCTACAGAGACTCGTAGGTCCAAGAAAGCCAGGCAGATGCCCAGAAATATAAGCGATTTGCTAGCCATCATGGGGCTTTTGATTCACTGATTTTTCACTGCTTTATTGCACAGCCAAAAAAAATATAGTTCTTGTTTATAGTTTATAGTGGTATCCAAAAAAAAAAGAGATATTTTAGCCGCGTTTGAAGTTCTAAACGCGATCGCGAGCGTGTTGCCCAATCGGATACGTAACTAGAAATGCTGACAAACTCGGTGGCCAAGTTCAATTTAATATTAAATTCGGCGGCGATCGCCGAACGAAACGATCGCCGTGCGAATCTCTCGGCTCTCCGATCTCAACTTCGTTTTCGTTTTCGGTTCGCCAAGAATCTTCAAATCTTTCGAAGACTTGACTATGGACACGTTCACAAGCCCACCAAGCTGCGCAGACCAAGCAATAGCAAAAGCAAAAGCTGGCTAAAATCGAAAGCTCTACGATCTGAATCTAAATCTGACATTGACTTGAGCCGATCGACGATTGGACCGCCGATCGTTAGCAGCTTGTGGTTTCAATGCGGAAGCTGAAGGTGTCACAAAACATTAAAGGGCCTCCCCTGAAGAATCACCGCAGAATCCTCTTCTATAGTTTGAGATTTAGATTTTAAGTTAACATAGAGCCACCGTGATTCTGCGCTTTTAGCAGAAGAATTCGGGCGGGGTTCTTCGAAGAACGACAGGTTCTCTGGTTAAATGTCAATCTGGTTTTAACTTAATTTATACACATATTGTATAATTTTATGGTTCTAGATGGCTATCGGTCAGCCGGCTTTTAAGTTGTAGTCTTCAGGTTCATTAATAATAATTATTATTTATGACTAAATTGTGTTTTCTTCAGTCTTCTGTGAAGAATATTTAAATAATTATGAATACGAAATCCAATTTTATTATAATTTCTTTTTATATATTTTTAAAAAATTTTCTTATTGCTGAATTATGTACATTAATCTTATTCTAAGATTGTATTCCCAATTGCCAGATAAGACTTTGTAAGGTAGAACATTTTTATATTTCATATTAAAAAAAAAAAATAAAAAATTAAATAGATCATTAGCACTGCAAAAATATTATCTTTCGAATTTTGATTTTACAAACCACAGTTATGAAAATACAAACTCGCTAATGATCAAACTAATAGTTGTTTCTCAGGATAGGAATCACTAATAAGAATTAATTACCAATTTACTTGTTTTATTTATTTATTTTTTTTTTTTTACTATTTTTTTTTTGTTACAACTTTTATACTTTGAATTACGAAATTATATACTGTCTTTTCATCTTTAATTCACTAGAAATCACTCAAAATAAAGGAATATTATATTACTAAGAACTAAAAATCACCCATTAAACCCCAAAGGATAATGTTCTTCCCCCCTTAACTTTAGTCATGATCCTCTTTGATCAAATCGGCTGCCTTCTCGGCTATCAGGTACACCGGTCCATTGGGATGGCCCGACACCAAGTAGGGCATTATGCTGGCGTCCACCACCCGGAGCCTCTCGATTCCGTGGACCCGCAGCCGGGCGTCCACCACCGCCGAGGGATCCGCCCGGGGACCCATTTTTGCCGTTCCCGAATAGTGGTAGATGGTGAAGGTGAAGTGGCGGGCATAGCAGGCCCAGTAGGCGCTGCTCCTCCACCTGTATTTCCCGCAGTTCGGTATGCGTTTCTCGAATAACCTTGCCCCAATTGCCTTGAATGCCGGTTGATCCAATAGACTCACGGCCTTCTCAATTCCCCTCACCGTGATGTTCATATCATAGGGATTCGCAAAGTAATTAGCATAGATTCTGGGATGCTCCTCGGGATTTCGGCTCTTCAACTTGATGCGTCCCCGACTTTTGGCGCGCAAAATCATGGGAAATATCAAGAAGCCATTGGCATTCCTTCGCTCCAGTTCGCCAAACATATTCTCATAGATATCCGATTGGATGCCCAGTGCCAGACGTAAAGCCAAATTCGTTTGCAGTCCGCCGCCCACGACGAAGAGTTCCATATCGGCCCAACCATCGGAGTTCCGGGGATCATCGAGGGCATAGAAGGAGATGGCCTCCACGCCGCCGGGAATGCGAAGAGGACCGCGTCCCTGGAGGAACTGGGCCATCGCCTCCACGCTGAACATCTCGCTCGTTTGCAGTGAATTCACATCGCACAGGAAGCTCACCGCCGGTGCAATGTGATCCTGGAGATTGTAGCCCACGGCCAGATCCGCCAGAGGTTTAATTCCCATCTCCCGCAGATGTTTCGAGGGTCCCACACCCGAGAGCATCAGCAATTGCGGCGTATTGATGGCTCCCGCCGACAGGATGACCTCCTTTCGGGCCAGGATCTTCTGGGATTTACCCTCTCCTATCTTTACCATCACCCCATAGGCGCTTTTTGTCTGGGGATCAATGAGAATTTTCGTGACCAAGGCATTCTTTTGCACCTGCAGATTCCGACGTTTTCCCTTAATGGGATACAGATAGGCTCTATTTGAGCTCCACCGCGTCTCATTGTAGATATTCGCCTGCAGATAGGACACCCGAATCTGCGACTCTCCATTGTAATCCCCTCGTGGAAGTCCCGCCGCCTCGGAGGCCTCGACAAAGGCATCGGCTATCCTGGTTCTGGTCTCCGAATAGCTCACCTTCACCGGCCCATTACGACCCACGTAATCCTCCTCGGCATCGGGCACCGAGCTGCCCTCGAACTTCCTGAAATAGGGCAGCAGCTCCTCGTAGCTCCAGCCGGGATTGCCCAATCTCGACCAGCGATCGTAGTCCCTGCGATTGCCTCGCGTATACATCATGTAGTTCAACACCGAACTGCCACCGACGACCTTGCCACGCGGCCAATTGCAACGATTCCCATTCATCGCGAGGCAGTAGCTCTGCGAGGGCTCCGTCTGGTACTTCCAGTTCACCTCGCCCAGCTGCAGGAGATGCGCCACTATGGGTATGTCCATGGCATAGTTCTCGGGGCCACCGGCCTCCAAGAGGAGCACCCTCCATTTCGGATTCTCCGAGAGGCGGGCGGCCAAGGCACAACCCGCTGTTCCAGCTCCAATCACTATGAAATCATATTTCGCCATCAGCGGCTGGCCTTCGTCCAGATTCTCCAGATCCAATTGCCGCTGGCCGCGGCGATAGATCTCCAGCATATCGAAGACCACATTCTGGGCAAGAACCTGCACGGAAACTAATCCCCAACCCAAGAGCCACAGGCCGAGAATTATTCTGATTGTGAGGTTCGGGTTCCGTGGCGAAGTCATTGGAGCTTCATCACCTTGCAGCCGGACTCACTCGACTGCCGCGATCGACTGGGCCCGTTGAGCTAAAAGCAGAACTAAAACTTAGAGGCTGGGGGAAACTGCATCTACAAAAAAAAAAAAAAAACTATTGGCCCTGCACTGTTGACAATTACGGCTCTTGGTCCGAACCATCCGTCTTAACCATTTTCAACCGGAGACAGAGAGAACTCAGAATACAGATTGTTGGAATATCATTTTGTGTAATTGATCGATCGATCAAAGATCGTAAGCATTCCATCCCAAATGCACTGGGAATTGTGTGCTGAATACTGAAATCACGTAATAACGGGTCTGATCTAATAAGTAAGCTCCAGAGGAAAATAACATCGATTTTAATTTAGAGGTGACGATGCAGTGCTATTATTATAATATCAGTTTCATTAGCGGAATAACAGAATATCTTGAATATCTAGAATTTAAATATAAATATTGTCAAGTGTAATGAAAGTATTATAGTTGATATATAAAGTAGGAAATATTGGTGTAAATCTGGCATGACGGAACTGGAAAAATATAATTATCAAAGTTATTTACCAAGATTTTTATATTGGTGATATATGCAAAACTTTTCTTAGATAAAATTATTTCTTAAAATATAAAAAATGTTTTTAATTTTAAATATAATTTTAAACTTTTTTAAACAATCTTCACTTTAGTAAGAGATCGCTAGAAATCAATTGATAAGATATTTAGTGATAAATCTCTGCAGCTAATGAACGCATGTAAAAACCGTGCATTCATTAATGTATTGATTTGTTTCCGGGCAAACGATCATCTGTAGCTTCTATGTAATTATAGTTACCAGTAAATGGTGAATGGACTTGTAGGCATGTAATGTTTGTCTTTTCTTCGTTTTTGCCTCATTGTTTAGCGAATAATCTTTGTAATTATTTCCGCTTGCATGTGAATTCGTGAACTTAGAATGGGAGAGCCCCAGAGAGTCGATTGGCAGTCAGTCAGTTTGGCAGACGCTGTGAAAAATTCCAAAATCCCCGGCCCACTCGTGAGTGTTTTCAACTTGGCAAAGTAAACTTGGCCAGCCGACCGCAACCGTATGACATACTAAAGGAAAACCAAAGGCAAAAACAAAAACAAAATAAAAATAAATTAAAAAGGTGCTTAATGGTTTTTTGATGTGTTCTCCGCCCCCAAAATGTCGACGTCGTCGTTCTGATGGAATATATGGTATATGGTTAGTCGAAGGACATTCCAAATTCCGATTCCAGGATGGGAGATGCTAGTACATCGCCTAGTATATCATCGAAGGAGCCGCACCTGACTGGCATACAAATGAGGCTCGCGGTAAATAAGAAGAACCCTTTTCCGAGGGCCAACGGCAATCAAGAACCAAACCGTTGACATTCAAGAACGACCGGTACTTTGGAGTCAAGGCTGCAATAGCACTGCGGCTTCCAATTTCGCAATTCGTCTGCGATTCGCGCGGGCCTCAAGTTCGTTGAGCTGCCATTCGATTAAATGCACTGAGAAAAATTACCAATATGCAAATATAATAAAAAAGGATTTAATTATAGAATTTACTGACTTTCATGTGTATTTAGTAGGGTGTTTCAAGTATTATTTATATTTTTAATCCATCAGTTATAGCCGAATTCTTTATAAAATACTTGATATTTTTCTTTTACAACATTTATAAATATAATCCGTATCCGTATTTATTTGATCTTTATAAACTCACCTTTAAAACTATTTAGTAGGGTGTCTTCCAAGGAAATATTTTACATTTATTATTTTATTCCATCAGTAATAGCGAGTTCTTAAATAAACTAGCTAACTAAGTCAAGAATATTAATCTTAGAAATTAAGTAAGGTTGTTGATTAAATTATTTTCAGTAATAATAAATAATAATAAACCGTTTCCAGTTTTTTTCCTTGTATTGCAAACCATTTAGATATTAAATTAACCACTTAGCGACTTGCTCGGCTTTTCGCTCAGTGCAATCTGCTAACGGCAATTAAAGCTTCGACTCTTACTATCGATAGGTATTGTGTGCTGGCGCAAAATCAGCAGCTACGACTGTTTCTGTTCGCATAAAGTCAAGAATTTAAGCAAACTCGTTGTCTTTGACCGAGTTTTCGTAGTTGGCAACTGCTGATTTTGGCCAAGTTGCTCTTTGCACTAAGACTGACAATTTTTATTTTGGGGCCTCGACCATGTCTTTAGTGGTTTTTTGACACTCATTGGCAGCTGGCCCATGGCATTCGGTTATTAACAACAGGATGTCAAATCACCCAAACGAAGGATTTCATATTTATCTTGTAATTAAATATAATCTATGTTGATATAGCTGATGTTATGACAATCTGCCGAATGACTGGCAGAAGTGATGTTGAGAATGTGCTTGCCATAAAATGTTCTTAACTTAACCATAAAACGCGTCTTATGGGATTTTTATTTTGGCGATTAATTGTTGCGTTCGATCATCATGACATAGCAATTCGTTCACTAAATTTGCATAGACACTGTTTTAGATGTGGTAATATTTGCCGGTAAAAATAAAGACTGTTTAAAGATCCGATTCCTGATTAAAGCCAAAAACAAAAACCAAAAACCAGTTTCTCGCGTTTTGTTACATTTAAAACCAGTAAATATTTGCGAAAACTAAGAGGCTCGCTGTGTTGTATGAATGAATCGAGCCAAATCTAGTGGTAAATAACTATTCAAGGTTGCAAAAGAATGGGCCTTTAGTTTTGCATTGAATAATATACATAAATCCAAAAATAAATAATGATGACAAAACTTATTCTTTTTTTGCATTTTACACTTTGCTACCTTCGTGTAAAAATGTTAATAGGTCTGTTTTACGAAGTGGGTGTTTCCTATTTCGACAAGCTTCTGTATACGTTCATTATCTGCAGATTTATTACAGGCATTAACTTTTTGCTGTGGTCATTAGAGGGGCTCACACGGAAAATTCCATTTTCGAGTTAAATGTTTTTAAATCGTTTTGAAAAAAATAGAGAAATAGTTAATGTAATATTATATCTTCTTTGATAACTATAAAAGGAAACCCTTTTAAAAACGGGTAGACTTAGGGGAATTCAAAACGGCTTGATATAAAAATCTAAAAAAAAAGAAAAAAAAAACGGAAATAATTTGTTTCTACTAAATCAATAAATTGTATAATATATATGAATTTATTATACTTATTTAATATATAAAATTCCATTTTGGCTTAGCTTTTATTTAAATACATATCTTGATTTGGAGTATGTCATATCTGAGCAATCAAAATTCCAAAATAATCAAAATTAAACCTGAAACTTTGGGGGAAAATGTCCAGACCAACTGTTAGGGAACGTAAGCCCAGGATTAGGAGTAATCCCAAACTGGTGGGAGTCCAAGGCAGAAAACTCTCGAGTTCCAAGAGTTCCGACAGCGAGCCGAGTGGTTCGAGGAAATATCTAAAGAAGAGTTTGCACAAAACCAATAGCAACAGGGATTCCATTGAAACTCTGGGTGCGATGCCCAGTGCATCCAGTGTTCAGTTTCCAAACTGCAGTTCCTCGGATAATGGCTATGATGCGGGTGCGGATACCGATGATGCCGGCGACGATGGAATGGATGAGGCCGCCATGATGCAATTGAGGTCTCGAAAGCGGCCCCATATCCCCTTAAACTCCTTCGTCCTTCCGGAACCGATTCCTTCCCATCGATCTGGTGGATTCCTTCGTCTCCTGGCCCGCAGCCTGCATCAGTGTTCAATGGGGATCGCCGCCGGCTTTGGATTGAGCCGACAGCAGGCCGCCTGGTACAAGAACTGCTGGCAAAGTCCGGGCTCCCAGCCAAAGGGTGTCCATCTAATGGGAAATTTTTCCAAGATCCCGGTTAAATCGCGAAAAATTGAAAGTTCAACCACTTTGTAAAATCTTTTGTATTCTAAAAACTTATTCTTCCAATGATTAATGCCGATTTGTGTAAGGAATATGAACTGTGACATAGAAAAGGAAAGGTCTTAATAGTAAAAATTAACCAAAAATCGAAATTTTGATATTTTTCGATTATTTATTAAAAATATCGATATTATCGAAACAATATTGGGAAAATATCGATCACTTAATAGGGTTTTCTTTCAAATTGTTCTCTTAACTATCGTTTTGAGTCATTATCGATGGCTTCAGATTTCCCAATCGATTATTCACTTCAAATACTATTTCATTTTGTGAGATTTCTACGATTGCTCTACAAAGAAAAAAAACCGACGCATTTTTTGAATTGTAGGAAGTCAAGCCGAGCGAATGAATCAATTTGTTGAGACTTCCCCCGCCACAAAGTGGACTCTAAAGCCGCAACAAATCGATTCATTTGCCGATGATTGACATGACAAAGCAGAACAGAAGTTGAATAACATTTTGATACGATCATAATGCGCATAATTGCTATACGCCAACGCACCAATGGATACAGATACAATCCAAATATCCGAGCCCAGCCAAAGTTTGGCCAGATAACATTATTGTTTGCCAAGCACTAAAGCTCATTAAAGTGTGCAATTATTTGATCTGAAGACCACTATTCGGTGCGATGGCTGTGATCAATGGCCAATTGAGTACGTGAAGCCAACACTCAGTTCCACAAAAAAAAAGAAAAGAAATACTTGATGAAGTCAGGAAGTTGATCGGAAATATCAGCGCAATGATGATGGAACAGGGGTTCATGGATCAAGATTATCAAACCAACAAGCTATAAATAAATTAAAAAAAATTATATAATATAAATAAAAGAATTTAAAGTAATTTTAAACAATATGTTCTTTAAAACTAATGGTTTAAAACCCTGGTAAATTCCACTCACCAGCTTCCACTTAATATTATGCTAATCAGAGACTAGTTCTTAATAACAATCATATAAACTTACCACTGAATCATAAAACCCAATGCCTAGCCCAATTTCCTGGCCAACATTTCCGTTCCCCAAGGTCGCCGCCAAAGTGACTAAGAATTTTTTGGTTGAATTGAAACTTGATTGGCACCTTTGTAACAACTAAATAAACTGGCTGTTCAGGTCCGCAGGGGCACTTCACATCGTGTATATGGGTCACTAATCACGAACCAGGGCCGTGAAATGATAATAATAGCAACAAAGTCGTGACACTTCCGCTAGATCGACAAAAAAAAGAATGCTGACATGTTACCATGAATATTTATGCTGTAATCCCTTACAATGGGTTATTCTTAGTTTTTCATGATTTATCGATCGTAATTAATATTTTTTTCTCTTCTTTTTCATTTACAGGTGAGTGGCTGCTTGGATATTTTGTATTGGAGTATGCAAATAAGTGAATACCGAACACCGAACACCGAGCCAGAGATCAAGTTCATTGGGTCTGGGTCAACTGCTCGGACACGATCGCTTGTCTAACGGACATCATCACAACAAGTTGACTGACCTCTAACTGGAACGGTAACACATCGATCCGGAAGTTATCTGTGTTTTTTTTTTTTGTCCAGCAGATGATCCGCAGATACTTCCGCTGGCCATTGACCCAGTTTGCCCATTCGATTTTTGCGATTTCTGCAGACCCTCTGGCCAATTTTGCATACGCTTGGGTTTATTGCGTTTTTGGCCGAGAAAAATATGCGTGTGGACACACATGTCTAGGGCAAATCCAAGTTAACTGATCTCGTGGCGAAATTGCAATCGGTCACGTAGACATTGGGTCTCCATTTCGTTTACTCTGGTCTCGTTAACTCTTTTTTGTTTTGGGGGCGTGGCTGAAATAATTACACAAAACGTGTCAGAAATTGGCAGTTCCGCTTTATACGACTAGTGGATACCCTCTTAAATTAAAGGTTATACAGGGCGTATACGTTATTTATATATATATATATTTTTTTTTTAATTACAACTTTTTCAAATGTTAAAAAAAAAGAATTTAGGCTAAAAGCCTAATTAAATACAATTAAATTTATTGAAGAAATTACTGTATAAATAAAAATTAACAGCTTCTGAATTGTAAGGCCCCAGTGCGTATACGTAATATACCACTTTTAGAAGAATACATTTTAATCTACTAGTCATGAATGAAAGATGAGCCCACCACTTGGCTTCCAAAAATACCTAAAAAGAAAAAGCTACCTTTAACGAAATTAGACCTTGAACTTGCCCGAACCGCTTGTCCATTAAAATGTGTGATTTGTTGACCAGGTTTTGCTGTAAATGCGCGCTGTCTTGGATTTTTTCCATTAATAAGCCATCAAATCTGGTTTTTGAGCTAAGCTTCAGTTGAAATTATAATAAACATTTTTTTTGGCCGGGGAATTAGAACGTTTCGTGGACAAAGTGGAACAGGGACCGATCACTTAGCACATCTTCGATCCACATCCGGAAAACGAAGAGATCCAAATTATAATTCGAGTTGATTAGACCAAGTTCCGTTGGCCATTTCCGGCTTCCGATATACTCACATGAAAATTGTTGACCAAGGTTGTGGTTTTGGGGCTGTCAGAAAGATGATTTATAACACTTCGATTGTCTAAGCTAGTTAATAGCTTTATATTTTCGATGGGCGTTGCTGCGACAAGTTAAAAAACCCGGCTTGTCTACTGGTAATTAAATATATACATACATATTTTCTACACAAGAATGTTGCGTGCTGTTGTGTCTTTTTACCACCGCGCCCAGATGTTAGGCTATATAAACCCTCAAATGCCAGCATAAAGCTAAATGGGCAGGGCCGTTTTATGGAGTGGATTTCGTGAATATATTCACTTTAGGGTGGGTTCATTCAGTTGTCACTCACTCTCTTGTGTGATGTAATCAATCAAATACAGTCTATGATGTAATTAAATACTGTGGATTAGGGGTAATACTATATCTGTTTTTGATAACAAAGGTGTTTACTAAAAATTATATAAGAAATATATTATGAGTAATAAATATATATAAATATATAAAATAATATATATACAAAAATATTTTAAACATATAATAAATGTATTAAAAATATATAAGAAATATTTATAAATAGTCAGAATTCTACTCTTATAAATCTAATTGAATTTCGCATTGCCTGTAGCTTTTATATAGCGTTTGCCTACTATCCCTTCATTAAAATAAAGACGGCACGTAGAAATACTCGAATTAATAGCAGCTACAAAATACACCCAACCACGCGATGAGTCATTTCTCTTTGCTTTTCATTTGGCCCAAAACCAATTTGCTTACCTCATTTCCGTTGCCTGCTTTTCGGCTGTCAGAAAATAACAACCATTTCGGCTTTAATGTTTATGCAAATTTAATTTATTAAATAGAATGTCATTTAAATAATGCGTTTATGGGTGTTTCCTAAAAATAGTCAAACAATATTAAATTAGCTAAATCTAGCTTAGCATAAATAATACATATACACAAAAAAAAAGAGGACAACAATTAAAATAACTACATAAAATATCTAGAATTACAGGATAGTTGAAGCATTTAATCTATGACTCGATTTCTGGATTCCGTCTTGCAATGGATCGTTGAGTTTTTGAGGACGTCATGCGATGAGATTGAGTGGGGAGTTTCGATATTTCGAGGTTAAGAACAATTATTTGCCTCTTCCGCAATAATTGTGTGGACTTTTCAGGAAGAGCACTTTTTGGTTTAATCATTGTCTTAATAACAGACAAACTTGAACCAACAACAGCTTGAAGTTTAAGATATAAACCTTTTATGAAGAGCTTTGAAGAGTTTTTAATGGTGTCATGAAGTGGAAGCAGAAGTGTACAGCTTCTGGTTCAAAAGTAGAATTTTGTAAATATTTTTAAGGGCATTACAAAATGACTTGCGTATTAGGTTTACCAGGATTAAGATAAACTCATAGATAGCTTTGAATTCCCAAGCTTTAGAGTGTTTTTTTTCAATCACATTCTGGCTTTTGTTGAAGAGTTACCATCATCTCAACGAGTTACTCAAGCAATGGCAAACATTTTGTGTTGATTCTCGTCGTTTAAAGCTAACGGAGCCCTGAGCACAAAATCTGGATGTAAATCCCCTCTGGTGGACTGAACTATCCTAACTATCCGCATAGTTGAGTGTGAAGTTGCTGCTGTCGCTTGAGTTTATCTGACTGCTGTTGCTATTGCTGATGTCACTGATGTTGTCACCGATGAAATTGTCACTTGGACTGCTGACATTGCTGGCGGGCAGGGCGACGATGCTCCCTTGAAGGCTGCTCCCAGCCGCCTCGGCATCTCGTGGCCTCTGGGCCTGTCGCTTCACCTTGTACTCGGGATTCGTTAGCCAATCCTCCTTGATGAGATCGGCGCCCTTCTCCGCTATCATTATCACCGGCGCATTGGTGTTGCCGCTGCTAATCGTCGGCATAATGCTGGCATCGATCACCCTCAGCCCGCGGACGCCGTAGACTCTCAAGCGAGGATCCACCACCGCCTCGGCATCCCAGGCGGGTCCCATTTTTGCAGTGCCGCACGGATGATAGATGGTCATCGAAATCGTTCTCAGGTGGCAATCCAAATAGGCGTCGGACAGGAACTTGTGGTGCTTGCAATTCGGCAGCGGTTTCCTCCACAATCGCGAGCCGAATTGCTTGAAGACCTGCGCCTCTGCAACTCGCAACGCTATCTTGGCTCCCTCCACCAGGGTTTTCGCATCCAGCGGATCGTCAAAGTAGTTGGCATTGATGATGGGATAGTGAAAGGGATTCGCCGAGCGCAGCTTCACGGAACCCCTTGAACGCGGTCTCAAAAGCAACGGCATTATCGTCCAACTGTCCTTGTTGGCAATCGGATGATAGACCTCTTGGTACACAGACTCCTTGAGGCCCAAAACCTTCTTCACACGCGCTCCATTATCCGAATTAATCGAAGCCGGTGCCATGTGGAACTGAATGTCCGGCCAGTCGAGACTGCGATTCGAGTAGGGTGTGTGCACAAAGGCCAGTCCCTCCACGCCGCCCAAAGTGGTCATGGGTCCCCGTTCGCGCAGCACATACTGAAAGGTCACGGCCGTCGGGTTAAAGCGATCCTGGACAATGGCCACGGGTTTGTCGACCAAAAAAGTCAATCCACCCATTCCCACATGATCCTGCATATTCTCGCCCACCGGCAGATCCTGTAGCACTCGAATGCCATGCTTTTCGAGATGTTTCCGGGGACCCAAACCCGATAGCATCATCAATTGTGGGGTGTTGATGGCCCCCGCCGAAAGGATCACCTCCCTGCGAGCAGCTATCCTGTAGACTTTGCCATGCTTTACAAACTCCACGGCCTGGGCCCTCATCGTGCCGGGTTCGATGATGATGCGCGTCACATGGGAGTTCATCGAGAGGTGGAAATTCTTGCGAGTTCGTATGGGTCGCAGGAAGGCCTTTGCCGTGGAGCAACGCGATCCGCGTCTTATGGTCCCCTGGGCTATCATGAATCCCGCCTGCTGGGCGCCATTAATGTCACGATTCTCGTAGCCCATCTGAGTGCCCGCCTCCACGAAGGCGGCGACCAGGGGGGAATGCCAGGGGGATTCCTGAACCGTTAGCAGTCCACCACGACCATGATACTTGTTGTTCGCGAGATAGGGATTGCGATTATCCTCGGATTTTTTAAAGTATTTTAAAACATGATCGTAATCCCAGCCCGGGTTGCCCAGCGAGGCCCAGTGATCGTAGTCATTGCGATTTCCCCGCACATACAGCATGTAGTTGAGCACCGAACTGCCGCCGATGACACGACCCCGCGGCCAATTGCAGCGATTATTTTGCATGCCCAGACAGGCCTTCGTCGAGGGCTCTGTCTTGTAGGCCCAGTCCAGTTTGCTCAGCTGCAGATAGGCGGCCAGCGATGGCACATCCGAGATCTCGTTTTCATCGGGACCGGCCTCGATGAGCAGCACTTTCCATTTCCTCACCTCGCTCAGCCGATTGGCCACCACAGCTCCCGCCGATCCGCTGCCCACCACTATGAAATCGTACTCGGGATAGAGATTCAGTTGGTCCAAAGGCCTCGATTCGGGATCCACGGCATCGTAGCGATAGTAGGTGATGGCCGCCAGCATCAGGGGAATCAGCCAGAGGCCCGTGGTCACCACACCGAAGGTGGACTTGATCACAGTGGTTATGAACAGCAGATTGAGCACCATGTTGGTTCGGGGTTCGGGCTTTCTACTTGGGTTCCAGTTTCTAGATTATTAGGTATTACCTCTCGTTTCTTCGGGACTGTATTGTAACACTCTTTCTTCTTCACACTCTCTAAAATCTAGCGTTTCTTTCTTTTGTGCATGGCGGGGCTCTGTTGTCGCCCGATTTTCTTCTAGGGTTTCGGAAAATCCTCCTCCTTTATTTATCCAGATTTATGCCTCTGCTTTTTCACAACTTCACTTTTGATAATCTTCTGGTTCTATTTTATCTGCTTCTTAGGTTCTTCTTGTAGAAAAAATTTTGTTGGTTACTTTGATCCTTGAACTTGAACCCTTTCTATCCTTGTAGGTTGTATTTTGTGTGCTTTTCTGGTGCTCGTCGTTGTGCCAACTGAAATATAAGAAAAGTGTGTTAGAAATGGTCCATATCATCTATATTAATATAATTCCAAATTAAAAAACCGAAAGTAGCCAAGATCAACCAGAACAGCTTGACATAAAAATCTAAAAAAAAGAACATTAATTCGTAAATAATTTCGAAAATAGTTAAGAGCAGGGACCGTTAATAATCATTATTTCAGATTTTTATTTTAAAAGGCCTACTGAGGTTTTTACAAGTTTTAATCAACAATTTAACTGGTTTTTATGCACTTTATAGACATGAAGAAATAACAGTTAATTTGCTTTAAAGATTTGTTGAAATGCATATACTTTGTGGACAAGAGTAAAAAGAACGTTTTTTTTACGTTTAAAAGAAAATATCACAGTAGTCTTTTTAAAATAAAAATCTCAAATAATGATTATTTACGGTCCCTGGTTAAGAGGCATTAAAATTTTTTTTTTTTAGATTGCAAAATCCTAAATCCAACATAATCTAGCCAAAATTGCATATGTCTAACCAACCAAGAAGTGCTATTATCGTTTGCCCAACTTCTTGCATGTTCTGGTTGTTCAAAAAAACCAAAAAAATATTAACAAATTTCCAACTGATTTGCTTAACTGCCTTGTTGAATGCAACAAAGGTTTCAACAGTTGTTTGTATTGCACTAATCTCCCTCCCTCCCCCAAAATCGTTGATATTTCCTGACCAATTTGGGATGTTAACACTGCGACGACCTTGACGCTATTGCGGCCAATAGCGACAAAGGGGGATTGTTAGCGGCTTTTCGTTTTCGGTTTATAATGTAAGCCACGTAAATGCAACCATCTTTCATTTGTTTGTCTTTCAAATTCGTCGGCCGTTTTTTCGGTTGGATTACAACAATACTCGCATACTCGATCCACTGACGTAACTTTTTCGGACCTATCGTATTTTTTTTACTTTTGTATTTTTTTTCGGATTTTTGGGCTATTCGTAATTGGCGTGCTCGATTGGGCAAAGATATACGAAATGGGTTTCGTTTCATTTCGATTGTATTGCGAGCATTTCTTGTATCTCAGCTGAGCTGAGCTGAGTTTTTGGGGTTCAAGCCCAGATCGAGACTCAATAGCTCTCTGGCTATATTTGGCCGAGGGAGCTGTTGACACATGGTATGTTTGGTATCCATAGTTGTTGTTGAGTTGTTATCGAGCGGGTGTTGAAATATCCAACGGCATTTAGCGCCTGTCTATCCAGTTTACAAATACGAGAGGGGTTTCTTTGGGGGTGGCTTTTTTCTGTTTTTTTTTTTTTAGGAGTGGTGGGTGAGAAACTTACAATTTACATGCCCGTTATAATGAGTGTGAGATATACAGGGACAGGCAGACCGATAGACAGGTGAAGGGAAGCCCGGGGGGCTAGAGAAAAAAAAATAAAAGTGACAGGTGGTGGCGAAAGACAGGGAAGTGCCGGCTATTTCATTCGAGTGATTAACGATATACCTTCGTTTTAATAAAACAAATCGATTTGCTTCGCTTTACAGCTTCATTAAGTTGTTCAAGGTACAAATTAGGCTGAATTCGGCCTATAAAAAGCTCTAATTAAAACGAGTTCATAAAATACTAATTAATTAACTTTATTTAAAAAGTGATTTCTTTAATCAAAACAATTTTTTAATTCTTTTCTAATAAGTAATATAAAAAATAGGGACTGTGACTTCCTTTTCAACAAGTTTTCTTAAAATTAAGAACTTGTGACATTTGACATTATTTTTTGTGGCTTGTTAAGTGTGTTTAGAAAATGCTAGTTAACCGCTTTTTATTACCAAAGGTTGTAATTAAATTCGTGGAGCAGTTTTTATCACTTTATGGCTGGTTTTTATGGGTGTGTTCTTTTTTTTTATATGATAAATAACCGAGATTCTGCACTCTCTCTGGTATTTTTCCTCGAAACCCGGCCACTCTGACATAATCAATTTCAATGTCGATTTCTTATCACCTCAATTACCAACCGCAAAAGCCGCTCTTTCGGTGGCCAAGTGAAAGGCCAGTGAAGTGGGACTCAGACTGAGATCGAGACTGGGCCAACCGCAAAAGCAGGTGGCTATCAAAGTGAACCTTTCCTGGCGCAGATACGCAGATACGGATTCGAATTCGGTATCTCTATCTCAGTTTAAATCTACAAAAAGTGGAAGCTGCGGGTCCATTTCTTCGACAGTGTTTTTCAGCTTTTCATAGGGTTTGTTTTGTTTTTTTATCTGTTTTCTGTTTTGTTGTTTGTGATTTGTTTTGTGCGAAAAACCTCCGCGGGGCAGCAGCAGTAACAAAAATTGTTGTAAAAATGTCGAAAAAAAAGTTGCACGAAATTGGGTCAGCAGCGACAGCAAACAAGTTTACTTTGCGGCTCCGGGACCAGGTAAACCTGTTGGCCTGGCCCGGAGTTATCATCCCCCCCAACCACCCCCCATTTCATCCTCCTGCTGCTATTGACATGCGTCATTACTGTACAGAAAAAAAGAGCGTTGTTTTTAGGCCCGAGCCAAAAAATGTACATCAACAGCTGTTTTCAAAATAATAGTAATAAATATTTGCAGATCTTTGGAAAATATTGTAGAAAAATATTACAAAAATTTGCATACAATTGGAAAAACTATACCATTTATGGGGTATTATTGTATGTTTTCAATTTTAAGAAAAACATAACACTTTTTTTTTTATTTTAAATTTGTAAAAGTGTGACTTTTCTTTTTCTCAAATTTCTTTTTAAATATTTAAAATATGTTCTAAATATTCTAAATAACAAAACAAAACAATTTTAGTTATTTAACAATTGAAAATGCTAAAGATTGTTAATAACAAAAATATGAAATACATAAATATATCTTAAATATTTCCAAAATAAAATATTTACTAATATTTTGTACACAGCTGTCTACAGATTGTTGTGAACATAATGGGTTTGATTTGATGTAAGCCAATTAGACTTCCTGTCCAGCTGAAGGCCATGATCACTGATCACTGATCGCTGATCACTTGGCCAGCTTCAAGTTTTTGGCACCCACGC
Source organism: Drosophila takahashii (assembly GCF_030179915.1). Taxonomy (NCBI): domain Eukaryota; kingdom Metazoa; phylum Arthropoda; class Insecta; order Diptera; family Drosophilidae; genus Drosophila; species Drosophila takahashii. Next base: position 12,437,836 of record NC_091683.1, read on the forward strand.
ATCCAAGCACTTAATCATGAGATGATTGAGACAATTAAGGTGATTTGCTTGCCGATTTTGTGCGCTAATTTGGTGTAAACAAACGCAGACATCAGTCAGTCACTCAGTAACTCAGTCATTCACTCGGCGAGTCGGTTGTTTGGTTGTTTGGCCACTCGACATCGCTATAAAGTCGTTGGGTTCATGATTACAATGTCACTGGGTGTCATTTGGTGTCAGTCACCTTGGCCAGCAGCAGGTGGCAAAGTCATTTGCCGGCTGGGATTCTTCAAACTTTGGCGAAAGACACGGCATTGTGTCAATGACTTGATTTTGGGCCAACAAAAAAAAAAACAACATCCCCATTCCCGTTTAACTGTATTCAAATGGTGCAATTAATTAATTATAATACTCATGGCTAAGTAAAATGTTTTAATCACCTAGCGGCAAATTTTATTTAGCTGCAACAACACCCAGGGAAATGCTTGCAGCAAACTGCAGATGCACTGGAAGAAATATTATTTGAATTTTTTTATAACAACCTGATTTAAATTTACATGTTCCTATATATTATCTAGGAAATTAAGTAAATACAAACTGAATCTGGATATTTATACGAAGAAAATTATACTAATTAATTTCAGTGTATTTGAATGCGTGCTAAATGTTAATTAAAACTATGCACTGGCGATTAAGCCAAACAAATCGAATAAAATAGGTTTATTTACGACTATTGGTAGATTGCTTTCAAAAAACATTAATTTCTGTTACTATAAAAAGAAAAGTTGAAAATGGTTTTTAACATTTATGTAATGAAAACTAATTTAATAATTAAAAAAGGTTCATTTATTTTGCAAGCTAAAAATAACTTAAATTTGTTGGTAAATAAATGACTATTAAATTATTATTAGCTTGCAGCCTGGCAAAATAATATCCTTTATGCTTTTGCAAATGGCTTCAATGAGTTTTAATGCATGTTTTTAATCAAGTAAGCAGTTGGGATTGAAAAACCTCCTTTTAACTAATGCCCGCTGGCATAAAGCCATTAGTGTTGCTGCTGTTATCGAAGATGTTGCTGCTGTTGCTGCTGTGCATTGTTGTTGCTGCTGCTGCTGTGCGCTGAAGTTATGCGAAATGGGCGTGGCCGGCGTCTCCCTACGCCTCATTTCTTTTTTAATGTAAATGCAAATTTCTTTTATGTCTACACGAGAGCATAATGCTCATAGAGAAACAATTGTTGTTGCTGTTGCAGATGTTGCTGCTGCCAGTTAATGCCGCAAAGACAAATCTTTCTATTGTCTTTGGCGTTGCAAAAAAAAGCAGAAAAAATAGAGAAGAAAATAAAAGAAAAAATAAAGAGTTACAGCAGCAACACAATGACAATCCCCCGAACAACCGTTAGTGTTGCTGCTGTGCCTGCAACATATAGCCTACTTATCAAAGCCCCTCTTTCTTTATTGTTAATGCTCTTTGTAGGTACTTCTTTTTTATTTGTTATCTCGGCTATATTTCATAGTTTTATGTGCTTCTTTTGGTTTGTACATTTTGTGGGTGGATTGTGCAAATGAAGGAAAAAAACTTTGCACTTGAGTGCATTTCATTTTTAATCTTTTTTTTTACATTTTTTTTTTTGTAACCGGCAACAGGTGTTTTTTCGAAATTGTAACCTCTCGATTCACTTCACTTTTCTATGTGGCTTACTTGCAATTCTTAGCCCACGTAGCCTGGCACTTTTGGCACATCGATCACAAAACCGACGCCACGGGATCCTTTGGATGTGTTTTTGAAAAAAAAAGATATATCTTTAGGTATGTTTATTTATATATATATCGAATATTTAAACCGCTGACTGCGTCTGCGCGGCTGCGTTGCACGAAGTCAACTGAACGATCAGCTTGCCGCGAAATTCCGAAAAGCCAGAGACGCGAGTTGCATATTATTGGCACATCGAACACGTTGGCTGGCCAACAAGTTCGAAGCTTTGATAACGGTACGAATGAAGACGAAGATGCGATGCGGTCATTAAGCCAACAAAGGCAGAAGGTCAAATCGCATAGAGAAAGAGGAAGAGAAGTGGGGGCTGGTAATTGGGTCTAAATGATCCAAAAAATGGGTTAACCATTTTTGAGGTTTGATTTGAAAGAAATAACCGAGGTATTACAGAAAAAATCTTTTAAAAAAATATAGTTTGATACTAATGAATTTAAGATTATTTTTATTACTTTTAAAATAAAATAGTAAAGCAATTTTAAAATTTTTTGAAATTAACTTCCCCAATATAAAAACTTTTATAATCTAAAAATCGAAATCACCAAAAATTTTATTTTAAAAATAAATAAATATTAATTAATTAAATAAAAATATTAAATAATATAATTATTAAAATATTTGTCCTAAAACTTTTAGCATAATGGATTTCCATTGTATACTAAAACAGTACAAATGATCCAAGAAAATGTGATTAAAGACTTCCGCTCATTATGAAGGAATCCTAAATTCCTTGGAAGATCTTGCAAAGCTGGAAGTTCTCTCCACCTAAGTAACCGCATTCCTCGAATGCCAAACTCGGCAGAAAAGTGCCAAGCCAAAGACGAAAAATGGTCAAATGAAGTTATTAACCCATAAACATGGCTGAGAAAAATCTGTGTGTTTGTTTTTTTCTTCTGTCTGTCTGTTTTTTTTTAGTTTTTGCTTCGCCCGCGAGAAATCTCTTTGGCAATTGGCTGGCACAACCTGGCTGGCTGTGTTTTGTCAACGGGTATAATTTATGTAATCATGAGCCAAAAAAGCTAAGAAAAAAACAAAAACAGCACAGCTACGGTAAAGAGCAACAACATGATTTAGGTAAGCTGTTGAAATATTTCACTGCTGTCTCTTTCCCATTTCGCTTCGTTTCTCGACTCGCCGTTTTTGTGTGTTGGGTGTTAAAGTGCAATTAGTGCTCAGGGAAGAGGGATCTACATATTATATATAAAGAGGGGCCTTGGGCCAGGAGGTGGAGCCATTGAGAGATAAGCTTGCCGAAAAGGGAATGTGGCGATTTTAAGTAACAACGCCCTCAAAAAAATGCAACTCATAGAAAAGAAAGGTTACATTTTGCAGTCCAACTTGCGAATGCTCTTGAAAAGTTAATTAATTTAAGGAACATTTAGTTTATATCTATAAAAATGTCAAAGAACATTAATTTTTTTTATTATTATAAGTAATATTTTTTTTTATAAATTGACATCTTGAAGAAAAAATCCAAAAATAATATTATTTCATTCGTACATTTGTTTAAAAATATAAATATTTTAATATTTTTTAGCTTGCTTATATTTGGAATTTTTTATTCTGATCTTAAGAGAGTCAAATATTTTAGCTTTAATTGATGTTATTATAGATGGAACAGGGAATCTTAAAAGGGTTTTCAAATCTTATAAACCAATTTCCCGCTTTTTTTAATTTCTTATAATTTTAATGCACTATTTTTATTGTATAGTGATCAAATAAAACCCATACCCTTATCAAGGGTATCGAAACTTTCGCCCAGCTTAAAAACTCCTTAAAGTCAATTTGATCTGTTTTTGTATTTTTTATTCGGATCCGAAGAGGGGGTGTGCAGCTTAAGTGCAACATCTGGCGAAAGGTAGGCTCCCTGCCAAATGGGAGCTCGAATTAAAAGGGCAACAAGTGGCTTTAACTCGGGATTAAAGCTCGTTAGCTGGCTGCGCGGATATTGTGTGGCTTTGATTTGGATTTTGATTGCCTACGTGAGGCGCGGCACCTAACACCTTGCTTGCCCCATCTATGACATAAGCCCGCCGCCCGTCTGATATTTTTTTGACAATGCTCCTCCATACTCCCTCCCCCTTCTTCAGCCTCCCCTCCCTTTTTTCTTCTTCTCTTTCCAGTTTGCAATTGAAATTATATGCCTTGAACGATTTCGGGTTCGGATCGGTACGGTTTTTTCGGTTTGGTTTGCTTTTTGGTCTTGGTTTTGGTTTGGCTTCGTTGCAATTGCAACTTGGACGGCCGACTGAGGCACGGCATAATTGACCGAAATTAAACAGAGATTATTCAATCCCTCCTGCAGCTCCCCAAGCCTCTTCCCGCTGAAAAAAATAAGCTAAAATAAAAATCCCAACCAGTCTTGGATTCGTTTTCTTCTCTCGTTTTCTTGTGCGATTTGTCGCGTGTGTTCGACATCACGTATCTCTGTTTGAACTATGGAGCTAAAGAGGATGACGATTACGACGATGTGGGAGAAGAGATAATACAGACCAAGATGTTGGTGGTGAAAAGGGGGAGAAAAGGTATTCAAGCGAATGCAAATTCCTCCTGATATGTATTATGATTAATTTCGATTCAATGCATACACGCACTGATGAGATACACGGAATGATTACCAATGAGTGGTAAACAAATGATTCACTTTATTTGATTTTTTTTTATAAGGGGTTACATCAATATTTTCTTTTAGCGAAAAAATCGGTTTGGTTTTTTTTTTTTTTTAGAAATTCGGGATTTTGGTTTTTGACAAAAATATACATATTTTCTGTTTGTTTTTTTGCTGTAACTTGGCCAAAAATGGTCTTACATGAAAATACATACTGTTTTGAACAGATAACAAAATAATAAATAAATCCATGACCCTTTCCGGGTGATCTTAAAAAAAATGAAATTTGGTCAAGTTTTCAATTTTTTTTAAAGGGTTTTGCGAAAAATGGCCAAAAAATAAAATGTCCAGGTTTAAATGCCAATCGATTGCAAATTAAATAACGAGTTCAGAAAGGTATGACAATCCATATTTGGATCAATATTTCCATTGTTATGGTAAAGAATCGAATTATTTTTTTGTGAAAACTTGGTATCTGAGTTTTTGGTAAAAATTTGAATTTTTTATGTTTATTTTTTTTGCTGTATCTTGGCCATAACTTGGTGATAGTCCATATCACCTTTCGTATATCCACGCATGATTTATACACAAACGCTTTTTTCCATCCATCTTAAATCCCCGCCCCCACATTATGTGCATTTCCTATCTTACCTCATCTGCCGGCTCATTTTCAAGGGGTCTCATCGAATCATCGATCGAACTCTCGGCGGTTTAATGACCCAATTTCTGCCTGACCGACGCATCGTTTCACTGACCACAGACACAGATATTCAGATATATTCACTCCACGTCCCCGCGATCTTTGTTGCCGTGTCCCCCATAAATGAATTTTATAGTGTGTCATCATCCCGCTACCCCTCCAAAACTTTGGCATAACACTTTCCATTCGTATGCGGTCGCTATGACTTGTCGTTTCGTTAAAATCAAATCAAATATTTGCCCGAGCTTTGTTTGCATTTATTTATTAGTTATTTCCCACTGTCTGCTGAATACTATTTATTGTATACCGTATAGCAGACCCCCTAAAAGGGCCTTATATAAGAAGTCTGGGCATCGCCTTGGGTGGTTTATAGACTCCTCCGTTTCATTGCCGTTTGTTGGTCTTTGGTATTATTACTATTATTTTTGCAATATTATCAGGGCTTCTCTGGAAGTAGCATGCGAAATTCGCAATTGTCCGGCTTTTCGCTGGCAGCCGATAATTGTCGACAGGCCATTGCCCAAACTTTCAACTGGCACCTACGAAATAAAACGTGCCGAATGCTCTGTGTGCTGTGTGGTCAACACAAATTCAGGTAACCTTGGCACACTTGAACGCTCGAAAGCGAAACTGTATTTTTTTTTTGATCGCAACACGGAAGCCCGACTATCAAGCCACGCCCACGGCCCGAAAAAAAAAAACTAAAAAAAAGGAGGACGGGGGAAATACGGAAACCATCAGCATATCATAAATGCAGAGTTTATACTTTTCAAGGGGCTTTCGCGGAGGGGAATTTTTGATTATACTGGCAATTTTTGACATTTGGCTTTAGGAAGGCGGAAGAGTGGGCAGCCTAGAAAGCTGGCCAAAAGGGGCGGACTTCAAAAAACGCCCAGCACTTAAGGCAAATCGAAAAATTAAATTGAAATTATGAATTTCGTGACTTCACTTCCTCTGGGGTTCACGTCTAAGCTAACTCTTGTTAGTGGTTTGTGTATATGCTAAGTTTACTTGAAACCAGGGACCGTAAATAATCATTATTTACGATTTTTATTTTAAAAAGACTACTGTGATATTTTGTTTTAAACGTCAAAAATAACGTTCTTTTTACTCTTGTCCACAAAGTATATGCATTTCAACAAATCTGGAAAGCAAATTAACTGTTATTTGTTCATGTCTATAAAGTGCATAAAAATCAGTTAAATTGTTGATTAAAATATGTAAAAACCTCAGTAGGCCTTTTAAAATAAAAATCTCAAATAATGATTATTTACGGTCCCTGCTTGAAACAACCAACAAATGAATTTGTTTTTTCATTATAACTATTTTTATCAGCTTTTTATAGATAGTTTTATTTTTAAAAGGTTTCTGGTGTATTTCACTTTGTTTATTTGTTGTTCTTTATTTTAATATCTCTTCAGTAGTTAAAAAATTATTGCATACCCAAAAAGAGCGAAATTAAGACCAATTGTCATGTAATATTACATGTAAATTAGAGAATCCTTGGTTAAAAATGGTTTCCCATGTAGATAAAATGTATTTGACATTAAAAATCAAGTAGCCGACATGTAAACCAAAATAAATATTTAAAAAAATCCTTTAAGAAGTCCCCATATTTATATTAAGTAGCCGACATGTACAACAAAATAAAACACCTTGAAAACTGTTTCATAAATACATAAATATTTAATAAAATGCTTGATAAGATAAAAAAAAAAAAAGTAATGGTATGTGGGAATTCGTATACTTAACTTAACCGAATAACTAAGCATAAATTTAGCGGCGAACGAAACGAGGAAGTTGATAAAACAAAAAAGCACATAGCGATACAATTACATCAGTTAATCCACATTTGACTAGTTGAAAACATAAATTAGCGATAGACAATCTAAGAACTACGATGAAGTGTTCGCCCTGCGGGCGCCCCAATCCTCTTTGATCAGATCGGAGGCCTTTTCGCCGATGGCGATGACCGGGGCATTAGGATTCCCGTTGACAATCGTTGGCATAATGCTGGCATCCACCACCCGAACGCCGGACACCCCGTAGACCCTCAGTCTCGGGTCCACGACGGCCGTGACATCCCAGCTGGGACCCATGCGACATGTGCCGGCGGGATGGTAGATCGTGAAGGTGAACTCCTTGATGCAGCAGGCCCAGTACTCATTCGACTGAAAGGGCAAATGCCGGCAGCCCGGCAGCGGAATGTTGTGCAGCCGCGAGCCAAATCGCTGGAAGGCCTGGGTATTCGAGACATTGATGGCCAACTTGATGCCCTCGACCAGCACATCGATGTCCTCCTGGTGGGCAAAGTAGTTCGGTATGATCTTGGGCTGCTGCTGTGGGTTCCTCGAGTTGAGGCGCACCCAGCCGGTGCTCTTGGGTCGCAGCAGCAGGGGCAATATCGACCAGGTTTCACTGTGCTGCAGTGGTTTATAAACCGTATTGTAAAAGCCATCCCGCAGATTCAGTATCTTTCTTATCTGCTCGCCGCCATCCGAGTTAATCGAACTGGGGCAGAAATGAAACTGCACATCCGGCCAGTCCACCGAGGGATCCTGGTACTTGGTGTTCAGAAACGCCACGCCCTCCACACCCGAAAAGGTCATGGGACCGCGTTCCCTGAGTATGTACTCCATGGAAACGGGGATGGTTTGGAAGCGATTTCGGGTCACGGTCAGCGGGGCATCGACCACAAAGGTGAGGCCACCCAGACCCACGTGATCCTGCATGTTATTGCCTACGGGCAAATCGGATATAACCGGTATGTTGTGCTCCTGCAGATGTTCCGACGGTCCAATGCCCGAAAGCATTAATAGCTTGGGTGTATTCAGGGCCCCGGCACTTGCGATCACCTCGCGACGCACGAAAACCAAGTTCTTGCGGCCTCCCCGCATATACTCCACTCCGATGGCCCGCTTCTCCTTGTCGAACAGGATCCTGGTGGCCTCTGCATGCAGCAGGACATCGAAATTCTGACGCTGTCGCACCGGGCGGATAAAGGCCTTGCCCGTGGAGCAACGGGCACCCCTGCGAATCGTACTCTGCGTCAGCATAAAGCCCGTCTGCTGGGCCCCATTTATGTCCCGATTCTCGTAGCCCATCTCCATGCCCGCCTGCAGGAAGGCTATCGAGAGGGGCGTTCGCCAGGGAGCCTCCTGGACGGTCAGATAGCCGCCCGTCTCGTGGTACGGCGTCTTGGCCAGGTAGGGATTGCGAACGTCCTCCGACTTGAGGAAGTACTTGAGCATGCTGTCGTAATCCCAGCCGGGATTACCCAGCGAGGCCCAGTGGTTGTAGTCGTTCTTCGAGCCACGAACATAGACCATTGCATTCAAGACGGAGCTGCCGCCGAGGACTTTACCCCGCGGCCAAAAGCACCGGTCGCCCTTCATCGCCTGGCAGTATTGGCGCGTGGACGAGGGCGTCGTCTGGTACTTCCAGTCCAGCTCCGTCAGCTGCAGATATCCCGCCAGGGCGGGCACGTCCGAGATCTCCGTCTCATCGCCGCCCGCCTCCAGGAGCAGCACCGTCCAGTTGCGCACCTCACTCAGGCGATTGGCCACCACAGCGCCCGCGGATCCGCCGCCAATCACCACGAAATCATACTGACGACGTATCTGAAAAATGAAGATATGAAAAAGAATATTTAGTATAAGCAGTGATAACTTAAAAACTAATTTGAATTTATATTAAATTTTTTTTACGTTACATAAATTATATATTATTAGATTCTTTGAATAGTTAGGAATAGGTTTTGAATTTTAAATGATGAGTTAGAGTTACCTTAGTATAATGATAATGATATACTAAAAACGAATATGATACATTTTAAATGATTAACGGGGTATGTGAGCTACTGAAATGAATAATTATGATAATATGGACGTTAGGTTGAAGTAACATGCCATCAAAGTAATGATTGTGATCGATATAATAAATTTACACATTTTCAGAGTAGTCAGAGATGAAATTTATGATTTATATGAATTAGAGCTTGAAAAATATCGATATTTTTGATATTATCACAATATTGCGTAGATTATATCGAGGTTATCAAGGAAAAATAAATTAAATCTAAATACATTATTTTAATAATGTTTATAAAAAAAGAAGTCAGAAAAATATGGATATTTCCGATAAACTTTGACATATATCGATAATCTCGATATTTTTCAAGTTCTAGAATTATTCTAATAGGTTTTAGTTACTAATTTCGACTTGAACTTACGACGGTTGGCTCCTGGACCTTGTTCTCGGGATCGACGCTTTGATAGCGATAGAAATTCATGCCGATCGCCAGCAGCGGGATCATGCCAAGCAAAGACGTCATTGTGCCAAACGCCATGTTTCAGTAATTGTCAAATCCACGGATCCTCCTGACTGTTTCGATTGCCCGTAGTTCCAGTTGCTCCTCCTGCTGATCCTGCTGATCCTGCTCCGCTTGACCTTTTTCCCGGTCCGTAACAATGGGCCGGAGCACTCGATGACAAGGCAGCCGAAGAGGAAGCGGTGTTGGTATTGGAACTACAATTCCCCGACAAACTCGACTCGCCGCTGGCCAAGATCTTGGGTGTATAGTTGCGAATGCCGCCGGGACGAGCGGATTTGAAGTGCGCCCTGGCCCGCTCGTCCTCCTCCAAGATATCCAGATAGGACTTGATGTACAGGTGGTGGCTCAGGTAGTGCTTCTGCTTGTCCAGCGACCGATTCGACTTGCTGGAGACCAGGGAGCTGGGGCAGCCTCGGCTGGAGCTGCTGCTGCTCCGACTGCTGCTGGCACTGCTGCTGACCACCGATATCGAGGATATGGAGCTGCAGTGGCACGACGAGTTGTATATCCCGCTGTCCGAGCTCTGCGAGCTGCTCCTCTGCAGATTTAGCTTGGCGTAATGGGAATCGGTGTCCGATTGACTCACTGCTATTTTGCTCCTCTCGTAGGTTTGCTTGCTCAAATTGTACTTGTGACGCAATCGGTAGTTCTGGTTGTTGCTATTATTATTATTGTTATTTATATTATTATTTTTGGGGCTGCTGTAGTCGTTGGTGGTGGTGGAGGAGCTGCTGGTGGTGGACAGGTGACTGGTGGGCGTGTAGATCGGCTGATTGGTGTTGCTAATGCCGCTGAAGCTCTTTCGCTGCGGCTGCCTGAGTTTGTGGTGGGGGGGTTGTTGTTGTTGTTGGTGCTGCTGGTGTTGTTGGTGTGGCTGATTTTGCTGCTGCGATATCTCTTGGCCCATATTTTGACAGAAATATGAACAGAACTGCAAGGGAAAAGAATATTAAATAAATATTTTTAAAATAAGTTACAAGTATTACAAATATTAAATAAATAAAATAGATAGCTCAAAATATCAAGATTAGATTTTAATTTTATTATTATTTTATATATTATTTAATTGTATCATTTTATTATTTGCTTTTATTTTATTATTCGTTTTAAATATTATAATATGCATTCTGAATTCTCATTAGCAACGTATCAAATAACGTCGATCGATTGTAATTCAAACGACCACATTTACGACATTTATACTCATTATTATTTCGGTTTAGTCCGCAACATCCCAATTTTCCCAGCCTAATCCGCAATGGAGCAACCAGCTCTCGACCATTTCGAGATAACGACAATCGACAATCGAAGCGTGGGAGCGGCGCTATCATTTCATCCATTTATGGATGATGGGTAACTGATGAGCATTGTAGTGGCTTTTTTTGGTTTCTTGTTAACATGTTTGCCATTGTTGCATGACTTGGCAAACAAAAAACGTAAAAAAACTGGCTCGAAAATCAGCAACATGCAAGCATTATTGTCTAGCGGAAGCCGCTATATAGATATATATATCCAAAAGCCTCCAGTTTGGCAATCGTTGGCCAACAGATGGCGCTGTCACACGCGCAGCCAAACAAAAGACTTAGGCAACGAACTTGTTTACACTTTTCGCAAGCAACGAAAAACTACGAAAATAAAACGTTATCAAATCGCATAGAAATTGAATTTGTAAAAAAAAAAGTATAAATATTCAAATGATGTCAGCCGAAAACGAATCTCATTAGCTAGCCATTTCTTTCGGTTTTCTTATTTATATGTATATATTGCTTTTTGTCTTTTCACGGCTGTATATTTTCTTTCCCTCGCTGGCTAGTTTTTCAAGTTCAATGCCGTTTGGCAGGCGGAAAAAGCAATGGCAAAAATAAAATAAAATACAAGAAAAAATCCTCAACTCTTGTCTTGTCTCTCGAGAGTCTCGAATGTCTCAATGTCTTGGCTTGTAAAATGCAATTTCGTTATTTTGTTTGTCCATCGGCGGCATCGGGGTTTAATTGCCGTCCAGCTCCTGTTGTTGTTGTTTTTCTGTGGTTTTTCCAGTTTCCATTTTCCCCCCGCGCTCTCGATTTAAAGCGATCGCAGCAGTGAAAGCCAAGCAAGCGACATCGAGCTTCCTACATACGGTACTCGTATTTCATGTAATCCCAATTGTATGTAATATTTATTTTATTTTTCCCTTCTTATTTTTGGATTTTTTCGTATTTTTTCGGGGGTACCTCTGTCACAACACTCGAAAGAAAGAAAAGTAACTGGAACTGCTCTCGATTAATTAACCACACCGAAACCGAAAATAGTTGTCTATTTTTAGCCGCTCAAAATGCTGTTAACTAAATTGAGATAGTGTATATATAACTATTTTTCGCCTGGCAATTTCGCTTCAGCGATTTGAACGGCTCGACGGTTGCCATGTAACTAAAAGCAGAAAAAAAGAAGAAAAATACAAAAAACAAACATCATCAGCTAGCTGCAGAAATTAAGTCCGAGATCTGAAATCCGAAAAATTCATTCACTCAAATCCCCGTTAAAGGCAGACGCAACACTGGCCGCTAATTTATGCAACGCCCTTGGGCGGAGTGACAAAGAAAAACCCTCCGAGATATTTTTTATATTTTTCCCTTCTTCACTTCTTGACGCAATACTGGGCCAGGTTTTCTCGGGCATTTTTACATCACATTGATGTCGATTCATCCATCTATTTCGTTGGTTCAGCAGCCGTCGTCATTATGCAATTCACACATTGTTAGCAACTGCCTGTAGTTTCTGGTTCAGTTTTTATTTGTATCTGTATTTTTTTATTGTTTTCTTGTTGAGCCTCAACTGCCTGCCAATTATGATTTGACAGCTTTTAATTATGGACAGACTTTATGCCCCATAATTGATGACATTTTCACGGATTTCTGTTGGCTCGTTTGTTTCTTATTTTTTTTATTTTTTCCGCCCTTTGTGGGTCGCATCGCACATAAATCCAGTCCGAAAGTGGTAAGTAATTTCAGCTACTTTACCTCAGCTGAACGCTTTCTCGACAATCGGCTGAGTCATGGTACCGTGACACATTAAAGAAGCTCAACTTGGCTAACAAAAAAATAACACACACACAAGAAATGTAATAAAACAGAAAACTTGGCGCATTTCCTTACTACGTGCGCTGCAGTTGCCAGGTGACAACTGAAAACTAAGTAATTACCACATTTACCTCTTTGAAATCTATGATTTATTGGGGCCCTAAAACATTTAAGGTGTATTTAATGACCATTTGGAAACGGGATTAATTTTGGAATTACTCACATATCATATTAGAGATTAATTGCCTAAATATTAATTAGCTTATTTATTTCAGAAGAATTTTTTCAAATATTTTCTCAAATTTATTTTAAGTGTGTTTTCGTTTTTTTCCTATATTGTTAATTTTTTTTAAATTACTTAAAACATGATTTATTTGACCTACAATTATATATTATATATATATTTTTAAATTTTATATTGCGTATAATTGTAACTAAAATACTTGAAATAATACTAAAAATTAAATTGAAGTTTTAAGTGCAAAATAAACATAAACTTTTAGTTTTAAGAGTTATTTCCTTAAACTATGGCTTCTAAAGAGTAGGTACTATTCATTCGATCAATATAGGATAAAAACTAGAAATACCATAAATTTCAGCTGGCTCATCAATAAGTTGTATTCCTATTCCTTACCTAGGGTATTCCCCGTTCGCTGCGACTGCCCCACTTCCCTAACCAAATATGGTTATAACGCTAGATAGCAGCACTTTCTTGCTGGCCTGCTTGGGACTTTTAATTGCCCGACTCGTATGCATATGCAGTGCCAGTGGCGATACACGCGCTCCATGATTGCCTCTTTATGGCCGCGACGTGCACAAATTGATAATAATTCGCACAGAGGTGTGAGGCGGTGGATCGCTGGACTGCTGGATCGGTGGAGTAATGCCACCGAATCGGCGGTAGAAAGTGTGAATAGACCACAAGCAAATAAACAAACTAAGCCGCAAGGCGTGGTTGGTAGGAGGCGGCGGAGGCTTACATAAGAATATCTGCCCCACAGTATTCGCCTCCTTTACTTTAAATATATATTATATATTTTTTTGCGGCCCCTTTTTCCCCCTCGCTCAAGGGTCAGAAATCGGAGTTGTTACATAAAATAAAAGTGAAAATAATCGCGCAGTTGTGGTACCCAAGTATGGATGTCGAGTTGTATGAATGCAAATAGGTGTTAATGTACGAGTTAATGGTTATTTGTGGGTTTATTATACAGTCTTTATACAGGTTGTAAAATTTGATCTCTTATTTGGTATTTATTATGAAGTATGGCGAACTACAAAATATGAAAACGAAGGTATATTTAAGATTTTAGTTCATAATGTAAATGTTAATGCCTAACTAACAGAAAAATGGTAATTAAAATATTTTAACTAATGGGAAAGTAAGTTCTTTTAAAAAGAAAACCAATCTTAAATTAGAGATCTTAAATTAGAGATAATTTCTTAAATCTTTAAATATTTTTAAAAATATTCTTTGATGTTATTTATGCCATACAAACTTTAGAAACATGAAATTCCCCTGGATATTTTATTTATTTGCACTTGACTTTAGTACACTTGCCTCCGGTTTTTTTGTTGTTATTTTTAGTGGCCGCTGCTCTGGTTCCAGTAGCTGCTGTTTTCCAGTTGTTGTTGCTGATTATTTAGTTTTTATTATTATTTTTTTTTGTTGTTTTGTGGTGTGGCGGCTTCAAACTGAACGCGACTGCCTGCCACTTTCCTTTGTCTCACTCACGATTACCATGACTGCTGTTGCCGTCTTTCATCTTTCAAAAGCGGCAACAAAAAAATGCAAAAAAAAAAACGAACAAAAAAAAATATAAGGGACAAAGTACTATTGATTGCACTGCAATTTCTTCGAGTGATATTTGTTCACGGCGTTTTCGTTTCACTCCCGATTTCTCGAATATATATTTATATATATTTCACTTGTATTTCGCCGCTCACTGCGAAACGCACGCCACGAGCTCGTCTTGTTCAATGAGCAATTCGCCTTTTGGTTTTGCTTTTGGCCACATTGGACGAAGATGTTGAAGAAGCAGCTTTTCGGACGGCCTTCAAAAGCTTTTCCCTCACAGCGCAACAATGATAACAACAAAGTCCGTGGAGTCCAAATCGAAGCACAAACAAAAGTCCGAGCTTCGAGCCCCCAGAGAGAGTGAACAAAAAGAGGGAGAAATATCCGTAAAGCTGGCTTAAAAAATGTTTACACCGTAAAAAAATAGAGCATATATTGAATGCCTTAATAATGGTATATTATCACCAGTGGCGGATCTAGGATTTTTTTCTTGGGGGTGATATCAGAACAATTTTTTTGTTGCCTACTTTTCGAATCCAAAATTTCTTTAATTTTTTACCAGAGTGGGGGTGATCTATCATCCATATCACTTTAAATTTAACATGAGAAAAACACATGCAACATTTGGCTTTTTTTTATAACTTTGGAATTTTAAAACTAATTAGCACATTTTTTTACAGTGTCTGACCATGAGACGACTGCACTTTCGATTTCGTTTCCATTTCTTGGGGCTTCGGCTGTCTTCGGGTCTTGTCACTGAGCTACGTGCTCCATTCAACGTTTGTTACCACGGCGCCAATGCAAAAGCTTCTCGGGATTTCGTAGAAAAGGACGGAAAGACCGAAGAGAAAGAGAGAGCGCGACATTGGGGGAGAAAGAGAAGTACTGCAGCAGCAGGTTTGGAGGCTTTCTTTGGCTGAGCCAAAACTGCTCGCAGCGATCATCGCCAGCGATTTACAAGTCTGGCAATCGACTTACCGTTTTATTATGCATGATTCCCAATCCAAAAGTTGAGCGTTTAACTGGGGGGCCAATAGCAACAAGGCCATAAAGATCGACTTTGCGATGGAGATTTCCGGTTTGTTTACTCGCACTCCATTCCATTTGGCAATCGATGCAATCGAAGGGTAAAAGTGCTCGATACCGAAATCAATAAGAGTACTTGTGGCCGGGGGAACATATCAAAGTATTGTGATACTGTCAACAATTTAAGGCGGTCACAAGTAGTCACAATGCTTTCGGTTTTGTAAATCATGATTTTTGATAGTTTTTTTTTCTTTTTTTCAAGCATAAAAAATGTCTTTAAAAACGGTAAATTTTGATTTCTTATTTTAGAAAATCTTAGTTTATTTTATTAATTATTATATGAATTATTTTTGTAATGGGATTATTAAAAAAAATATTGAGGCACTGAAGCATTTTTTCTTTCGTTCCCTAAAACCCTTAATAAATTATAATTTAATTTACTAACCACCTTGCAATTTATTTTCGTTGTCTCCCGTTGACAACCCCGCGAAGCCACCGGAAAAACCACAACCTACTCGAAATAAATCCATTCACATTCGCTCCATTCATTAGGCGAGTCAAAGAGTTGAACAACTCTGTGAACCCTGCGATCTCTGTGGGCGCTATCATCAGATATCAGGTGCAATTGCCCCCCATTGAACTCTGCGTATGCAAAAAGACAGGGACGGAGATGAAAATAAATGTATGCAAGGGGGGGAGGGGAGGGCACTGCTTGTGGTTCCGCTGTGATCGCAAATATATTTCAGCATGTTGTGGGCTTCCGACAACCAGGCCAAATGTTAAGCCAAAAAGCCGACTTTGAGCTTGACATTGCACTGGAAAAAATATATACAATTGTGAAAATTTAAATATAATTAATAAGTCTTTTTAAATACCAGGCAATTAATTTGGGAATTCTTTAAAATTTGTATTTGAATGTAATTTATAAATAAGGAATTTTTCAAGGTCATAAAAATATATATTTATTAATAAATGCTATAATTTATAAACATTAAGCTAAACATTAAGCTAACCAAAACCTTAAAAGAAAATTTACACCTGTTTCTCCCAGTGCCCTGTTTGGGTGGGGGCAAAAGTGGAGAGGTTTGAAATGGAGCAGCTGATGGGGAAGGGGATCTGCGGGGGCTGAGAAGCTCCCCGGTCGCGGGCAACTTTCATTTTCGTTCAGATGACTGCAAAATTTTGGACGGTCATTGCTTCGCAGCATAAATATTTATGCGTTGCACTTGAGAGCGCTGGAATTGGAATTGGGATTGGGATTGGAATCGGCCTCAAAGCTGGGCGCCTCCACCCCACGCTGCACATGGAGATGGAATCTGGCCAGGTGGGCATGTGGCTCAGATTTATGGCCGTCTTCCGCGACCCAAGTGCGAAAAAGTGGTTAAAAATGGGGGAATATCTGCGGCAATTAGCCAAGCACACACAAGACCGCCTTGATTTGTGTTGTGCATTTTGTTAACAAATTATTGGTGCCGGCCGAAAATGCATTATTCAATTGGGAATTATTTATTATCCCTCTACGCACCGTTAACTGCTGCCTTTAATGTTCGTACTTAATTGCAATTATCATCGGCTGTGGCCGAAATGGCAAATGAAATTGTAAAATTGCAATTATTTGCAATGCCGAAGGGAGATTATCGGATTATGGCATTGGCATCAGGCATTAACGCACCTAACCGCATCGAATTACTTAGATCCGCTGGAATATATGATATCCGATGTGCGAAATGAGGAACTGCACTGGTAACGCAGTTGCATAACATTTCCTTGCACATTTTTGAGGACTGACATATTGGGAATACATAATAAAAAAAATAATAAACCTTTGGCTCTGAAAACTGATTATATAAATAAAATATTTAACCCATTTTGTTCTGTAATTCTTCTACTGGGACTTTACATCTTTCCTAATGAATATTAAAATATATTTTAAATATATTTATTTTTTTTCCAACTCTTTTTTTTATTTTACTCTACTGTATATTATGTTACAACGCTTAAAACTCTTTTTTTAATATTTTAAATTTTAGGTATTACTATTTAGTCTACATTTCCCGCCTTAATTTTAAGCTTTCTTTAAACCTGGCCTTAAAAGGGTTGTAGCTTTCTAAGGGAAGCTTTTAAAAACTTTAGGCCAACTTTCGAATCTTAAGCTTTCATTTGAAAATAGTTTGTTTACTAATAATCTCTTTTTCCATCTTTCATTACAGGTAAGCTTTGGCTAAGCTTTAAATGGTGAATTTCAAACTGTGGGCTAATAAAAAATCGTAAGCCGATGTCAAACTGTAAGTAAGCCGAGATTAACTACGATGCTTCAAACTGTAGCTTTAGCTTTACTTTTAATCCAAAAATAAATAAGTTTTATAAGCTTTATAGACAGATCAACGTTTTATGATCTGAATAATCCAAATAATCTAAATTAGTTCAATAAAGCAACGCTTGAGGTAATATTCGTGTTTATTCGATTTATTGAGTTCGTCTACATTTAATAACTAATCAAACATTTGCATCGTAATTGTAATCCTCGACTTACGAACTAATTGAGGTACTCCAAGTGTACGCGGCGTCAAACAAACATTAAAAGGTAAAACAAAAAATACACATTTCGATTAGACACACACAACAGACGAGCGATATTTAAAAAAAAATGTAAGAATTAGCATAAATGACTCGATATTTACATGAAGCGCTTAAGTGACTACGGCCATGGGCGGAGGAGGCAGGGGGTTTTCGTTAGGACATTATTATAATTATTAGTAATTTTTTGCTAGAGAGCGAGAGGCAGTGAGAATGTAAAGCATTGTGAAGCTTAATAAATTAAATTTATTTCGAAGACGGAAACTAACCCCCACCCCTACGCACCCCCCTTGACCCCCTTAAACCCCGGCTTTAAGAAACGCTACGACCTTGGCAAAGGCCACTGATGGACTGGTGAGATTCCGAGGTCCTCGTTTTCACTGGTTGAATTCAAAGATCGCTTGCTCCGCCACTGACTTCCTGCGGCGACCTTGTGACCTTGACGCGGACTGGGTCCCTGACCTTGACCCTGGTTTCCCGTGGTGGGGGTCAACCAGAGTTGCTTTATCATATCGGCGCCCTTCTCGCCAATCATGACCACCGGTGCGTGGATATTGCCATTCGTGATCGCCGGCATTATGCTGGCATCGATGACCCTCAGCCCCGGGATGCCGTAGACCCTCAGCTGGGGATCGACCACCGCCCAGGGATCCGTGGGTGGACCCATTTTGGCAGTGCCACTCATGTGATAGATCGTCATCGTGTACTGCCTGATGTAGCAGTTCCAGTAGTCGTCGGTGAAGAGTGTTAAATGCTTGCAGTTCGGCAGCGGTTTGTTCCAGAATCTCGCCCCAAATCGCTTCATCGCCTCCGTTTCGCCCATGGCCACCGCCGCCTTGACGCCCTCCCTCAGCACATTCACATCGTCCGGATGGGTGAGGTAGTTGTGGTAGAGCAGCGGATACCTCAGCGGATTCTTGGAGGCCAGCTTTATGTAGCCGCGACTCTTCGGACGCAGCATCATGGGAAAAACGCCAAAGACATCGCGATTGTTCACCTCACCGAACACTTCCTGGTAGAATTCATCGGTTAACCCATGAGCGGTCTTCACCTGGCTGCCGCCATCAGACATCACGGAGGCGGAGGTCATCATGAAGTTCATGTCGGGCCAATCGTCGCTGGCATTCGCATACTTGGTGTTGATAAAGGCCACCGCCTCCAGGCCAATGCTCGAGGTCAAAGGACCATCCTCCGTGATGGCGTATCTCAGGGCAGTATTGATATTCACCATCCTCTTCATCACAATCGAAATGGGGTAGTCGATGAGGAAGGCTATGCCGCCGACGGCGATGTGATCCTGCAGGTTCTGTCCCACGCCCGGCAGATGTTGCACCAGGGGAATGCCCACCCTGGCCAGCTCCTCGCCATGTCCGATCCCCGAGAGCATCATCAGATGGGGGGAACCAATGGCTCCCGCCGACAGGATCACCTCCCTGGTGGCATACACATTCTGCAGGCGACCGTCCCTGATGAACTGCACCCCCGTGGCCCGTTTGGTCTGCGGATCGGTGAGCACCTTGGTCACGTGGGAGAAGAGGGCCACGTGGAGATTGGATCGCAGGCGGGCGGGTCGCAGAAAGGATTTGGCCGTCGAGCTGCGGGAGCCGCGTCGCATGTTGAACTGGTAGAACCCAAAGCCCGTCTGCTGTTCCCCGTTCACGTCCACAATGTCGTAGCCCATCTCCTCGCCGGCCTGCAGGAAGGCGGGTCCAATGGGCGTGTTGTAGGGGGAGTCCTGGACCGTCCAGAGACCACCTAAAAAAAATGGGAAAGTTAGCATTTTTCTTATAAAATCGAATCCAACTTTTGATCTCTGTTTGTCCAATTGAAAATAGAAAAAGGTACGCTCAACAAAAAAGGAGTTATAAAAACTGAACCAGTCTTAGATGAATTCTACTCGGTTGAGTGTAACATATCCATTAATAGGATGAGTATTTATAAGGCTTATTCAATTTTAAAATCTATAAGCTAACAAAACGATGAGTACTAAATTACTATTCTCCAAAGTATGAATATCGTAACTGTTGGTATAGAAATGATTTTTCAAAATATAAAATTTATAATACTTAATATGAAATAAATACAACTGAGTATAGAATTTATATTATTTAGTATTAGATCAATAACACATTTTTATACTACATCTAGTTTATATTTTAGAGAAAGAGTTAGTAGTTATCACGCTTTTTGAATATTTTCCCTTGCCTTAAATTTCTATTTTACTACTGCTACTACTTTCAAAAAGACAAAAGCGCAAAAGATTTATGGCCGAAAAGATTTATTTATGGCTTGGTAAGGATGTTTTACTAGACATTAACGGTCTCTCAGCGAGCAATGAGTTATGATAGTCACATGCTGAAGTTTCTTTTTGTTTATTAGGCTATTTTTAATTCTCTTCACTTTAAATTGAACAATTAGGGATCACATTTGGATTATCCAAAGACTCACCTGTGCCATGGTAGCGCTTGTTCCTGGCCAAATAGGGATTGCGCTGATCCTCTGACTTCCGGAAATAGGGCAGGATCTCCTCGTAGGACCAACCGGGATTACCGAAATCCGCCCACTGGTCAAAGTCTCGCCTGTTGCCCCTGATATAAAGCATCGTGTTCAGCACACTGGAGCCACCCAGAACTTTGCCTCTCGTCCAGCAGCAGCGTTTGTCCTTCATCGCCTGACAGGCCGTCGATTGGGGTTGGGTTCTGTAAATAATAATGATATATAAATAGTAAAATAAAAGAGATGACGAAAGAGAAAACCTAACAATTGTCTGTAGATAAATCGAAAAATAAACAATTAGCGAATTTCGCCAAGACCAAACAAGCAGCAAAAAAACAAGAGATATCCGATCATTTTTGTGGGCAAGCAAACAAAGCGACAATGAAAGCGCATTAGTCAAGAGAGGCCACGCCCACTCGCCCCCAAATTGCCCAGTGGCCAACTTAATTACAAAATACAAAAGCCGGTGTTAAACGCTCATTAGGCCAAGCTTCAGCTCCAAAATATCCATGAGGCAATGAACCGAGCGACCTCCCCTTCGTACTTTTGCCCTTTAAATGGCTTTATGGCTTATAGTATCCCTGAGTACGAGTATCTTTGAGTACGAGTATCTTTGAGCACGAGTATAAAGCATTTACAAGTGGCATTTAAAGTGTGGCTTATGGTACTTCGAGGTTGCTTTGAAAAATTGCACAAGCTTGGATAAAAACCACTCTTAAGCTAGCGAAAAATTGTTTATCATTAACAAGAAGGATTAAAATGAACTATACACATTTTTAATGTGTACTTTGTAATTATAAAGCAAATTAAAAAATCTATTAAATTAAAAAAAGGGAAATAAACACTATATAAATATATACATAAATCATTTAGAATTTAGAAATGCATTGATAAACATTTTCATCAGTAATGAAAACTTAATGTCAATGAACCAAAGAGGAAGTCAGGCAGTGCAATTGTATTTTCTTGTACAAGTGATAACTGCATAAATAAGAAATCAGAGGGAAGAGATAATAATAGAAAACAGAGAAAAACACGATAATTTGCACCCAGCAATTTCAAGCTCCACCAATTAGCGGATATCCCAGGCGCAGTTACGCATTTGTTGAGATAATAATCTCCTGCCAGGGTTCCCAGCATTATCCGAATATTTCCCTGCCGTGAGTGCAGCCAATACAAACGGACAAATTGGCCAACAAAACGTTTTGACAACTATATTTTCCCCCCCTCTTTTCTCTTTCCTTTTCGTTCCAAATCTAAATCCGAATTCCATTTCTTTTGGGTGCCCATTATTATAGCCACTGCTAAATATATAGGAAGACTTTTTGTTGTCGTTAATGAAAATACAAATTAGCAGTGACAGGCAACAATCAAGAGACACAGAGACGACTTAACTTAGCTTAACTTAACCACATTCGGCTGGGAAAGGCGAAGCGACGAAGAAAACAAACGGAAATCAAATGTCAGTTGCGGAAAACTTGGTCAGCAATGATTTTACTTGGCCAACACAGGCGTGCTGCGGGGCGAAAAGCGTGCTAAGTCGAAAGAGAAAGAGTGTAAACTTTAAGCCATAAATATATGGCAACGAAGCTGGCAACACCCATTAACCCGAAAATAATGTAAACATTATATGGATATTTATTTAAAGATTTTAATACCATTAGGTAATATTTAAAGAGGGTTTTGAAGGTGATTTTTAAATCCACTAAAATACGAAAATACACTGCATACAAACTATTTATAATATTAAAGTAAGGTTCTTGAAATTTGTGATAAAAAGCATTGATACCTTTTGAAAAAAAATAAAATTTGAAAAGTTAATAGCAAAAAAGTCCTCTGAAAATATTTATTTAAAATATGTTTTGTAGTGGAAATCATGTAATTCTTCTGTATCTGTATACCTTGTATTACCTTTACCAGCTTAAAAACATGCATATTTCGTGTGTATAATGAAGATGTCAGTCAATTTCAGCCGGTGGTTCAGTGTTTAACTTCAGGCTCTCCATGGTCCATCAACCGCTTGTCTCGAATGCATTTGCATCTTTGGCGATTAGGGTGTCAAAGCCGGTCCTCCACCCCTTTTTCCTCCTCCTCCAATGTAAGGGTAAGGGTAATTAGCATACGACATGCACATATTTGTTGTCTGATTTATGCTGCCCAGATCGGTGATGAATATTTTCCCTTTGCAAGCCATTAATATCAATTCGCGCCACTGTGAGTCCACTGTGGCACATTGTTTGGCATACTGACTTATTGGCTACGTGCTCCGGCCATTTCTCATTTCTCATAGATACAGGTACACAGGTGCCAAACGAACATCGAAGTGTTCGGTATAGGAAAATAGAGAAAAAAAACTTTCGCTTCAACTCCGGCCTCGACTTCCACATCCACATCTGACTGGGCGAGACGCCCAACTGACGCAATTTGTTTGCTTTTTATTAGCCATTTAACAGTTAACTCACATAAACGTAACAAATTATTATTAACTCATTTCGCTTAGTTTATTATACTTTTTTTATTGTGTGTGTGGGGGCGTAGATCTTCCCTTAATAACCTTTAGAAATGGAAATTGTTACAGAATTTAAGGGAAAATCTAAATTAATGATTTAATCTAAAAAATTGGATAGCTTAAATATTCATCTAACAGAACCAGGAAATTTGGTATCCCTTATAAAAGACATGCTCACTATGTATGTCCTTTAAAATATCTACAATCTTAAAAACTTTTTATTATAAAATTTCTCTAAAAAAGATCAAAAATACATTAGTGACATAATCCTGAATGTCTTACAAAGCGTAGCGTTTCATTCGATGAAGCTGATAAGGTTTTTTATTTTTCTTTTCCAAATAACTAAAGATCTAGAAAATGTGGCTTAAAAAAACACGCATTAGGGACATTCACTGGCTCGGCAATCATAATTGCCGCTTATGAAATGAATATGCATGCCGAAAATTCGAGTTGATTGCATTATTTTCGTAATTGTTTAATGCTCGTTAACCGAAAGTTGGTTAAGGCCTCACCGTAGATCCCCAACCCAAGAAGCAAACAAAAAAAAAAAAAAAAAAAAAAAAAAACAAATAAAGGGGAAACGCATTCGGATGGAACAGCTGTTGATTGCCATATAAAATCACTTAGCGGCCGCATTAAGCTGTAAAATGGCAACGATTCCAAGCGATTTATTGATGGAAAGGTTTAAAGATGAAATAATTGCTGAATAAAATGTGGGAAAAATGTTAGAAACGGAACTTGATTAACAAAATTTGTAATTCTTAAGTAAATCAGCAGTAAAGCAGTAAATTGACTGCTTGCTCTCCATTATTTGCTCATAACTTTTTAATGAATAGTCCGATTTTACATTTTTCTTTTACATTTCGATAGGTATTAATAAACTTAACAATAGCCAACAAATATCCTTTGAAATATATCCTAGAAATATTTATAGATTGTCTTTATTTTTGCTGACTCACTAACTAACTTTTCCGCTTTGCATAATTTCTAAACTAACCAATCGACATTGGTGTTAATTAGATTAACAGCAAATATTTGTTATTCGTCTGGTGGCATAACGAATTGCGTGTTTCGATTGTGTAAAACCAAATATATCAATAACCATATCAATATTTAGTGTTTATCGGTGGTTCTTCTCTTTCGGGGGCATGCGTGAAGTGCATTTGGTTTTTCTTTATTTTTATATTTATGTTTTATTGCCCGGTTGACACAATTCGAGCTACGAGGCACTAGTCTCGCGTTTGACGACCCACCGAAGCCTGTCCATTTAACCGGCTCACGTAGCCACTCTCCTCGCCATCCACTCGCCTTTCGATCGGCTTTTTGGCTTTTCGCGATTGGCAACCCGGCTATTCAGGTGCAATTGCCAAGTCTCAGCATCGTTTCATTTCATTTCATTTTGTTTCATTTCGTTTCGTTTCGTGCCATTTCCATGGCGGCGCCAAACCTGTAGACCTGCAGACCGCCTAACCCACTTTTTACCATGCCGCTCGGAGCAACTCTGATCCGATGCGATCCGGTTTTATGTTGGGAAATTGGACTGCACCGGCGTAGGATATCCCGATCTCAGAATGAACATAGCGAGAAGTTGGACACTGAGTAGAACCCAGTTAAAAAAATTTTAAAATAAGAATATTCTTTCAAAGAGAAAAAGTAGGAAAGCTAAAGAACAATCGTTCTTAATTTTTTTGGGTGTAGTTAGCTTAGCTTTTATTGAAAAAAAGTTTGAAATACCTATTTAAAATTGTTTAATTAATTATACAATTTTTTTTAAATTTGTTTGGGCTTTAATTTTTTTTGATTTTATAACTCTGCATTTCTCATATCATATATCTTAATAACTAAAATCTCCTTTCTCCCAGTGTAGTTGCCTCATGAATTGATATCCGCTTGCAGCTTGCATTCAAAATGCGAACCCGAATCCGTCAGGGGCGTGTCCCCGTCTCCACTGTAGATGCCAAAATATTTAAGTTTCTGGCATTTACAAACGCGGGGGGAGGGAATTTAATGATGCGGATAAGGCTGGGGGTCATCGCCAACTCGTCTTGCATAATCATCCCGAGTTGGAATGCACAGCAGATGGGGGTTTTTTTTTCAGGTTGTGGGTGCCTCTAGCCCACAACTTAACTCGAACTCCCCCGTCTCGCTGCTTATTTACCCTGTAGAACCATTGTTGGTTTTAGGCGGCATCCACTGTTGTCTGTCGGCTGCGAATTTGAATACTTTCAAATGACTTGCAACGATCGTTGCACACGAGACTGGGTTATGAAATATTTAGCGGCAAGTCGTAAAACTTTAAAGCATTTATCCTGTAATCGCACGCGAAGGTGATTGCAAATGGTTCGCTTTATTATCAGTGCTGTAAGAGCTTTTGTTTGTAGAGGTATTTAAATATTTTAAATATTATTTGTTCAAGCAAAAAGATATTGTAAATATAAATATTCATCATCTCTTTATGACCTTGAACCCCATAAATTTGACACTGAACGCAAAGATGACACCAATTTTGCGACTTTCTCAGGCGGGTGAAACTTTTCTCTCGCCCATAAGTAAGTCAATCAAGATTACCGGCGATGATTGACGTGAGAGTGATTGCCAAGTCTTTTTCTTGTTTTCTTAATTTCAATTTCTAAGCAGTCTGTTGACTGATTTTCCCGTTGCTTGTAAAGCGCTTTTCGAGTGTCGATTTGTACACATTGCACCCAAAACAAACACTTCAGACTCACTCTTTTTCATATACCTCGAATGCTGTGTATAGAAGTATATATATCTCTCTCTCTCGGGATCCAGCTGACTGGAGTTGGGAGACCCGAGATACAAACACGGAGATACAAAAATGCAGATACTGTGCTACCGACTCTCCCGAGTTTGCCAATGATGCAATGATTCAGAAACACACTCGATTATATTGCCACACTCGATGCACTTAGTTTGGGGTTTTGGTTTTTCTGCTCTTGTGTGCACTGAACGATTTTTGATCTTGGGAAAAAATTGAAAAATTACTCGAATTCTTAGGATAGTTGGGTGAAATATAAAAAAAATCTATTAATTACTAAGCTATTATTTATTTTTATAACAGATTTGTGGATCTAAATCTAAGTAATATAATATCATATGAATTTTTACTGTGTGCCTATTGTTTCATTTGGCACCTTATGATTTATTTCGCATGCATTTGGCCGCATATTGCATTCAATTACGCAAAATTAGATGGTATTTGGAGTGGGATTAGGAATGGAAATGGAAAGGAAAGATAATGCAAATGGAAGGCAAGGGAATGGGAATACTAATGGGTGTGGAATTCTGAAAGTGAAACTCCAAAGCCAAAAGAAGAGCCATAGAGAAACCCAGCCGAAAATCGCCGCTAGGCCTATGGAACCAACCCAACCCAGTCCAAAAAACCCCGCCCCTTGTCACATTAAACAGTTAAATGGATTACGGTATTGGTAACACGCTCGAACAAAATTCCGACGAAGTAAAAAATGCCAAATGCTCATGAATAATTAAGCAGCGGCGTTCGATTTGTTAATTTGAGACTTCAGCCGGTGGCCACAGGTGGCCGTTGATCATCAGCAGCATCAGCTGTTATTAATGAAATGCCGTGAGATAGAAAACGATCTGAATGAAACAAGGGACCCACCCCAAAATAAAAATGCAGCCTTCGGGCAGCCCCGTCTAACGGTAGCCCGTTCTAATTTGAATCAGTCCCAGAAGCACTGATCATTTTCCATTTTCTGTCTAATGGAGGCTCAGCCCGCCATATAAAGCCGCACTTAATTGCTCTTTGAAAAGAAAAGAGACCCAACAAAGGGGGCAGATGATCCGATCCATCGAGATGATACTGGTAAATGGTAATGGTTTACATTTGTCTTTATCTAATTGGAACATTCTGGAGGGGGCTGAGTGGAGTATAGTGGAGAGGAAAGTGGGCCGGGGAAAAGTGAAAGATCCGAGAAATTGGAACGCTGGAGAGCAGAAGCCATAAATCGAGAGGAAAGAAATGAAAACGATCGTAAAGTAATTCGTGTTAATAGGTGTTACAAGAAGTTTTTTACAACCTAACAATTACAATTACAATCAATGTAGGAATATATTTAGGAAATATCAAAGGATTCGTTTGGGAAGACAACAATAATAGTATAAAAGGAAGTTAAGAAGAAACCAAAATATACCTAAATTGTGAACTAAAAAGTCAAATATCTGATTTACCCACATTTTACATTGAAAACTATTTAGGAACTCAACTTTAAATATCACTCATAAAAAATAGTATTATTTTTGCAAATTTATTATGGGGACTAAAAAAATATTTAAAAAATAGGTTTGCGAAATATCGAAAAGCTTAACCAAACTTCATCCTAATTGTATTCCAATTGAACATTTCCTGCAAAACGAAATGTCAGTAAACCAAATTAGTCAGTTCGTTTTCCCTTTCTTTTCGCCGAGTGCTGAAATCGTTTTGCTGTTTGCGTGTGAAGAGAGCTTGCAAATAGTTGGAAATTCGGCAGACGGTTGCTAACTAAACGAATCCGGCCTTTGGCACCATCACAATGATCATCGCCCTCATCATCATCATGATCGTTTTGAGTCGCCTGAACCCGAACCGCAAAACCGCAGCCAAGTTGTCTTGGTCTATTCCAAATGCTAATGATGGCCGGCAACTCATCGATGAATGGCTCACCCGGCGAGATTTGCATATAAGCCAGAATTCAATGCTTTTTGTTGGCGGCTTTTGGAAAATTGGCAAAGTCATTGGGATGAGCTGGTCGAAAAGAGCGCAAACAAAAGGCAAACAGGGCCACTGCTAAGGCCGAACGTTTGACCCACCACCCCATTCCACCCAAAACACAGGCCTATGACCCACAAAAGTACTCGGGAAATATTTGGAATTAAAATAAGGAAGCGACCTTAAGACCAGGAAGTTATTTAGTGCGTGCTTTAATTACATTTAAAATAATTTAATAATTATTCTAAAGTGTTGAATAGGTAATGGTAATGGAAGATTCAGCAAGTTACGAAACGTTTTATTCACATTTAAAAGTATAAATGTCTACTATTAATTTACATAAAATTTAAGGAACTAAAATATCACATTATATTATCTAAAAACTGAAAAAAAAAAGTTGAACCTAAAAGGATGCTACTTAAAATGCATGATTTAAACTGTTAAACATTTCGAGAGAAAATGGTAAATCTGGATACCATTTTAGATTTTTATTCAGGATTTTAAAGAACCTATTATTTAAATTTTATTTAATCCTTTAATTAAAACGAATAAAATAGGGACTAAAATTTTCAAATTTGTACAACCTTTTCTTTATAAAAGTTGAATTTTTACATAAAGTTGACTCACCGATATTTCCAATCCATTTTGCTTTTATGCAAATAGAGCGAGAGCAGAGGCACGTCGGAGATTTCCGTCTCATGGCCGCCGGCCTCCAGGAGGAGGATCTTCCAGTGGGGGATCTCCGAGAGCCTGGAGGCCAGGACAGTGCCCGCCGAACCGCCGCCGATGATGATGAAGTCGTAGGCCACCTCCACCTGCTGGACATTGAAGGGACGGTTCTCGGGATCGAAGAGATCGTAGTTGTAGTAGGCGATAGCCGCTATCAGGAAGGGCAGGATGGTCAGTTTGCCGACGCCGATCACGGCGGTGGCCAGTTTAATGGCGCCCGCAATGGCGAGGCCCAATTTGGAGGCGCCCGCCGCTGCCACGCCCGCTGCCGCCGCCGCCTTGGAGGCGGCACTCGCCTTGAAGAGCAGGCCGCCCACGGAAACGGCGGCGGCGCCCAGAGCGGGAACTACGACCATTTTGGAATTGGGATTTTGGGAAGGGTCTAACCAGTTGACTTATTTAGGCGCGGGATTCGGATTCCCTTTTTTATTTTATTTTTTTAATTCACTTTCTTGCTGTCACTGCATTGCACTTTTAATCGATTTTTGCCTTCACTATGAGCGCACACTGAGAAAAACAAAAATCATTAAATTGTGGTCACTTAAAGTTTCTCATATCCTGGTTTTTAAAATCAGAGCCAATTAAATAACTAACCAATTTTAATAATTAAAAACAAAATTAAGGAAATTAAAACTGCAATTAGAATATATCAGGATTAGACGTTAAAAAAAGCGTTTTTCAAATAAGAGCTTCATGTTTTCTTTAAAAAGGATATATTGTAAATCTTTGTTCATCACTAAATTTCTTTAAGTTACTACAAGTTTTGAAAGAATATTTTGATAATAATAAATTCAACACAATTCAGTTTAAAAAGGAAATCCATTCATATGAGAAACAGGGGAATTGTTGACCGATTTCGGTGATATTTTCTCTCTGTGCCGTTGTCACGTTCGCATTCACAGTCACTTGCCTTTCTGCACTTTCATTTAGGCCTCGAAAACACATTGAGTAAACAGAAACAAAAATAAATAAATTGTAATTGAAATAGTTAGCTTTTGGCCGCGCGCGTCTTTTGGAATCGGTTAAGGGTAATCGTGTAATGGATAATGGATAATCGGTTAACCGGTTCGCTGGGTAATTCGCCTCGCCAGCCCGTTTCGCTATGTGTTTTTTTTTAGGCCATCCGCCTCGCTTGGCAGTCGCTGCGTTTCTGAGCCACAAAAGCCGCTGGCCTGCGACGTTTTGTCTCCGCTGCTGCAGCGCCGGCAGAGGCGGTAGCCGCGGCAGAGGACGCCGGCGTCGCTGCCGCCAAACAGTTGCGCATGCGCACGTTTTTCTCCAGCGAATCCAACTGCATTCGCCGTGGCAGCAGGGTTTTAAAAACAATTGTTGATTGTGAACGTTGCCACATAAATTTAATTGAATTTGGCTTACCTATATTTACATAAATTGTATATCCTGGCAGCGCAACAGTTGGTGGAATAATATTTATTGTGCATTTTAATAATGATCTTTAAATTTGTGTTTAAAAAAAATAATTTTAAATTCCTTTAACGTCTGATTCAAAATAAAACTAATATTTTTAAAGTATTTATTAAAATATAATTTAAAAAACTTTTTAAAAACCCTTACCGTTTGGCACTCCTTTCGCCAATCCTGCTCTCTCCGTCTCTCTCTCTCTCTCTCTGGTCCGTTTAGCGGTTGCGCACATTTTGCAATGTGAAACGGTTACCGTTTCGCGAGCCTCTCTTTCGCACTCTCCCACATGCATATCCACATCCATATTCACATGCGATGCGGTTGCGGTTGATGGCTGATGCTGTGCATTGCGAAACGGTTACATATAACCGCTTGCAGCTCCTGTCTCTCGCGCTACCGCCACACATGCGTATATTTGACATTTGCGGTTTTTTTTCCCTCGATACCCACTCTTTTGCTTCGAATTGGGATTTCCTTGCAGACGCCAGACGACCTTCATGCTCACTTTACGGTTATGTGCACTTCTCTCCGCGGACGATGGGCTCGATTTTGAGTCGGAATTCGGGTTCCACTTCGAGTTGCTTTGCAGTTGTGTAGTTGGGATTGCGCACGTAAGCCATTTAGGCAAAGACGTCAACAAGATGCACAGTCGAACGTCGATAAGTGCCAATTTCCAAACTCTAAATCTCACATAATACTTTTTACCGCCAGCCGGTACTTTTTACCCGATTCACAACCGATTTCCTTAGCAAGGTCCCAAACCTTGACTGTTTGAAAATCTGTTTAAATCTATCAAAATTCCAAAAAAAATACTTAATAAAAGCCTCAAACTTCTTGTAACTTTTCTGTACGCCACGTAGAATCTCCACTGTACTTACAATACATTATCGACTTCAACTTCGACATGGAAAGACAGCTGGCAGAAGAACCGCAATCGATTGACCAGTTTTTGGCATTGAAGAAGCCGAGGAGGAGTTCAATAAAAAAAGTGGAGATCAAAGTGAAATTTGTGGCATTTACTTGTTGGTTGATTGTTTTCATTGTCCAACCGGTTTTTATTTGTTTTTTTTTTTATTTTGTTGTATTTCGAACGCTGGTGTGTGTGTGTTCGCCAATTGACAAACCACAACACGAATTTTGCAAAGTAATTGTCATTACATTACATTACACACCTGATGCCGAACGGATATTGAACGCAACTAGTTTGTCGTATTAATCGGCCATTGATGGAATCACCGAAATTGCTCCGATTTCTGCCTATGGGGTGATGTTTTGGTGGCCCCACGTTATAAGTATGATTTTTGGGGGGCCAAAGACAGCCACATGTTTGCATTTCTCACAATTTCCTGATTGCATTTCGCATTGTTATACAAGCAGACATCCGGGAAGGATTAAGGCGAAATGAAAGAGTTATTAAGGAATTGTTTTCAAAGAAAAGGCCGCTTTATTACTGTTATTTATTGCCATTATTTGTAATAAATAAAATAGGTTGGGAAATGAGAACAGTTATTTAATTAAATTAAATTTTAATTATAAATACTCTGCGTATGAGTAATATATGGCTAGGACCACACGGCGTATGAGGTATTTTTTAAACCATTTCTTAAGAAATGCATTATTTTCTTTTTGAGGTTTATTGCTATTCTTTCTGTATGTTATCTTAAGCTTGTTATTATCTTTGGTCAGTTATCTTTGGTTGACTATTTCAGTGTTTACCCGAATATTTCCCAATCGAGCAGACCGAAAATGTGAACCACTTCCACCTGCACAAGGAATGACGAAAGTCTCACACACAATATAATGCCCGCAAATTAACGGAGTCGCGATGTGACGATCGTTTGATATATCACCATCTAATGGGGCAAGGTCAGCGGCACAAGCGATTTGAGCAGAGTTTTCCATGCGAATGTCGAGGAAACTTCGCTTCCCCTCCCCAACCGCCGCAAATAAACAAATAAAACTTGACATTAAAGACACAAATAAACTTGTCAAACTTTTTGCGATGAGTGGTTCGTCTTCTTGCCGGCTTTTGTTTTGGTTTTTTCCTTGGTTTTTTTGTCCAAGTTGTAGGGCCTCCGTTGGCCAAGGGCTTCAATAACTTAACCTTAACATGAAGGGGGATATCTTGGGAATACGAACCTCTAATCACTTGTTCTTTGTGATTGACTTTGATTTGTGACTTAGATTCAGTTAATTTATTGAGGTCACTGTTAGATTTTCCGTCATATTTTAAAAACAATCCACCGCTTACCAAATAGAAATTACTCTCTAATGAATACTAATGCATCATAATGCCCGAAGAAAACACTTTCGGTTCCCAGGCTTCTGTGCATATTTAATCAACGATTTCCGCTACAATTACAATTAGTGTTACTAGGTATGTGAGGGGCTCACACACGGGCAATTTCCGGCACTTACCGCTCTTCGCTCTATGAGTACTACTAAACTTTACCATACGCCCATTGCCCCAGACGCAATATTTCTTTTGGGCCAATTGCCCAATCAACAAACAAATTTTGCTCGAGGGCAATTAAAAGTGAAAATAGAAGAGGCTTCGAAACACAAAGAAAAAATAATAAAAATTAAGTTGGGTAAAGTGAAGAGGAGCCGCCACCTCCCCTTTCTCCTGGCCAAGCGTCTCCCCAGAAGAAAGCTCTATATGTGGGGTGACATAACAATTACCGCCCTTCCCTTTCAGCCTCTTTAACCATGGCTTTATCTTTTCGCTGACTCATCCACATCGGTATCTCCAGTTTGGGCACCGAAAATGAACTTCATTAAACGACAAATGCAAGAAACGAAGTCATGGAGCAATAACAGCAAGTGCGCCGCGTACTCGTAACTCTCTAAGAAATGGCTACGTGACACGATTCTGAAAATCGGGAATTTTTGGAACATTTGTTCCGTGCATGGGTTACATCAAGATTTTTTGCGAAAAATGGCCAAAAAATAAAGTGTCCAGGTTTAAATGCCAATCGATTGGAAATTTAATACCGAGTTCAGAAAGGTATAACATTCCATATTTGGATCAATATTTCCATTGTTACGGTCAAAAAACTAAAAATTTTGTTGTGGAAAACTGGTATTTGGGTTTTTGGCAAAAATTTGCATTTTTTTTTTGTTTTTTTGCTGTAACATGGCCAAAAATGGTCCTACACCAAAAATACATACTGTTTTGAACAGATAACAAAATTTGCTATAAATCCATAAAACTTTCCGTGTGATTTTGGAAAAATAAAATTTTCGCCAATTTTTAATTTTTTTATAAGGGGGTACCCCATGATTTTTTGCGAAAAACTAAAAATAAATAAAATGTCAAGGTTTAAATGCCAATCGTTAGGAAATTTAATAGCGAGCTCAGAAAGGTATGACAATCCATATTTGGATCAATATTTCCATTGTTACGGTCAAAAAACGATTAATTTTTGTGCAAAAGTGGAATCTGGGTTTTTGGTAAAAATTTGAATTTTTTCTGTTTCTTTTTTTTTGCTGTAACTTGACCAAAAATACATACTGTTTTGAACAGATAACAAAATAATAAATAAATCCATATTACTTTCTATGTGATTTCGGAAAAATAAATTTTTTGCTAATTTTCATTTTTGTTACAAGGGGTTTCGTGAGTTTCCCTGCACGATCACCTCGCCTCACGTCCATCTCCGATTTGTATCTCGGCTCGAGTATCTGAGCAGCAGTCGAGCATGACCGATTTGGCCGACGTGCCCGAAACTCCATACAGATGTACGGGTACAGAGGTACATGTAGGTTACCATGGGCGGTTGTCAAAAGGGGGCGTGGCGTACAGTGGCCAACTGGTAGTCGCTGACTGACATCCATCCCGTCCAGCAGTCGTAAACCACAGCGAACACACATATCTCATCCCAATCATTTTGCCTAAACGGTTAAGCTTTACTTATTGTGTGGTTTTCGGAATTTCGGAATTTCCGTGCCTACTCCTTCCATTTTTCACTTTCCACCGACCGAATGTGTCAGGTTTGCCCTATTATCTTGGCTTGCATCGCGAGCGATTTGGTTTAATTGGTTTCCATTATTTAAGTTTGGTCAAGTGCACGGCCAGAAAAGGGTTATTACGTGACCTTTGTTCAGTTGCTTTGAAAGGAGTGGGTACTTGGGTAGTGTAGCCCCTCCTAACACTTAAATGGAGCAATTGGTTAAAGTATATTTTGCAATAAGACAGATAAGGCGGACATGTGGTTTCATTCAATTCAATTTGTAAATTGTATTACAACTCAACTAACAATTGAAGCTATTAAACTCCATTAGTATAATACCATCCTAATAATGATAACAAATGATTTAAAGCTTTCATTACAAGCAACACTATTTAATTTAGTGTGAAACTTGCTCAGAAAATTCTACAAAAATATCTAAAAAATTTTAAAAACTAGTTTTTTTCTTAATTTTTTAAATAAACTAAATGATCTGATTTAAACAATTAAAATAGACACGTATTTATCTCGTTTACCCTCCGCCAATCTTTGTTTCCCCTACACTTCACACCTCGATTATACAATTACGATTCCACCCACTTGATGGCCAACAACTTGGCCAACAATTAATTGTGTTTAGTTTGGTATGCACCGCCAGCCATTAGATGAAAACCGAAAAACTGGCACGCTTCGCGGCGCCTGGAAATATTATACGTACATATTGCGTTGGTCGCGGGCATGGATAATGAGTTGTCCGCAATGAGCGGCAATTTGCTGGCCGAAAAATCGAAATATACCTAGTCACAAAAATATATCCAAGAAAAAAAAAAAACGGCGAAATGAAAAGTGAAAGCTGTCAATCAAAAGCAAAACGGAGCTAACCAGGCCGAGCATCAAGTATCGCCCAGATTCAATACATTCGCCACTTAATGCTGATGGTGCAGTTTTTTTTTTGTTTTTGCCGGATAAATCATTACGACCAATCGAAATTCACACCCAAAAACTAAATTGGCAGGAATTTTTCAATATCCTTTTATAATTATGAGATTTAATTAAAAAAAAACAGTTGAATAAAAAATAACGATTGGCGAAAATGCTTATAACATATTTAAAACAGTTTTAGAGCCACTGTTGATCCAAGACATTAACCGCAAAGTAAATGATCTCTCAGCCAAGACATCAACCAAAAAGCAGAAGATATTGCTATTTTGATGTAAAAACACCCAAGATAATGTAAATTAAAGGATTTTTGACTTGTAATACTATTTAAAAATGCATATATTTATTAAAACAAAAAAAAAATTGACAAAAAAAGGTTAAGCTTATATCGTAAAATATCGCTGAGCTTAGAGCTCGGTATGTTTACCGCCCAGATACTCCTCCTTGATCATGTCCGCCCCCTTCTCGCCGATCATAATGCAGGCGGCATTGGTGTTGGCGCCCACAATGTCGGGCATAATGCTGGCATCGATCACCCTGAGGCCCTTGGCCCCATGGACCTTCAGCTGGGGATCCACGACGGCGGTTGGATCGGTGGCGGGACCCATGCGAGTGGTGCCCACCGGGTGATAGACGGTGGTGGTCATGTGGCGGATGTAGCAGCGCCAGTAGTCATCCGACTGATACTCCAGTCCGTTGCAGGCCTCCAAATCGAGCTTGTGCAGCGTGGCCTCGCGCTCACTGAACGCCTTGGTCTTGGGCAAATTCTTGTAGATATTCAGAGCACGAATATAGGTGTCCACATCGCGTTCATCGGTCATATAGCCGGGATCCAGGAGGGGGGCATCCAAGTAGTTGGCCGACTGCAGGGTCAAACTGCCCGCCGAGAAGGGCTTCAGGTGGAGCAAGTAGGTGATGTAGGTATTTGTCTCCTGGTTGGCCGACAAAATGCTCTTGGCCACGCGATCATTGAAGCCCGTGGCGGCCACATAGCCCTTCAGTTCGGGACTCTGCATCAGGCTGAAGAAATTGGTGGTCTGAATATCCGGATTGGGACCCTCGATCGAGGTGGTGTTGATGAACCCGGTCAAGGCGGTGGCCTCGTGGTGCAGCAGTTTGCTGTAGCGACCCATCAGCAGGTTGTACATGGCATCCACCAGCTCCTCCTCGGTGGGCTTGCGGGCCGTGGACTTGTCGATCTGGAAGATCACCGGCAGACTGGCGTGATCCTTCAGGTTTTTGCCCACGGGCAGGTCCAGTTTCACGGGGATTCCCAGGCTCTTCAGGTGATCGGCAGGACCGACGCCTTAAAAAAATAAATAATTAAAAATATAAATAAGTAAATAAATATAGTTTCGAATTTTGGCATAATTATAATATAATGTTAATTTCTAAGATTAAATTTATATTTAAACTCCCAAACTCCTAATTAAGATCTTATTATTATCAAAAACCAGCTGAGCATTCTACTGCGTATTTTTTGTTTAGATTTGTTTGATATACTTAGAAACCTGTTCTAAGTTAGGCAAAAGAACCTGTCCCATTTCAGTTTAAAATTCATGTGAAATTTTATGGAAATCCAACTAGTTCTTAACGTTTAAAAAAGATTTTCTCGAAATATTCCGCTTAGACAATTTCTTTAAACCTTTTTTGTTTGTTTTATCTTTGCAGGTATGTAAATCAAATAAAAACACCTCTTAACGAGGTAAAAAACTAGTGACGACCGCACCTTCAACATACAAAAGTTCTGATATCAACATTTGTGACGAAAAATTATTACACTCGTCATTAAATAGACTTTCTAATATTTTCTCATTCGGCCCGCCCTAGCAAACTATTCCAACCTTTTTCCCTTCACAGGCATTTTCTATTGCAGCGTGCCGAATGAGAAAATATTAGAAAGTCTATTTAATGACGAGTGTAATAATTTTTCGTCACAAATGTTGATATCAGAACTTTTGTATGTTGAAGGTGCGGTCGTCACTAGTTTTTTACCTCGTTAAGAGGTGTTTTTATTTGATATCAGAAGTTTTTGTTTGTTTACTTTTGCTCTCATAGGAGCTAATATATACATTTAAATTTAAATTGGTCAATCATAATTTTTAAACTATTGTATTTTAACAAATTGAGTTAAAAAGGCGTTGAAGTATTTCAAAATACCTTTTATACGAGGTATAGCACATGTCTGTACCTTTAGTAGTGTAGAACTTACAAACTAACGAAATTTAGCTATTTTTAGCTCTTTCCCGCTAAAGTAGCGGCTTTTTCCAAAAGTCGTAGAACAAAAGATTCCTATATGGAACTCTTAAGTGCAAATTTACTGATTCCATGACCCTAAAATACAGTTCGGATACCCTCCCACAAAATTCAATACTCAGGGAGCGTTAATTGTTCGAGCTGGCAACAGTGGCTATTTTCGTATAAAAATAACTATTAAACGTGACTTTTTACAGTAATGTGTTATATACCAAAATTTAAGGAATCTCAAGGGCTATACAGTTTAAGGTTTTAAAGAAAATCGTTAGAGCCGTTTTTGAGAAAAATAAAAAAAAGCTAAAAAAAAAGTTTTAAAAAATTGTCTTTTGTTCATATTTTTTTAACTATTACATTTACACAAATTGCATATAGAAGGCGTTTATAGCATTTCAAAATACCTTTCAAACGAGATGCAGCACAAGTCTGTAGCTTTAGTAGTATAGAAGTTACGGCTTTCCGAATTTTAGCTATTTATAGCTGTTTTCCCGCTAAACTAGCGAGTTTTTCCAAAAGTGGTAGAACAAAAGTTTTTTATATCGATGTGATGAACGTCATATCAAATTTTCAGAACTTAAAAAACATGTTTTGGACAAGTGGACAAGTGGACAAGTGGACAAACTGACAAACAGAATTAAATTTTCATTTTGGGAAGAAGAAGAAAATCTTATTTTGGCTATAACTTTTGAACGGAGCGTCGGATTTTGACAAATGACCCCTCATTCGACGGGTATTTTCAAAAGGAATACAAGTAAATCATTGCGAGGGGGCATTTATCCCCACCGGCCCCAACAGCTCCAAATTTCTAAATTTTTACTTTTTCACTTTCACCGCTCTCTCTCCCAATCCAATTGATTTTCTTAAAGTCTTGGTATGCAATCCTTTAAGTTTTTGCAATACCTTTCGATTGGTGTATTACTCATTACGATCTGACTATCACAGCAGATTTTCATTTCTTCGTGTATATATAGTAGTCGCCTTCGCACACTCTCCTGGTGCGCTTCGTCACTACATGGACTGCCGTCCATAGTGATCATCGCATAGAATGTGAAAAACGTGAAGTAACTACGACACTTGAAACCCACAAGTCATCAGCTGGTAAAAAAAAATATTGCTCCCCTTTGCTTAAAGGGGAAGTACCGCCCTATCGTAAACGATTTTCGTTATATCTCGCTAGTACGTTATTTTCCATATGTTTACAATCCCTAAACGATCGGGCAGACATAATCGCTTGACCTTGTTCGACCTTGCGCGTGTTTTGACATTGACATCTCATCGACGCGAGGCTCCGTTGCTTGGGTCTGATATTTCGGCTATCTAATCTTTCCAGCTTTTCAGATGCAACCAGCAAAACAGAAGCTAAACCAACAGCTAAACAAACGGAAGATTTAGGGGCCTTAATGAGGGATTGAAGGATCATGGTATATCTTTCTGAACTAATGCACGGAGAAAAGCTCCTATCGTAAATCGTTATCATGTTGGTACTTCCCTATTTTAAACTTGGTCTTATCAATTGCATAGGGGAAAGGTACCTCGACTATTCCAACAGAAAAAACTAAACTATGAGAGATAAGAAAGATATTTTCATGCTATCAAAAACTAAGGTTTTCGGAAGGTATTTTATATATCTTCATTCTTTTATAATAAATTTCTAAAAAATGGTATCGTTATTAGAGATCCTAATAATTTGGTATTTAAAAAGATAAAAACACATATTTTTATGCTATCAGAAATGAAAGTTTTAGGATTTATATATTTTATAATTAATTTCTAAAAAAATAATATTTTTATGGAAGATCCTTATAATTTGGTATTTTGAAACTACTATTTATGATGGTATTTAATATATCTTCAATCTTTTAAACCAAAATTTCTTTAAACTGGTTTTTGGTATTCGAGATCCTAAAACGATGATATTTTCGCTATAATTTGCGGACTCACCTGAGAGCAGCAGAATTTGGGGGGAGCCAATGGCGCCGGCGGACACGATGACCTCCTTGCTGGCTTTCACCGTGTACTCCTTCTTGCCGCGATGCACAAAGGTCACGCTCTCCGCCCGATTGTGTCCATCCAGGTTGATCCTCTTGACGTGGGCGTGGCGCAGGATGTGCAGATTGGGCGTGTTCTTGTGCAGATGCGAGCGGGCGGTGGTGATGCGACGGCCGCCGTCCTGGGTGCCCAATATGTCCATTTGCCCCACGAAGGAGCCCTCGGTGAAGTCCGGTGCACTGCCATAGCCCATCTCCTGCATGCCGGCGCGAATGGTCGTTCGGAATTCGTTGTCCGAGACGTAGTTGTTGATACCCATGGGTCCGCCGACGCCATGATCACCTGGCTTGTAGCCCGGCCGCGTGGACCGCAAATCCTCGGCCTTGCGGAAGTGCTCCAGCACCTCGTCGTAGCCCCAGCCCGGATTGCCCCTGGCCTCCCAGTCGTCAAAGTCCTTGCGCGTGCCCCGCGCATAGATCATCGCATTCATTCCGTTCGTGCCGCCCAGCATCTTGCCCCTCGGCCAGTGGCAACTCTCGCCCTGCATCGCCATGCAGGCGCGTCCGTTGGGCTGCGAGTGGTACTGCCAGTCCCAGTCGGAGAACTGGGTGGCCATGTGCCAGGCGACGAACTCCGTCTCGATCGGCGGATCGCCGCCGGCTTCCAGCAGCAGCACCTTCCACTTCTTCACCTCGGCCAGCCGACCGGCGACCACGGCGCCCGAGCTTCCCGATCCAATGACTATGAAGTCGTAGTCGTGCCGGAAGCCCCCGTTCTGGTCCAACCAGTCGCCCTTGTCCTCCGGCCACTGCTGCTGGCCACTCAGGTCGCAGTACTTGGCGATCAGCGTGGAGAGGAGCAGGGACATCAGCGTGTTCGCCGGACCCGCCGATCGGGCTGCGCACTGGGCGCTCAGGAACTCCATCTTCGGGGTTAAGAGTCCTTAGGTCCTGGAAAAAAAAATCCATTATCATTAGTATTTCTTAAAAAATTCAAAGAAAAATCTGTAGAAATATGGTTAAAATTTAAGGTTTAGATAGCTCATAAAGTTATCCGAAAATAATGTAAATTACTACCTTTAAAATGGGTTTGAAAAATCCTTTAAATAACCCCCTATTTCTAAAAGGAAGCTTTGATATTCTTAGGACATATTCATAGAATCATTATAACTTTTGGAAAAATTCCATCACTATCACTAATACCTTCTGATATCTTTATGCTGCTTTTGTGAAATTCTCGAAAAATAACAAACACGACTTTAAGAACTTATCTTCAGTTTTTTATCAATAAATACCAAAAGTAAACTCAAGAAAATTAATTATAATTAATTTAATGATTTATCTGTTTATCCCTTGGCTCTCTATGCAAAGTTTATTTATTCCAAAAAGATCTTAGGGCAAGCAAAAATGTATCCTTGAGAAAACTGGAAGTTACTTTCAGGTTAACCATTACTTTTTGCCTAAAAATGTTCAAGGCTAGCATCTGGAAATCCTATTCTAGTTAGCAATCCTCGGCTAACCTCAGGTTCTCAAAATGTTACGTACAAGTTATAAACAGGATATCCACTGGTAGTTCTCAGACCTCTGGTTATCCTCCGGTTATCCTCAGTTAAGCCAGAACTTTAAGAATCACTAATCCACCTGCCGCACACGTTCGCTCGCTCTCTCCGCTCGACGGCAACTGTTCTAGCGGACCGGCATTCAGCCGGAATTTGTACGGCCGGTTGGCGAACGCTTTTCGTATGCCATCGGCGTCCGTAAATCAAAAGCGCTCGGAGACATTTGCATTTAGCTTCGAGTCGTACATAGTCGTACCTACAAACATACGTATATACCATAAACACCATATACACACCATATAAATTAGACGCACCTTCCGCCTTCAGCAGCTGCGCGGCACTCCCCTTATCACACGAAGATTAGCTAAGCGAGGTGTGATAAACCCGAGCGACCCATGGAAGCCCACCCAAAATCGAGAATCGAGAATCCAGAATCTAGAGTCTCCCGCGGTTTGCACTCGCTTATCTTTATGCTCGAGTGGAGGATCGATGGTGGCCGTGTTTTTGGGTGTTTCGGGTGTTTTTGGGGGCTCCGCAGCTGATAAGCACAGGTTATTTTTGTTGAGGTATCGCCTACGCGATGGACAAACCAGTTGTGTGGGTTTGTGGGTCAAGTTTGACCGCAGATATGCTAAACATCTTAATTTGGCAATCCAGATTCGAGGCTTTCATTCTGAATCTTTTCTATAGTAATATGGGATTTTTGTTTATGATCCTAAAGAATTTTGTAGACCTTTTTCTAAAGAATTGATATACAAACATTAAAGAATAACATTTATTTTCTATATTTTATTAAATATTTGATTTATTCAATATTGCGATGTTGAAGCTTTTATTCTAAAACTTTTCGATAGTAATATGGGATTATTGTTTTTGATTCTAAAGAATTTGGTCTATTTTATTAAAACCCTTGTATTAAACAAGTGTGTCTTATGAATACGAAAAAAAAATGGAATATATTTACAATTTTGTAAAAGAAAAGTACCCCTACGAAGCGAAGTGAAAGGTGCAACAGTTCACATAGTTTAATTTACCTAATTGTGGTATTCGTGAATCGATATCTACACTCAAAATAAAATTAACCCTAAAGTCAAGGAAATCGCCCTACTTTTGTCTTCAAGACAAGCTCGCCCTAAATTTTAGGGTCAAATTTTTCTATATTTTTGATTTTTTTTGACGTCATATTTCTAAATTTTAGGGTAATTTTACTAAATTTAAGGGCAAAAATTTCTAAAAAGTAGGAAATTTTCCTAAAAAAATAGAAATTAAAAACAAAACAAAAAAACATGTTCAATCATGATTTTTTTTTGTATATACGTTTATATTATGTACTCCTCCCTATATACATATGCAGGCGTTGTGTGTCTTGTATATTGTGAATGTTAAAGGTTATGTATTTATTATTATGTATTTGCGCTTGGATTTCTTATCTAACCAAAGCCAAATGTGGTTGTAAATGTGGACTACGGGACTGCGGAAGATTGGGAATGTAGAAATTATGATTAGTTAATATTTTATGTTCATGAAAAAAACTTACAATTTTTTACTTGTCCGTCGTGAGAATCGAACCCGGGTCTCCCGCGCGAGGAGCGAATGGCCTACATACTGGGCCATTGTAGCACTTAAACTTGCTGTGGCAAACCGAGCAATGTATGTAAAGGGTGAAGCGGACAACACATTTGAATACTAATTGCATAATTTTGACCATTCGCGTTTTACTTATTTACATACGTATATACATATGTATATATTTATGCTAACGCAATTTATATTATGTGTAGTATATAGTAAATAACTGAATATAAACCTAATTATTTTTAGTTAACTGCTTGCCATCAATAAAAAAAGGAATAAAAAAAAGTAAAAAAATAAATAAAAATAAAATAAAATAAATTAAAAAAAATAAAATAACATTAAAAAAAAAAGTTAAAAAATTTTGCTCTGGGACTCGAACCCGCGTCGATTCGATTGCTAACCAAGTGCTTTAACGGTCTGCGCCACGAGTACAGCTGGCCGGCAGCTGACAAGTTCTGGCATTGAACATTTTGGTGTGCCAGAGCATGTGAAAACAACTATTTCTATTTTTTAGAAAAACTTTCTACTTTTTAGGAAATGTTTCTATTATTTAGGGTTAGCTTAATTTTAGGGTTAGGACACTCATTTTTAGAAAAGGTGTTGCCAATATATTTTATTATTTTCGTTTGCCTTTCTATTTTTCAGAAAATAATTTCTAATTTTAAGGGCATTTTTTCTAGATTTTAGGGTGATTTTAGTTCATGGTAACCATTTTCTACATTTAAGAAAAACTTCCTGGATTTAAGGAAAACTTTCTTGACTTAAGAAAAATTTCCTTAGATTTAGAAATAACTTTCTTGTATTTAGAAAAAAG
The DNA here is from genome assembly GCF_030179915.1 of Drosophila takahashii. NCBI lineage: Eukaryota > Metazoa > Arthropoda > Insecta > Diptera > Drosophilidae > Drosophila > Drosophila takahashii. The sequence continues at coordinate 12,480,640 of NC_091683.1, forward strand.
AAATTTTAATGGCGATTTTCTAAAATTTAGGGTTAAATTTATTTTGAGTGTAAGTGGTGTTCTTTATGTACTTTAGTATCGACAACTTGTTGTTGACAAGTTGCCAGTTTGATGGGGCGACTGTGTTTGGAATTATCAAGCTAACAGCTAACTTTAGCTAAAAGTCATCCGCATGCATGTGCGGTGGCACCCACAATCGACCACTGTCGTCATTGGTTACCCGGTAATCCTCCCCTATGAAGTGGGCGGCTCTCTCCCCGATCATCACGGTGGCCGCATTCGTATTCGCACTGACAACGGCTGGCATAATGCTGGCATCCGCCACCCGCAGGTTATCCAATCCATGGACCTTCAGTCGGGGATTTACACAGGCTTCGGGATCGGAATTAGGAGACATTTTCACGGTGCCCGACTGATGGTAGCAGGTGATGGTGAAGTATTTGGCATAGCAACGCCAGTACTCCTCACTGCGATAGCTCCTCAGACTATCACACTCTTCAATGGGAATCCTAGCCAACTCGGCCCGGTGATCTTGTAAGGCTTTGGTCTGCTCCAGGGATTCTATATACCGAATGCCTCGCATTAAAGTCGAGACATCCTCGGGTTCCGTTAGGTAGTTACTCTTGAGAATGGGCGGTTCCTTGGGATCTGCACTCCTCAGGCGCAATTCACCTCTGGCCAAGGGATGGGAAAGCAAAACAAAGACACACAGGAGATGCGAGTCCCTCAGATATTCCTGCAGCGATTCTACGTACTCCTCTTGGAAGGACAAACCCTTGGTGAAGAGTTCCAGCGAAGCATGATTGCCTCTCTGGAAGAACAGGTGATGGTTCTCCGTATCCGGATAGGGACTATCACTACTACCATTCGTGTTGATCAAGGCCACCAGGGAGGCTGTGCTGTGGGTGGCCAGGGGTCCCCGCCGATGGATGAGGTACTCATAGACGCCATCCAGCATGTCCTTCTCTGTGATGACCTCAGCTTGACCCTCGTCGAGTCGCAGGAAGAGGGGAACCAGCACATGATCCTGGAGATTGCGTCCCACTCCGGGAAGATCCAACTGAAGGGGTATATTTAGATCCTCCAATTGCTGGCGAGGACCGATACCAGAACGCAGGAGAAGAGCTGGTGAATCGATGGCTCCCGCCGAGAGAACCACTTCCTTGGTGACCCCGACGCGGTGAATGACACCGTCTTTTTCGAAGGTAACCGATGAGATGCGCTGATCTCCGTCCAAATTCAGCCTGGTCACCAGGGCCTTCTTGACCACCTGGAGATTGGGTCGCGTTCCGGCCACTGCACCCAAATAACCCTTGGCCGTGCTCATCCTTTGACCCTGCCTCACGGTGCCAGGAACATGGGCATAGCCCGTCTCACTGCCCTCCTCGAATCGCTCCACATACGGTCGTCCCAGCTCCCGAGCTCCTTCGATGATCAACTGGTGAATGGGATCATCCTGCCGCTCGAAGGGACTCAGGGTCACATAGCCCCTGGGATGTGTGGCATTTCCCTGGGGCGTCACGGATCGTTCGAAGAAGGGCATCACCTCATCGTAGCTCCAGCCCTCGTTGCCCATCGCCGACCAGCCATCAAAGTCCCGCCGATTGCCTCGCACATACAGCATCGCATTGGCCGCTCCGGATCCTCCCAACATCCTGCCACGCGGCCAATAGCAGCGACCCTCCTTCATTCCCTGACAGGACTCGTCACTCGGTTCCGTGAAGTAGTTCCAGGTGAACTCCGAGTGCTGCAGGCCGAAGAAAAGCGAAGGCAGCTGCAAGGGATTAGGAATATTAATGGGTTAATTTAATAATAATGAAGAAATCGATTGGGAACAATTGGTGTAAAATTAACCAATATAATTGTCAAACAGTCGGCAACCACAAATATTGTAAATTCTATCACTTAAATAGATAATACTACCAATCAAATTTTTTGTATGTAACTTCTAAGGAGTTTCGGTAAAAATTTTGATATTTTAGCGTAACTAGTTTGTAAACTTTGTTAATCCCTGGGTTTTTAGCGAGAGTTTCATATATGTTTTATAGTTTTTTAGCTAGTGGTACAAATATTTATTTGGATCAGTAGGAAAAACTGAAACTCTAATTGTTTAGATAGTACTTTTTAGGCACCCACATCTTATTCACCAGTTTAGAAGTCAGTTTATGATCTCATTATATTTGAGTATGAAAGTAGACTCACCTCGGATTCGACGGGTGGATCTCCGCCCGCTTCCAGGACGAGAACTCTCCACTCGGGATTCTCACTGAGCCGACTGGCCACCACGGATCCCGCGGATCCTGCTCCGATGACCACAAAGTCATAGGGTTGACCAAAGTCACCTCCGTAGTCCGCTGGCCACTGGCTGCTGGGTGAAATAAAACACTGGGCGGACAGAAGGGATTGCAGGAGAACGGTCACCATGCCACTCCACAATCCGATGGCCGGTGAACTACCGGTTCCACATTGATTCAGGCCATTGGCCAGCGCATCCAAGCTGAGATTCTGGCCGCCATTGAGCGACATTATGACTGGACCCGATTCTATCTGGATCTGAGGCGCAGTCGCCACTGGAGATTCGCTTTTATAGCCGGTCGCCTGATAAGCGGCTACAGTGCATCCTCCCCCTGCAGCAACCAGCCAACCGACCATCCAACCGCCGAGGACGTTGACTCAGTCGGCGGAGAGGCGCGTGTGAGTGTGTCACGAATGCACACAGAAAAAATAAATACACTCAATGGTGATCGATTAGGTTTTTAACTACACAGAGAGAAAGTGCACTTAAGGGGCACAGAATAATGTCAATGAAGGAAGCTAATCCTTATCAGAAAGAAGTTTTTCTGTCGTATTTTTAGGTACCTTTACTATAGGACTGATATCTTTTGTAATTTTATAAAAACAGTTTGATAATTGTTAAAGAAATAACAAGTCAATTAAAAAGAATTGTACGTTTCTCAAAATGTTGATATTAATATCATTAGGTATTTTGTACTTAAAATGGATAAAAATGATAATTTGAAATTAAATCGTTGATAGAAATTAAAATATGAAAATCAGTTTTTTAAAATTTTGTTGTAGTTATTTGTACATTTTTCTGCTTGTGTATCGGCATCATCACCATGAGAAGTAAAAACGCAATCGACAACAGTTCGAGTGACGGGATCCAGTTCTGAAAGAGGAGGTAACCCCTACTTCATCTCAGTTGCAAGCTCATTTGAACTACATTCTTCCAATTACTTTATATATTTTCCGATCGCTATCACTGTCACATTCAGGATGAAGTAAGCATATTTTCATCCAATAAAACATATACACATATGTTTCCGTTTATTATTGTTGCGAAATACTTTGACAATCAATTTATCATTAATTGTCTAATAATTAATAATAATTTGTACCTATTTTTGAAATAAAACACATTTGTTTCACTGTACATCGGTCTTTATGTTCGTTTTTTTGAGACTTTTAAAAAGCTCAAACCGATTTAGATTAAAAAAGTGAAAGATATAGAATAGAGAATTCCCCGATAACAGATCCAGATAACAAGAATAGCTTTTGAGGCTGAGGCCCCCAATTGCACACTTTTTATCGCTCCAAAAAGTCATAACCAGATAGAACAAGTATCATAAAGTCATTTATATAGCCACTTAGCTCAGCACAAACACACATAAAGACAACAAACAAAAACAAAACAAGCTTACTTCCAAAAACAAAACAAAAAAAATCGCCAAAAAAAAATAAACGCTTAACAAAGTAATTAAAAGTGGTGCTTAAAAAGGCGCTTCAAAATTAGAGACAATTAATTTTGGGGTGGCCAAGAATCCAGGTTAGCGCCACCTGGCGGTCAGAGCCCGCTGTTCATGGCCGTGCGAATAAATTGAATGGGGGCAGGGGGTACGGCATTCGCAGCTGCCGCAATCAGATTGCCAACGGGGGCGAAATTGAGACCAGCACTTAGATCTGCAAAAAAAAAACAGATCACAAAAATATTTAAAGACCTTAAGAGGTTACAAAAACTTTTATAAATATATATTTTTAATAAGGTATATTAAAAAAAAAGACTAAAGATCTTAACAGAATTCCTTTTTTGGGCATTGCAAATATTTATAAAATTAAATTAATTAATTAAATTTTAAAATTTTTTAAACATTTTTATCAGAAATAGTTTTTGTAAGATGAGAGGATACTAGAATTTTTAAAAGTTTTTAATAAATATTTGGATGTTTAGGTCCTGGCACCTTAAAAGCAGGGTCTTACAACATCCCGATAGAATTTATATAATACAACTTTTCAAATATTACGATATATTATAAACACCTACCCGAAGGATCGTTAAGGGGATCAGCTGCATTTCCGGTTGCAGTTCCAGTTCCGGTTCCTGTTCCAGTTCCGGAAGCCGTGCCCGTTCCCGTTACCAAATCCTCGGCCAGCAGAAACTGCTGCGGTTTGGCCGAGGCTGAGGCCAGGCGGCTGAAGCCCAGGAGCACCAGGATTGCCATCAGTAATATCCACTTGGGTGGCTGCACCGGGAGCGTCATCTTGCGATCAGTGGCGGACGTGAACTGACCCGCTCGCCAAACGCGCACTCGCATGAAAAGTCTCGAAAACCTTTTCCGATTCCAAAGCAAAGCCCAAAGCAAAGCCATGGCCCACTGAGGCACCCAAACTGGTAAAACCCGTAAGCTTTGCACGCTGCCATTTGCCATTTAAGTTCAGTGGCCGCTCATAAATTACGGGCAGAAAACGATTGAGAACAATGCCTTCATATGATTGATAGAACGCCGAGATACTCCTTAGTTATCAGAAAATATTTTTTAAAAGTCCCAAAATACTTACAACACTTTAAATGAAATATACCACATACCATTTTATTTTTTATATCATAAAAAGATTTGTCACAAACAGATAGAAACACCAATATACCCCCCTATAAAAATAAATACTGAATAAAATATCATAAATAATCACCACAACATTGCAAAAGTTCAGAGCGCTGGGAAATGCTACTTCAAGCGATCGCTGTTAAAAAGAGCAAAAAAGCATAAATGGAAAATTAAACGAATTGAATTGAAAATGGGAATGGAAATGGAAAACTAGCTGCACCAAGAGTCAAATGAATGCCAAGATCATTACCAAAGCAAATTAGCTGACCTGTCGGAATGGCAACAATGGATAGTTTATACAATTGCAATTGATATAGGTATATGTGTACCTATGGATTGCTAATCACAGTGGCCGACTTCGTTCCAATGCCATATGTGTGCCATTATTTGCAACTTCTCGAAGGGCTTATCTTATTTTCATAAATATCTTCCCATGCCCGCAAAACGAAATGTTTATTTATAAAGGTTCTCTTGTTGCGTGAGCTAGGCAGTCAATTAAGGAAATTTAAAATTTCTGTTGAGGATTTTTTATACTAAGCTTTAATAGAGCTACACAGAGAGATCAATTTCAATTAAATTAAAACAAAATTCTATAGAGGGGATAAGAATATCAAACCAAGTAGCTATAGCCCTTTTTCTGAAATTTCCGTCTTTTTTCGAATTAAAGATAAAATTAGCTTGAAAATGGAACAAAATCAGCTTGAAATGTAGAGAAAATTCAACTGAAAGTGGTATTATTTCTGCTTGAACGGTTTTCAAAACAACTGTTCTCAATTTAAGTACAATGTAATTGGTTATTTTTCTCAGTTTACAATTTATTATTATTTTTTTTTTAATAAATGTAAAAATGGTATAGTAGTGCCTAACTCCAACCGCCGTCTCGGTAGTGCCGCCAATCCTCCTTGATGATATCCGCTCCCCTCTCGGCGAGCATCAAGGTCGGAGCATTGGTGTTGCCCGTGGGAATGGTGGGCATAATGCTCGCATCGATGACCCGCAGTCCCCGCATTCCCCGGACCCGCAGACGGGGATCCACGACGCCGGTGGGATCCGAGACGGGGGCCATTTTGCAGGTGCCCACCGGATGGTAGATCGTCTGCGAGTAGAACCTGGCCAGGCACTCCCAGAAGGCGTCGCTCAAGTACTCCACCTCGGGGCAGTTGCGCCACTCGTAGATGTTCATGGTGGCATTCAGGGACTGCATCACCGGCGTTTGGCTGAGGCGATGGGCCAGCTTCAGACCCTCCACCATCACGGCCATGTCGTGCGGATCGTCGTAGTAGTTGGCATGGATCAGGGGATGCACTTTCGGGTCGGCGGAGCGCAACTGAAGGAATCCCCGCGAGCGTGGACGCATCAGCAGTGGGGCTATGACAAAGGAATCCTGATAGAGCACCGGCTCAAAGGTCTCGGCGTAATTCTCCAGCGTGATGGCGGCTCCCCGGCGACCCACCATCCCACCATCGGCCCCATAGCCATAGCTGCCCATGAAGAGCTGGACGTCGGGCCAGTCCAGGCGGGGATCCTGGTAGCGAGTGCTGTAGAAGCCCATCACCTCGCTGACGGGCATGGCGTAGAAGAAGCTGTCGCGCCGCTCCAGGAAGTCCTCCACCGCCTGCTCGTTCATCATTTCGGGCACGATGAAGGACAAGTGCCGCTGCTGGCCACCGTCGAAGGTGTAGATGGCGCCCGAGGTGGAGATGTGATCCTGCAGATTCCCGCCCACGCCGGCCAGGTGCTGCAGCACCGGGATGCCCAGCGGTTCCAGCTGCTCCCTGGGACCCACACCGCTGACCATCAGCAGCTGGGGACTGGCCAAGGCGCCGGCGGATAAGATTACCTCCTTTGAGGCAGCCACCGAATGCTTGAGGAGCCCGTACTCGAAGCTCACGCCGACTGCTCGATGGGACTGCGGATCGATGAGGATGCGCTCCACAAAGGCCTTCAGGACAATATCCAAGTTGGGACGCTGCCAACTGCGTCGCAGGTAGCCCTTGTTGGCACTGCAACGCAGGCCATCCCTCAGTGTTCCATGGGGCGGGGCAAATCCCGTCTGGGAACGACCATTGAAGTCCCCCTCCTGGTTCACCATGCCCAGCTGGTGGGCAGCCCGCATGAAGATGTCCAGCAGGGGAGAGGGAAATCTGGAATAAAAGGGGTTTCGGAAAATTAGAAAGCATTCTTATACTGCTAATCTTTAATTAAAGATACATTTTTATCTAAACTACTAAATTATATTCAAGCTTAAACCAATTTGGATTTTTTGAAAATAATTTCATCTTTACTAAGTTCTCTTGAATTCCAATGCTAAGAATAATGTTTTACAAATAATAAAATATTAAACCTTTGAATTTAAACTTTTGAACCTAATGTTTTAAATTGTTTAATTTAATATACAAATTAAACTTCTAAATCCTAAAATATTCTATAAAAGTTTAATTTTATAATTTTCATATTTAAAACTAATATAAATCGAAATATTTGCAAAATCAAAGCAAATTAACTACATTTTATTCAGGTACTTTTTAATTGAATTAAAGTTAAAAATCCTATAATAAACTATAAATGTTAAGTTTTTAATTTCCATATTTGATATTAATTTTATATTAAAGAAAGTAGTTAGATTGAAAGCGAAATTAATGGAGTTACTACGTTTTTCCTATCAGTATAGTTGATAGCCAATAATGTTTTCCACCGTATTACCTGTATCTCTCCACGGAAATGGGACCGCCGTGTCCGTGGTAGGGATTCTGTTCGAATCCCGGAACCCGCATGTCCTCCGCCTTGCGGAAGTAGTGCAGCACATTGGCATAGTCCCAGCCGGGATTGCCCAGTTCCGACCAGTGATCGTAGTCCCGCCGATTGCCCCGGATATACATCATCGCATTGATGGAGCTGCAGCCCCCGAGGACCTTGCCCCTGGGCCAGAAACACCTCTGATCCTCCATGGCCAGGCAGTAGCGATCCGAGGGCTCCGTCGAGTACTTCCAGTCCCAGGGGCTTCGCTGGAACACGGGATACAATTGTGGCAAATCGATGAGCAGTGGCTCATCCCCGCCAGCCTCCAGGAGCAGGACACTCCACTCGGGATTCTCCGAAAGGCGGGCGGCCAGCACACAACCCGCCGAACCACCGCCAATCACAATGAAATCGTAGGAACTGCGAAGATTCTCGATTTGTATGGAGCGCACGCGATGCGGTTCGTCCACAATATCCGGCCTCTGGTCGAGGATCCCCTTGTTCAGCAGCAGGATGACCATGGCCGAGGGGCCGAGGGTCAGCAGGAACCGCCACATCGCCACGAACGTGTTGATCGCCGTCATTGTGAAAATACAACTGACAACTGACTGGGACTGAGTTTGGATACAATTGCGATGGGATTACTATATTACAATCCAGCTGATCCAGCTAAAATCGAAATTCGCTGACCCACAAAAGCCACGGTTTCTATAAGTGCATTGACCAATGTGCCAAACATTGGCTTCTGCAATCCCAGCTACTTAGAGGTTAACACTTGGCTACAAAAGAAAATATCATAAACAAAACGTTTAATATCTTTCTTAAAAATGAAAACAAAGCCTTATAAAAATCAACAAAATAACTTCAAAATTCGGGATCTGGGTTTTTGGTAAAAATTAGAATTTTTCCCTATGTTTTTTTGCTGTAACTTGGCCAAAAATGGTCCTACACCAAAAATAAAAACTGTTTTGAACAGAGAACAAAATTATCAATAAATCCATAACACTTTTCGTGTGATTTTGGGAAAGTACAATTTTTGCCAATTTTCATTATTTTTATAAGGGGGTACATCATGATTTTTTGCGAAAAATGGCAAAAAAAATAAATTGTCTATGCTTAAATGCCAATCGATTGTAAATTTAATTACGAGTTCAGAAAGGTATGACAATCCATATTTAGATCAATATTTCCTTTGTTTTGGCGAAAATCTGTTTTGTTTTATCGAAAAAACGGTTTTTTTTTTTTTGGAAAGCAGTTAAATGCTTGCTCATATCTCAAAGCTTTACATTCCTTATAAAACAATAAAAACAATATATTTACAGTTTTGGTAATACAATATAGGTTATTACAAAGCTAATAGTTTTTTAAAGTCGGGTTCTTAGGAAATGTATAAGTATAAATCAGCACTCCTGGACCACCTCATTGTCCACCTGTCGATCCTCGAGGATCATTTGCGCCCCCTTCTCGCCGATCATCATTGCGGGTCCATTGGAGTTGCCAGCTGGTAATTCCGGCATAATGCTGGCATCCACGACGCGAAGACCTCGGACACCATGAACCCTCAGTCGCTCATCCACCACGCCTCCATCGGGGGAATCCTTCCTAGAAGCCATGCGACAGGTGCCCACGGAATGCCAGGCGCCCACATAGATGTAACGCACGTAGCACAGCCAGTAATCATCGGAATCAGGGGTCAGCACATCGCATTCCTCGAGGGGCGGCAGCCAAAGACGCAGACCACAACGACGGAAGGCTCGGGTTTTGGCCAACCTCTGAACGTATCTCACATAGCGCAGCAGGGTCCGCTGATCCTCCAGATCCTCGCCATAGTGATTTTCGATTCGTGCCTGATCCGAGGCATTCCTGCTCGACAGACTCACACTTCCGCGTGCCAAGGGACGCAGTAGGGAGCCCATTATCTGCAGCATATCCCATTTTTTCAGGGCATCCGCCTGAGCTGCGATCAATTCGGGCCGAAAGCCCAGGTAGCCAAAGCTACCCGAGCTTCCTTTGGGCAACAGCGTGTGGGCCACCACATGGAGATCGGGTTCACCTCGACTGGATCCGGGTGAACTGGAGTTGATGTAGCCCATCATGTAGAAACCGCTGGCCAAGGGACCTTCCTGATTTTCCAGCAGATATTTGGTAATAGAAACAGGAGCATAGGGATCATCTGTGGGCTCGCGAGTACTATTTACGGCACACTGGGAGCCGAAGAGTAGGAAGAGCGGCAGCATTCCGTGATCCTGGAGATTCCGACCCACCGGCAGATCCTGATGGGTGGTTATATTCCAAGTTTCCAGCTCCTCGCGAGGACCGATGCCCGATAGGAGCAGTAACTTGGCGGAATTCAGGGTTCCTGCACTCAGGATCACTTCCTCTGAGGCCTTTGCTGTATATTCCATACCATTTAGGGTATATCTTACTCCCGTGGCCTGGTTTCCCTCCGCGTTGAGTAGCACCCTCTGAACTTGGGCTCCTCGTATCACCTTGAGATTGGCTCTCCTATTCACGCGATCGTTGGCCAAATACAGGCGACCACTGCTGGCTCGACGTCCCTGGTTTACGGTAACCGGAACACGATGGGTGTAGCCAAAGGAGGAACCCGCTATCAAAGGCTGTTTCATTCGCGGAACACCCACCTCCGAGGCAGCGGAGTAAATCAGGTTGGCCAACTTCTGGTTGAGACTATTGGCCTGGAGGTAAGAGACATTCAGGCGTCGCTGGAGGCGGGAGTAAATCTTCTGGACCTCTGGCCAATCCCAGCCGGTTGTGTTCCATTGCCGGAAGTTCTCCCGACTGCCGGGTATGTAGATATTGCCATTTATGGCTCCACCGCCGCCCATCATGCGTCCATGCCACCAGACGCACCCATGACCGGTGGCCATTGCCTGGCAGCATTTGGTATTGGGAACGGCCTCCTCCAGGAACATGTACCTCGCATCGTGATGCAGTGCAGCAGTGAGGCTGAATATTTCCGACTCCAGCGGCGGCAGTTGTCCCTCCTCCAGCAGAAGGACCCTCAGCTGGCACCGCTCACTCAGACGACTGGCCACTATGGAGCCAGCACTGCCAGCTCCCACTACGATATAGTCATAGCTCTCGATCCCCAGTGGATCGTGCTGCTCCGGCCAGGCGGTGTTGTTGGCCAGCGAGAGACTGGAGGCATTCAGGGCCGCGGCCACCGATTGCATCAGGGAAATGCCCAGGCCACTGCTGTCCACCGAGTAGAATTGACCCATCGACGGATCAATTAGGGCGCCAAAAAGACAGAGTATAGGGAGTATGGTTCGCGCACCCGCTAAGCGCGGTTCGTGTGCCCGCTGACCGACGACCACCATCTTCCGCTGATTTACGTTCAACACTAATGAAATCCAGCCAATGAATTCAACTTTTTAACTTTTCAACAATTAAAAGAATGTCGCGCACGATAACCGTATCAACGAGAAAATATACTTGCATTTACCCTGCCCGCTTTTACTTAATATTTCGGACTGCTTTCTGTTTGCCAGCCATAAAAACCCGAAAGCAAACATTCAAAACATCAAGCCCATATATATTTATAGCTCTCAGGCTTGAGGCCCCGGCCAACAGGTGGCGCTTGAAGCAAGAAACTTGACTAGCAAATGAGTTGTATTTAAACACAGGTGTTCTTGTATTGTCAGGCCTTTAAAATGATTTAATTAAGCATCATTTAGGGAGTTCTATAGAAGTGCTTGCATTTCGTTCGGTGTCATGATTAGCCTACACAATTTATGATCCCAAACGATATCTAGAAACTTATCAAGAATGTTCCACTTATTAAGTTGGGTGTTATCGATAAAAGTTCTGATTATTGAAAGACCAATAAACCGAGGAAATTATGTTTTTCAATTGTTTATTGCGTTCACATAAAATTAAAATAAATACATGGGCGTGCTTATAAAAATACTTCTAAAAAAAAAAGTGGGACGAGTTAAGTTCGGTATAATTAATTTTTGATGGGTCGTTCAATCAGCTCTATTTCTAAGACACTCACTCAGGCATTCACACACTCAGTTCAGACACTTAAACACTCACGATAGTCAGACGCATACTCAGGCATTCAATGGATAAAGCCGGGTTTCCAAGAACTGATTTTTAGAAACCTTATTAAAGTTCCATTGAGAAATCAGCTCGTGGAAACCAGAACTTCCTCCTTCTCAGAATCATAATCATAATCATACGATGGTGTTCTTGATCCAGAACTCCTTGATCATGTCGCTGCCCTTCTCGGCGATCATGATGACCGGCGCATTCGTGTTGGCCGAGACCAGTTTGGGCATAATACTGGCATCGATGACGCGCAGCCCTCGGATCCCGTAGACCCTCAGTTTGGCGTCCACAACGGCGTCCTTGTCCCAGTAGGGACCCATCTTGCAGGTGCCCACCGGATGGTAGATGGTGGACGTGTACCGCCTCACCATGCACTCCCAGAAGGCGTCGGTGAAGAGGGGCACCTGCTCGCATCCGGGCCATCGAATGCTCGAGATCCGAGAACCAAAACGCTGCATCGCCTTGGTTCGCGACAGGGCCACCGCTATCTTGACGCCCTCGATCAGGGTCTTCATGTCCAGGTCATCGGTCAGGTAGTTGGGGAATATATACGGATAATCGAAGGGATTGCCGCTCCTTAGCCGAATGTTTCCCACGCTGCGCGGTCTCAGCAGCATGGGTATGATGCTCCAGGCATCTCGATTGTTGATGGGCTCAAAGACCGCCCGGTAGAAAGCCTCCGTTAGCCCATGGGCCTTGCGCAGCTGGGATCCTCCATCGGAATTCGTGGAACCCGAGACGAAATGGAACTCTATGTCCGGCCAGTCCAGCGAGCTGTTCGCATACTTGGTGTTCACATAGGCCAGTCCCTCGACGCCGCCCAGAATGGTCAGGGGTCCCTGGCCGAAGACGGCGTACTGCAGCACCGTTGACATGGTGTGGAATCGGTTCTCCACTATGGAAACGGGCTGATTCACGAGGAAGGTCAAACCGCCCAGTCCGATGTGATCCTGCAGGTTCTCGCCCACACTCAGCTCCTTGATCAGCGGTATCCGATGCTTGGCCAGCTCCTTGCGCGGACCCACGCCACTGAGCATCAGCAGCTGGGGACTGTTGACCGAACCACCGGATAAAACCACCTCCTTGGTGGCACGCACATGGTAGAGCTTCTGGTCCTTGACAAACTCCACGCCGAAGGCCAGCTTCGTCACAGGGTCGATCATAATGCGCGTGACATGCGAGTTCATCGAGATGTGCAGATTGGAACGCAGGCGAGCGGGCCTCAAAAAGGCCTTCGAGGTGGAGCACCTTGATCCACGCCTCGTCGTTCCCTGGGCTATCATAAAACCGGTCATCTTCTCGCCATTCAGATCCCTATTCTCGTAGCCCATCTCCACGCCCGCCTCCACGAAGCTGGCCGCCAAGGGAGTGTGATACGGAGCCTCGCCCACCGTCAAATAACCGCCGGTGGCATGATAGGGCGTATTGGCCAGATACTGATTGGTGTTGTCCTCCGACTTCTTGAAGTAGTACAGGGCATCGCGGTAGGACCAACTGGGATTGCCCAAAGCCTCCCAGTTGTCGTAGTCGTGCTTCGAGCCCCGCAAATAGAGCATGTAGTTCAGAACCGACGATCCGCCGAGCACTTTGCCACGGGGCCAATTGCAACGACCTCCCTGCATGGCTGGAAAAAAAGGTTTTTCATCAGTGGTGGCCAGTAGAGGCAAGTAAGCAATTTCTCTGCCGCTGCGCTGAGTCAAAACGCTCACGTACGCTGTCAAGCAGAAGAACTCACCCAAACACGAGGTGCCCGACGGTTCCGTCTTGTACTGCCAGTCGATCTTGGAGAGCTGCAGGTAGCCAGCCATGAGGGGCACGTCCGTGAGTTCCGTCTCATCGCCGCCGGCCTCCAGCAGCAGGACGTTCCAGTTCTCGACCTCCGTCAGTCGATTCGCCACCACCGCACCCGCCGAACCGGCGCCTATCACTATGAAGTCATAGTGATCGAGGATATCCTCGCCGCCGATATCGCTGGGCTTGGACTCCGGATCGATGATCTCCTCGTACTGGAAATAGGCCACCGCTGCCATCAGCATGGGGATGAACCAACTGTTGCTGGTGGCCGCCGTCACCGCTCCCCCGATGGCCGAGGCGGCTCCAACGATCGCCGAGCTCATTTTTGGGGTATATCAAATAGGTCGCCGATCGCTCGACCGATTTTCGGATGGAACGTGGCTGCAATGCAAATTGAAAAGTTTTAACTTTTTTGGGAAAAGAAGTGGTGGGTTTCAGGGAACAGGGAGACTAGCGGACATGACATGAAAAGTTACTTGGACATTTCGTATGTAATCGGGTTATAGGGTGCGATTTTCATACTCAATATTTTGATCACGATCGTATCGTATGGTATCGCATCGCATTGATCGCGACGATTTCGTAACTTGCATTTGTTATGCATTCATTTGGCTGCGTCTCTGTGAAGTATTACGACCCAAGATAATCGTGATTTACAAATCTATTAGCCTATTTGTTGATACTAACAATCAACCCTCATTTCTCGGGGCCATAAAATGTTCTTTTGGTTCGTCGGTTTGGAAAAATTACTTATGAAAGGGGTATGGATTAGCGGATCGTACAACATAATTTATTATTTTAGCTATGTTAATAAGTAATGCTTTTTTAATAGCCAACCATTCGTGTAAAATTGCAGTACCTCCTAAGTTAAATTTAATTTGGCTATCGAACCCGTTTTAAACCATTTTTCTTAATGATCTTTCATATGCTTTTCATAAACCCAGTGTTTTGGAATGTAAAATAGGTGTTCAAATGGTTGGTTTTTCGAGGGGAGAAGTGTGATGCCTCCCACATAAAAGTGAAATCTCCCAGTCTATTATAAAACTTTACTGGGCAGCCAGCGAAAGAAAAAAAAAAATAAATAATACTGAAAAAGCCGCAGCTAGCAACTTTTCACTCCCGGTCCAACGGCATGCAACAATTGCGATGCACACTCACTCACACGTAGTCCTCTCACTTGCAACCAGTTTGCCTGGATACAGTGCAGCTTCTTTAGCATGAACAAAAAAAGTTTTTTTTTAAATAATACACAAATTAATTTAATTAATAGTAAGCATTTTTACGGATATTGGAAAAGTAACTAATAAAAAGTTATTGCAGCTTTTATTAGAACAAAGAAATAATGTTTTAAACTATTTGATATTCTTGTATTCTAATAAAAATTTCAAAACAAAAAGAACTAATTATAAGTAAGCTAATAATTCATTTTTATATTTAAAAAAAAAAACTTCTTTCCCCCAAAAAAAAAACAGAGTTACTGTAGGTGTGACTGTTTTTCGATTGATCTTAACAGTGAGCAGAAGCTAAGAGAGGAAGAGAGTGAGAAAAACATTTCCTCTTGCTAATCTTTTGCATAATAAAAAGTCTAGTAACCATTAGAGGCTGTTACAGATGTTGCTGTTTTTTTTTCTTTCTTTTTTTTTTCAGTCAATGGCAATTACAAAACTTGTTGTTGTTCCTGCTGTTCGGCTGCTGTTGTTGTTGTTGTTGCAAACTGGTTGTAAGAGTTGAATGTGCCCACAGATCAAGTTCAAGGTATTAAAAAAAACAAAAAAAAAACCATCTACACAGACAAAAAAAAACTTCAAATGCACCGGGAAAATAGTCTGCTAAACGATTCGGCAAACAGTTGGCAAAGAGAAATGCATAACACATGAATCACTTTCGTTGAGAAAGCTTCTGCGTAGGCGTTGGAGAATTGCTGTGCGTATTCTTTTTTGGAGCCCCGATTCTTCTTGTTTGACTTTGATTTCTTTTCTTTTTTTACGATTTTCGCGCTTGGCACACTTTTTTTTGTTGTTTCGCTCTCTTCTCTCTTTACTCACTTGAGAAACGAAATAAGAATTCTCAAATTCCTTAGCGCGATTTGTTTGTTTTTATTTTCGTGCGCACTTTCTTTCTTTTCTTTTACTCCTCTTTCTTCTTTCTTTCGGTCTGCGCATGCGTGCGCGCTTTTCAGGCGCTTTTCGTTAAATTCCCTAGGCGGAGCTTCGAAAAACGACCTCACGCTTTGAGGTTCGCTTAGCAACTGAAGAAAGAAAGGCCGAAGATACCGCTAAAGATGGTAGCGCCTCTCTATCCCACTCTCTTTCTTCGGCTCTTCTCTTTTCGGCTCACCGGGGAGCGCAGAATTGTGCCCTTTTGGCCAGCCCGACCGTTAGTTTTGTCCACTGTAAATGGGCAATGACAATCACTTCCTGTGTGGCTGGATACAATACGATACCATATGGACTTTTCGACTTTTGGACCTTGTGACGTGTTTGCCGGCACGTAGCCATCACTTATTATATACCACCAAACGCACGGTTCGGCGAAATGCTTTCACTCTTACTATTTGGTCAACTGACCACCTGAGCCAAAAGCTCCACGATCTTCCCAGGTGACGGGCTCGCTGACAACACCTTTTTGTGGGTCACTGTTCGTGTGACGTCACTTGCCCGCCGTCGAAAGAGCTGAAAAAGGGAGGTAGACTATGGAAAATATTTTCAAAGACCTATGAACCATTTTTTAATCAAGAGTAAGTGCTAAGTCATGGTTACTTCGTTTCTCGCCCTAAAAGGGTGCCAAGCAAGGTTGGACTAAAGAATATCATACCTCCATGAACTTATAATACAATTCCCAATCGATAGGCATTTAAAACACTGCAACTTTAATTTTTGACCATATTTCGCAAAATAAAAAAATGCAAAAATTGGTCAAAAAATATATTTTTTCTAAAAATGCTGAGCATTATCTGTTAATGCTGTCATATATTTATTATACATTTAATAGATACTTTTAATGAGCGTTAAGTGATACAATAAAGTATCAATAATGTGATTTATTTCAATTAAATAACCAATATTTCCATTTTTGACCATTTCTTTCAGGTGGCTGCTGTGGATCGACCAAGAAGCGCACCATTGTGGGCGGCTGGGCGTGGGCGTGGTGGCTGGTGACCGATGTGCAGCGACTCTCCCTCAACGTGATGACCCTCAATCCGATGTGCGAGAACGTGGAGACCTCCCAGGGCGTTCCGCTGACGGTGACCGGAGTGGCCCAGTGCAAGATCATGAAGGTACGATCCACCACCGAATCCGTAGATACACCCTTTTATGGCTCTGCCCACCCGATCTCCGCTCGTTTGTGGCTACTCTGGCCACCCTTTTCTCTTCTGCACCCCCCAATCTGAGCGAAAGTGATTGAAGCTTGCCCGAGTTTGAGTTTTTCAGTTACTGAGTTACTGAGTTCCTGAGTTTCGTATGCAAGATCTGTTGGTTTGTTGTACCCGATATTCTTAGCCGATTAGAGTGCCGAATGTAGCGATTCGGTATCCTGCCTGCACCCGTTTATATACATAGTACATATCTTCTCTATAACCGATCCGTATCGAACTTACTTTAATCGAATGTTTGGCTCTTTGTTTTGTACATTTCCCGCCCGATTCCCCCAAGTAATCCAACCTCCATCCCCATCGAATGCATATTTAGCCTAGCAAGTGCTCTCAATCTGACCACCGCCAAGTAAGTTGCGATCATCCAGCCCTGCGATCTCACGATCTCTCTCACGTAGACCTAGATACTATAGATGCAGCCCTAGAACCACACGTATAACTCATCGAACACCCCGTATCCTGTATGTCCTTGTTTTGCTGTATCTCAGTTATTCAATTGTTTGTCCCTTTTCTTCGGTACTTATTATCAAATTATTATTTGTTACAATATTCCCACTAGATTTGTTGAAATAAAGGCAAAAATTGGTTTACTCCCCTTACCTTTTTATCTTATTTTATTTAGGTTTATCTTCAGTTTGTTGGCTGTGTTGGACAGTGACTGTGTGACCGGAATATCGTGAATTTACTTGACTTTTCAGACATATCCGTGATCCGGACAGTATCATGTATTATTTATAATTCGATTTCCTGATTAATCACTCACATCTCTTGATTCTGTTTCGTCGTAGTATTATTCATTATATTTTTCTCAACGTTTCCTTCATTGTTTACCAAAACGTAATTAATGTTTTCCTTTTATTGTTCTAATCTTAACTCACTTTCAAAGGTTTAGCCATTTGATTGTTTAATCATCCTATCACTGGTTTTCGGGATCTGTTGATTTTCAACTCATTCCTTTATTCGATTACTAAATCTTTATAAAGATCTATAGATGTTTGAAAATTAAGAAACTTTGAAATTAACTTATTTTTATTCTAAAGAGTGAAGTCCGTTAAATATTTCTATTTATGTCTAATTTTTACCAGCTCCGAAACTTTTTAAAAATGTGACTTAACTTTATATAACATCAAAACACTTAACTTGTCTAATCACAAATATCAGTGAATGCTGCACCAATTAGTACAAAAAAACTGCACTTCACCCTTCAGTTTAGTCGCAATTATGATCGATTTATATACTAAGATTTGCCTGCCTCAAAATTATGTTCTATTACTTAATTATTTCCATTCGATTTTGCAGTCATCTTCGTATAAGCATAACGATTATAATAACGACGAGGTATGTTTATTATTGCATTTATTTGATTTGCTATCCTGGGTTCGATTCTCGTTGGTTTTGTGTCCTTTTAAAACTTTATTAAAATTAAAATTAATATTTGTACATCCATTTTTATTATCAAGCACCCTAACCACCCACCCACCCACACACACACGCGCACGCATCCACTCACACACTTAGCGAAAAGGGATCATGATCCATTATTTAATATTAAATGCATGTGCTTTCAAATATATTCGTTTTTCGTATGCATTTTGCGTTTATCGAAGTCATTCAATCATCATCATCAGAAGCTGAGGAGGAAGAAGAAGGAGAAAGAAAAGTACAGTCTGCAAAATAATACAATGAAAATATCGAAAATCGAAACCATGTTGATCTCTGTGTTCTACTCTCTTTTTTCTCTACTTTCTTTTCACCACCACCA
The DNA here is from genome assembly GCF_030179915.1 of Drosophila takahashii. Lineage (NCBI taxonomy): Eukaryota > Metazoa > Arthropoda > Insecta > Diptera > Drosophilidae > Drosophila > Drosophila takahashii. The sequence goes on from NC_091683.1 coordinate 12,499,265, forward strand.
AAAAATCGACCAAAAACCCTGCTGACCGATCGTTCAACGTTCAACTCATCAAAAAAAATATATAAAACTAATCCGCAACTAACTGTAACTGTAAACGAAACCAACTATAATTAACCAAAAAACCAAAAAAAAAAAAAAAAACACAACACAACAAAACACACATGCATTCAACCAACAAAAATCATTTAAATCTAAATTGTTCTACTGCTCCACTACCGTTACTGCTACCGTTACTGCTCTGGTTGCTGCTGTTACCGTTATACTCCATGTATCGCTCTATATATATATATATCTCTATGAATACCTTATAAATATATATATGAATATATCTCTCTGTCGCTCTGTCTATGTGTGCATGTGCGTGTGTGTGGGTGAACTATAATTTAAATGAAATCGACAAAACAACAAAAAAAAACATAATAAATAAACTAAAACAAACTCGTGATCAAAATTAAAAAACGATATATTTAACAAATCAATCAATCGAACCTACAAAATGCCCTTTTACACACACGCACACCGACATGGTGATACCCACACACCCAACCAATCCACACACACACCCACACAAACACACACACACACACGTACAGATGATGAATGTCTATTATTTCCACCATCAGGCCGACGAGCTTCTAGGCACTGCCAGCGAGCAATTCCTGGGCAAGAGCGTCAAGGAGATCAAGCAGACGATCCTGCAGACCCTCGAAGGACACCTGAGGGCCATATTGGGTGAGTACTGGGGCACAGTGGGATTGATAGGGATTTTATGTGCCCAAAAATATTACTAGAGAACATTTAATTATATTTTTATAGATTTTAATTAAACATTTTAGAGTTGTCTTTCTTAATTCGAAAAAACCTAAAAAAGAAATTAATCGGGGTCACCAAAACCTATTTACAAACCTTATAGTCAAATCATATAATTATAATCATACTAACTTTAAGAGATAAACCTCGAATTCCGGTTTTAATTCTTAATATTATGGGTCACCTCATTGTAAACTAAATTGTATTTCTATTATATTTTAGTTATTCACAATGCCTTCAGTTAAATAGATCGATGCCTACTTTTGGGTGCCACTAAAGAGCTTTTGCTTAGAGCAATAAAAACAAAACAAATGAATTAAGCTTAACGAATCTTGTCGCTTTGAAATATATTTTTGTATTTGATTTTATATTCATGCAGTTCGAATTTTCATTCGATTCATTTGTTTTTAATCATACTTAGGGTTTTTTTTTAAATTTTACGTTCGACATTGTTATAGTTACATGTTTTAGTGAATTATAAGTTACTTTTCTTTAATTTGAGAGTTTTGATTTGTGCGATTTCCACCATTTGATTGGTATTCGAATTAGTTTTATGTGTGCTTCAAGTTTCAAAGGGCCTTTTTTTTTGGCAAACAACTCAATTTGGAAATGGGCAACGTTCTTTGAAACTAACAACAAGCGGGGTGCGATCATTACTTCTTGTAATACATATCCAAATGGGGCTGATCGAACATATTGATGGCATAGTCCAGTTCGTCCAGCTGTCGTTCGATGGCGATCTTTCGATTGCGCACGCGCAAAGTTGGCTCCGAAACGGGCAGGTGGTTGTATTCCTCGACCAGCTTGCCGTACTTGAAGTGGGCATCCTGGAGGGCAGCGTTTCGTTCGCTGCTGGTCAACGGTGTGTAGCCCTCGTAGGCAACTGGCGGTGGTGTCTTCTCCACGGGAGCCTTCTGATCCTGCAGATGCGTGGGAGGCGGCATTACCTCCATCATCTGCGACTTGCGACTAACCTGAGATCTCTTCGAGGCCGTGGTGCTCCTGGAGGCCACCGTAATGTTGGACTTGATGGTGGCATTTGAGCGCACACTTTCCTGGGAAACGGATCGCCTGGACTTGAGGGTCTTGGCGGAGGCAGTGCTGCGGGCGCTTAAAGGTGCCTCCACATCGGTGTTCTCCTGGGAATTCTGAGTGACGATCCTTTGGGAGCGGCGACTTAAACGGGATAGTCGGGAAGATATAGAAACGCGATCGGCCTGATCACCCTCGCCCTGTTTGGATATTATGGCGTCTGATTCCACTGTTTGGTGACCCTGATAAGCAGCTGAAGCTTCTGCTTGGTGACCCTGATGGGGAGATGCCATCTCAGCATGGTGACCCTGATGGGATGATCCCATCTCAGCATGGTGACCCTGATGGGATGATCCGATCTCGGCCTGGTGACCCTGATGCAGCGACACCGTCTCGGCCTGGTGACCCTGACCGTGGTGACAGTGGCAACCGTTGCAGCACTTCTTCGCCGGCCTCTGCTTCTGCTGGTCCTCCCAGCCGCCCTGCAGGCGCTCCTGCTCCCTTCGGACCTCCTGATTAGGTAGCATCCTTCGACGCGGCTCGTTCCTGAAGCCATATGGCTGGGCCAGACCACTGCGCAGATCGGGAGCCTCGTGGGCGGGCTGCTGGCGTGGACGAAGCTGGCTATTGCGGCCATGGGGACGCAGCTTCTCCGAGTAGTGGAGCACCACTGGACGCCACAGGGGCACCCGACGGGCATTGGCTGCCGCTAGGCATCTGCCATTCGTCTCCATTCGCGAGACATTCTGCTTGTTCTCCTGCAGGAAATCACGACCGCCGCCATGTGACCGCCGGAGCGAAGACATCTTAGCCTTTGTGTCTTGATAATATATCAACTGATCGAATTAACTGGGTTAGAAACTATATTTTTGTGTGTTTATTTATTAAAGAAAAAAAACGAAAGAATACTGTAACTGGATCCGTAGCGAGAGTGAGACGATTTATTTTTGGGTGTACGTTACGGTCGGAGTGGAAAATGATACTGAACCTTTCGAGGTCGGGAAAATGAAATGTGTAAAGAGGTTAGGGACAACGCCTACTTCCTACTTAATTTTCCAGAGATATCTCTCTTTATAAATGTACTTTTTATTCCCATTTTATTGACCGTTTATGCCTATAATACAAAATAATAAGTGCGAAAAATGGTATGTGCCTTGAATATTATTATTCTCAAGATTTACTTGGGGTTTCGATATGATTGATTAACCTGCGATCGGATGACTAGCCCCTTAGGAAACTCGTTTGCCATGCTAAACGTTCACATTCTAATTAATAACCTTAATCGTTCATATCATTTTCCTGTTTAAAATTGACTTTTCCGACTATTATTAAATTATAAATGTACTTCAAAATGTTCTTAATTTTTAAAGTAATAATATATATTATATTTCCAAGTTCGCATTCGCAACTCTGCGCAGTTCTATTTGCCCAGACGTGTCCACGACCTTGATGGCCAATCTACAGCTTTTAATTAAACATAACTCGAGTCGAGGGTTTATGGGCCCATCGAACCCGAGTCGTTATACGAATGTAGTTTACAATAGTCTAGTCTATAGTGTGTTTACGAGAAGCTCGAGACCTCAAGGCGGTTTCCATTTGGCGGCGCGATTACTATTTCAGTTTGCGAGCCGGTACCCGATTCCAGTACCGATTCCGATTCCCTTACCTATATACCCATTCCGAATCCGAATCCGAGTCTCCGGACAATTTGAGCTGTCAGTCAGTCAGTTGTAAGCGCATCGCGAGACGCTCTGGTTGTTGGCTTTACTTTTTCTTTTTTTTTTTGTTCAATCGCGTGTGAATAGTCGGAGGCCAAAAGTTAATATATTAATAATTGCGGGTGCCATGGAGACCTGGCCTTCGCATCGAGGAAATCAGCTGTGATCTCAGTGCTACCAATGCGATCCGATTAATTCCCGCTCGAACCCCTTTTTCTCTAGTCTGAAGTGACGTCACTCTTATCAACTGCTACACAGAGAAAAAAATGGAACAATACCAGATTGATATTGTCTCCTCAATTTGTACATATCAATTTTTCCATATAAATGTAATACGAATTCATACCAATATGATACGAAATCATAACAATTACCCATGTTGATATGAATCCGTAACATATTAATATGAATACTTCAAAGATTGATATGTTTTTCATATCAAATGGGGCATCGAAAAGTCTTCGAAAAAATAGTATGGCTGTAAAGTTGTATTTTTGTTGTATTTCTGGTATTATACCGCTTTATATGCTGTGGTCACACTTACAAGTTGAGCATGCTTAAACGAGCTAATTTTACATTCAAGTTTAGCTAATATACTCGCGTGTAACTTGTCGCGATGGCCCAATAGGTAACGCATCCGACTCTGATGCGAGAGGACCCCGGTTCAAAACCGGCTAAGGCAGAGAAAGTAAAAAGTTTTTAAGGCGCATAATTAACATTTCCTTAACAATATTAAGAACAAAATTGTGGTAAAAAGTTAATATGATAAGATTACTAATAAAAAAAAAAAAAGTTGTGTTGTGTTGTGAGCGGGATTTGAACCCCGTTCCCCCGAGCACAAAATAATATCAGGACCTAGCACCTTGGCCTCTGAGCCATGCAGACATTTTTTTTTTCGTGGCAGAATGCTTTTCTGAGTTAGAGAAAATACAATACAAAATTTTGTAGCAAAATTTGATATGAGATCATAACAATCTTGTATGAAAAATACCTTATTAATATGTTCGAAAATACCAATTTGGTATGTTCGAAAATATCATTTTGGTATGACCACATATGGGACCAAAATTGATATGAAAAAATACCCGAATGATGACCAGTTTTGGTATTTTTTTTTCTCTGTGTACTGATAAGCGATAAGACTGCGACAAATGACGTCAAAAGTGGAAGAGAACAGGGCGTGATTTAATTAAAAGCCAGCAAGATAGATGGTTAGATAGTGTCGGCGCAGAGATAGCAATCCAATAAGTAGAGCCCCGTTCGGTGGCCACTGGAACAGTTGTTCGACAACATGTCCGCCGTGTGGATGGGCGTCTTCAAGGTGGCCCTCATAGTGGGCGTCACCTCGCTGGTGGTCAGGCGGTAAGGTCATCGATTAAAGGGGGAAAGAGAAGGAGAAATAGCCACCCCATGAAGCCCCATTTACCAGACATCACCCCAAACACAGTGGTCATTTATAGTCGGTTTACTATCTAACTAGCTAACAAGACTCTTATCTTTTAAACATATTTATTTGTTTATCAACACAACAGTGGCATTTCCAAAGCGAATTTATTTCCTAAAAATTAGCAATTTGTCCTTCCATTTAAGTACGTGCACCGATATTCGCATTCCAAGGTTCCCACAATTTAATTCCGATCTGAGAACGTGATTTGTGTATACTGCATACTAAATTGCATAATTGCAAGTCTTGTCAAAGTGTTTAGGTATTTTAATTAGACGCCTTAGAATGGGATTACACTGATCTAATATCTATTATAATCAATATCTATTTTTTATTATAAACTATATTTCTTAAAAATGTGAGAAACAATGAATAATATTAATAATTTTTTTTATTAATTTTGTTGTATTAGTTTATTATTTAAAGACCTTATGAGTATTCGGACATTATATAAGTTAATGGTTCCTAAACAATTTCTAGGGGCTCCTTCGTATTAAATTGTCATTTATTTTTCACGTGTAATTCCCACATATTTTACCTCCCCCCCAAACGACACCCATTTAATATTCGATTACTTCGCTTGTGACCTTGCAGGAACGCTTACAGTCGAAGAGGTGTACAAGGACCGCGACCAGTTCGCGGCTTTAGTCCGCGAGGTGGCCGCCCCGGACGTGGGTCGCATGGGCATCGAGATCCTCTCCTTCACCATCAAGGACGTCTACGATGATGTGCAGTACCTGGCCTCGCTGGGCAAGGCCCAGACGGCCGTCGTGAAGCGGGACGCCGATGCCGGCGTGGCGGAGGCCAACCGAGATGCCGGAATCCGTGAGGCCGAGTGCGAGAAGAGCGCCATGGACGTGAAGTACTCGACGGACACGAAGATCGAGGACAACACCAGGATGTACAAGCTGCAGAAGGCCAATTTCGATCAGGAGATCAACACGGCCAAGGCCGAATCGCAGCTGGCCTACGAGCTGCAGGCGGCCAAGATCCGCCAGCGCATCCGTAACGAGGAGATCCAGATCGAGGTGGTGGAGCGACGCAAGCAGATCGAGATCGAGTCGCAGGAGGTGCAGCGCAAGGATCGCGAGCTCACCGGCACCGTCAAGCTGCCGGCCGAGGCGGAGGCCTTCCGCCTCCAGACCCTCGCCCAGGCCAAGCAGTGAGTACTAGAGAAATACGCGAATTCTTGAGATCTAGGCGTTTTGAGATGTGACTATAGGCTAATCTATGGCGTAGTAGGTGCTAGGGAACTACGCGAATTCTTCAGATCGAAGCCTTTTAAGTGTCATGTAACTACGCGAAGTCTTTAGATCGAAGCATTTTAGGTATCAGAGAACTACGCGAATTCTTCAGATCCGAGCATTATGAGATATTTATTTCGGTTTAAAAGTATCTGTATAATATATGGTGCAAGTTATGAATGGCTATGAAAATTATAGTTTTAACGTTACAGCTTTGTCCGATTATAGTAACGTCTAGGTAGATAAACTCAATAATTGCAGTCAGCACGCAAAATATACATATCTCCAGCATTAAGGGTAGTAATTTGATGTTCGTGTCATTTATAAATTAATTGAGTTAAATAATTACAAATAAATAAATATAAAAAACCCCTTTTTCCACCCTTTTACAGGTGCCAGACCATTGAGGGTGCCCGTGCCGAGGCGGAGCGCATCCGGAAGATCGGATCGGCGGAGGCCCATGCCATCGAGCTGGTGGGCAAGGCGGAGGCGGAACGCATGCGGATGAAGGCCCATGTGTACAAGCAGTATGGCGACGCGGCCATCATGAACATTGTCCTCGAATCGCTGCCGAAGGTTAGTGATTTTTAGATATTTTTCATAAATGGTTTCTAAAGTGGCTTTAAAATTCCCCCCATAGATTGCCGCCGAGGTGGCTGCCCCACTGGCCAAGACGGAGGAGATTGTCCTGATTGGCGGCAACGATAATATCACCAACGACGTGACCCGCTTGGTGGCCCAGCTGCCGCCCTCGATCAACGCCCTCACCGGAGTGGATCTGTCCAAGGTCCTGTCCAAGATTCCCGGGGCCAAGGCGTGAAACCTAATGGAGTGGGACATCCAGGAAATGGCAATGACAACGTAACGCAACGCAAAGGAATTGTAACCGATCTGAAAACGGCAAGGAGAGAAGGAGACGGCAGGAGAGCGAACGAAAAGGACGGAGCTAGTGTGCATTTGTTAGAGAGAGACAACAGCGAGGCGTACTCGAAACTTACAATTTGAGTTTCGAACTGCAATCGAACGTAGCAAAATGTACTCCGATATTATATTTATATATATATATATATCTTTGTATATGTATATGCACACATGCTATACACACATACACTCGTCTCGTCTGTGTGGTGTGCCAGTGTGTGTGTGTGTGATGTTTGCCCGGGTAACAATCAAAAAAACAAAAGAAAAGAAAAACCAACGTTAATCTCAGCTAAAGTTATGCATTTCGTACGCAACATTTTGTGGCCTTTTCTCTCGAAAACGAAAACGATAACCCGATAACGATAACAAAAAATCAACGTGAAATTTGTATAACTTTAAAGCGAAAACCATTTAAGCAGAGTGTTAGCTATTTATTTACTATACTATATATACTATATACATGCAGACATGCTATAAACAAAGAGCTCTTCTAAGTAACCGCATCAAAAATTTAATGCCAGACAGTGATGTAAAGATATAAAAGAACTTACAGTGTTGTAAAGTTGCATATACATATGTAGCCCTTTTTCTCTCACACAATTTCGATCTGCTAACGAAATACATGACATCTGTCCAAAACTACAACTACTGCCTATCGACTAAAGCCAAATCTATAAGCTAGTGAGCCAAATGGAAAGAGAGAGAAAGAGGGTGCGACTATGAAAGACGACCGATCGAGTTCCTATTCATAAAATTCAACGGCCAAACTCAACCAACTGTAGAGTTTGTATAAAACTAGCACTCTTTTAGACTCCCCAATTTTAGTTTATAGTATAAATATAATACGTGTTTCTCCTGTATTTTGTTAATCGTTTATTTTTACTTGGACGTGCCATAACGGGCTCAAGTTTCGTTTTCAGTAATTCACATTTAATTTTTTGTTGCCTTTCATTATATCTGATAGTTGCTAGAAAAGCCAAGATTATCATAGTTATACTCGATCGACTGATGTCATTTGTTAATGAGTGATATGCAGCTTTACAACACTGCTTTCTCTGTAGTTGGCGCTCTTCCAAAACCCACACACACACACTTACCAACACTTCAGTGCACAAAGAGAAATCAATATTTGTTGTTATACAAAAATTTCATAAAACTATGTTTCGATTAATATATTTTTTCATGGTTTTTTATATATATTATAACACATATTTAACTACGAATATGCATTTACAATTTTTGTACTTTATTCTTACACTGTTTAGTTTATAGCAAAAGGCAAGAAAATATAAATAAAATATATAAAAAAGGGAACTAATTTTGTTATTTACTAACATCTTACTGGAATTTACATAGTTAAACAATTTATCCAGCTCTTTCGTTTTGTTAGAGTAATTAAACCTAATTTTTGTAAGCACTTCTCCGAATCACACACACCCATTAGACACACACACCCACATATATATTTTTTTTCTATTGTATATTAAGTGCAAGTAATTTTAATTGTAATGCAGTGTGAAAGAGAAAAAGAACAAGAACAACAACCAACCGAAGAACTAAACTAAAAGCTAAACCTAAATAAATCAAATGTAAAATTTTGTGTATTTTGTCGTAAATAAATAAATTGAAAAATACCTGTAAAATTGAATGTCTTTTGAGATCGGAAAGCATAGGTTGCAAAAATACTGTTTTGGATTTTTTTTTTTTGGAAATTCGGGATTTCAATGTTTAAATGCCAATCATTAGGAAATTTAATAACGAGTTCAGAAAGGTATGACAATCCATACTTTGAATCAGTATTTGCTTTGTTATAGCGAAAAAACTGCAACGTTTTAGCGAAAAAACGGGTTTTGTTTTTTTTTGGAAATTCGCGATTTCAGTTTTTGACAAAAATTGGAATTTTTTCTTTTGGTTTTTTTTGCTGTAACTTGGCCAAAAATGGTCCTACACCAAAAATTCATACTGTTTTGAACAGATAACAAAATTTGCTAAAAATCCATAAAACTTTCCGTGTAATTTTGGAAAAATAAAATTTTCGCCAATTTTTAATTTTTTTATAAGGGGGTACCCCATGATTTTTTGCGAAAAATTAAAAATGAATAAATTGTCAAGGTTTAAATGCCAATCGTTAGGAAATTTAATAACGAGTTCAGAAAGGTATGACAATCCATACTTTGAATCAGTATTTGCTTTGTTATAGCGAAAAAACTGCAACGTTTTAGCGAAAAAACGGGTTTTGTTTTTTTTTGGAAATTCGCGATTTCAGTTTTTGACAAAAATTGGAATTTTTTCTTTTGGTTTTTTTTGCTGTAACTTGGCCAAAAATGGTCCTACACCAAAAATTCATACTGTTTTGAACAGATAACAAAATTTGCTATAAATCCATAAAACTTTCCGTGTAATTTTGGAAAAATTAAATTTTCGCCAATTTTTAATTTTTTTATAAGGGGGTACCCCATGATTTTTTGCGAAAAATTAAAAATGAATAAATTGTCAAGGTTTAAATGCCAATCGTTAGGAAATTTAATAACGAGTTCAGAAAGGTATGACAATCCATACTTTGAATCAGTATTTGCTTTGTTATAGCGAAAAAACTACAACGTTTTAGCGAAAAAACGGGGTTGGTTTTTTTTTGGAAATTCGCGATTTCAGTTTTTGACAAAAATTGGAATTTTTTCTTTTGGTTTTTTTGCTGTAACTTGGCCAAAAAAGGTCCTACACCAAAAATTCATACTGTTTTGAACAGATAACAAAATTTGCTATAAATCCATAAAACTTTCCGTGTAATTTTGGAAAAATAAAATTTTCACCAATTTTTAATTTTTTTAAAAGGGGGGTACCCCATGATTTTTTGCGAAAAATTAAAAATGAATAAATTGTCAAGGTTTAAATGCCAACCGTTAGGAAATTTAATAACGAGTTCAGAAAGGTATGACAATCCATACTTTGAATCAGTATTTGCTTTGTTATAGCGAAAAAACTGCAACGTTTTAGCGAAAAAACGGGGTTGGTTTTTTTTTGGAAATTCGCGATTTCAGTTTTTGACAAAAATTGGAATTTTTTCTTTTGGCTTTTTGCTGTAACTTGGCCAAAAAAGGTCGTACACCAAAAATTCATACTGTTTTGAACAGATAACAAAATTTGCTATAAATCCATAAAACTTTCCGTGTAATTTTGGAAAAATAAAATTTTCACCAATTTTTAATTTTTTTATAAGGGGGTACCCCATGATTTTTTGCGAAAAATTAAAAATGAATAAATTGTCAAGGTTTAAATGCCAACCGTTAGGAAATTTAATAACGAGTTCAGAAAGGTATGACAATCCATACTTTGAATCAGTATTTGCTTTGTTATAGCGAAAAAACTGCAACGTTTTAGCGAAAAAACGGGGTTGGTTTTTTTTTGGAAATTCGCGATTTCAGTTTTTGACAAAAATTGGAATTTTTTCTTTTGGTTTTTTTGCTGTAACTTGGCCAAAAAAGGTCCTACACCAAAAATTCATACTGTTTTGAACAGATAACAAAATTTGCTATAAATCCATAAAACTTTCCGTGTAATTTTGGAAAAATTAAATTTTCGCCAATTTTTAATTTTTTTATAAGGGGGTACCCCATGATTTTTTGCGAAAAATTAAAAATGAATAAATTGTCAAGGTTTAAATGCCAATCGTTAGGAAATTTAATAACGAGTTCAGAAAGGTATGACAATCCATACTTTGAATCAGTATTTGCTTTGTTATAGCGAAAAAACTACAACGTTTTAGCGAAAAAACGGGGTTGGTTTTTTTTTGGAAATTCGCGATTTCAGTTTTTGACAAAAATTGGAATTTTTTCTTTTGGTTTTTTTGCTGTAACTTGGCCAAAAAAGGTCCTACACCAAAAATTCATACTGTTTTGAACAGATAACAAAATTTGCTATAAATCCATAAAACTTTCCGTGTAATTTTGGAAAAATAAAATTTTCGCCAATTTTTAATTTTTTTATAAGGGGGTACCCCATGATTTTTTGCGAAAAATTAAAAATGAATAAATTGTCAAGGTTTAAATGCCAATCGTTAGGAAATTTAATAACGAGTTCAGAAAGGTATGACAATCCATACTTTGAATCAGTATTTGCTTTGTTATAGCGAAAAAACTACAACGTTTTAGCAAAAAAACCGGGGTTGGTTCTTTTTTGGAAATTCGCGATTTCAGTTTTTGACAAAAATTGGAATTTTTTCTTTTGGTTTTTTTGCTGTAACTTGGCCAAAAAAGGTCCTACACCAAAAATTCATACTGTTTTGAACAGATAACAAAATTTGCTATAAATCCATAAAACTTTCCGTGTAATTTTGGAAAAATAAAATTTTCGCCAATTTTTAATTTTTTTATAAGGGGGTACCCCATGATTTTTTGCGAAAAATTAAAAATGAATAAATTGTCAAGGTTTAAATGCCAATCGTTAGGAAATTTAATAACGAGTTCAGAAAGGTATGACAATCCATACTTTGAATCAGTATTTGCTTTGTTATAGCGAAAAAACTGCAACGTTTTAGCGAAAAAACGGGTTTTGTTTTTTTTTGGAAATTCGCGATTTCAGTTTTTGACAAAAATTGGAATTTTTTCTTTTGGTTTTTTTGCTGTAACTTGGCCAAAAAAGGTCCTACACCAAAAATTCATACTGTTTTGAACAGATAACAAAATTTGCTATAAATCCATAAAACTTTCCGTGTAATTTTGGAAAAATAAAATTTTCACCAATTTTTAATTTTTTTAAAAGGGGGGTACCCCATGATTTTTTGCGAAAAATTAAAAATGAATAAATTGTCAAGGTTTAAATGCCAACCGTTAGGAAATTTAATAACGAGTTCAGAAAGGTATGACAATCCATACTTTGAATCAGTATTTGCTTTGTTATAGCGAAAAAACTGCAACGTTTTAGCGAAAAAACGGGGTTGGTTTTTTTTTGGAAATTCGCGATTTCAGTTTTTGACAAAAATTGGAATTTTTTCTTTTGGCTTTTTGCTGTAACTTGGCCAAAAAAGGTCGTACACCAAAAATTCATACTGTTTTGAACAGATAACAAAATTTGCTATAAATCCATAAAACTTTCCGTGTAATTTTGGAAAAATAAAATTTTCACCAATTTTTAATTTTTTTATAAGGGGGTACCCCATGATTTTTTGCGAAAAATTAAAAATGAATAAATTGTCAAGGTTTAAATGCCAACCGTTAGGAAATTTAATAACGAGTTCAGAAAGGTATGACAATCCATACTTTGAATCAGTATTTGCTTTGTTATAGCGAAAAAACTGCAACGTTTTAGCGAAAAAACGGGGTTGGTTTTTTTTTGGAAATTCGCGATTTCAGTTTTTGACAAAAATTGGAATTTTTTCTTTTGGTTTTTTTGCTGTAACTTGGCCAAAAAAGGTCCTACACCAAAAATTCATACTGTTTTGAACAGATAACAAAATTTGCTATAAATCCATAAAACTTTCCGTGTAATTTTGGAAAAATTAAATTTTCGCCAATTTTTAATTTTTTTATAAGGGGGTACCCCATGATTTTTTGCGAAAAATTAAAAATGAATAAATTGTCAAGGTTTAAATGCCAATCGTTAGGAAATTTAATAACGAGTTCAGAAAGGTATGACAATCCATACTTTGAATCAGTATTTGCTTTGTTATAGCGAAAAAACTACAACGTTTTAGCGAAAAAACGGGGTTGGTTTTTTTTTGGAAATTCGCGATTTCAGTTTTTGACAAAAATTGGAATTTTTTCTTTTGGTTTTTTTGCTGTAACTTGGCCAAAAAAGGTCCTACACCAAAAATTCATACTGTTTTGAACAGATAACAAAATTTGCTATAAATCCATAAAACTTTCCGTGTAATTTTGGAAAAATAAAATTTTCGCCAATTTTTAATTTTTTTATAAGGGGGTACCCCATGATTTTTTGCGAAAAATTAAAAATGAATAAATTGTCAAGGTTTAAATGCCAATCGTTAGGAAATTTAATAACGAGTTCAGAAAGGTATGACAATCCATACTTTGAATCAGTATTTGCTTTGTTATAGCGAAAAAACTACAACGTTTTAGCAAAAAAACCGGGGTTGGTTCTTTTTTGGAAATTCGCGATTTCAGTTTTTGACAAAAATTGGAATTTTTTCTTTTGGTTTTTTTGCTGTAACTTGGCCAAAAAAGGTCCTACACCAAAAATTCATACTGTTTTGAACAGATAACAAAATTTGCTATAAATCCATAAAACTTTCCGTGTAATTTTGGAAAAATAAAATTTTCGCCAATTTTTAATTTTTTTATAAGGGGGTACCCCATGATTTTTTGCGAAAAATTAAAAATGAATAAATTGTCAAGGTTTAAATGCCAATCGTTAGGAAATTTAATAACGAGTTCAGAAAGGTATGACAATCCATACTTTGAATCAGTATTTGCTTTGTTATAGCGAAAAAACTGCAACGTTTTAGCGAAAAAACGGGTTTTGTTTTTTTTTGGAAATTCGCGATTTCAGTTTTTGACAAAAATTGGAATTTTTTCTTTTGGTTTTTTTGCTGTAACTTGGCCAAAAAAGGTCCTACACCAAAAATTCATACTGTTTTGAACAGATAACAAAATTTGCTATAAATCCATAAAACTTTCCGTGTAATTTTGGAAAAATAAAATTTTCGCCAATTTTTAATTTTTTTATAAGGGGGTACCCCATGATTTTTTGCGAAAAATTAAAAATGAATAAATTGTCAAGGTTTAAATGCCAATCGTTAGGAAATTTAATAACGAGTTCAGAAAGGTATGACAATCCATACTTTGAATCAGTATTTGCTTTGTTATAGCGAAAAAACTGCAACGTTTTAGCGAAAAAACGGGTTTTGTTTTTTTTTGGAAATTCGCGATTTCAGTTTTTGACAAAAATTGGAATTTTTTCTTTTGGTTTTTTTGCTGTAACTTGGCCAAAAAAGGTCCTACACCAAAAATTCATACTGTTTTGAACAGATAACAAAATTTGCTATAAATCCATAAAACTTTCCGCGTAATTTTGGAAAAATAAAATTTTCGCCAATTTTTAATTTTTTTATAAGGGGGTACCCCATGATTTTTTGCGAAAAATTAAAAATGAATAAATTGTCAAGGTTTAAATGCCAATCGTTAGGAAATTTAATAACGAGTTCAGAAAGGTATGACAATCCATACTTTGAATCAGTATTTGCTTTGTTATAGCGAAAAAACTGCAACGTTTTAGCGAAAAAACGGGTTTTGTTTTTTTTTGGAAATTCGCGATTTCAGTTTTTGACAAAAATTGGAATTTTTTCTTTTGGTTTTTTTGCTGTAACTTGGCCAAAAAAGGTCCTACACCAAAAATTCATACTGTTTTGAACAGATAACAAAATTTGCTATAAATCCATAAAACTTTCCGTGTAATTTTGGAAAAATAAAATTTTCGCCAATTTTTAATTTTTTTATAAGGGGGTACCCCATGATTTTTTGCGAAAAATTAAAAATGAATAAATTGTCAAGGTTTAAATGCCAATCGTTAGGAAATTTAATAACGAGTTCAGAAAGGTATGACAATCCATACTTTGAATCAGTATTTGCTTTGTTATAGCGAAAAAACTGCAACGTTTTAGCGAAAAAACGGGTTTTGTTTTTTTTTGGAAATTCGCGATTTCAGTTTTTGACAAAAATTGGAATTTTTTCTTTTGGTTTTTTTGCTGTAACTTGGCCAAAAAAGGTCCTACACCAAAAATTCATACTGTTTTGAACAGATAACAAAATTTGCTATAAATCCATAAAACTTTCCGCGTAATTTTGGAAAAATAAAATTTTCGCCAATTTTTAATTTTTTTATAAGGGGGTACCCCATGATTTTTTGCGAAAAATTAAAAATGAATAAATTGTCAAGGTTTAAATGCCAATCGTTAGGAAATTTAATAACGAGTTCAGAAAGGTATGACAATCCATACTTTGAATCAGTATTTGCTTTGTTATAGCGAAAAAACTGCAACGTTTTAGCGAAAAAACGGGTTTTGTTTTTTTTTGGAAATTCGCGATTTCAGTTTTTGACAAAAATTGGAATTTTTTCTTTTGGTTTTTTTGCTGTAACTTGGCCAAAAAAGGTCCTACACCAAAAATTCATACTGTTTTGAACAGATAACAAAATTTGCTATAAATCCATAAAACTTTCCGCGTAATTTTGGAAAAATAAAATTTTCGCCAATTTTTAATTTTTTTATAAGGGGGTACCCCATGATTTTTTGCGAAAAATTAAAAATGAATAAATTGTCAAGGTTTAAATGCCAATCGTTAGGAAATTTAATAACGAGTTCAGAAAGGTATGACAATCCATACTTTGAATCAGTATTTGCTTTGTTATAGCGAAAAAACTGCAACGTTTTAGCGAAAAAACGGGTTTTGTTTTTTTTTGGAAATTCGCGATTTCAGTTTTTGACAAAAATTGGAATTTTTTCTTTTGGCCAAAAAAGGTCCTACACCAAAAATTCATACTGTTTTGAACAGATAACAAAATTTGCTATAAATCCATAAAACTTTCCGCGTAATTTTGGAAAAATAAAATTTTCGCCAATTTTTAATTTTTTTATAAGGGGGTACCCCATGATTTTTTGCGAAAAATTAAAAATGAATAAATTGTCAAGGTTTAAATGCCAATCGTTAGGAAATTTAATAACGAGTTCAGAAAGGTATGACAATCCATACTTTGAATCAGTATTTGCTTTGTTATAGCGAAAAAACTGCAACGTTTTAGCGAAAAAACGGGTTTTGTTTTTTTTTGGAAATTCGCGATTTCAGTTTTTGACAAAAATTGGAATTTTTTCTTTTGGTTTTTTTGCTGTAACTTGGCCAAAAAAGGTCCTACACCAAAAATTCATACTGTTTTGAACAGATAACAAAATTTGCTATAAATCCATAAAACTTTCCGTGTAATTTTGGAAAAATAAAATTTTCGCCAATTTTTAATTTTTTTATAAGGGGGTACCCCATAATTTTTTGCGAAAAATTAAAAATGAATAAATTGTCAAGGTTTAAATGCCAATCGTTAGGAAATTTAATAACGAGTTCAGAAAGGTATGACAATCCATACTTTGAATCAGTATTTGCTTTGTTATAGCGAAAAAACTGCAACGTTTTAGCGAAAAAACGGGTTTTGTTTTTTTTTGGAAATTCGCGATTTCAGTTTTTGACAAAAATTGGAATTTTTTCTTTTGGTTTTTTTGCTGTAACTTGGCCAAAAAAGGTCCTACACCAAAAATTCATACTGTTTTGAACAGATAACAAAATTTGCTATAAATCCATAAAACTTTCCGCGTAATTTTGGAAAAATAAAATTTTCGCCAATTTTTAATTTTTTTATAAGGGGGTACCCCATGATTTTTTGCGAAAAATTAAAAATGAATAAATTGTCAAGGTTTAAATGCCAATCGTTAGGAAATTTAATAACGAGTTCAGAAAGGTATGACAATCCATACTTTGAATCAGTATTTGCTTTGTTATAGCGAAAAAACTGCAACGTTTTAGCGAAAAAACGGGTTTTGTTTTTTTTTGGAAATTCGCGATTTCAGTTTTTGACAAAAATTGGAATTTTTTCTTTTGGTTTTTTTGCTGTAACTTGGCCAAAAAAGGTCCTACACCAAAAATTCATACTGTTTTGAACAGATAACAAAATTTGCTATAAATCCATAAAACTTTCCGCGTAATTTTGGAAAAATAAAATTTTCGCCAATTTTTAATTTTTTTATAAGGGGGTACCCCATGATTTTTTGCGAAAAATTAAAAATGAATAAATTGTCAAGGTTTAAATGCCAATCGTTAGGAAATTTAATAACGAGTTCAGAAAGGTATGACAATCCATACTTTGAATCAGTATTTGCTTTGTTATAGCGAAAAAACTGCAACGTTTTAGCGAAAAAACGGGTTTTGTTTTTTTTTGGAAATTCGCGATTTCAGTTTTTGACAAAAATTGGAATTTTTTCTTTTGGTTTTTTTGCTGTAACTTGGCCAAAAAAGGTCCTACACCAAAAATTCATACTGTTTTGAACAGATAACAAAATTTGCTATAAATCCATAAAACTTTCCGCGTAATTTTGGAAAAATAAAATTTTCGCCAATTTTTAATTTTTTTATAAGGGGGTACCCCATGATTTTTTGCGAAAAATTAAAAATGAATAAATTGTCAAGGTTTAAATGCCAATCGTTAGGAAATTTAATAACGAGTTCAGAAAGGTATGACAATCCATACTTTGAATCAGTATTTGCTTTGTTATAGCGAAAAAACTGCAACGTTTTGGCGAAAAAACGGGTTTTGTTTTTTTTTGGAAATTCGCGATTTCAGTTTTTGACAAAAATTGGAATTTTTTCTTTTGGTTTTTTTGCTGTAACTTGGCCAAAAAAGGTCCTACACCAAAAATTCATACTGTTTTGAACAGATAACAAAATTTGCTATAAATCCATAAAACTTTCCGTGTAATTTTGGAAAAATAAAATTTTCGCCAATTTTTAATTTTTTTATAAGGGGGTACCCCATGATTTTTTGCGAAAAATTAAAAATGAATAAATTGTCAAGGTTTAAATGCCAATCGTTAGGAAATTTAATAACGAGTTCAGAAAGGTATGACAATCCATACTTTGAATCAGTATTTGCTTTGTTATAGCGAAAAAACTGCAACGTTTTAGCGAAAAAACGGGTTTTGTTTTTTTTTGGAAATTCGCGATTTCAGTTTTTGACAAAAATTGGAATTTTTTCTTTTGGTTTTTTTGCTGTAACTTGGCCAAAAAAGGTCCTACACCAAAAATTCATACTGTTTTGAACAGATAACAAAATTTGCTATAAATCCATAAAACTTTCCGCGTAATTTTGGAAAAATAAAATTTTCGCCAATTTTTAATTTTTTTATAAGGGGGTACCCCATGATTTTTTGCGAAAAATTAAAAATGAATAAATTGTCAAGGTTTAAATGCCAATCGTTAGGAAATTTAATAACGAGTTCAGAAAGGTATGACAATCCATACTTTGAATCAGTATTTGCTTTGTTATAGCGAAAAAACTGCAACGTTTTAGCGAAAAAACGGGTTTTGTTTTTTTTTGGAAATTCGCGATTTCAGTTTTTGACAAAAATTGGAATTTTTTCTTTTGGCCAAAAAAGGTCCTACACCAAAAATTCATACTGTTTTGAACAGATAACAAAATTTGCTATAAATCCATAAAACTTTCCGCGTAATTTTGGAAAAATAAAATTTTCGCCAATTTTTAATTTTTTTATAAGGGGGTACCCCATGATTTTTTGCGAAAAATTAAAAATGAATAAATTGTCAAGGTTTAAATGCCAATCGTTAGGAAATTTAATAACGAGTTCAGAAAGGTATGACAATCCATACTTTGAATCAGTATTTGCTTTGTTATAGCGAAAAAACTGCAACGTTTTAGCGAAAAAACGGGTTTTGTTTTTTTTTGGAAATTCGCGATTTCAGTTTTTGACAAAAATTGGAATTTTTTCTTTTGGTTTTTTTGCTGTAACTTGGCCAAAAAAGGTCCTACACCAAAAATTCATACTGTTTTGAACAGATAACAAAATTTGCTATAAATCCATAAAACTTTCCGTGTAATTTTGGAAAAATAAAATTTTCGCCAATTTTTAATTTTTTTATAAGGGGGTACCCCATGATTTTTTGCGAAAAATTAAAAATGAATAAATTGTCAAGGTTTAAATGCCAATCGTTAGGAAATTTAATAACGAGTTCAGAAAGGTATGACAATCCATACTTTGAATCAGTATTTGCTTTGTTATAGCGAAAAAACTGCAACGTTTTAGCGAAAAAACGGGTTTTGTTTTTTTTTGGAAATTCGCGATTTCAGTTTTTGACAAAAATTGGAATTTTTTCTTTTGGTTTTTTTGCTGTAACTTGGCCAAAAAAGGTCCTACACCAAAAATTCATACTGTTTTGAACAGATAACAAAATTTGCTATAAATCCATAAAACTTTCCGTGTAATTTTGGAAAAATAAAATTTTCGCCAATTTTTAATTTTTTTATAAGGGGGTACCCCATGATTTTTTGCGAAAAATTAAAAATGAATAAATTGTCAAGGTTTAAATGCCAATCGTTAGGAAATTTAATAACGAGTTCAGAAAGGTATGACAATCCATACTTTGAATCAGTATTTGCTTTGTTATAGCGAAAAAACTGCAACGTTTTAGCGAAAAAACGGGTTTTGTTTTTTTTTGGAAATTCGCGATTTCAGTTTTTGACAAAAATTGGAATTTTTTCTTTTGGTTTTTTTGCTGTAACTTGGCCAAAAAAGGTCCTACACCAAAAATTCATACTGTTTTGAACAGATAACAAAATTTGCTATAAATCCATAAAACTTTCCGCGTAATTTTGGAAAAATAAAATTTTCGCCAATTTTAAATTTTTTTATAAGGGGGTACCCCATGATTTTTTGCGAAAAATTAAAAATGAATAAATTGTCAAGGTTTAAATGCCAATCGTTAGGAAATTTAATAACGAGTTCAGAAAGGTATGACAATCCATACTTTGAATCAGTATTTGCTTTGTTATAGCGAAAAAACTGCAACGTTTTAGCGAAAAAACGGGTTTTGTTTTTTTTTGGAAATTCGCGATTTTAGTTTTTGACAAAAATTGGAATTTTTTCTTTTGGTTTTTTTGCTGTAACTTGGCCAAAAATGGTTCTACACCAAAAATTCATACTGTTTTGAACAGATAACAAAATTTGCTATAAATCCATAAAACTTTCCGTGTAATTTTGGAAAAATTAAATTTTCGCCAATTTTTAATTTTTTTATAAGGGGGTACCCCATGATTTTTTGCGAAAAATTAAAAATGAATAAATTGTCAAGGTTTAAATGCCAATCGTTAGGAAATTTAATAACGAGTTCAGAAAGGTATGACAATCCATACTTTGAATCAGTATTTGCTTTGTTATAGCGAAAAAACTGCAACGTTTTGGCGAAAAAACGGGTTTTGTTTTTTTTTGGAAATTCGCGATTTCAGTTTTTGACAAAAATTGGAATTTTTTCTTTTGGTTTTTTTGCTGTAACTTGGCCAAAAAAGGTCCTACACCAAAAATTCATACTGTTTTGAACAGATAACAAAATTTGCTATAAATCCATAAAACTTTCCGCGTAATTTTGGAAAAATAAAATTTTCGCCAATTTTTAATTTTTTTATAAGGGGGTACCCCATGATTTTTTGCGAAAAATTAAAAATGAATAAATTGTCAAGGTTTAAATGCCAATCGTTAGGAAATTTAATAACGAGTTCAGAAAGGTATGACAATCCATACTTTGAATCAGTATTTGCTTTGTTATAGCGAAAAAACTGCAACGTTTTGGCGAAAAAACGGGTTTTGTTTTTTTTTGGAAATTCGCGATTTCAGTTTTTGACAAAA
Source organism: Drosophila takahashii (assembly GCF_030179915.1). Classification (NCBI taxonomy): domain Eukaryota; kingdom Metazoa; phylum Arthropoda; class Insecta; order Diptera; family Drosophilidae; genus Drosophila; species Drosophila takahashii. Next base: position 12,519,842 of record NC_091683.1, read on the forward strand.
ATTGGAATTTTTTCTTTTGGTTTTTTTGCTGTAACTTGGCCAAAAAAGGTCCTACACCAAAAATTCATACTGTTTTGAACAGATAACAAAATTTGCTATAAATCCATAAAACTTTCCGTGTAATTTTGGAAAAATAAAATTTTCGCCAATTTTTAATTTTTTTATAAGGGGGTACCCCATGATTTTTTGCGAAAAATTAAAAATGAATAAATTGTCAAGGTTTAAATGCCAATCGTTAGGAAATTTAATAACGAGTTCAGAAAGGTATGACAATCCATACTTTGAATCAGTATTTGCTTTGTTATAGCGAAAAAACTACAACGTTTTAGCGAAAAAACGGGTTTTGTTTTTTTTTGGAAATTCGCGATTTCAGTTTTTGACAAAAATTGGAATTTTTTCTTTTGGTTTTTTTGCTGTAACTTGGCCAAAAAAGGTCCTACACCAAAAATTCATACTGTTTTGAACAGATAACAAAATTTGCTATAAATCCATAAAACTTTCCGCGTAATTTTGGAAAAATAAAATTTTCGCCAATTTTTAATTTTTTTATAAGGGGGTACCCCATGATTTTTTGCGAAAAATTAAAAATGAATAAATTGTCAAGGTTTAAATGCCAATCGTTAGGAAATTTAATAACGAGTTCAGAAAGGTATGACAATCCATACTTTGAATCAGTATTTGCTTTGTTATAGCGAAAAAACTGCAACGTTTTAGCGAAAAAACGGGTTTTGTTTTTTTTTGGAAATTCGCGATTTCAGTTTTTGACAAAAATTGGAATTTTTTCTTTTGGTTTTTTTGCTGTAACTTGGCCAAAAAAGGTCCTACACCAAAAATTCATACTGTTTTGAACAGATAACAAAATTTGCTATAAATCCATAAAACTTTCCGTGTAATTTTGGAAAAATAAAATTTTTGCCAATTTTTAATTTTTTTATAAGTTTTTGACAAAAATTTGAATTTTTTTTGTTTTTTTTTTTGCTGTAACTTGACCAAAAATGGTCCTACACCAAAAATACATACTGTTTTTAACAGATAGCAAATAAAGCCTAAACATAAATCTTTAGATCCTATTTTGACCAACGATCAAAAAGGAACGATAACACTATGCAGCATCAAAAATTAATCTCGATGAATGCTATATTTTTGGATTCGTTACGAATTCCCAAGTAAAATTGCGTTTTCCAAAGAGTTCCCCGACGCAAGGATTCTTAGCAAAAGGACCTCAAAGTTCGAAAAATGCTGAAATTGACCAACTTTGCGGAGCTCTCAGAGGCAAATGGATGCATGGCTTGGTTCGAAGTTAAAGTTTTTTAAAAGATACACCCTTTATCTTTCAAACCCCATACATGAAATAATTTTAGGATTTTTTTTTAAGGCAGAAATAAATTCCAAAAAACATAGTCAAAAAACTGAAAAACATACAGCTGCGGTCAAAATAGTAGCAGTGTTGCCGCCTTGTGGTTTTAAAAGTTTGATGTTATAATTTTTTCTTATCCAATTAGTTTAATAGTAAAATTATAATCAATACAATATTACCAGGAAAAGATCAATTACAACAACAAACTTTTAAATACACAGGGCGGCAACACTACTACCATTTTGACCGCAGCTGTATACTTTCATGTTTTTTGACTATGTTTTCTAGAATTTTTTTCTGCCTTAAAAAAAATCTTAAAAATTTTTTAAGTATGGGGTTTAAAAGATAAAGGGTGTATCTTTTAAAAAACTTTAACATCGAATCAAACCATGCATCCATTTGCCTCTGAGAGCTCCGCAAAGTTGGCCAATTTCAGCATTTTTCGAACTTTGAGGTCCTTTTGCTAAGAATCCTTGCGTCGGGGAACTTTTTGGAAAACGCAGTTTAACTTGGGAATTCGTAACGAATCCAAAAATATAGCATCCATCGAGGTAAATTTAAAAAGCACTAAAAATGCAGCACAGTGTAATCATTAACCCTCCATAAAAATGCGATAATTTCAACTAGTTCATTTCGTCTTTATTTTCAAACATCATGGCATACATGGCATATACAGTAATGGATTTGGCATGCCGCCGTCTTTCAATACGATTAACAATCAATTATCTTATGGTACTAGGCAAAAAAAAGATACATATATGTAGGTATATAGGGGAATATCATAGTAAAATATCGGGTTCGTCATTAAGTATAATCAAAGGTTAGAGTACAAGCATACAGAATACACTTTACAGATACGTACTTGTTTATGGATTGGGCCTAACGTCTGCCTAGCCTACGCTTACTAACTATGGACCAATCGAGCGACTAATCGAGACCTATGCCTAAGCCTAAGAACTAAGTATTTTCGAAGTGGTAAATGCAATGTCTAAACCAGAGCCCACGGATCGCGGGATCACGGGGCCAACATTGATGTTCATCCTATACGTACATGTTCTGCGGGGCTCGGCGCCAATGAAACCAACGAAGCTCTTGAAGAACCCCAGGAATCTATGGGCCCAACATCCCCGATTGAGACGAACAATCAAAAAAAAATCACAAAAAATATAGCCTTAGCCTATGAAGATCCCTCCGCTGCCCATCGTCTAGTCGGAGAACTTTTCCTTGAGCTCGCGGCGCAGGATCTTTCCGGTGGGATTCTTGGGCACCTCGTCCACGAAGATCACGCCGCCCTCGAGCTTCTTGTAGTGGGCCACCCGCTCGGCCACGTAGGCGGAGATCTCCTCGGCGCTGGCCTTCTCGCCCTGGCGCAGCACCACAATGGCGCGCGGAGCCTCGCCGTTGAGCTCGTGGGGAATACCGAAGACGGCCGCCTCCAGGATCTTGGGGTGATCGCGCAGCACTGCCTCCAGCTCGGCCGGCGGCACCTGGAAGCCCTTCACCTTGATCAGCTCCTTCATGCGGTCCGTGATGTAGAAGAGCCCGTCCTCGTCGTAGAAGGCCACATCGCCGCTGCGCAGCCAGTTGCCCGGATAGAAGGTGACCTTGTTGGCCTCCTCGTTGTTCAGGTAGCCGGCCATCACCTGGGGTCCCCGGACGCACAGTTCGCCGGTGGTGCGCGGGCCCACGCCCTTGGCATCGACGCCGTCCAGGGGCACGATCTTGGCCTCCGTGCTGGCCGGCAGCACTCCGGTGGAGGCGTAGACCTTGTTGCCATCGGGCGTCAGGAGGGCCACGGGCGAGGCCTCGGTCATGCCGTACCCCTGCTTGAAGGAGGTGTTCGGGAATCTGTAAAAGTAGCATATTATTAGCTGAGGTTGTCCAGAAATATTTAATCGCCAACTCACTTGTGCAGGAAGCGCTCCACATCGTGCTGGCCAATGGGAGCTGCTCCGCTCATCACCACCTTCAAATGGGGCGCCGTCTCCTGCGTCATCTTGGGGTGGTTGATCATGAACAGGGCTGGGGAAACGAATATGCCAATTAATAGATTTAAATACTGGGTGTCAGTAGTAGATAGTAATTGGTAGATGTGCTAGTAAACAGCACCTAAAACCAGTATGACTCCGGCCTTCCCTAAATAGAATATCAAGCACAATAATCTTATATTTTAATCCAGTTTATATACTTAGATGAATTTTTAACTACTTTGTTTTGTTGATTAAAACCCGTTCTATACTACTTAGCTTACCTACACTTGCAATTTGTTAATCTGATAGCATACAGTGATAATTATTTTAACCAGCTATGCAAAACGAAAAGTAGACTGTTCGTTTTAAAATAAATCACAAATTAATTGATGGAAACCATTTATTTAGCACTTGCTAAAAATATATATGGAATTTTGTTTTAGTTTTTGACAAAAATAGAATAAATATATACGGGTTTTTAAAATATCAAATCATTCATTTTTAGCTCGGAAGGACTTTAAAGGGCTGAACAGTTTCTTTAAGAAATTTCAAATATTCCTAGGAACTTTTTCCCCTAACTCCCAATATTATTTTATACCTAATCCAACCCCTCACTACAAACTCATTACCAACTCACCAATGGGGGGCACCAGGTTGAGGATGCTGCCCTTGTACTTGTCCAGCGACCGCATGAAGTCGTCCGGCTTGAAGGCGGGCATGGTGGCCAGCCGGCAGCCCTGGCCGAGCTTGGAGAGCATCACGACGGTCAGGCCGTAGATGTGGAAGAAGGGCAGGACGCCGGGCAGCGTCTCCTGGGAGCCCAGGAGGTCCAGGGGCAGCGAGGCCTGCACCTGCTCGCAGTTGCTGGTGATGTTGTTGTGCGAGAGCATGACGCCCTTGGGCAGGCCGGTGGTGCCGGAGGAGAAGGGCAGGAAGACCATGTCGTCGGCGGTGGCCTCCTTGGGCGCCACCAGGTCCTCGTAGCGCACGTTCTGGGTGCTCGTCAGCTCGCTAAAGTCGATGGCTCCCTCGGGCAGCGCCTCCTCTGCACTCGTCCGCACCACAGCGATCGGTATCTGGCGGCCCACCAGTTTGCTGGCCTGGCTCAGGGTCGCGAATCCGGACACCGTTCCCACCAGGAACTTGGCCCCGCTGAAGGTCAGCTGCCTGGCGATCTCGTCTGCAATCGAAATGTGACTATTAGTGACGATCTTTCGACTTTGGAACCCCTAAATACAGATGTCAGCGCCCAAAGACCCCCAGATAAGGAGCCTTTGACGCACTCAAGAGCCCCCAATAAACACACTGGCACAGCGGTGGTCACGCAAATAGCTAATTGTTTGCCCAATTAACCGCTTAACTCTTATTTGCCCTAAACTTTTATGAAGGGTTTACGGGGGGTAATCGTAACGTATATATGTAGGTGTTATGGCTTGGGTTATTAAAAATTTTAATGTGTTATTTGTAGAAATTACTAGACAGGTTATATTTTCCCAAGGTTATATTTTCTGAAACATTTAATCCTCATTCAACTGACATTTTTTAAATAATACTACTACTACAAAACTATTGTAGGTAGCTCTCTTCCCTTACAATCACAACACAAATCTGTTTTCTTTTGTTCCTATTCTTTTGAAATATTTCTTTAGTTATAAATCATTTTACCCCATTGTCTGCTATATAATAAAAAAACAAAGTGCTATCCCACCGAACACCGCTGTACAGTGAGTATACATGTTATCACCGGCTTTTTGGCTAACCAAAAAACAGGGGACTTTTCTTTCTTACCCGGCGTGTAGACGGGATTCACTGTGGTCACCGTGAGGCCCGCCTCGATGGCGCCCAGGGTGGCGATGGGATACTCGGGGATATTCGGCAGACAGATGGCCATAACATCGGGTTTGTGCAGCTGGAACTTGGTCTGCAGACGAACGGCGAAGGCGGCACTGGCATCGCGCATCTGGGCGAAAGTGTACTGGCGATCGGTAATCACACAAACCTGAAAGAGAAAATATTAATTAATAATATTTCAATATTATGTTCCCCCTTTCCCCAATAATATTTGCCATAAAATCCCATGTAGATCAACCAAATCTGCAGATAACGACAAATCAAAATCAAAATCAAGCAAAGCCTGGGAAAACCCAAATGGTGCCACACAAATCTTATCTGAAGAACGTTTCGAGTGGAATCATATGTCCGAGTGGAATATTTATAGGGAGAAAGATCCCAAAACTACAATGTAGAACAGGTGTTATGGTGAAATTAACTAGAGCAATTATGCCAGTAATGCCCCCCGCTGATATGGGGCTAAATCGCTTACCACCCAATTAAAGACCTTCCCAGGAGCCCCATAAAAATTCCAAAAGCGATAAGATAATCCATTCAAATGACAATGGCAGCCTAATCAGCGAATGGAAAATCGGCTGTTTTATTTATCGGTCTCAACAGATTGAAAGTCATGTCTTTGGGATTTAGCTAAGGTCAGTTCGTTGGAAAATCAGGGATATTACTTAAATGATATAAAATGAGTTCTCAACTGATCTTATTTTGTGTTTCCCCCACAGGCCCTTTCACTGGCCTTGACTTCTCGCCACTCTGACCTCGTAACCGGTCTCCAGGGCTAAGGTGAAGGTCGTCGGATTCGCAAACGTCAGCTTAATGGGTGGGCGGTTAACGAGCAACGAAAGGGGGAGGTGGTTGGTGGCTGATTGGGGGATTGTTCGCCTAAATTTGCGCAGTCGGAAATCGCATTCGGTTAAAAATAAGCATTATAAATAGCAGCAGCAGCAGCAGCAGCAGCAGAGCCGCCAACAAGTTGCTCAAATTGAAGAAAACAACCCACAAACGAGGCAAACACACAGCCGCACATCATAATGAATAAATAAGCGAGTAAAAAATAAGAGAATCATTTCGTGCATTTGCCATATATTCCCCCTTGGGGTCCATCGAAAACCGCTTCGCTTGGCTTCAGTCGGTTGGCCGGTCCAAAGTTCAGTGGGGCAAAGTACAAAGTCTGCAAAGTCTAAACGAGTCGGGCCCCAAAGCAGCCCCCTCTGCTCCTCTCTTTCTGTCTGTGCCGCTCTATCTCTCTCTTGTCACCTACTCTGCGCTGCGTTTGTTGACTTTTCAGCCGCGAAGAACGGCCAGCTAGTCTTGTTGATTTCGAACAAAAAGTAGCTAAATAAATAGCCGAAAATATCTCACATTTTGGGTAGACATTTGGGAGAGTTAAGTACTTTCAATTGCGAATTATTAAGATCTGAAGGCATATACAATTTTAATCCAAAATATAAGAAACCACCAGTTGAACAAGTTTTTGAAAACATTTTCTTCCAAAATTTATAAACATAAATGTAAAAAACCTTATAAAAGAAGTAAAATATAAATAAATAAAAATTATACTGGTTTAAAAATATTTGCGAAAATATATCGTATCAATAAATCTTTAAAAAAACCTACCCCGCATGACCATTAAAAACCCAACTGATCATCACAGGAGGGCAATTAAGAGCGCCGAGAGAATAGATCGTGCCAAAATGCCGGAGGAGGCTGGACCTCGATCGACTGCTGACGTCGGCCCACGAAAAAACCAACAAAAATCAAAACAAACCCATCAAAATTATCAACCCAAAAAAAACGAAAATATAAAAATAAGTTCGAGGCAATTAAAAGCGCATTATACGGGCATATCAAGGAATTCGGGGGTTCATTTGGGTGCGACAAACACTTGAGCGAACCTCATATAAAATGGAAATTGATTAAAATTGACTGATTGCAACCATGAGTCATTCGTATGAGTGCATTTCTGAAGAAACAGTCTAATTTATTTTGAAATATTTACAACCTAAGAATCTTCAACTAGTTCCAAGAAATCCCGATATTATTCGGAACGTAAACAATTACTAATAAGTTCTGATTTTGAGCAAATATCACGTAGATAACTCTGCAGTTATGAGTCAAATAATAGCAATAATGCAATTTGTTTACTCCACAGAACTGCAAATATTTGTAAAGTCTGAAACAATGGAAGATCAGATTTGCGAAGAATGTGAAATATAATGATGACACGACGAAATCCCTATCTTATCTGCTGGAAACCCTTGGGAATAAGGGTATCTTCTAAGCACAAATATTTACAAGACCCTAGGCAAAAGGGTCTCTAAAGGGGCGGCTTAGGAATATTAGGGGGCGTGGCACCGAGTGGAAACAAAAGGCGATCTTTGTACTTTTAATTGCATTTAATTCAACAATTGCCTTGGTTCTCCGGTTACGCCTCTGCCCGACCATGTGGGCGATTACTACTCGGTTATATCAGACCGCTATATCAACCTCTCCTACATTGCACCAATGATGGCAATAAATTTCAATGAAAACGGTTTGCACTTTGATTTGCACAGGCACTTTGTATACACACATATATGCAGCTTCTAGCTAGACGAAAAGTGAAAAGTGTAAACAATTGGCGAAGGTCACTTCATCAGGGGAATGATTTATATGATATATGGGGGTTATGCAAGTGGGCGGATAACATTACATCGGTTACTCTTTATTCTCCCTTGACAATCAGTCGACGCGATTCATTTAATCGTGAGATTTGCTTATCTCAAATCCCCGGCAATTTGCCTCGACCACTTGACTGGCTTCCAGTGAGCCATGGATGAAGAACCGGAACGGGAATCGCATTTGGAATCGGAATAAAAATCGAAATAGTGAGTTCTCTCGTATCGGTAGTATATATAGTATAACCCCCGCTGTTTACTACATTTCACTTTCGCTCTTATCACAGAACCGACCTGCCGAGTGCGCTTATCGGCACAACCCGTCATTAGCGATGTCCGATAAGGGGACGGAGGGGCCTTAATGACCCAAATACCATATTTGCCATAGACTATACCTAGACCCTCTCTATCGGACTGATAGCGCTGGCTGTGGCGATGATAATGGGACCGTGGAACTGGTAATACTATTGGACCGCGGGGGGGATTTGTGCGATGGAGGATACCAAGATACGGAATACATGGGAATACAGAGCTCTACACACATCACCATTGCAAAAATGCTCGAGGCAGACGCAAATCAGACTGTCGAATGCCAGTGCCCGTATAAATATATCGCTTTATATATAGACGTAGGTTCAGGTTCAATAAACCGCCATAAACAAATAAAGAATTTCTGAGCGGCGCCTACGACAACGATTGCAACGATTTCGATTGCGTGAATTTATGATGTGATTGGGTTTACGGTTTACGATTTACGGGGCTTTAATTGTGCTCGGGCTTACGTTTACGTTTGCGTTTATGTTGGGCTCATTCAAATAGTAAATTCGATTTTAATTGCCGATCGGAGATGAGGTGTTTCAATGGGTTCCGGAATTATGGATTGTTGTTAGATTTTAGATAGTTGGGGTAGGATGATGGGCTTTCAGGAACCTGGGTTCTTTTTAGAAATATTTTACTTATTAGGATTTTAAGATTATTTATATTATTTTGTAGAATTAATTGAGAGGTTTTTTAAAGGCCACTTTCCTACAAAACTAAACTCTATACATAGCTTGTATTATTTTTCAAGAGTTACGAATTAACCAGAAATCATGGATTCATAGCCCTTGAAATTATAAGAACTTCAGCTTTACCCTGACATTTCAAAGATAAAGAAGTGTTGTGATTTATAGATTTAACAGCTTATTTTCAGGAAGGACTAGGAACCACCTGAGGGAATGTTTCCAAACACCGATAGCTGATAACCGATAACTGATCACTGATCACTAATCACTTTTTCTGTGCCACTTACCGCGGCTGTGCGTCGCTCCCACTTCTTGAAGTCGCGCCACACGTACTCGTGCAAAGGGACGTTGGGAATGGTGACGGGGTCAAAGGGCGAGGTCTTGTAGTAGCCGTCCTCGGCGCTGTAGTGCAGGAACTTATCGGTCTCGCTGACGCCCTGCGTCCGCTCCCGCTGCGCGCTGGCGGTACTGGTGGTCCGCTCGCGCCGGTTGGTCGAAATGGAGCGCGTGGCCGCGCTGCTCAAGGCGGTGGCGCTGCGCAGGCGCAGCAACTGAGCGGCTGGATTCATGGCGTTTCACTTGCTTTTCGTTTCAGTGTAGAAAAGATTTTGGGGGCTGGGATATGGATGCTTGTATTTGAGGTCCGGAATTCACTGCTGCTGCTGCTGCCACACGTCTGCTGCTGTCGGGTGCTGAGACACGACTGGCGACGCCGCGCGGCGCTGGGAAAAAGTAATGCCGCCGCGCTACTCACCAACCCACCAACACCAACAAAAACAACGACGCACGATCGCGTTGGCGGTGCGCCGTATTGCTGTCCCGCTCTTAGGTACACTGGAAATAAATATACAAAATATACAATTTAGTTTAAGTTATGTTGTTATAATTATAAAATGAATAATTATAAAATATAGTGAAGAATTCAAGAAAAAAACGTCACCTTTTTTATTAATATTATTTTAAAACATTAAAACATTTTATAATAATATTTTTTATTTATTTATTTATTTTATTTTTTTTTGTCATATAGAACCATTTTACCATTTCGATATGAACGCATACCAGAGTTTTTGTTCAGTGTGTATGCTGCAGTGCCGTTGCTGTTGTTGTCCTTCTTCGGAATGCACTCTCTCAATCTCCCGCTCTCCCTCTCCGAAGACAGTGGCCAGCAACTGTAAATTGTAAAGTGAAACGATCTGTCAATAATGCAATGCTACTTAAAACTGATCCAAAATTGCTGGAAAAAAAAAACACAAAACAAAAAATAATAGGTAAACACCGTGTTAGTCACTTGATATATAAGAAAACAGGCCCTTTAAGTTGTCACGTTGTTGAACCCTTCGAGAAACTAGAGATACGACCATATAATTACACCTCCAGTTGTTATTATTGACACTTGAATATTTCGAGTGGAAGAGGTGGCCTCTCGAAGCAACTCGGCTTGTTTCCAGTGCACCACTTTAAGTAACTCCCGTGAACAGTGGCTGCCAAGTGCTAGACCTGCATTCCCACGTACTTAACCCCCCATCCCCCTGGAAACCCCCTTTCCCGCCCCTGGCTTATCGTTATCGCGATGCAATGGCTTCTTGATGTCTACGCATGACTTGCAGGCCTTTCCCGCGCTGCTTATCACCCCAATTATTAAGTGTGGTATGGCTAACAGCCGATGGTAATAATATTGTGAACCTTGATCACTGACTCAAGACATGCTAATCCCCTTGGAACACCTGTAGCGGGTGGGGGTGTAAGTAATCTGACTAAATTCTTGAAAGGGGGCTTTTTTCTAGTTTCGAGGTGATCCATAAAGAACGAAACCGTTTTGACTCATTTAACATGATTCTTAAGTTCATAATGCGGAACTTTTCAATATATTATTTCTATTATTTATGACCAGTTGAGTACTTTTTCAGATTTCTGATAAAACGTAACGGAGTTTTATTTTATACGATTACAAATGTTGTATATATGATTCAGAAATATTCGTCATATTGCTTCAACTAAAACCTTTAACATACTTTCGGTAGAAAAGTACCTGACCGATAAGCACGAATCAGAAAAATTGACTTGCTAAAATTGCGGGAGATCCCTTATACAATATATCCACCCCAGTAGAATTTTGTTTATTTTTTTTTTAAGATATTAATGTGAAACTTGGTAGGATGTTGTCTTATACCATAGCACAGCATCATGTGAAGTTTGGTTAAAGTAGAACAGCTGCCATAGGCCTAAATGACCTTTAAAGGTATTTGCAAAATCACTGGAAATCATTTTTAGATCTTTTGACTTCCAGTGACGAGTGCATTCACCTTTGTCAAGTGTTTGAATGGGAAACTCAACACTCTTGGCCGCAGGTTTCACCAGCTGGGGGAAATTCTGCGTTTGAAATGGACACCGTGTAAGACAGCAACAAAATCCCCACAATCTATGTGTGTAACACGAGCAACAAACAAATCCCCCCGCAGCAGTAGGAAACATCAACAACAATTAGAGAGCAACGTAAGCGGGGCTCAAGGCCAAAAATAGGCCCTCCCTCTCCCACTCGCACATTCTGATAGTTCTGATTCTTTCCCACTCCGCCTTAATTTGCATGCTCCTCTCTCCACCTCTCTCCTCCTCTCTACCTCTCTCTTACATCGATCGCGTTATTGCATTTGCATTGAGAGAAAAGAAAAAAAAACAGAGCGTTACAGTGGGCCTGATATCCAGTTTTATATAGTATACCATATAGTTGGGGATTATGGATATCGTATACGTGTTATTCAACAGCCGAATGCATTTCAAACTTATCTTGAGTAAACTCACATATAATGTGCTTATTTTATTCGCATAACAAATCAAACAACATTTAAAATGCACCACACACATTGTGTGTCTCTCTCTCTCGCTCTGGCTCTCCCACGTCCACAGCAGAGTTCAAGACTATAGCACCACACTTAATTTACTACAAACTATTACTATAAAGGATATAAAAAAATTAGTTTTAAAATATGTACATCTTTCTATTATTTTATAACCGAAAGACTAAATTTTGTCAAGTGATTTTCAGTCTTGGTGGAAAAAACTCTCTCTTCAAGGCGTTTCTGTAGGAACTCAGAATAATCAACAGGTCTTCAGGGCACATGGATAAACTTTATGATACCCATATGCTAAATGTGCGGAGACGCCTGTGCGAAGCATGCCAAATTTGTGCGTTTTGTGCGAAAACAAGTCGTCGTACTTTCTTGGGGCTGTTTCGTGTTGAACTTTGTACCCTGGCTCAAAGTGGTTCGAGGCCCCCTCCCCTTCCCCTTCCCCACCCACCTTCTGCCTTCTAAAAAGCGGGACCAAAACAAACTCCAAAATGTTTATCCAAGCAAACCAGTTTTTCTCGACTTCATTAACGTTGTTGCATCTGAGTTTTTTTGGTTTTTTATTCCCATTTTTGTATTTTTTTATTTGCTGCAGCTCCAACTTGTTTATGGTTGTTATTTTCGAGCTGTATTATGGGGGGATTTAGATTTCTCGGGTGTAGGGTTCAACTTTTTCGGATGCTTTATCAGTTTTTATTGGGGGGATTTGCCACAGGTTTCGGTTTTTAGGTTTTTAGTTTCAGCTTCCGTCGCTCACTGTCACTCACTCACACACCTGCACTCTAATTTGGTAATCTGCTGTGCTCAGCGTTCGTTGGAGAACTGCCACCAACTTGATGCTCTGCCCAAAAAGTGAGGGGGGGGGGGGTGAAAGGGGGTATCTGCCCCATAGTGGTTGCTTTCGCTCTCTCCTCACAAGAGCGAAATGGAAGAGAGCACATTGGCGGGGGTGGCATTGCCACTCAGTGCTGGCATTCTGGCACATTTCTCACTATTTTCCAGGTATGTATATAGTATAATTATAATGATAAAACTTTAAAAATCTTAAGACAGACTACTATTATTTTGACCGCAGCTGTATCTCTTTCTCTTGAAGAAAATCATAATCCCTATCCTAATCCTGTAGGATTCGTAATATAAAGAGTGGCACTTTTCAATGCTTTGACTTTTTAACAAACCAAAAGCCCTTTCGCCTGTAATAACCCTCCAAAGCTCTAAAAGTCATTTTGATTAACTTGCGGGAATGTGTTTAAATCCTAATTCGACCTACTATAATTTTAAATACATGTATAAAAGCCTCGCTAAACTTAAAAAGGTTGCGAAAATTGGGTAAACTGTGATCAGGAAAGCTCGAGACGTGAAAGCTGTACAATATAATTAAAGCCAAAATGTCGAATGTAGATTATTATATTTAGTAAATGTACATCTGCGCCACCTGCTGGTAAATAACCCTTACATGTTGGTATTACTAACTCCATATGGCGCTTTGAAGTCATCGAAATTTGGAAAGGTTTTTAATATTGGCCTTTTACGACGGTATCGATAGTACCCGCTTATTTAAAAATTGTTGTATATACGAAATGGTTTTTTGTTTTGTATTAGAAATTCTCGAATTCCATTTACTTAAGATTAGATTTTGAATTGCAATCTACCACATTACCAACGTCGAACAGGTCTATTATCCCTTAAAAATGTACAAGTAAATGAGGTACAATTTTGAACATAGTTAATCTGAATATAAGTTTCAAGACTTTAAACCTGTTTTAAAGTGAGCTGGGAAATATGAATTTTATTCCGCAAGACTGGAAGTAATTGAAGAATAAGAAATTCTCATTTTTCATACCACAACTTAAAACACTTTAAATTTTTTTGAGTTTTGAATTTCCTAGTGAGTATTTTGAAATCGATACCGGCAGCGCGCCTGTACCGTTAGGCCTACGCCATATATCGATACTATCGCGAGTGCCGCCACCTGGCGGGTGACTAAATTTAAACAGGGCTGTTGCAAGCAATCGATGTTTAAAAGAAGGAAAAGGACCTGTGTAATCGGTGGGGCCATCGATGTTTTTCCAGCTCTAGTCGCGCGCAACTCACTCGTAGTCGACTTTTAGGTGCGTAGTCGCGAAAAACTATGAAGACGCAGCTCTCGCGTCGAGCGGTCCTCAGAATCCTCCGGTCGTCCTCCAGTTCAAAAAATCAGCAAATAAATCCAACATTTCTGTGCGCCATTCGAATGGAATTTTTTTTTCTATTTTTTTTCGGCGATTTTTTGCGAAATTACAGTGGTGTCGAGAGGGGGTGGAAAATCGCGAGGGGGGCGGAGGAGGAGGGGGCAGGGGGCGCGCACGTGTCGACTTCGCAGTCGGCGTCGCAGTCGGCAATTGTTGCACGCTGCTCCTCCGCGTTTCTTGCTTCTTGTTCTTTCTTGTTTGTTGTGTGCTTCTTCGTGTCCCGTTAATGGTTTCTTCTTCTCCTCCACCCCCCATTGCCCACACACAACTGCAGTGCAAAGTGAAATGCGAAAAACGCGTCGCAGAGTAATCACATCGCAAATACAGCGAAATTAAGAGAATTGAAGAATCAAGCGAAACCCAGTGAAGAATCGAAACGAATCGAATCGAAAGGAAGAATCGGAAGAAGAATCAGAATCAGCGGAATCGGAATCGGAATAACACTAAATATATGTAACCACCATTAAAAAGCAATCAAAAAAGCAACCAAACAAACAACAAAAAGCAACAAAAGGTAATCACAAGAAGAACGAAATATTGTGTAATGAAGTTGAATTTCTTTTGCCCAAAAAGAAAAGTCGAGTAAGAGAAAGAAAGTGCGAGAGAGAGAGAGAGAGCTGAAGAGAAAGCGGCATAAACACACTTCTAATTGTAATTGTTGTCTACTGTCGCTCTGCCGGCGTCGCTGCCGCCACTAAAAGTTTTTCCTGGCTGCGCGAAAGGGACAGCAGGCACGGCAGCCAAGTTTTCCCCAAAGAAAAGCCAGGCGAAAGCCAAGGAAAAGGAAATGAGCAAGGAGAAGGAGTAGGAGTAGTGGAAAAAATGAACATAATAAGTTAAATTTGCGTGCTCTTGGTTTTTCGTTAATTCATGGCTTTCTTATTTATTTATTCGGTTTTTCTTCGCTCTTTATTGTTTTCTTAGTTTTTCTCCCCCGTTTTTCTGCTCCCCGCTGAATGTGTGTCAGCCAACCAAAAAAATGAAGTGCGCAATTATGTCAGCAACTAAATAAAGCGAAATAAGTCCTGGCAACTACAACAATTGGTTGCTTTTCAAGTGCAGCTAAAACACACACACACTCACGCTCACACACACACACCCGCACTTTGCGGTTGCATAAGTGTCAACCGCAACACACGCGTGCAGTTTGACAGCCACTGAGGGTCCTTAAGGTGAGACCCAAAAAAGTGTGCTATAAAAATTCCTTGCTGCGCCTTAAACTAGGCAATAATTATTCGACAAGTGACTTTACTAAATTGCAGCACTCTTTTAGGTGCTTTAACTATACGAAAACAGCGATTTTAAATACCTTTTTTTTTAACCAGGAAATTGAGATAGAAATAATATTCTTTTGACCCGCTTTCAAAGTATTTTTTTTGTAATTTATTAATATTCAAGTACGAAAAGCTGAAAGTTTGAGTTAGCTAAAGTTCAGAAAGATTGGACTTGTGAAAGTTCGAGCAAGAAAAGTTCCACTGTACAGGTGAAACGGGGTAAAAGTGGGCGTCCTGAGTTAGTTGACATCCACACAAGATTGATATTATTGCCCTTTACACCCACAAACACACACGTACAGTGAGTCACAGCAACAGGAAACGGGTAAAACGTAAAACTACTTAAATATTTAAAGCATTTGATGCCAAAAGGGAGGGTGATAAAGGGGGGCGACAGGGAGGACGTGAAATTGAATGGTTCCGCCCACTTTTTGCGCCTGAAAGTATGCAAACAATGCCAAATGGCACCAACACAAATACAACTGTCGAGTAAATCTTTAGCAAGTTTTCCGCCCGCCCAAGAAAACGCGAGAAAACCCACAGAAAAAAAAAGAACAACCGAATTCACAAGAAGAGCCCAGCAATTTTGTCACGCATGTGTGGCTTGAAGTGTGTGTGTGTTGTGTGTGTGTGTGGGCCAAATGAAAAGAGCCAAAACATTAAAAATGTACCAGCAACCACAGCAACAACAACAACACGAATAACAAAAATAACAAGAATATCAAGAATAACGGGAATAACACAAAGAAAGTCCAAGCTGACGGGCGCCGCAATTTGCTGTTAACATAAAATAAATAAAAAGAAGCAAATACACATCTAAAGATACACATGTATGTATACCGAACATGCATAGTATATATATCTAGATGTATTTGCTACGCTTTTGGCAGTTGACTTTTGGCTCTCACTGTTCCTGTTCCCATTCGAAATTTTTCAATTTTACTCTGCGCATATTTAATAAGACAAATCGTAAATGAGATTCGCCACACATACAGCCCTATTTTTACACTGAACGCAAATAGGTACTTAAATTATTTAAATAGAAATAGCTGGGTTTTTGAAATCTCCTTAAAATGTCAAAAAGTATGCAACAACATATTTTTGGCCCAAAAGTACTGTGAAATCATACAGGAAGACGTCTATGCTTCATTCACTGCATACTTTTAGACACTTATTTTGAAATCTAAAAGTAATTTCCTTTTTTAATAGCAGTGCCGCGTTCTACTTTTATTGCTCAAAGTTAATGAAGTGTAAGCTGGGGGGAACGAGTAGGGGAATATCCTGGCTAATCAATCAAGCGGCATCAATAAACCCCGTAAACAGATTTGCAAAATAATTTATGCTCGTTGGAAAAATCCAAATCAAACTTTACGTACTTCGGGGGGACTTAAAAAATATTCGCTGTCGGATTTCCATAAAATATGTGAAATGTTTAGCTGCCAACCGTCGCTTGTCCTTTTTTTTCCCTGACCCTGCGCAAATGTTTTATGTTTGACATCCGCTGGCATCCGTGTTGCCTTGCCGTGGCTTCCGTTTCCGGATGGCGCTGCATTCGCTGGCTCCCCCTTCCATCCCCTTTCCGCCTTCCTAACTGCATTATCGTTTTGCCTGCTATCTACACTGGGCGGAAAAGCGGCCATTTACAAGATAGTTTCCCATGATTGACTATTTTTATTGGCCATTCAAAATGGAACTTTTTGTACTCCCTTTTCCAAGAAAACTCGGTTTTTCCTGCCCGTTTTAATTCCCAGCGATTTGAATTCTCTAAGGAAGGTGTCTAAAAGTATGCAACCTTTTCAGAATTCACTTGGATTTCTCCTTGTGCAGGCAGCGGCACTTATCGCCATGCGGTGGAACTAGCAGCCGGACCACCTGCTGACTTCCTGTCAGATTGTCAGACTGTTTGGCTTGGCTTTTGGCTGTGGCAGTGGCTTGGCTTCTTTGCCTGGCAGCAGCGAGGACTCGAGACTGGAGACTCGCTCCTGGCGTCCTTGTCCTCGTTGACCTTGTGCCCGAGATCTGGCTGTCGTATCAAAACAAGTTTATTAACATTCCACTGGCTATCAAAGCGGTGCTTCAGCCCCCGCCCCTTTGGTTGTTGGCAGGTGCCCCCGAGTGGGAGGGATTCTGGGTAGGGGGAGGAGGGGGTGGGCAATTACATATGTAAAATGTGGCCACAGTTTGGCAGCCATTGGGGCGAACGGGCACGCCGTCCTGTCGCCATAAAATTGGAGCAAGTTTTTCCCCGGAAAAGCGGAACCCGCAGAGGCTGGAAGCCAGGGCTGGCGACCTTTTATTGGGTTCTTAAGATGTCTGATATTTTATAAATTAAATAATATTTACTATAACTAGAGATTTGAAATCTCTTCAAAGGGTGTCTAAAAGTAGGCAACAATATATTTAATCACAAAAGTCGGACAATTTTTCAAAGCATACTTAACGTGTGCATTTTCAACCTTTTAGAAAATCCATTTGGATTATTTGATATATGTTTTTGACAAACCTACCTGAGGCCGAATCCGAAGATTCCAGCTTCTCCAGCGAAGGGAACTCACCAAAGCACGTGCGCAATATGTAAATTTATTTATTTCCCCGTTGTTGCTGCTTTTTTCAGCTTTTTCCGCCTTTTCGTCTGTTTTTCCCCAGTTTTGCCCAGTTTTTGGCTTTTTGGTTTCTGCTCTTCTTGGCCCTTGGCTTGATGTTGTTTTTATGTTAATGTGCCCGGCCGAATGTGAGTGTGTGTGCGGGTTAGTCCCTAAGCTCTGTGTGTGTCTGTGCGCCCCGTCCCGCTCCTTCAAGATCCTTCCTCTCATGTGCTTGCTCATTGCTTTTAATAGCCAACAACACGCCATGCATTAATTTATGAATTTCGTGTTGTACCCGGCTGAAGCGGCCAGAAGCGGACAGAAGCGGGCGTGGCCTTTCCGCCCACCCGGAAAGCTTTTAGCCGGAGATCCAAAAAGCCGCAGAAATAATTAAAAAAAAAAGAAAATAAAGGCAGTCTACAAAAAGGCCGAAGACACACTTCAAATATCTCCGCCCGAAGACTTAATAAATTATTACCTGTAGCTGCGTTTTCTTATAATTTTTTATAATATTTCTTTATCGACCTCAGAAGCAATTTATTCCAAAATATTTTTACCTTGTATTTATTTATAATTGAAAACTTTCTGTATTTATAAAGACTTTAAATAATGCTTTAATTGTAAATGATAAATAAATAAATATGATAAATGAAAGTTCATTAGTAGTCATAATATCCCATTTATTGTAGCCTTCTGCATTATTTTTCACAATTATTGCTCAGCCTCGAAATTAAAAATTTTCATGGGCCACAAATATTCATAAAATGTCCGTAATTAACAATCGGATGGAAGTGGTTACATCGAGAGATACACATTTTGATTTGTAATGATAGTCTAGGCTTTTTTATGAGTATTAAAACAAAAAGGCAATTGCATTTGATTTTTGACAACATTTATTTTAATCTCTGCACATGCTCATTGCCTACAGAAACCAGAATAATTTATAATTGTACTTAAAAGCATTTAATAATTTAAAGTAACCGACTGACAAACTACCTGTTTTAGTCGTAATATGTTTACAGTCAAAGTTTTGCAATTATCATTTTTGTCGCAAGCCACGAATATGTTTAACAATTTGAAATGACACCGCCGGGTGTTTTGGTTGCAAAAACCGCATAACTTTATTACACGAATGAAAGGTAACTGTCGAGGACTTTAATTTCGCCAGCCACAGATATTTAAAACAAGTTGCGAGTGCTGGTATCCATTACGCATTTATTTGCTCTGAAAGGCAACATAATTTGTTTATCGAAGGCGAAAGTAAGTGACCGGAAATGGAAAACTTTTTGCAGGCCAATGGCTTCTAAAGTTATTTTCTCTCTCTCTGAAGTGGCTGTCAAACTGTAGACGCCAGTTTGTCGACCGCCCAAATGTCGCAGCATACTTTTCGGCGGGCGCTGTAAAACTATTACACTTATTGTCGCTGTGCGTGCGAGTGTGTGTGTGTGTGTGTGTGGGGGATCCCCCAAAAAGTGAGAGAAAGGGATGCCCTATTATTGTTGCCTCTTCTTCGATTTTCAGTTTTTTTCTCTTATTTTTTTTCGCCTCTTTTTTTTGTTTGCCTTGCTTTGGCCTATTGTTTGCTTATCATGTGCATGGGTATGGGTGTGTGTGTGTGAGCGTTTTCTTACTGTGTCAATATTTTTTGGCGTAAGCTTTGCTTTTAGCCATGACAAGTAAATATGCCATCACAGAAGCAGCGGCAGCAGCAGAAGAAGCTGAATAAATTGGCCAGTCTCGAGTTTTTGCCAGCCTCCTTCCACCATTTCCCATTTGCCCACTTTTCCAGGCGAGGAAGAAAAGCAGACAAAAGCCCCTGGCCAGAAGTTCTCAAGTTGTTGTTCCTGTTTCTGTTTCTGTTGTTGTTGTTGTTGTTGCTAGTATTAGTGTTAGTGTTAGTGTTGCTTTGGTTGCGCGTGGCGCAATCGAAAAAGTTTTTATGACACAATTTCCCTTTGTTGCCATTTGCCTTTCGCCTCTCGTCTTTCTTGGCACACTTTCGATTTTCGATTTCGCCATCGGAAAAAAAGGGAAGCAGCGGGAAAGCACTGGGCAACTGACTCATTTCTGGTACACTGAGAAAGATTAAATATAGCCTTTTCCCACTTTTCCCACTCGGAAAACCACTTGAAATTCCGGCTTCAATTGAAAAAGTTATGAAAGTGCAAAGATGTTTTTTTATTTTCATGAGAACATGCATAAATGATCATATTTTACAGCCAGCTTTCAGTTTCGAAATTCAATTTATCCAATTTAATTCCCAGTGTAAAGTAGCCGAGCCAAGAAGTTACTTGCGAGACTTCAAAGCGGGGAAATGGAGTTGTTTTCAGCTATATTTAGAATATTCGGTGGGCGTGCTAACTGGCTTTTCTTTTCTCTTCTTCTTTTTTGGGAGTACGAACCGAAGGACTGCTTTCGGGGCAATCGGCACAAGGATACGCTGGCGAAAACGAAGTTGCATGCAAGAAAAGCCATGCAAAGCGGGCCAAAAATTATGTGTTGCATACTTACGTGCGCCGCACTGACCTTGCGTGCGGCGGAAAATGGGGGAGGGGCAAGGGGAGGAGGCAGCAAGAAACGGGGGAAAATCCAAGGAGGAGGCAACGACTTGCCCAGGTGCAACACTATCTTTAAATGTGTCTGTCGGTGGGTTTTATTGCACTGCTCGTTTCGGGCACCAAAGTCTAATTGGATAGGGAGACAGAGACAAAAAGATAGAGACAGAATGAGAAAGAGAGAGAGACAGAGAGAGACCCACAGCTTTAGCCTAGGCCAAATTAATCGATAAAAAGATCAAATTGAATTTGCCACTGAGGAAAAAAGCAGAAGGGAAGCGAAGTAAGAAAAAATGGCAAAGAGGATGGAAGGAAGAGGGCTCAGAAGGGGCAAAAGAGGCGGAAGAGGCCCAAAGGCAGTCAAGTGAGCCGTGAGCTAAGGCCAAAAGCTGATAAGCCGCCGCAACAATAAAATCAAATCACATCTGGCCCGCGCCACGTTAACGGGCTTGAACGGTCAGCAAACGGGTAAAAAGTAGCGGGTAACGGGTAGAGGGTATCGGTTTTTGGGTTGGGGAAATAGTCTTCAAAAAGGGCAAACTTTTCAATATTTAATCGTTTAAAATATGCAATGCCGATAAATATTACAACTTAACTGAATTTTAAAGAAATCTTTAAGTATTTTTTATTAAATTCAATTTATTAAAAGTCTGTAAATTTAAAACCACCGCTTTATTTTACATTTAAACTTAAAGTCTTAATACAATTTTAAATAGTAAAGATAAAACATAAAGGGCCAGTGAATGCGAAGGTTTTCCGGGAAAAGCATGAAGGAAAAGCTCCCTCCCAGTCAATTAATTTAATGAATACTCATCACCATTTATTTTTCATATGCCGAAATGCTTTTGGCACTGGCGCCGCCTAATTAACTAAAAAATATGAATAAAAATGACTCACTCAGAGGACCGGAGACAAATAGGACGCATTATGCGCGGCATCCGAGGCATTAGTTGGAGATAATGTTCTTCCAGCTTTTGTTTTTGGTGCAGGGGATGTGTTCTTCGTGCTCCGTGAGACCAAAGCAGATCGATTCCGCTCGCTGCAGTCGGATTTGGGAGGGAATTGGCCAGCCAGCCAGCCCCCGGTCCTCAATGCAATCTCCTTCAACTGAAATATTTATCTTGGGAATGGGGAATCCCAAAATAGACTTTCTTTTGCGCTTGTTTCGCTGTTGTTGTCTTGGGTTAATGAAATGGCTGCCCTACTTTGCCAGCCCGGCCAAGGCGCCCCAACTTGGCACGCAAAAGTCAGGCCCAGTTTCAGTTGTACATGGCGAAAAATATGAATACTCTTTTATATTTTATTGCCAAAAATGGGTAAACAAATCTAATGAAGCTGAATAAATATTTACAATATTGAAAATATATTTAAATGGAAAAAACTAGATCTAAATAAAAAAATAAAAAAGGTGTCTGAAAGTATGCAGTGAATTTATTAATTCATATCGCTTTTGGGCTAAAAATATATTGTTGCATACTTTTAGACACCTATTTTGAGATTTACAAGTGATTTCAAAAATCCAGCTATCAACTATGAACTGAATATGGTTTCTACTTAAGAGAGGGTTATCAATAAGATTAAATATAGGATATATTTCTCAACGTGCACTTTCAGTCGTAGTCGCAGTTTCAGTTAGCAGTTCCAGTCGGAGGCCCCAGGCAACGGGCAAAAGCTGACGACTTGGCAAAATCAAGGTTAAGTATATGTATTTATGCGCATACCCAAGTAGCTCTGACTTGTGCACATATATTTCCCAGGGAGCGGGAAAACAAGGGAAAGCCAGGGCGATGGAGAAGGAAAAGCAAAGGCCTGGGCTGCGACAGGAAATGTCAATCAATTAGCCCAGCCCTAGGCGCCAAATGCGTCGGCGGTTGGCCCTTGTTGGGAAATGGGGATCCCAATACTTATACGGAGATTCATTTCGGGGACTGGGAAAGGAAGCCCCTTCTGTGGGTCTTTGACCACCGGCGATTGCAGGCGCCTTCTTGGAACTCGTGACCTTTCCTGGCTTAGAAGGTGGTGGTCAGAGGGAGTTCGTTACCTGTTTGACTTTAATTTATAGGGATGGCCTCTGATTGCTCGACTTGATTTACCTTCTGCAGGAGAAATCGCTGTCGTTTTTCAGCTAGCTTTTTTGCACTCCTTCGTTTGCTCCAGATAGAGCTTAAATTCAATGCATTTTAAATTTTACAGGGACAGAGAGAATAATTGACAGCTCAATTACTAGGAATTGGAATTTTTTAATCTTCCTAAAAATTAATAAATTAAAATGTATGGTTATTTAAAGATTACACTTTAGCTTTTACTCAAAAATGACTGACAGTTCAATTAATGTAAACCCTTTAAATTTGGCAGCTTAACTTTTCAATTTGAAGCCCACTTCGCAAATGTTGCGCAGGCAAGATAAGAATGTTTATATAATTGGGTAAACTTAATTAATTTCCCAGAAATATTGACAGGCAAATCTATTGTTGATTTGATAAGCCGTTATTAAGTTGAATAATTATTTTCAAAATGCAATTACAACTGGGATTAAGTTTTAGCTTATCTATCATTTATAAATAATTATGTTTTGAAAGAAACCATAAATTTCTGGCAGACTCTCAGGCGTTCAATACATTTTTAATCTCTAGTATTTATAGCCTGTCAATAGTTGGGTATGCCATTTATTTATGTGGTAAAATCACAAGTCAATATCAGGTCACTTCTGCAATTTACGGTGTCGGAATTTAAGTTATTCCCCAAAAAGAAAAGGGCAATCGATTCTTTGATTTGAAATCACTTAAAAATCAGCCCAATGGTATGCAATAATTTATCCCATTCCCGAGATCCCAAGTAAACATTTCTCTTTGAACCTTTTGGACCCCAGAAAGGAGTGCTATAACCAACTGATATACCAGACCATCCAACCAATTCAATCGAATCCAAGTAGCCTTTCTTCTGTGAAACGTTGGAGGAGGCAGGCGGTCCATTGTCCTGCGGCCATCGCATCCTTGGTCTGTTCTTCGTCTGCTTTTTTTTTGTCTGGTGGGGGGCTGAAAGACCCCCCATTTCCCCATTTCCCCATCCCCCTTTCAGGCACCCAGTCGAGCCTATTGTCCCCATGAGCTTTGTTTTCTGTTTGCCGTTTTTCCCCCACCTTCTGCGTTTTGCGGCTTTGTTTTGGTTTCCCCTGCATTTGTGTTTGTGTAATTGTTGCAACAATTGTGCTTTCCGAATGGGATATATACTTACATGTATGCCGAGGGGCGAAACAAAACCTATTATATCGTATGATGGGGGCCCTGCTTCTGTTTTTTTTTTTTGCATTTGCGGAATAACAATGATTTATCCACAGAGCGTAAAATTTGTTGTCAAAGCGAATATTGGAAAAATGTGAATGTGAATGCCTTGGGAATGGGAAATAGGAATGGAAATGGAAATTGGGATGTGCATGTGCAATGGCCGAGCACAAACGCATTTAACGAAACGTCAGGAACACTCGGCTTTGGACCCACTAGGTAATTAGCCAATGCCCGGGATTCTGCTACCAAGTTCACCTGCTCAGAAATTCCCTTTCTCTGTCCCTCTCTCTCTCTGTGCTTTCGGCTTAGACAGAAACTGAACCGAAAGCGAATGGCAAAAAGTTTATAAATTTTTGAATAGTCCACAATGGCTGAGTAAGGTAAAGTATCCAAAGGTGAGCCAAAATGGATGCGGCACATAAAGGGGGATGATGCTACACATCGCAGGGGCAGCTTCATTTTCTTGATGACACCATCTCATTAATAATGCCGGGGCTCTATTAATATTTGAAAGCCGAACGCAGCACACCGGAAATTAAATCCGAATGAATGGTGGTGCGAGGGGCATGTAAATATTTCTATATGCATGGTGGAGTGTGAGTGAGTGAGTGGTAGAAGGATATAAACCAGCTGGAATCGTCGTCCTTAAAGTTCAGGAACCAGGAGTATAAAATCCCCGGCTTTTCTAGTATTTAAAAGTTCTCAAAATATACCAGAAAATACCAGAAATAAATACTGGATTTAATACTCACAAAATGCTGATAGTTATCTTTTGATTCGCTCCCATCTTGGCTCCTTGTTCCTTATCCCCTTTACCCCCTCTCATGTTAATTTTTATGACGTACTTGAAGTGAGCCATAAAATGAGAGGGCGGCTTCAGGGGAATTTGGCCCAAAGGGGATGAACTCTTAGAGCTGCAACAAATTAAAATGTATAGTCGCCTCCTGGCGGCCCTCCGCTTTTCCGCTTTTCCCTCCCTTTGATGCTGCTGCGCTTTGTGGGGCAAGGTGAGCGTCATCCAGTGGCATCGTTTGTCCTGCTCCTTCCTCGTGGTCACTCAGTCGCCACCGCCAACGAAAACGTCAGCAGACTGGAAGAAAAGAACAATCTCATTGATTTTTTCAATACTTTTTTTGTCTTTGGCTCTCTAAAAAATACTAAGGATTAATTTAAAATTTCTAGTATTTTATTTCGGTATTTATAGTAGTTTTTTAATAAAAGTTTTTCATTATAGCTAGACTTATTTTATGTTTAAATAGTTTTTTTTTAGTATTTTTAATTGCAAATTATCATTTATAATATTAATTAGTTTATTAAATACTCTTCGCAGCTATTTTCTTTCAGTGTATCTGCCACATATACGTCCAAAATAGTTGTAGTTGGTCCTTGCCACACAGCCAGCGAAACTCCTCTCGTTTTTCATGTGTTGCAAGGTGCACAAGTGCTGGGATGGGATGGGAAAAATTGTGGAAAATGGTGGAAAATAGGGGCCATGGCATGTGGCAAGTGTGTCAGCTGGGGAGGTGGAAAGGGGGGAAGGGGGGTGGCGGTAGGGGCGCATGAGGCATATTAAGGGGCGTGGCGACATTCCATTTATTATAAATAGGCGAGTGCTGAGAGGCTTGACTTTCCGTTTCTATTTTACCTCCTTTTTGGCCTGTGACGTCAGTGGGCGATTTGCAATTGCGATTGGTCCTCAAATTGACAGTGCGTTTCAACAGTGTATGTCTTTGCCTGCCGGGGATCAATCAGTTGTGCAGTGTTGATTAGTTGTCTTCTGTGTAAATAAATCGATTCCTTTGTGGTCACTAAAAGTGTTTAAATTATTTAGTAATTCTAATAAATCTCTTATAAATCATACTTCCGGTTTCAAAATATATAAAAATATAATTTTAAGTAATTTCAAAATTATAATATGATAATTTCCCCATCCTTTGCATTGTTAACCCTTCCTTATTAATCAGATTTCAATCCATTTAAATATCTCAAACCCTCCCGGAAGTTGCAGCTTAGTTATTGATTGCCTCCGTACTTGCATCATAATCTTCGGTTCATTAGCTCTTCAAAAGAAGATGCCCCCCGACGGAGGATCAGCCATGAATTGGCGTCCATTATCCCTGCGGCAAACACGGAGCTGAAAGTTGCAAGTTGCAGTTAATTTTATGCATTGTAGGGATGCGAAGGAGCCGCAGAGGAGCTTCCCGGGACAGGATGAGCCAGCCAATGAAGGGTGTAAAACGAGACGGCTTGAAGGAAGAGGAGGGAGGCAGTATTGTTGGCAAAGTTTCCATCAGCTGACCCTCTTCCTCCTCCAACTGGGCCACTGGGCCACTGGCTCCCCTTTGCTCCTGGGCCACGCATTAAAGCCAGAAAATTCATAAATGCCTGAGAGCGCTCCTCTCGCCCTCTAATAAGCACTTACGGCACAGCAGCAGCAACATGGTCCACGGTCCGCCAACAACAACAACAAGGACTCAGGACCCAACAAGGCGACCAGGACAAAGGGAAGCTGTCGTTGCCGTTGCCTGAATTTTAATGAAATTAAAGATTACTGAGCTCAGCTAGCTAGCAGCCCTGTGTTCCAGCAGAAACAGAATCACAAACACAGGGGCTTAGTGTCAAAGGGGGTTTTGTAGCCATAAACGTAGAGTCACTAAAAACCCCCAATGCCAGTCTATTTCCACTGTGCAACAGTTGTGGCGTTCGCTTTTGAGTAAATAACTTTTTTGGGGGGGGAACGGACAGACTTGACTCGGTGAAAAATTGAATATGAAATGCTTTCACGACCCCGAAAACCCCCCTTAATAATTGCAGTGCCCGGCATTTAGAGGTAATTTCAAAAGGCGAATTACAGTAAATTGCGAAAAACTTGTATTGCAAATGGAATTTTCTCATAAAGAGGGTTTCGGGAAAGAAATGTGGGATTGGTTTTCTGGTCTCTAAAATATTTACAAGTGTTTAACGGCAATTTTAGTAAGAAAATTATGGTAAAATATGGTAAAACTTTTATTATAATATGGGTTTGTAGTAGAGCTTGAAAAAATATCGACAGTTGGCTATTTCTTGATATTTAATTTGTGTTTCCCTTCAAACCATCGGTATTATTGAAATATATTGTCAAAATATCGAAAATATCGATAATTTGCAATCTTTAGTTTATAAGTCACTTTCAACAATGTTTCCCTTTCAATTTCAACTTGCTAAGATTTAACTTGCTGCTTCAGACTTAACCTTTGAATGCAAACATCTTGTTGCGTCGGCTAATGATTACATCCTTGCATCCTGGCAGCCTGCGAATCCCTCTGTTTGGGCCTCGTCTGATTCCAGCTATTCATATTCCTCATATTTCAGCTGCTCCTTCC
Source organism: Drosophila takahashii (assembly GCF_030179915.1). NCBI lineage: Eukaryota > Metazoa > Arthropoda > Insecta > Diptera > Drosophilidae > Drosophila > Drosophila takahashii. Next base: position 12,546,815 of record NC_091683.1, read on the forward strand.
TGCTGCCAATTTAACTCGGCTCTCAATCCGATCCTAATGAGTCGGTTCCTGGCAGGCAGAAGCCTGGCTCCTGGGAACCTTCCTCCTCCCCCTCTGAACTTCCTGCACTTTGTAATTAGTGCGTGTTGGACAAGTGAATCAACTTTGCTCGACAGCCAACTTTGTTCGGCTGTCTTCTTTAATTAGTCAATTTGTTGCTGCACTCGAAAGGCAGGCAGCTCCTCCTTGGATTTCCTTGGATTTCCTTGGATTTTATTGCGGCCCCAGTTTGCTGGCCCTGATAATTGGCTAATCGAGTTGCGTAATTGAGGCGGCCAATTGATGGCATTAATGGGGAACTAAGGTCTGCTCTCTCAGAGTTATGTGCGAGTTATGGCACTTATCGGGTAACAAGATTTCAAATGGCATCTGTATTGTGCAATAATAATATGAACGAAGATAAGCCGAAACAATGCCCGTATTACGCATACGCCCCGTACGCCCGTCCGTTCGAAATATCATAATTAATTGCGAAACTTGTGCAAATTTAGCACAACTTCAGCACAACTGCACAAATCAATGTTTGAGGGGTTAGTTGGAGGGGTAGTTTGAGTTTTAGTGCGGGGTTCACGTTGCGTATACTTAATGTTACCAAATTTAAATTGCATAAACTGCATTATTAATGCCACTTGACAGCAAATTTGCATGCGGCATGTGTGTGCGGGCCACAAGAAAAAGGCCTTGAATCCAAATTGTTCGGCCTAATTGATTTAACTTTAATTTACAAATGCGTTTGCCTTACACGCCTCAATTAATTCCCCGAATCGAGAGTGGAGAGCTGTCATTAATTTGTCGTCGAACCAATTTCGAAACCAAATAATAATTCTAATCTTTTTCTGCTTCTGTGTCCGTTTAATTGGCCCTTAGTGCTTTTTACACCATTTTGATTGGCCTACAATTACTTAAAGTATCGAATATCGAACCTGGAGCTGTGAAATTGCCTGCTAAATGAATGCAATTTATTGTGGCACTTTCTCAGTTTCTGGTTGCAGCGTCAAAGTGCAGGGATTAAACGAGTTTAGTCCCCCTCAAAATGTTATTTAGTTTGTATCTCTTTCAGTCTGTCTGATATTTTATATTTTTCAATGAAAGCCATTGCGTTGTGTGTGTAATTTGAAAGCCAGCCTGATGTTTAGTTTGCCATCTAAAAGGTGGCCTTGGCTTTTATGGTTTCAAATGGATATTTGCATATATTTTACAACCTCTGGCATTTTAAAACCATTTATTGGGGATTAGAAAACATTATGATATATGAAGCCTATTTATAGACCTAAGATTTTATTAAAAGATTAATATTTAAGTACCAATGACCTTTAATGACCTCGTATCCCTTCTTCTTTTTTTTCCCACAGTGCCATATGCAACCGATAAGACTGTGTGAATGGTCAAGTGGTCATCAGCATCAAAGCGATTCTCTCTCTCCCCCGCATGTGTGTGAGTGAGTGATTGGCGAGTGTGTGTGTGTGTGAGAGAGAGAGTGGGTGAAAGAGAGAGTGAGAGAGAGACAGCATCAGAATGACGGACGCTCGGGAAAGCGGATTTCCCGCTGCGGAATTCGAATGAGCCAGATCCAAGACCACTTGAGATCGATCCCCATTCGATAGCATTCAGTGGAAGCCAGGATATAGCGGCCAGGAGCCAGGAATCAGGAACCAGGAGTCAGAATCCAGACTATCCATCTATCCATCAGCTGACAACTGTCAGCCGTCAGCACCTGTCAGTTGTCAGAGCAACCCTGCGTCCAGGTGACCAGCTGTCAGCGGAAGTGAAAGTGAAACTGCAACTGAAACTCAAACTGAAACTGGGAGTGGAAGGCTACCGGGGCTACCAAAACGGGAGAGGAGGAGCAGCAGGAGCGGCAGGAGCAGGAGCAGGCGAGGATTGGGCAGCGCGGCGCGTAGCGTTTAGGCGGCAAAATGCCTGGCGGACGACGTGGACTGGTTGCGCCGCAGAACACATTCCTCGAGAACATCATCCGGCGCTCCAACTCGCAGCGTGAGTATTCCAAACATCTCAGTCTGCACAAATTCCGGGGTGATCCACTTTCAAAGTAAAGGAGTCAAGGTTCATGACATGGAAACACGAACGAAATGCTCGAATATCATTGATTCTTTTGAAAAGTACCTATAAAGGTGACTAAAAGTGTGTAGAAATTGAAAATAATTGTATTTTCGGAGTAAAAATGTCAAAAAAATAAAATGCCCAGGTTTAAATGCCAATCGATAGGAAATTTAATAACGAGCTCAGAAAGGTTTGACAATCCATACTTTAAATCAGTATTTTTTTTGTTTTAGCGAAAAATCAGGTTTTGTTTTTTTTGGAAATTCAAGATTTCAGTTTTTGACAAAAATTTGAATTTTTTCGTTTGGTTTTTTTGCTGTAACTTGGCCAAAAATGGTCCTACACCAAAAATGCATACTGTTTTGAACAGATAACAAAATTTGCAATAAATCCATAAAACTTTCCGTGTGATTTTGGAAAAATAAAATTTTCGCCAATTTTTAATTTTTTTATAAGGGGGTACCCCATGATTTTTTGCGAAAAATTAAAAATGAATAAATTGGCAAGGTTTAAATGCCAATCATTAGGAAATTTAATAACGAGTTCAGAAAGGTATGACAATCCATACTTTGAATCAGTATTTGCTTTGTTATAGCGAAAAAACTGCAACGTTTTAGCGAAAAAACGGGTTTTGTTTTCTTTTGGAAATTCGCGATTTCAGTTTTGAAAATTTTTGCGCAGAAAAGAACTATTTTTTTTTGATTTGTACAGCTTATAACCCAATGATTCCACGCTTGTGTGATGTGGGTCGTTAGCCTAGGTTATTAAGTGTGTAAAACAGTCACTCGTTTAGCTGAAGGACTTTATTTAACAAAATTACAACGAAATAAATGTTTTTTTTTAATATTTCAATCATTTACGAGGATAAAGTTTTTAAATGGGTTTTTAAGATTCATTATTGATGCCAGATCCACTTGGTTAACTCTTGGTTAACTCTCACTCGAGATATTCTCAGCGGGACCCTTAACAGAAGTCGCCACATTTCGATGCGTCGCATACTCGATTCTCCGGCTGCAATCGGCATTTTACGCATGCCACACAATTATCGGTTGGCAGTGGGCAAAGGGGCAACCTTTTGGGTCTGCAAAAGTGCGAGAGTGTGAAATGAATTTTCCGTTAAGTTGTCAACGTGAACAGGATGCTGGGTGTGTGAGTGTGTGCGAAGGGGAAAATGGAAAATGGGTAAAGGGAAACGGGGCAGGGGAAATGAGCTATAAATAGAGCACTCGTACTCGTACTCGTACTCGAGAGCAATGGCACACACGCACGTGTGACCGAGAAATGTCCGATTCAGTGAAATTGAATTGTTTCACTGTGCAACTGTGAAAAGTGGACAGAGAAATTTCCAGGGGGCGGTGGGGAGTGGGCGAAAGTCCGGAAGGTGCTTGGCAATTCGAGACCCGGCATTGAAATCCATTTTTGGCCTGCGGTCAATGGCAACACTTTCAATTAAGGCGGGCCAATTGAGGTTGGGTGGGGCGAGGAATATGGAAATGGGAACTGCAACTTCAATCGGATCAACCAGCTGGCCTCAGCTGCAGTCGAATGGGGATAGCTTCTGGTGGTAAGCACCGCTTGCACATCAGCATCAGCATCAGCAGCAACAGCATAAATCCCTAAATGGCCCCCCAAACAAACAGTTGTCGCAGCAACTTGAGCTCCCATTTGCCATTTGGCAAATAACAAAGTAGCAGTAGCAGAAGTAGCAACAACAGCCATCAAAGGCAACACATGCAGCCATAAACAACATGAGATAATTAACAGAACCCCCTTTCCTCCTCTCCTCCTGTCGAGCTCATTAGGGAATGGATTCCGGGGGGCAGAGTGACATAAATGGACGCACAATTGATGCACTCCATTGCCATTGCCATCGCCATGTAAATGCGACCATGCGACTGACGCACCACAGGCTGCATTTCGAAATGGCCGAAAAGTATTCCGGACAACTGTGGTTAATCATCGCCAAAGGAAGTCCTGCAAAGTGGCCCCACTGACGGAATGAAGGGTCCGAAATGGCAGGACATTGGCCAAATGAGACAGCAGTCGCCCATGAAGAGGGAATAAATAAGAAATATCCCATTGATTTTTACAGAACGTGTTTTGATAGAAGAATCGACGTGTGCCCAGTGCCAGATAGACGTGTGACCGCAGAAAAAGAAATGCTTAAGGATAGAATCTATTTACTTTACTTACTCTATAGGAAGATACCCTTATTGTTCTCTGTAGCCATAATAGCCATATTTTAAGCTCGACTATCGACCCAATTAGGAAAAATAAGCTTAAACATTATTGAGGCTTCTTTCGATTTCAATTTGACGAACGGCGACGGATACTTCCCACTTCAGCTTCGATTCCAATCCCGGTAAAGGAGCCATCAATAGATTTAGGCACCCCAACGGAGACTTGACAGTTCGCTTCGCTCCTTTTGCCTTTTCCGCCTTCAACCCCACCCCCACCCCCCTAGGCATAGTTTTCCATACCCGGTAAATGTCGAAAGCGGATTACTGAGAAGACGCAAAGCCTTTCGCAAAAGGATTTCGTTTCGTTGGCAGGAAAAGTGAGGAGTAAAGTAAAACAGCTTTTGGGTCGCCGAGAAGGAAGAGGAGAATTCTGACCTGAAACGGACAGAAACAGATACAGATACACAGATACAAATGCGAATATAGCTACAGATACGTAGACTGGAAATGCCATAAAGGAAATGCACACAGGGGCGGGGTGAAAAGGGGGTCTTCGTAAGTGCGGCATATTAAGGCGGGAATCCAAATGGCTGAGGGAAATGGGTCGGCAGGTGAAGCAATAGATTCTAATGTGATTTTCATGCCAAACACAAATAAAAAAGGGGGCGCAAATTGAAGTTGAAGTGAAGGGGGTTATAGCCCTCCAGATATAACCCAAGGAAAGTGGAGTGCAAGACCCAGAAATTGCGTGGCTTGATTTGAATGTCTGCACGATTCGTCTGTCTGGAACACTTAACCTTCTTTCGCGGCCCTTGACTCTGTCCCAATTATTATCCTAAATAACCCGATTTTGAGTCCACGAAATGATATACTTTTTACAGAGAACAAAATATTATAGGTATAAATATTAAATGGCTTAAAAAACCATTGTCCCTGCTCGGGCGCCATCTGTCCCATTTAGCGAAATGTTAAAATTGTAAATAAAATGCTAAGAAAGTAATGAAATTAAAGGTAAAAGAATATGCCAAATTAAATGTGATATTTTAAAGCATAAAGATTCAAATGAGAGGAATATCAGATTAATTTCACAGAAATTCCTTGTGATATATTCGTTGGCGCTAAAACTCTTCCTCATTAGAATATTTCACAGCAAGCAAAGCTCCCTTCCCCCAAAAAGAAATCCATCAAGCCGAGGAAATGGGTTGGAAAATTTAAGGAGGATAAATGGTAAAGGGAGAGATGATGGCCCACCATTTCGTGCTGTTTGTTTGGGCTGCGAATTTTCAGCCTCGTCGGCGATAAACTGACCAAAGACACTGCCAAAAAGAGCAACTGGCTTAGGCAGATTTTTTAATTAGTTGACTTTATGCCTCACGCTTCCGGGCTCCAACCCCCTTCCCCATCCGTTTCAACCTCTTTTGGCGGCCTGTTCGATTTGTCCACAAGTTGCAAATAGGCAAAAATTCGTGTGTTTGTCCTTGTTTGGCAATAAACTCATTAAAATTGAACGCAAAGCCCCCCTCCTCCGCCTGGAAAAAGGAAAGGCACACACATTCGAGGGGGGCAAAACCAAAATCCACAAAAATCCCGACTAGTCCGATGGCAAGCATTTTTCAGTGGTTTATCTGCGGGATGAAAAAGTGGATGTGGATGGGGATGGAGGTGTGCAAAAAGAGACAAACAACTTTGCCCTTGTTTTTCTTTTTCTTTTTTGCTCTTCCTTTTTTTTTCTGTTTGCCTTTTTTGGGTTTGTCACTTTTGCGGTTTGCCTCGCACGTTTATCTCGAGTGCACATTGCTCCCTCATTCCCCTACGACTGCCCCTGAGTTCGGCCCCTCCCATTCGGCATGGCCTTTGCCCCCCAGGAGGTCGCAGCTCGACACTTGGCGCGGCTGTTTGATCTTCGTCAGCAAGCCAAACAACATTAGCAAAATCAACAGTGGCCAAAAGTCATGGGAAGAGCCCGTCCTTAAGGCTGTCTCACTACTCCCCACATACTTCTCGTGCACCCCAAAAAAAAACTTAGAAATCTGGTCATACTTATTGATCGGATCATGTTCAAACATGTTTTTGTCGAGGAGAAACAAAAAGTGATAAATTTCCAGCAGGAAGTTTACATTTTAACATTTCTATTTGAAATAAAATTGATTACGAAACTTATATTCCAATTTTTGCACCGTGTAACATCCGTTCTCGTGAATGTTTTGCCTGCCTGTTGACAATTGATTACGCATACGCCTTGTGGGCCACAAAAGAAAACACGTGCCTGGCGATATCCATCACTGGTTGTGTTTGCCCAGGTCAGAGCCGTTGGGCCCGCGATGGATAAACGATAGCCGAATAAGCGATAAATCAGTGCAGAGAAAAAATGCGAGAAAAAACAGAACTCAAATGGGAGCTAATGGAACATAAATTAGTTGGATTGCATAGGCAATATAAAGGGCATGTTCCTCTAAAACCATGACAAAACTCCCCGAAATCCGTCAAAACCTCATCGAAAATGTCAGCGAATGTAACAGATTAATAATGCTCGGGTGATAATTGAGATAAGCCCGTTTTTGTGTGGAAATTCAGAGCCAGTGACGCAAAAGGATGCCCAGGGCAACTGTCATACAAAATCAGCATAATCGCACCTACGCACACAGTGACATAACGACGCACAGCGAAAGAGAGAGAGAGAGAGAGATAGAGATAGTGCGGGAAAGAGATGGAAAGGACAAACACGTTCACTAATTTGTGTGCAAGCGGAGTTGCCTCTCTGTGTCATGCAACAAGCCGCATTGGGAAACGCCCCACGCAGGCCAATCGGTGAACAATTGCAATTATGTACAATCATTGTCTGCTGTCGCACGTCGCTGCGTCCCTGCTCGGGCGCCATCTCCCTGCAACCCTGCGTCCCTGTTCGGGCGCCATCTGCACTTCCTTCTCCGATGTCAGTGTGTTTGTTTATTATTGATTTTCATTTTTCATTTCGTCGTTCGCTTTCGCTGTTTGTTTGTTTGTTTTTTTGTGCTTCGTATTCCTTTTTTTGCCGTCTGTGTTCCTGGGCTTCGCCTCGGTTTTTGTTATTGTCGCTGGTTCGTGTAAATTAACGTTTTTGCCGCCTGGGAGGCGGTGCAAAAGGGGGCGGTCATTACATTTATTGATTTTCATTCGGGGCGAGCTCTCTCACCCATTTGTTACCTTTTCTTTGCTTTGCCCTGCCTTCGTTTGCCCTGCTTTGCTTGCGTTTCCAGTTTGCGACACTTAACTTTTCGCGTTGTTTGTCGTTTGTTGTTATTGCCGTTGTTATTTTCATTTTCATTTTCATTGCTGTTGCTGGGGCCGCGTCTTTGACCCGTTTTTCGGCTTTTTCCTTTTCGGGCGGCCGGAAATGCGCGACTGCACCCCATTACCCGGCTTTAAAGACCCCACTCCTTGGCTTGCTGGCCGAGAAGGTCAAAGCATTCACAAAAAAATGCAAAGGAAGGAAGTGCTGAGCCGCTGAAGAGCCGTTGATGGGCAAAAAACAGAAAACCGAAAACCAAACGGCAATAGCAATAATAATCCGCACTGACCTGGCCAAAAGGTTGCTCCTGCTCCGTGGATTTCGGACCCAGACTCGAACTCGGACTTTTGCACGCAACAGTAAATCAAAGCCAACAAAGAGAGAGCGGAGAAATTTAAATAAACACTTTTTCTTTGGCTGGCGAGTGAGTCGAGTGCAAAGATTTCGTGTCATTTGGCCATTGTGCCGTTTTTTTTTGCGGCATGGAATCAAACAAAGCATGGATTCAGTGCCACGGGTGAAATATTTGCAGCACATTAATCATACGCCACGTTGTCGCGGCGCTACGCCAAGGTGTAATCATAACAATTGAGCCACCAATCAACGCCCCCCTGCCAAACTAGAACTACATTTATCACCGAAGGAATTTTCGCAATGAGAATGAAGGATGTTTTTTACATTTTGTTTCCAAAAAGTAGCTTAAATTATTTATCTAGTATTTTCTGCTATTTTTTCTAGTATTTATCCAATGCTAATTTATTTAAAATTATATTATTCAGGAATAAAATTTAGTTTTCTACGGGTAATAATTTATTACTTATTCCTTTCGAGTTGTTCCCCCAACTTCCTTCCGTTAGTTAACATTTTCATTCGCTCGAGAGCTTCGCGCCGCTTTGACCTTTGCCAGAAATTCCATGGAAATCATGGCCCTCAATGCCATGGCCAAAAGCTGACCATCGGGGCCACAATCCACTGGCCAGGTGGCGACAATTGATTGAGCACCGCCCCAGACGTTTTCCGCCCACTGGCCCATTATTCCTTGCTCCCACGCCTTTTTGCCCTTTGATTGCGGCGACTACGAGTTTTGCGTAATTTATGAGGCCTGCGTTTATAATCCCACCCCTGTTTCTGCCACGAATCCATCATTATTCAGCGGGATATCCCCCACAGTTATTCAGCCATTATTATCGACATGTGACCAAAGCCAAATCGCTTTAATTAGACAACAGCGCGTGAGTTTTGGGTCACGAGTGGAGAGGAGGGGGCGGCACAGCAGTCAAACGACACTTAGCATTAAGTAAAAGGCCATTTAAGAATGACCACAGCGGATGGTCGGGTCGAGTGGATGGGGGCCACTAGGCAGGTCCAAGTTTCCAAGTTTCACCTCCGGCCAGTCAAATTGGATTAAGTTGTTGCCCCCCATCCGCTGTCAGTGCGAAGTGCCTGGCAGGTGGGCCCCTATATATACCATATACCATATCAAAACTGAGACGCAGCCTTATCCCTGTCAGATCGACTGAAATGGGAGGACATTTCCTGTGGATTCATAAGCGATTTTCCTTGTTTCTGTAAATATAATGTCGATTTTGCTCAGTTGGCTTGCAGTTTTATTAATTAAGATTGCTTATTTATAAATTTTTGGAAGATTTTCAGTTGATTTGAATTCGCTTGGAAGAGAATTTTTCAAATTGTTTATGCCTCTTTTCGTTTTGTGCTGAAAACTCAACCATCCAGCTCAAAATGAACCCCGTTGTGAGTTTCGTATTTGCAAGGGATTCCGTACTGTCAAAATATAAAAAATATAAAGTGAAATGTATACCATGCAAAGGGATTTTCATGGCAAAGAATTTTCTTTCTCTAACAGCATTTTTCCATTTCTTTATTATTTTTTTTAAAGGACTGCTGTGCGTTATATTGCACTGATTCAGCTTTGTGCGAAAATATTAATATTGACATGATGGGGAAACTAATTGTGTTTTTTAAAACCTACAAAAATCAAAGAGTTATTGCTATGAATGTATGTTTACCACCCAATGCGATTTATATTGCAAAGATTTATATTTTTATTACTTTTTATCTAAAACAAAGAGGATAAAATTTTTACCCTTTTACCATTCTTTATTAGGAACAAAGGGAAAAATGCTTTATACTGATTTACCGCTGTGAAAAATTATTAAAAAGCCAAGGAAAGCACAAGATTTATTTATTTATTTTGTATGCAAAAAAAACTGTAATTTATGTTATAGTTAGTTTTCATGACCCTTGTAAAAACAATATGCCATGAATAACTATTACTAACTAACTTTGATCAAGGGATATTAATCAAAATGTAGATAAGGCGATGCTTCAGCATTAAGTGCTTGAGGTGGCTACCGAAAATTCACCAAAAATCGCGTGCCAAGTGGCCTTTTCTCTTCCTTTCCGCAAACATATCGCCCTCTCTTTCTGCCCATCCTGTGCGCTTATGTGTGTGTGTGAGTGCGTGGCTAATTTGCTTGGCACAAAAAGTGTAGCATGCTTTTTGGGGCCACTCGCAACACGCAACGCAGCGCAAAAGTTGCGGCCAAAATGCAAAATGGAGGCAAAGGATGGCAAACACACTCACACCACACACACTCATACGTGTCCTGGGAATACAGATGTGTGTGTGTGTAGTTGTAAGTGTGTGAAACTAAAACTCGCTCTTGCACTTCGAAAGTGGGGAAAAGTTGGCTGCTTTTCCCGGCCACTTTGTTGCTGGTTTGGACCGAGTTGAAAGTTTACGCAATCAACTTTTTCGCCACTCTCTTTTTTTTTGCTTTTTTTATTTATCAGCCAAGGCATCCCCCCACACACACACACTCGCACAGAGAGAGAGGGAGACAGCGAGAGAGAGAGAGAGAAGGAAATGACGATGGCGACGACGTTGAC